>NC_135809.1:57807042-58455433 GCF_964213995.1 Mustelus asterias | reverse complement strand
AGCACCATGCTAGTGATGAGTTCTGGGACTTTCTGCACAGAGGCTCCTTCCTTGCACCAACCCCTTATCCCAATACTTCCATTGCAACTTGACCTTCCTTTACTATTCACTGTTCTTCCAATCAGGGTTCCTGTTGATTAATGTGATCCTGTTGTTCAGGATCACTTGAAGGAACTCTTCCCACTATTCCCAGCAAACCAGGATCAGAGAAATAAAAAATTGATTTGATTTTATTATTGTCACCTATATTTATATATAATGAAAAGTATTGTTTCTTGCGCGCTATACAAAATATACAACACAGAGCAAAGGAAAGGAGAGAGTGTAGAATGTAGTGTTACGGTCATAGCTAGGGTATAGAGAAAGATGAAAACAAATTTCTGCGGATGCTGGAATCTGAAACCAAAAGAGAAAATGCTGGAAAATCTCAGCAGGTCTGGCAGCATCTGTAAGGAGAGAAAAGAGCTGACGTTTCGAGTCCAGATGACTCCTTGTCAAAACCTTTGTGAGCTTTGACAAAGGGTCATCTGCACTCAACGTCAGCTCTTTTCTCTCCTTGCAGATGCTGCCAGACCTGCTGAGATTTTCCAGCATTTTCTTTTTTGTTGTAGAGAAAGATTAACTTAATGCAAGGCAGGTCCATTCAAAAGTCTGATGGCAGCAGGGAAGAAGCTGTTTTGTGTCGGTTGATACATTATCTCAGACTTTTGTATCTTTTTCCCGACGGAAGAAGGTGGAAGAGAGTATGTCCGGGGCCCTTGATTGTGCTGGCTGCTTTTCCGAGGCGTTGGGAAGTGTAGGAAGTGTATCAATGGATGGGAGGCTGGTTTGAGTGATGGACTGTGCTTCATTCACGACCCTTTGTAGTTTATTGCAGTCTTGGACAGAGCAGGAGCCACACCAAGCTGTTGGTGATCTGGACGCCTAGAAACTTGAAGCTCTCAACCATTTTCACTTTATCCCCATTGATGTAGACAGGGGCATGCTTTCCACTACGCTTCCTGAAGTCTATGACTATCTTCATTTTGTTGACATTGAGAAAGAGATTATTGTCGTCGCACCAGTTCACTACATTCTCTATCTCTTTCCTGTACCATGTCTCATCATTGTTTGACATCCGACCCACAACGGTGGTGTCATTAGCCAACTTGAAAATCGATTTGATGGGGAATTTGGCCATGCAGTCAGAGGTGTACAACTAGTATAGTAAGGGGCTGCGGGCACAGCCGTGTGAGAGCACCGGTGTTGAGGATGACCATGGAGAGGTGACTGCGGTCTGTGGGTTACGAAGTCGAGGATCCAGTTGCAGAGAGAGGAGCTGAGGCTCGGGCCACGAGGTTTGGAGATGGATGTCGTAGAAATCATGGTGTTAACGGCTGAGCTGTAGTCTATGAATAGGAGTCTGACATTGTCTTTATCATCTAGGTGTTCCAGGTTTGAGTGTAGGGCCAGTGAGATGGCATCTGCTGTGGACCTGTTACGGTGATAGGCAAGTTGTAATGGATCCAGGCAGTCTGGGAGGCAGGAATTGATTTGTGCCATGACTAACCTTTCGAAACACTTCATAATGATGGATGTCAGAGCCACTGGAAGATAGTCATTAAGGCACACTGCCTGGCTTTTCTTTGATACTGGGATGATGGTCATCTTCTTGAAGCAGGTAGGGACCTCTGATTGGTGTAAGGAGAGGTTGAAGCTTTCTGCAAATACCCCTACCAGCTGATCCGCACAGGACCTGAGTGCTCGTCCGAGTACCCCATCTGGGCCAGTTGCTTTCCGTGGGTTGACTTTTGAGAAGGCTGCTCTAATGTCGGCAATGGTGACCTTGGATACAGGTTCGTCTGAGGCTTCCAGATGGAGGGCGTGCTCTTGCTGACCTTTTGCTCAAAACTGGCACAGAATGCATTGAGCTTATCGGGGAGGGGCGCATTGGAACCGGCGATTTTACATGCCTTCATCTTGTAGCCTGTTATGTCTTGCAGACCTTGTCATAGTGGGTGGGAGTCCATGTCGCTAGCCTGGGATTCTAGCTTAGTCCGTTACTGTCTTTTGGCATCTTCGATGGATCTCCGTCATGGCAGGCACTGATGCTGCCTCAGAGCTCATTCACTTCCCTCTCAGTGAATCGAGCCAGAAAAAAAACAGTGTGTGCACATGATGGAGTCTTGAAGCTGATCCCAGCTGCAACCCCCTTGCTCAAGGTTGTGAACTCCTAAAAAGGAGCCTTATTTTTTTTGAGGCTCCTTGACACAAGAGCCAAATCACTATAAATTTCTTGCTTTGTTTGTGAATTTTGTACGAGGGAGATTGTTCTAGTAAATGGACTACTCTCTGTTTTTTAGGCACCCAGTGTCAACATCGGGTATGACGTAGCTAAATTTCAAAGCAAGTGCTTGTGTTCCAATGCATAAGATAGCATTTACAGCATAGAACCAGCCATTTGACCCAACAGGTCAATGTTGATGTTTACGTGCCATAGAAGCCTCTGCCTTCATTTCTTTCCTCTTGTTTATTTAACTTCTCATTAAATGCATTTACATCGGTCACTTCAAGTACTCCTTGTGGTAGCAAGTTCCACATTTCAACCACCCTCTGGGTAAACATAGAACATAGAACAGTACAGCACAGAACAGGCCCTTCGGCCCACGATGTTGTGCCGAGCTTTATCTGAAACCAAGATCAAGCTATCCCACTCCCTATCATCCTGGTGTGCTCCATGTGCCTATCCAATAACCGCTTAAATGTTCCTAAAGTGTCTGACTCCACTATCACTGCAGGCAGTCCATTCCACACCCCAACCACTCTCTGCGTAAAGAACCTACCTCTGATATCCTTCCTGTATCTCCCACCACGAACCCTATAGTTATGCCCCCTTGTAATAGCTCCATCCACCCGAGGAAATAGTCTTTGAACGTTCACTCTATCTATCCCCTTCATCATTTTATAAACCTCTATTAAGTCTCCCCTCAGCCTCGTCCGCTCCAGAGAGAACAGCCCTAGCTCCCTCAACCTTTCCTCATAAGACCTACCCTCCAAACCAGGCAGCATCCTGGTAAATCTCCTCTGCACTCTTTCCAGCGCTTCCACATCCTTCTTATAGTGAGGTGAACAGAACTGCACACAATATTCCAAATGTGGTCTCACCAAGGTCCTGTACAGTTGCAGCATAACCCCACGGCTCTTAAACTCCAACCCCGTTAATAAAAGCTAACACACTATAGGCCTTCTTCACAGCTCTATCCACTTGAGTGGCAGCCTTGAGAGATCTGTGGATATGGACCCCAAGATCTCTCTGTTCCTCCACAGTCTTCAGAACCCTACCTTTGACCCTGTAATCCACATTTAAATTAGTCCTACCAAAATGAATCACCTCACATTTATCAGGGTTAAACTCCATTTGCCATTTTTCAGCCCAGCTTTGCATCCTAAAGAAGTTTCTTCTGAATTCCCTGCTAGACCATCTTATACTTATGTTCCCTTGTTCTGGTCTCTGTCACATGTGGAAGCATTTTTCCTACATTTATCATATCAAGCTCTTTCATAATTTTAAGCTTAACATAACTAGGATCCTTGGATTTGATATCAGGCAAATGCTCTGACAATATGGAAGCTCTGCTAAGACTTTGAAAGAACTGGTGAAGAGGTGGGTTTCATCAGCATATTCATGAATACTTATCCCTAGTCGCCAAGGTCAGTGTGAAGAGTGTCAAGGATAGATGCTTGTGGAACTCTGGGATGGAGGGGAGGAAAAGTTGTTGTTGTTGGATATGCACTGAAAAGACAGTCTCACTGAGCTACATAAGGGAGCAGAGGTATTGGAGGAAGGCTCTGCTATATTAAATGTTCCAGGAAGAACATGGAGGTTAATAAGCCCACAGTTACAATTGCGATCTCCTCCAAACAGCGAATCACAGGAAGATGGAGATGGGAGGCAAAGGTCCCTTCGAGTGGAAAGGCAAGATGCGGCATTAGTTGTGAAGTCAGATGAGTCTCGGGTGGATTTTTAGGAGGGAAATAACTTGATTGTGAAGATGAGAAGCAACAGTTTTTTTTTTGAGGCTCCTTGACACAAAGGCCAAATCGCTATAAATTTCTTGCCTCATT
This sequence comes from Mustelus asterias, assembly GCF_964213995.1. Taxonomy (NCBI): domain Eukaryota; kingdom Metazoa; phylum Chordata; class Chondrichthyes; order Carcharhiniformes; family Triakidae; genus Mustelus; species Mustelus asterias. Next base: position 58,451,329 of record NC_135809.1, on the reverse strand, counting down.
TGTGAATTTTGTATGAGGGAGATCATTCTGGTAAATAGACTACTTTCTGTTTTTAGGCACCTAGTGTCAATATCAGGTATGACGTAGCTAAATTTCAAAGCAAGTGCCTGTGCTCCAATGTTATGCCCAACATTTTTAGTATCATGAGACATTTAGGATAAATAATCTGGCAATTTCTTTATTAATTTTCCAATTTGATATTGTTCAGATGAAAAATGTGTGATGGATTTTGTGAGGTCAGACAGGTGAATGCTGAATTTGGGATTCTGGGACAATCCTAACCAGTTTCTTGAGACCCAGAAAAAGATGATGTAATTTCAATCTTTTATGAAACAAGTGATATTCTTGTACAATTATATTTAGCATCTTCTGGTGTGTGAAGCATTCATGGAAGTTGTAGAGGAGCTTGAGTTATGATGGACAGCAGATGAAACTGAGTGTGAAAGAGCTACAACCTTGATTTATTCCTTTGGGATATATAAACTACATATTGTGTTAGAATGCAAACACGTAGCCAATATTTTCAAATGTGAGAATGGAGCAAAATGAGTGTGCAGTTCAGGCTGTGAAGATCACATTTAGGATATATACTGGAATTCATTTTACAGGGGGTGATGAGCTTGGAATTGACTTGCAAATCGCTTCTCGGCCTTTTGGCTAAGATCAAGTGTAGTATGAAGAGGATGCTGCACTTGGTTGAGGTCATTGGGTCACATTTAAGCTTCATATGTTTGATATGAAGCAATTTGTAAAAGCGGCATCTCGGCCTTTTGGCTAAGATGCAAATGAGATCAAGCCTTGGAGGAGGAAACCTCCCCCTCCTTCAATCAGCTTGGCTCATGTAAATCAGGCCCAGGACAGGGTAATTTGGTCGCTTGCCCTGTCTTGTCAGCCTGGATCGGAAATGTCTCAACTTGTTGAGACTCTGAATTGGATTTGATTTGATTGAATTGGAAAAGTACAAAAAAAAAGGACCATCCTCATTGAAACATTTAGCTCGTGCAATGGAGAAACAGTAGAAATGCTATTCTGAAAGGTGGAATGCAATATACTACAATGTGGCTTAAGTTGGGATCTTTTGTAGGTCAAAAATGAAACAGTGTTACTTAAGATTTTGAGATTAACCTTTTTACCAACATTGTAACTTTGGAAAGACTTGCCCACATAATGCAAGCTTGCAGTGCAGAGGTATTGCTACGTTATGAGAGATGCCATTCTTTGGATGAGATGTTAAAACGGATGTGGATGTTAAAGATTTTGTGACACTATACAAAGAATCACAGGGTGTTCTAAAAACATGAGTTATTGGTTGCACAAAATGGCTGCTGTCTTTGTGCACATAGATCACTATACATCAATGTAATTCATTGTGCAAAGCTCTTTTGAGTTTTCAGCTTAATAAAATGCAGCATAAATATTTCATAAAGAATTGTCTTGTGGCAAAGCCACTGACAAAATAAAACTGAAGATACATCAGGGAGAAGGTTTTCCATCCTTCAGTGTAAACCATTATTGCATTATTCAGGAAGCCTTTTAATAACCAAGTTCCATAAGAAAAAATCCATTCTTTCAATCATTAATTACTGAACTTCCTTATGCTGCAGTTTCTTAACCAAGCATTCCTAAGAAAAAATGACCAGATGTCATTAAACAAAAGAACTCCCAACCCATACATTTTGATAGGAAGGAGCAGAAAGATAATTCCAATTGAAGTAAATCATCCTTATTCCTTTGCACTCCCACCCACAATGTGAAAATGTTGACAAATGTAAAAAGCAATTAATCTGTACCAGGGTTTAGCAGTGGTTATATGGGTAATTACTCTTCAGGAAAGACAGAATTTCCCAACCAAACAATCTACTTGTTTACATATTGTTACTGTCTGATTTTCCTTTTTTTCCCCTTAATTCTCTCCATGTTTTGGTATCAGTCTGCATGCCTCTTCTCTTCCATCCCTTCTAGATTTCTTTCTTTGTCTTCCCCTACCTTTCCCAGCATGTTTTTATCTCTTGTCTTTTCCACTGTCACTCTCTTAGCTTGCAAATGCACTATTTTTCTCTTTTCTACTTTTGCATGTTGGTGCCCACCCCGCTTCCTATTTAGTTTAAACTCTCCTCAACCACACTAGGTTGACCTCCCCTCAAGGACATTGGCCCAGTCTGGTTCAGGTGCAGCCCATCCCTTTTGAATAAGTGTCTCCTGTCCCAAAATTCTCCAAGAATCTGATGTCCTTCCTCCTGCATCATGCTCCAAGCCATTCTTTGATCCTTCCTCCCTTCTTCGGCTCTTGCTGGCAAATGGCACTGGGAGTAATCCAGAGATTACCACTTTCAATGTCCAACTTTTTAATTTTGCTTCCTGAAAGTCTTTGACCGTTGGACCTCATTAATTGTCGCCTTCCAAGTTGTTGGTATTGATGTATACTTCTGGTTTACTCCCTGCAGAATATTCTGCACCCTCCATGATATATTTTACCCTGGCACCAGTGAGGCAACACACCATTCTGGACTTGTGATGGTTATAGAAATGGCTGTTTGTGTTCCCAAACTATGGAACCTCCTCTGACTGTGCTGATAGTACCAAGCAACTCTTGGTGATGGACAACTGAAGTCCCCCCACCACCCAGAGTACATTCTGCACCCTTGCCATTCAGTGCTTCCTCCAAGTGGTTCAACGTGGAGGAGCTGAGGAAATCGACAGAAGGTTTCCTTACCCATGTTTAACCTGGTGCTATGAGACTTCATGGGGTTCAGAGTCGATGTTGAGGACTCCCAGGGCAACTCCTTCCTGACTGTATGCAACTGTGTCACACCCCCCCCCCCCCCCCCCCCCCCCCCCCCTGTCTGTAATCATACCCCCTTTAATCGGTGGAGTATTTCCCAACCTCTCAGTTTATGGTATGATCCAATTTCAGTTAGTAACCCCACAGGAAACGCTAGATAGGGAAACTCAGTTAGTTGATTTACACATATTCAAATTGCAACAAAGAACAAAGAAAATTACGCACAGGAACAGGGTCTTCGGCCCTCCAAGCCTGCACCGACCATGCTGCCCGACTGAACTAAAACCCCCTACTCTTCTAGGGACCATATCCCTCTATTCCCATCCTGTTCATGTATTTGTCAAGACGCTCCTTAAAAGTCACTAACGTACCTGCTTCCATTACCTACCCCGGCAGCGAGTTCCAGGCACCCACCACCCTCTGTGTTTTAAAAAAAAACTTGCCTTGTACATCTCCTTTTAAACCTTGCCTCTCGCACCTTAAACTTATGCCCCCTAGTAATTGACTCTTCCACCCTGGGAAAAAGCTTTTGACTATCCACTCTGCCCATGCCCTTGATAATCTTGTAGACTTCTATTAGGTCGTCCCCTCAGCCTCCGTCGTTTCAGTGAGAATAAACTAAGTTTCTCCAACCTCTTCTCATAGCTACTGCCCTCCATACCAGGCAACCTCCTGGTAAATCTTTTCTGTACCCTCTCCAAAGCCTCTACATCCTTCTGGTAGTGTAGCGACCAGAATTGAACACTATATTCCAAGTGCGCCTAACTAAGGTTCTATAAAGCTGCAACATGACTTGCCAATTTTTAAACTCAATGCCCCGGCCGATGAAGGCAAGCATGCCGTATGTCTTCTTGACTACCTTCTCCACCTGCGTTGCCACTTTCAGTGACCTGGATACGTCTACATCCAGATCCCTCTGCCTATCAATGCCCTTAAGGGTTTTGTCATTTACTGTGTATTTCCCATCTGTATTAGACCTTCCAAAATGAATTACCTCACATTTGTCCAGATTAAACTCCATCTACCATCTCTCCGCCAAAGTCTCCAACTGATCTATATCCTGCTGTATCCTCTGACGGTCCTCATCTGCAATTCCACCAACCTTTGTGTTGTCCACAAACTTACTAATCAAGCCAGTTACACCTCCTCCAAATCATTTATTTATATATATATATATATAAATAAAAGGTCCCAGCACTGATCCCTGAGGAACGTCACTTGTTACAGCCCTCAATTCAGAACACACCCTTCCACTGCTACCCTCTGTCTTCTATTACCGAACTAGTTCTGTATCCATCTTGCCAGCTCATCTCTGATCCCATGTAACTTCACTTCTGTGCCAGTCTGCCATGAGGGACCTTGTCAAAGGCCTTACTGAAGTCCATGTAGCCAACATCCACTGACCTATCCTCATCAATCATCTTCGTCACTTCCTTGAAAAACTCGATCAAGATAGTGAGACACGGCTGCCCCTTCCCAAACCCATATTGCCTCTCGCTAATACGCCCACTTATTTCCAAGTGGGAGTAAATCCTGTCTCGAAGAATCCTCTTCAATAATTTCCCTACCACTGATGTAAGGCTCACTGGCCTCTAATTACCTGGATTATCCTTGCTACCCTTCTTACACAAAGGCACAACATTGGCTATTCTCCAATCTTCAGGGGCCTCCCCTGTAGCCAGTGAGGATACAAAGATTCCTCTCAAGGCCCCAGCAATTTCCTCCCTTGTCTCGCTTAGTATTCTGCGGTATATCCCATCAGACCCTGGGGACCTGTCTACCTTGATGTTTCTCAAGAACCCCAATACCACCTCCTTTTTGATCTCAACATGACCCAAACTATCTACACACCCTTGCCCAGACTCATCATCCACCAAGTCCTACTGATGCAAAGTACTCATTTAATACCTCGCGCATTTCCTCTGGCTCCATACACAGATTTCCTCCCCTGTCCTTGAGTGGGCCAACCCTCTCCCTGGCTACCCTCTTGCTCTTTATATACGTATAAAATGTCTTGGGATTTTCCTTAATCCTGCTGGTCAATGACTTTTTGTGACCCCTTTTAGCCCTTCTTACTCCTTGCTTAAGTTTCTTTCTACTTTCCATGTATTCCACACTTGCTTTGTTGTGTTCCCAGCTTCCTAGCCTTGACAAATGCTTCCTTTTTCTCTTTGACTAGGCTCTCAATATCTCGCGTTATCCAAGGTTCCTGAAACTTGCCATATTTATCCTTCAGCCTGACAGGAATGTGCCGATCCTGAATTCCTATCAACTTACACTTGAATGCCTCCCACATGCCAAATGTTGATTTGTTTTCAAATATCAGCCCCCAATCTGCAACGTTGACTCCTTTTCACTTGTACAATAGAAGAGGGGAGTAGAGAGGAAGATGTACAGGGCAAAGACCATAGAGTAAAGAATTATTGTTTCATGTGAGTCTAGATTCCAGAGTCAAAAGTCTAATGGTGTATTCCTTCACAGAGGTTGGCAGGCTGACAACTGATGCTGGATAACTACCATTTTCAGTGCAAATGACTTTTATGATAAGATAGGTACACAAAAATAAATTAGTCTTATCCACAATGTATAGAATTTCCAGTAGAAACCGTGCAGATGGGGCCAGGTGTTCAAACCTGGACAGAGCCCTTTTTCTGTGCTGCTGCCTGGTAGATGGAAAGATGGCATTGTCTTGTAGTCCAGAAAGACAGTATAACTGGTTCTCCAAGTTGGATGGTTATATCGCATGACTCTGGCATTTATTTTGACTTCAACAAAGTGGGTATATCTCTTTAACAAAAACAGAAAATGCTGGAAAATCTCAGCAGGTCTGACAGCATCTGTGGAGAGAATAGAGTTAACCTTTTGTCATAGCTTAGATTTCCACAGATGCTGTCAGATTGGCTGAGCTTTTCCATAATTTTCTGTTTTTGTTTCCGATTCCAGCATCTGCAGTAATTTACTTTTATCGGAGTATATTCCCCAGTCTGGGTTCCTGAGGTTGTAAATGTTCCAACCATTAAGAATTTGAATGGAGGTTGCAGGATTCTTTGTTCAAGCAGACTAGGAGGCTTCGCTTGTCAAGCCTGGCTTATGAAATGCAGATGGCCATTGTATCATTCTCTTTGAATTTGGCCTCTGTGGACCACAGGTTCATTGGTGTATCTTCAGAGTTAATAAATTATCAGCTTCTCTGTTATTGTCAGAAATTTTATTTTGTCCAGGATCATAGGCAGACATAGTTTCAGCCTTTCTAAAGTCTTTGTCCAGATATTAAAATTTTAGAAATTAGCCAGGAGTATATCTATAAGGAGTGAAAGATCTTGGCCTCCTGACAGTACAATCGTTCATAATTTTGTCATTGATACTGAAATTCTTGATTGTGAATAGCTGCATTGTGCAGACCATCAAGAGCCAAGTTCGATTCTTGCTGTGCTAAAAGCTGATTTTAACCAGGATAGCAGTTGGAATGCAAGAATTCATCTTGGTGTTCCTGAGCAGGAGATGCTCAGAGCCACTCAGGTTTTCCACTCCTATTCGTTGAGAAAATTGTATGGTGGCAAAGTTAAACTTGGTTGCCACTTTCAGATGGTGACACTCACTGCCAGGTTTCATTTTTGAAGATTGTCTGCTTAACGTGAACTAAGAATCCCAAACAAAATGAATTTATACTGGACAACTCATAGAAACCCTACAGTGCAGAAGGAGGCCATTCGGCCCATCAAGTCTGCACCGACCACAATCCCACCCAGGCCCTACCCCCACATATTTACCCGCTAATCCCTCTAACCTACGCATCTCAGGATTCTAAGGGGCAATTTTTTTTTTAACCTGGCCAATCAACCTAACCCGCACATCTTTGGACTGTGGGAGGAAACCGGAGCACCCGGAGGAAACCCACGCAGACACGAGGAGAATGTGCAAACTCCACACAGACAGTGACCCGAGCCGGGAATCGAACCCGGGACCCTGGAGCTGTGAAGCAGCAGTGCTAACCACTGTGCTACCGTGCCGCCCTATGGCTCTTTTTTTTTTATATAACTTCTTTTTTTTAGCTAAATTAGTGTGAAACAAAACTGCACTTCTTGTTTTCAGCTCTTCATTTTAAGTTGTACCTCTTTTAAAAACCACATTCAAACTGTGGCCTGTCTGTTGGAGCTGTGCTTAATCATCCCCATGTGGCAGAGTCACCAGCGGGATGGAATTCTGGTTCTGGTTTTTTTTGTGCTGCCTGCTAACCTTCATCTGTTGGGGGTACTTTTAGTTTTGGTACTGTGCTGTTACTGCTTGGTAATTTGAATAGCCCAACATATCTTTTAATCAAAGAGGTTCATGACAAACTTTTGGCTCTCCATCCCAAAGGCATATTTTGGTTTCCTGTCATAAGGAAAGAATAAGGCCATATGCTTCAGACATTTGAAGTGCAATGGTTTAATACAGCAGAGAGTTACAGATGCAAGCACTGGACTACTTAAACACAATTCTTCTTTTAAAAGAAAGTAAGTATGCTCTTACCCCTCCGATCCAGAATGCTTGGGACCAAGGCTTTTCTGAGATTTCCTGATTATAGAATAACATTAGAATGCATAACCACAAGTGTGTGAACTGGATATAAGTATGTAACTACGACATACAACATATCAAAGACAAAATTGCATGTTTTCAAATTCATTGAAAATATGAGATGATGCACTAATCAGCACCCTCGCATGCTGCAATCAGCCCCCTGCCCCCCCCCTCAGAATCCGCCATTATGAGAGTAAAAGGTGACTGGATTGAAACATATAAGATTTGCGAGGTCTTGACGGGGTGGATGTGGCAAGGATGTTGCCTGTTGTGGGAGAATCTAGAATTGGGGTCATCCATTTAAGACAGATGAGAAATATTTGCTGAGGGTAGTGAATCTTTGGAACTCCCTCAAAAGGCGGTGGAAGCAGAGTCTTTGGATGTTTTTAAGGCAGTGGTAGATAGATTCTTGATAATCCAAGGTTACAAGAGATAGGTTAGGATCAAATCAGCCATGATCTTATTGAATGCTGGAGCAGCGCTTTTCCCCTTTTTGATTCAGCTGCCAATACCTTGGGTTCAGAGTCACTAGCTTGGGGTAAGGAGTTTAGACAAAAAGCATGGAGAGGCGCAGAAACATAGCTAAGTTTGAAGCTGCCATCTCAGCCTGATTTACCATCTGGTTTTTCCTGCATTCTGGATACATCAGTCCATTACTGAGTTACACTTGCCTGCCTATAGTTGTGGCAAGTAGGGGCACACATCCTGGGGCTGCTTGACACTTGCTGCAAAAAGTGCTGTCTAAAGTTAGAGTATGCTTTGGGCTCACCGTCTGCGTTTGTCTTTCGTTGCATCGATCCAGCAGCTGGGTACAGGACTGTTCCACCAGAGCCTCCAGCCTGAGTAGCCGCCTTTCTGCAGTCACCATTGCTGTCATGGTGGGGGATGGGGAGGCGTCATACTGTCAGCTGAAAAAATTTCAGAGTACCAGACTGGCAAGGACCATAAAATCATAGAATCCCTGCCGTGCAGAAGGAGGCCATTCGGCCCATTGAGTTGCACTGACCATAATCCCACCCAGGCACTGTAACCCCACATATTTTCCCTACTGATCTCCCTGATACTACGGCTAATTTAGCATGGCCAATCAACCTAATCCTCACATCTTTTGGACTGTGGGAGGAAACCGGAGCACCCAGAGGAAACCCACGCAGACACGAGGTTGCAATGTATTTTGATTGCTGGCAGTTTGGGTGAGTAATGAGTGTTAATATCTTTGTAAAAAATCTATTTTGATTTGTATTTGGCATTTAACTGAAATTTACTTTCTAAATTCTAAATTTCCTAATCTTGTGCAGGGTTTTCAAGACTCTATTTAAAGAGCATCTGAAATTACCAACTTAAGGAAAGCAGCTGAAACCAGTTTCTCTGTAACTTGGTCAGCTAACTTCTTAGTCTCAGATGGATATGTGAACAAATATTTCAGTGTCGCATAGCACAGAGTGCGACTTTGAACAGAGTGCTGGGAACTATGTGATTGTAAAGTTTATTTATTAGTCACAAGTAAGGCTTACATTAACCACTGCAATGAAGTTACTGTGAAATTCCCCTAGTTGCCACATTGGCGCCTGTTGGGTCAATGCACCTGACCAGCATGTCTTTCAGAATTGAAATTGGGGAGGAGGGGAAGCAAGCAAACCTTTACTTTTGCCTTTTCCCTTTTCTAACTTTTTCACCCAGTAGGAATCGGTTCTTGCTTGACTGCAGAGGTAGCAGCTAATTGTTCGGTGAGTATTTGGTCAGTGGTTAAGGTGTATTCTATTCCTAAGTTTTAAAAATAATAGAAATTGACAGTCAGGTTAATAAAAATAAAAAACAAAAGTAATTGAACAAAATGGTAAGTAGTTAATAAATTTAAGAATGCCAGGAAAGGTGATCTATCAAGGCTGCCGCATGTGGGAACACCTGGGTGCCAGTGTGATCCAGGGCAGGCACGTCTGCAGCAAGTGTTTGTGGCTCAAGGGGCTTTGGGTCAGTCATTGAGCTGCACAGTCTGCAATACATCAAGGAAGGGGAAAGTTACCTGGATGCTTTGTACCAGGAGGCTCTTAGGATAGGGTATTTTGTGGTGAGGGACAGGAGACTGTGACTGAGTATGAGGCAGATAAAGGGATCCATAGGGCAGGAGCCTCAGACTTTGCTTTTATCCAACAGGTTTGATCTTTCAGCTCATTTGGATGACTGGGAGCTGCAGGATAGATGAGCTGAGTGACCATGGCACCTTGGTACAGAAAGCCATTCAAGTGGGGGGAGCAAAAAGGAATATAGTGGTGGTTGGCTACAGTATATTGAAGGGGATTGACACTGTTCTTTGCAGCAAAGAGTGAAAGTCCAGACCACTGCTGTCTGCCTTGGTTAGGGACATATGTGGAGATGCCGGCGTTGGACTGGGGTAAACACAGTAAGAAGTTTAACAACACCAGGTTAAAGTCCAACAGGTTGGACTTTAACCTGGTGTTGTTAAACTTCTTACTAGGGACATATGCTCAGGGCTAGAGAGGAACCTGCAGCAGGAGGGGGAGGATTCTGTTGTTGTAATGCATGTTTGTACCAGCAACATAGGTAGAACTAGGAAAGTTCTAAAAAATATGAGGCAAAGCACCAAATTAAGAAGCAGAACCTCCAGGGTGATAATCTCTGCTTTATTATCTGAGCCATGTGAGAATTGACATAGGGTGAATAAGGTTAGTGAAATAAATGCTTAGCTCCAAGACTGGTGTAGAAGGAACAAAGTTCTGATTTGTGAGTCACTGGCACCAGTATTGGGAAAGGTGGGATCTGTACCATTGAGATTGTCTACACTTGAACAGTGCTGGAGCTGGTGTTCCAGCACGCTGCATAACTAGGGAAGTGGAGAAGATTTTAAACTAAGTAGTGGGGGCAAGGGATGAAACTTGGGAAGATATTGTCGACAAGGCAAGAGAGAAAAGTATTAAAGTGTGAAATGATGAACAGCTTTGACAGGAAGGGATGGAGAGTATAAATCGAAGAATAAACCAACCGTCAAGGCTAGAGGTTACAAAAATAACAAAAGGACAAAACCAAAGTTTCTGTATCTGAATTCACATAGTATTTGAAACAAAACAGATGAATTCATAGCACAAATAGAAATAAGTACAATCTGAAAGCCTTAGAGACATGGTTGTAAGATGACATAGATTGGGACCAGAATATTGACGGGTTATGTGAATTTTAGGGAGGACAGAAAGCAAGGGAGAGGTGAAGAGGTGGTTCTGTTAATCAATTATGGTATTAGCACGTTAGAGAGGAATGATCTAAGTTCCAGAAACCAGGATGTAGAAGTTGTGTGGGTTGAGATGAGAAATGGTAAAGGCAAGAAATCACTTGTGGGAATGGTGTACAGGCCCCCTAATTGTAACTACCTGGTAGGACAGAGTATAAAGGAAGGGATAACAGGAATTTGTCAGAAAGGTATGGCGATAATCACTGGGGATATGAATCGACATATCGATTAGAAAAAAATCAAAGGGCAAGGGTAGCCGAAATGTGGATTCTTGGAATGTTTTTGGGAGGGTTTCTTAGAACATTCTGGAGCCAACCAGAGAGCAGGTAATACTAGACCTGATATTGTGCAATGGAATAGGATTAATTCATAACCTCCATAATGAAGGTGCCCCTAGGTAGCAGTGATCGTAACGTGATTTTTACATTCGGTTTGTGGGAGAGAAGAGTGGGTCCAAGACTGGTAATTTAAACTTGAATAAGGGCAATTATGAGCGCATGAAAGCAGAGCTAGCCAAGATGAGCTGGCAAATTAGGTTAAGGGATGGGTCAATAGAGCTACAGTGACAGACATTTAAAGGGATATTTTAGAACACACAGAATGGATGCACTGCAACGGGAAAGGAAAATTCCAAGGAAAGGAGCCACCATCTGTGGTGAACTGAGAAAGTTAAAGATAGCATCAAACTTGAACAAAAAGCATATAATTGCACAATGATGTGAAGCAGGTCAGAAGATTGGACAGATCATAAAGAGCAGCAAAGAATGACAAAATGCTTAATAAAGAGGGAAACATATGCATATGAGAGAAAGCTAGCTAGAAATGTAAAGACAGTTAGCAGGAGTTTCTATAGAAAAAAGTTAAAGTGAGCATTCATCCTAAAGAAGTGAGTTTGGGAACTAATAATGGAAAGTAAAAAGGTGACAGATGATTTGAACTGTTGTTTTGCATTGGTCATCACTGAACAGGTGCTTTGTAATTGGTTATCACTGTGATGGTACAAGGAACATCCTAAAAATAGATGTAAATCCAGAATTAGAAGGGAGGGAGGAACTTTGGGGAAAGTTCCAATCACCAGGGAAGTGGTACTTAGCAAATTGTTGGAGCTGTGGGCTGAGAAGTCCCTGTGTCCTTATGGACTTTATGCTGAGGTCTTAAAATACATGACTAGGGAGATAATTGATGCGTTGGTTTTAATTTTCCAAAGTTTCCTGGATTTGGGAAGGTATCATTTGATTGGAAAAAAGCAAATGTAGCTCTTCTTTTCAAAAAGGGAGGGAGACCGAAAGCCAGAAACTACAGGCCAGTTAGCTTAAATCTGGCATAGAAGAAGTGTTGGAAACTATTATGAAGTGCCATTACACTTAGAAAAAATTTAAAAGAATCAGGCAAAGTCAGCATGATATTGGGAAAGGGAAATGATGTTTAACCAACTTATTGGAGTTCAGATGTATTGTGGGTAAAGGAGGTGTACTTAAGAGTTTCAATAGACATTTGATAAGGTGCCACAACAAAGGTTATTGGGAAAATAAAATCTCATAATGTAGGGGGGTAACATATTGACATGGATAAAAGATTGGCTAGCTAATAGGAAGCAGAGGGTAGCCATTAATGGGTCTTTTTCTAGCTGGTGGGATGTAATAAGTGGTGTGCCACAGATATCAGTGCTGTGGCCTCAACATTTTACAAGTTACATAAATGACTTGGTTAAAGGAACGAAAGTTATGGTCGCTAAACTTCTAAAGATACAAAGACAGGTAGGAAATTAAGTTGTGAAGAGGACATAACAAGGCTACAAGGAGACATGGGTTAAATGAATGGGCAAAGATCTGGCTAATGGACTCTCCAATTTTAAAGATGTACCATAGAAAGCATTCTTTCTGGTTGTATCACAGCTTGGTATGGCTCCTGCTCTGCCCAAGATTGCAAGAAAGTACAAAGGGTCATGAATGAAGCCCAGTCCATCATGCAAACCAGCTTCCCATCCATTGACTGTCGATATTTCCTGCTGCCTCGGGAAAGCAGCCAGCATAATTAAGGACCCCACGCACCCCGGACATTCTCTCTTCCACCTTCTTCCATCGGGAGAAAGATACAAAAGTCTGAGGTCACGTAGCAACCGACTCAAGAACAGCTTCTTCCCTGCTGCCATCAGACTTTTGAATGGACCTACCTCACATTAAGATGATCTTTTTCGACACCCTAGCTATGACTATAATGCTACATGCTGCATTCTCTCCTTTCCTTTTCTATGAATGGTATGCCTTGTCTGTATAGCATGCAAGAAACAATACTTTTCACTGTATACTAATACATGTGACAACAAATCAAATCAAAAATATAATGTGGAAAAATGTGAAATTGTACTTTTTGGCAGGAAGAATTTTAAAAAAGTAATTATCTGAATGGTGAGGGATCTAGCGTTTCAGTGCAGCAATCACAAAAAGGCTAGTATGCAGCTACAGTAAGTAATTAGGAATGTTATTTATTGTGAGGGGAATTGTATATAAAAGTAGAGAGGTGATTCTTCAGTTGTACAGGACACTGGTAAGTAAGATCACAACTGATGTACTGTATTAGTCTCCTTCTTTAAAGAAGGATGCAACCACATGAGAAGCAGTTCAGAGAAGATTTACTAAACTAATACCAGGAATCGGCAGGGTGTCTTATGAGGAAAGATTGGACAGGCTAGTTTTGTACCTGCTGGTGTGTAGGAGAGTGAAAGGTGACTGGATTGAAACATGTAAGATTTGAGAGGTCTTGACAGGGTGAATGTGGTGAGGATGTTTCCTCTTGTGGGAGAACATGGAACGAGGGGTCATCCGTTTGAGACGCACGAGAATTTTTTGCTGAGAGTAGTGAGTCTTTGGAACTCCCTTCCTTAAACCGAGTCTTTGAATGTTTTTAAGGCAGCGGTAGATAGATTCTTGATAATCCAAAGGGTGAAAGGTTACCGGGGATAGGTGGGAGTTGCATTCAGCCATGATTTTATTGAATGCCGGAGCAGTGTCAAGGGGCTGAATGGCCTATTCCTGCTCCGTTTGTACGCTTGTATGTTTAGTTTTGAAGTTGAAGATATGCCAAGGTTGATTTCTGCAGTGTTATTCTGTATACGTATGATCGAATAGTTGGATTAGAGGGAGCTTAATGGGTGAGATGCAACAGAGTTGCCTCTCAAACTTTTAAGTACAAAATTGAAAGCCACCCTTGAATGCCACCTTATTTCTCTGTGGTTTCACCTGTTAATGTGTGAAGTTACTATAAAATGGCTTTTATGCTCCTTATTTTGGACAGGGCCATTTTGTATAGGGGGGGGGGGGGGAAGAGAGCGTGTCATCTTATTAGGAAAGGTTGCACAGGCTGGACCTGTATCCATTGGAGTTAAGAACAATTGAGAGGTGATCGTATTGAAACATGTAAGATCCTGAGGAGACATGACAGGATGGATGCTGAAAAGATGTTTCATTTCTGGGAAAGACTAGAACTAGGGAAAACAGTTTAAAAATAAAGGATCTCCCATTTAGAATGTGATGGGGAGTTTTTTTTCTCCTGGAAGGTTGTGAATCTTTGGAGCTCTCTTCCCTGGAAAGCAGTGGAGACGGGCGGAATTCTTCCCAATATTTCTCAGTTGTTGCTTAGCTGGTGCCAAGGTTCAGTTCATCTCACCTGGGCTGCAAAGAAATTGGGAGCGGGAGGGTAAATTTGATGTTATTTATTGTCACATGTATTGGGATACAATGAAAAGTATCATTTCCTGCACGCTGTACAAATAAAACATACCATTCTTAGAGTACAGTAGGGGAGGAGAAGGAAAGGAGAGAGTGCAGAATGCAGTGTTGCAGTCACAGGGTGTAGAGAAAGATCAGCATAATATATGGCAGGTTCATCCAAAAGTCTGATGGCAGCTGGAAGAAGCTGATCATGAGTCGGTTGGTACGTGTTCTCAGACTTCCATATTTTTTTCTTGATGGAAGAAGGTGAAAGAGTGTGTGTCCAGGATGTGTGGCTCCTTAATTATCCTGGCTGTTTTTCGGAGGCAGTGGGAAACGTGGACAGAGTCAGTGGATGAGAGGCTGGTTTGCATGATGGACTGGGCTACATTCACAGCCCTTTGTAGTTTCTTGTGGTCTTGGTCAGAACAAGAGCCATATCAAGCTGTGATACATCCGGAAAGGATGTTTCCTCTGGTGCATTTGTAAAAATTGGTGAGAGTTGTAGCGGACATGCCTAATTTCCTTAGCCTCCTGAGAAAGTAGAGGGGTTGGTGGGCTTCTTAACAATAGTATCAGCATGGAGAGATCAGGACAGGTTGTTGGTGATCTGGGCACCTAGGAACATGAAACTCTTGACCATTTCCACTTCTTCACCATTAATGTGGACAGGGGCAAGTCCTCCACTAGCTTCCAGTCGTCGTGGTCCACATAGGTACCAATGAAATAGGTAGAACAAAGACAGAGGGTCTGCTGAGGGAATATGAACAACTAGGGGTTAAATTAAAGAGCAGAACCAAAAAAGTAATAATCTCCGGACATGAACCACAAGCTAATTGGCACTAGGTTAATGAGTTACTCAAAGGTTGGTGTGGGAGAAATGGGTTCGAATTTTGGGACAGTACTGGGGAAGGAGGAAGCTGTTCCAATGGGATGGTCTTCACCTGACTCATGCTGGAACCAGAGTCCTGGCGAATCACATAACTAGGGCTGTAGATAGAACTTTTTAAATAAATAGATGGGTTGGAGGGGGGGGGGTTCAGTTGTATGGAAAATTAGGAAATCAAACTTCAAGGAGAAGAAAGAGTGCAGGTTAGTGATGAGGCAAATTGTTACAGAAAATAAAAGGAAGGGACAAGACATGTGAACATCATTTTGCAACAAGGAATTATATAAGAGTAGGGAAATTTGATAACAGAACAAACTTAAAGGCTTTGTGTCTGAATGCGCAATACATTCAGAACAAAATTAATGAGTTAACAGCGCAAATAGAGACAAAGGGACATGATTTGGTGGCGACTACTGAGACATGGTTACAAGAAGACCTGGTCTGGGAATTGAATATCCAAGCATGGGGGCTGCATGGTGGCACACGGTGCCAGGGACCCGGGTTCGATTCCCGGCTGGGGCCACTGTGCGGAGTTTGCACGTTCTCCCCTTGTCTGCGTGGATTTCCTCCCAGGTGTTCCTGTTTCCTCCCACAGTCTGAAAGAGGTGCTGGTTAGGTGCATTGGCTGTACTAAATTCTCCCTCAGTGTAACCGAACAGGTGTCGGAATGTGGCAACTCGGGGATTTTCACAGTAGATGTAAATCTACTTGTGACTAATAAATAAATTTTAAAGTGAAGGGAGTAACTAAAGTGAATGTTGGCCCCTTGAAGGATGAGACTGGGGAGTTAATAGTGGGGAATACAGAAATGGTGGAGACTAAATCAATATTTTGCCTCCGTTTTCACGGTAGAGGACACAAGTACCATCCCAATAGTAACAGGTAGTGCAGAGGAAATAGAAAGGGTGGAACTTTAAACAATCATCACCAGTAGGAAAATAGTACTCCACTATCGAGATTGAAGGCAGGCAAGTTCCCAGGGCCTGAGGTCTACATCCTAGGGTATTAAAGGAAGTGGCAGCAGAGATAGTGGATCCATTGGTTTTAATATTCCAAAATTCTCTGGATGTGGGAAAGGTTCCAGTGGATTGGGAAAATGCTCTTGGACATTCTCTCTTCCATCTTTCGTCGGGAAAAAGATACAAACATCTGAGGCCAACTGACTCAAGAACACTTCTTTCCTGCTGCTGTCAGACTTTTGAATGGACTTACCTTGCATTAAGTTGATCTTTCTCTACCCCTTTTTTCTCTACTCTCTTGTTTCCTTCTCTATGAACAGTATGCTTTGTCTGTATAACGCGCAAGAAACAATACTTTTCACTTTGTTAATACATATGACAATAATAAATCAAATCAAAATGCTAATGGAACACCCTTCATCAAAAAGGGTGTGAGGCAGAAAGGAGGAAACAATAGACTAGTTAGTTTAAATTCTGTCATTGGGAAATTGTTAGAATCCATTATCAAGGAAGTAATAGGGCATTTAGAAAGTCAAAACACAATCCATCAGAGTCAGCATGGTTTTATGTAGGGTAAATCATGTTTGATAATTTGCTAGAGTTCTTCGAAACTAGTAGTGATTCACGCTGGGTTCTCTCTGCCCCTGGAGCTGGGAGAATCTGGTTCAAATCCGACAGAGCATATTTAAATGAGGAGTTAAATATGCTAATCTTGTTCACGCCCTTGCTGGGCATGAACCAGATTACATTGGGATGCAGGTGTGCATAGAATTCCAAAGGGGGCTCTCCCTGGCGGTAACTATGCTATGCCCCCCATTCACCTGATTCTCTGGCCCCAACGTGATCTGTATGAGCATGCGGGGCTGGAGAATCACACCCAGGGTTATTGAATATTTTGAAAGCAGAGGTAGGTGGATTCTTAACCAACAGGGAATTGAAGAGTATTGGATGTAGATAGAATGTGGAGTTGATACCACAATCAGATCAGCCATAATCTCATTAAATGGTGAAGCAGGCTCAAGGGGCTGAGTCGCATATTTTTGCTCCTAATTTGCGTTTTCATGTGTTCTGTGATTCGGTTTCCTCTGAAAGTAATCTTGCTAAGAGACAGGAAACTTAATTTTGTGCTCTTCACTTCCACACACATCCTGGATGTTGACCTATTTGCTGTTTCATTATACCTTGCACGTAAATCTATAAATTGGTGCATTGTTCACTGATCATCCAAAACACCTGGCCTTTAATATTCTGGAGGTTTTGTTGTATCTCTATCCCTTCATCTCTCCTCCCACTCTGTCTCTCTGACTTCAATGCTTTGAGGTTAGGGAGGAAAAAAACTATTGTTTCTTTTCCTGACTGCCATCCAATGATCTCTATTAGAAAATATAATCTGTATTTTTTCAAGTGAGACTTCGATTGGGCTACACTTTGGTGTTCGAATGGATAAATGACCTGCCATCTTGTCTCTCAATTGTAAATTGGCCACTGGGATGTTGGAAGGCTGCCAAAATGTGGAGCTGTATCCAGTACAAATTAATAGTTTAAGGAAAAAAGTAGTTGGAGAATCGTAACTGATAGAAATATGTTTTGTTTCCTGTTATATGTTGTGATGGGGAACTTGTTGGAATAATGTCATCTTGTGGGAATGTGATGATTGCACAGTGCACAATAGCCAAGTTTGTTTTGTTCTTAATAGCCAGCTGAACTTGAGCGATATGTTACAATCATGCTATGAAATTGCTCGTAAAATTACATGTGGCTTGATGTTCTCTTCCTCCCACCACCACACCTGTCCCCCACCCGAATCCTCTTCAAACTCATTTTGGCTGGTGGAGGTTAAGTGGGTTACTGTAGCTGCTCTGACTTGGTGTGTGGCAGTATATTAGCTGAATAGCTTGTGGGGGAGGAGTGATTACAGTTCAAGGTTGTCATGCAAAGCCGTTACTTCAGGATGGAGGATAAAGTCACTTTAGAGACTTTCATGTTTGTGAAATAATTAGCTTGAACTACAAAGTCACAGCTTTGCTCAGAATGATTCTTGGTTGTTGCAGCTTGAAGGTAGCTGAAATGATTAGTGTGTGTTGCTTCTTGGAGAATTGCAGATGTTTTACATGGAAATGGGTGTTTCTGAGAAGCTGGAACTGCAGGCTTAATGAACAGGATGATGTAATTACTGGCAATATTGTGATGGTCAAAGGAGTGGATATTGCACATTTACAAATTTTCCATCGCAGTCAGCACTAGACTCTGACATGTCGAAGTTAAGGAGATCTCTGGAAATAAGTAATTGGAAAAATGCCAGCTGATCCATAAATAATAAAACTGCTGCTAAAGAGATGTGATAGGAAAGTGGGTGGCATTAGCATTCCTTCCTTTCTCTTTTGGGTTTCTGTGAAAGTCTATCCTCGCAGCTTGTTTTAAGGGTCCTGTTTGTGATAATTTGGGAGAGATTGAGCACCAGGCCTGAAGGAGGTCTTCAGATTGACCAGGGGTAACTTGAAGACAAAGACTGACATGAGGTTATGACCAAAATTGAAAGAGATTGGCTGGCTGCATTTGGCCATACTTAATACTGAATTTCTTTGTCTCTTGAGAACCCTAAATAAGGAGGCTTGATTTCAGCCAAGTAGATATCTAAAGCTGCTTTTTTACTGATTAACAAAATCCCTGAAAGGTGCAACGTGAAGTGATATCTCATATATAATGTATGAACAACTTCTGCATTGTTTGGTTGTGATTTTGTGTGCTTTCTAAACCTGAGCTGCCTTTTTTTTTACCTTTGCCAAGTTTGTGTAACATTACTGCCCATCTTGTCGACGCAATACAAGATGGGAGTTGAGATGGATCCTTCATGGTTCTCTGTATAAGAGTCATGTTGACCATTAAAGAATCTTTCAGAAACACTGCATCTGCCAAAAAGCATGCAAGGAAAATTATTGTTTGAGCTATTGAAAATAGACTGATGGCTTCCCAGATGTCTTAGCTTTTCCAATAATAAATTACATAGGGGGAGTGGGGGGTGGTCGAGTAAGTAATGGTCGTTACTGAATAGGTTTGGAAAAAAGGACAAAGGTTCCCACTATAAGTTCACCATGAACTGTCCATAAGTGTGAATATGTGAATATCGAATGTAAACAAGGTGCCATCCTTCCTGTAACAAGGAACATAAGAACTAGGAGCAGGAGAAGGCCATCTGGCCACTCGAGCCTGCTCCGCATTCAACAAGATCATGGCTGATCTTTTTGTGGACTTAGTTCCACTTTCTCACCCGGTCACCATAACCCTTAATTCCTTTACTGTTCAAAAATCTATCTATTTTTGCCTTAAAAAGGGAAGGTAAGGGAATTGGGGGTTATAGGGATCAGGTGGGTAAGTGGAACTGATCCACTTCAGATCAGCCATGATCTTATTGAATGGCGGGGCAGGCTCGAGGGGCTAGATGGCCTACTCCTGCTCCTATTTCTTATGTTCTTATAAAAAAACATTCAAAGAGGTAGCCTCAACTGCTTCATTGGGCAGGAAATTCCACAGATTCGCAACCCTTTGGGTGAAGAAGTTCTTCCTCAACTCAGTTCGAAATCTGCTCCCCTTTATTTTGAGGCTATACCCCTAGTTCTAATTTCACCCACCAGAAGTAACCGTCTACCCGTGTCAGATTATTCTATAGTTTGGGTAGGGTACGAGAATTATGAAAAATGAGAATACACGAAGCCCAATGTCTTTACTAGGTTTGATAGGAATACTGGTTAGAAATATAAAACATAGGTTAGTGATACAATATACTTAGTTTAGTCAGAAGGATGTCACAATAGGTTATACAAATGATCATCCATAAGCAGTCACCCCTTGTTATTCATGCTCTTCAGCAACTGACCAGGTGGCTCAGCTGCAGAATAAAATTAGTTTTTTTTAAGTATACTTGAGTTTATTAGTGTCACAAGTAGGATTACGTTAACATTGCAATGAAGTTACTGTGAAAATCCCCTAGTCCGGCACCTGTTCGGGTACACCGAGGGAGAATTTAGCATGGCCAATGCACTTAACTAGTAGTCTTTTGGACTGTGGGAGGAAACTGGCGCACCTGGAGGAAGCGCACCTGGAGGAAACCCACCGTATGAAAGTTATTTCATACAGAGACATTTATTCTTTCTAAGATGGACATGGATGTTTTGTTGTTAGCTCTGCAATGTCCTGTCACAATCTCCTTTACACTACAGTTTTGTAATGATATGCTGAATTCTTTGTTTAAGCCATGGGTTTAATGCTACCCTGAACCTTGTTTTTTTCAGTAAGACTTGGTTGTGAAATGTATTACTGCTGTGCATTTCAAAAGAAAACAAACACTAAGCTCATCAAGCAATGTCAACTAGTGTCATCTTACAGCTTTCAAATAAACTTTATAACACTTGAGGCAATTTGCTGGATTTCTATGGTTGAGTTTTATAATTACATCATTCTGCACTCACCCTTCACTGAACAGGTATTGTTACTCCATGCTCTTCATGTCCAGCTCAATTTCTCATCACACTTACAAAAACATAACTTTCACTAAAGTCTTAACTTTGCATTGAGGCAAAACACAGCATTGAAGTATGGTTCATGTTGCTTTCAGTTCTATTATTTAACCCTTTGACCTTGTGGCCAGTCATATCATAGCATTAAATTCTTCATTAGTGATTTTTTTTGCCATTAAAAAGCAGCCTAACAACTGGCTAAAGCGGAAAGCCCTTTGCCTTTTATGTGAACTATAGAACAGCACACCACCATCTCCTTTCGCAATCTTAACTTATAATTTAGGTGAAAGTTAGGAAGGTTACAAATATTACAATTCTTACATCCCACATCAAATTGTCAGGAACCAGATTGAGCTGGTACATGAATTCCTGGGTGAAGTCTCTGTGAAGTAGTTATTGTTGCTGAAACTGAGTCCCAGCCAATATTGGCACCTTCAGAAGAAGACAGAAAGCTGGAAATGAGGAAAAAATATGATGTTCGCAGTAGTTTTGAACACGTGGTTGCAGATCCTGCTATTAAACTAATTAGAATGGCAATAATCGTTACAGCAGTGTTTTTTCAGAGCATAAGCAGAGTTAATGCAGCTGCAAAAAATCTTGAAGACCATTTCAATTTAAAAGCCAGAAATGTAACAATTTCAGTATGAAAACACTTGTTAAAAAAGTCTGGTAAAACTGCCTCAAGCTACACAAGCTGTTTTGTCTGAAGTGTAAACATACCATGCAAAAGGCACGAGATTTGCTGTCACTTAAATCACCTTGAAAACCAATCTTTTAATTGCTTCCAGAACTTATGTGGTCAACAAATTTTACTGCACCTCTTAAGAAAGGGTGTTGGCAGGATATTGCTTAATAGGTAAACTAAACATCCTCAACCCTCTCACAAGATGTAGATGGTTACTTCGTGCTCCCACTCAACAACATAACAGAAGACCTCATAAAATGTGAATGCTAGTTCCTGTTGTGAATTGTAACAGATGTTAATCCTTGTAATAATAATTCACTGATTAATCCCTATCTAGATATTACTGAAATGATATTACAATTCGTCTGCTTGATACAAATTGCACAGAATATTTTTTGTTGCTCGTTTCTTTTTAATCATGGAAAATTCACCAAACTAAAGTGTGAATGAACATCAGCAACCACTTGAATTAATATAGCCTTTTTAAGGTAATGACATATCCCAAGGTGCTTGACAGGAATGTTTTAACATAGTTTGACAGTCAGAAACATCAAGAAATATCAGGGCAGATGTCAAATGCTTGGATCAAAGAAGCACATTTTGAGGCATGTCTTAAAGGAGGAAAGAGAAGTGGAGAGAATTCCAGATATTTGGGGATGCCAAAGAATTATGGAGCTAATTGGGAACAGCAGCAGAAGTGGATGGACTGCACAAGAGTTCAAAATTTTGGAAAAGAAACCAGCGTGACATCACAGGAGAGCAGGTAAGTTGATTACTTGTGAGCATTTATTTTTCCTAGCTAAATTTGGCCATTGGTTTAAAATTAAGCTTTCAATCTGAGTTAGTAAAATGGTAAATGGATGCTTCAGCTGAGTGCAGATTACACCAAAGTGCAAGGGATTTTGGGGAGAGTGGGAATTCGTTGAGGTGGCAGGAAAGAGGTGCTGCTTGATGTATGTTTTTATTAAAAAAGCAAACCATAGGATTAAATTGAGACTATGGGTTATGTTACACTAAACCTAAAACAAATAATTAAATTGAATAAATTAAAGGTTATTGCCTAAGGTCATGTCCCTAAGGCCTGAAGAGATCATAAACTGTTTAAATCAAACCTTTCTTTTTGCTTATTTAAAAATGTGGATCTTGCTGAACAAAAATATGGCTGCTACCGGTTACATGATTCACAAGTTGGCTACAGTTTTTGGAAATTTCCAACAGATTTTGTAGGACAAATGCTCAACTGTTATCCTTATAGAATCACTCATCTCTCATTGTGAGGACACATTACAATCAATGAAACCCAGGACCAGCTGATAATCTCTCTCTCCAGCCTGGTCCTATAACAAGGGAAGGCCATCAAAACTTGTGACATCTGCAGAGGTACTAAAAGCCACCATTTATTTCCTAAATTGAGCAATGGACTTTGACCAGAGGCCTGAAAACTGGTCATTAGCCTGCAACTGACTCATTAAGGACAATATCACATGAACCAAGTTTCTGGCCTTTAGAAGTGTAATATTAAAACTTTCCAGTCTGCTGTCTAACCTCCAGCCTGGAAACACCACATTAGGACCCTAGGCTGAGCAAGAGCCTGCATCAAGTTTGAGCAGCCTTGGAACCTATTTCACAGGAAGATTCCTGTCATCACCTGCCAAGCAGCCCAAGCCTCTGTACACTAACTCCTCTTTCTGTGACACAAACAATTGAAAAAAATTCTGCAAATCTTGCTTCACCGTATCTGACCCCATCTGAATTGAGGCTCCTCCATGAAGGAGCTCTCACTGAACTCTGACTTCCTGAACTCTGGCAATCATGTGAACTCCATTTCTGTGGTGCTTTTCTTTCCTACCAGATGTGTGTGTGAGGTGGTAACAGAAATTTACTCTAAAAAAACAATAGAATAGTCTATGCCAATTTTCTTTTAGTTAGTGGGATGGAGTATAATTCAATTAACTTCAGAGATCTCTAATATTTCATGCATCTGTTAATTCTTCAAGTCTTCGGCTTTGCCATACAGCTGTCCATTATCATTTGGCCTGATCAGGCAGTCCCTCTATTCATCATCCATTCATGGCATGATAATTAGGGGTTTGAACTCTGTATGTTTCTGCCATGTTCTCTGTCACCCAGGGATGTTGAGGCCACTTTTAGTACTTGCAATGTTGTGGTAAGGTAAATTAGTATAGGTCAATTGTTAAGCTAAGTCTGTTTATCACATGGCACATCTAGGTTTCAGCCTTTACTCAGTGGTAGCATTGCCTCTAAGTTAGAGGTTGTGCATTCAAGCCCCCCTCCAGAGACTTGCGGACTTAGCTGAAGCTAATACTTCTGTGTACTGTTGGAGATGTCATTTCCTGACCATCTTAAACAAGCCACGACTTTCCTTTCAGATGGATATAAAAGGTCCAACAGCATTATTTGAAGAACAGTGGGGTTCTCTCTGGTGCCTTGGGGAATATTTATCCTTTTATTTTAAAAAGTTCTGGTCATTATCACATTGCTGTTGTAGAACATTGTTGTCTGCAAATTCGCTACCATTTTTTCTATATTACAAAAGTGACATTACGTCCATACTATAAAACCCGAGGTCATGAAATGTACAATATAAATGCAAGTTCTTTTATTCTCGTAATCTGGACAATTGGAATATTGAAATCATTATATTTTGAACACCTGCTCAAGTAATTATATTCAGAATATGACAGTAAATTTTAATCGCTGAAAACCATTCACTCATTCTGAAAGCATGCTGTGTATAATAAGAGATAATTGAAGGTGTAGATGGATCAGTTCATCTTTAGTGATGTTGTACAGCATTTTGCAACTCAAGGACATAAAATGATTGTCAAATATGTCTTAAAGAGTCCATAATTAAAAATTGATTTTGAAACCACAGTTGGAGGTCCAACTCTCTGCTCAGAGTTACCACAATATATGTGAAAGGACTAGAGGATGGAGATGTATGATTTAACCAAAAGTAATATGCTCTTGGACCATGTTTGCTCATCTATTCCTGGCCACAGCATTTCCAAAACAGAACTATCACTACCAGCTATAATCAGACTCTCGAATCCTGTACTGCAGTACAGGATTGAGTGATACAAACCTAACTGTAGTCCTTTTTGTTTATTCTATCAGCTTCTGCTGACAGAATTATAGACAAAAAGGCTTTTGGACAGTGAACATCCCTTCTGTCCCACATTGGGGTTGCATCTATTCTATATGAAACTTGTGTAACAAACCCTCACATATCAGAAACTCTCGGGTTCTGTTTTAAATGTAGTCTGATGTAACTGTTCCCCATTATGTTTTGAGCAAAACAAGGTCAGGTTAACAAATTAAAGGGACACTAACGGCAAATGAAATCACAAATCCGCTGCAGTACCCACCCACTGGTTATGGAAGGCCTCAGTTGTGCAGGTGGACACCATATGCTTCCTCTCCAAGGCACCTGGTGTGAACATAGCAGTGGAAGAAGGGCAAAGAGTTGAGTTGGATGATCCCTCAACAACCCTTTGACTGGACCTGTTAATGGCCAACTTAAGCACTCAGAGGTGCTTAACCAATTAACCTCTAATCACAAACTTAACCACTTTTGGATTATTATTTCCTATCCTGACAGCTGACCTCAATGTGGACAGCAATTGTAGAACTGTAAATGACCAGATTCCTTTCTATTCCTTATTTTTTTCATGTGTGTGGATGCATGCTGGGTCCAATCAGATTCAGGATTGAGTTCACTCTGTCACCAGCTTTGAAACTTACAATGATTCTGGGGGGGATAATTTTACTTCACTGTCAGCCCTTGCTGATTTTGTTCTTGGATGGTCCAATTCTAATTTTAAGATTTGCTCCCTTGTTCTGGATTCCCTCACCAGAAAAATAGCTACTCCGACGAATCCTCTTGCCTTAACAGAGGGTGGCAGGAGACCATGGAACTAAACGGCAAGAAGAATTGATTCTTTAATTTGAGGAAAATAATAAAGGAAGCACACCCATTAGTTTATCTTATTGCAACATATGTGTTTTTCACAATGAATTGCTTACAGAGTTGCAATGTTATTTAAGAGGGGAGGAAATTGACAAATTTCTGATTTGGAGATTACTTTGTGTGAATGTCAGTTAATTCATATGTATTTATAGAGAATGAGAACCCTTTCAAAAGGGCTGCTGAGAGTGGCGCAGCCTCCCTTCCAGAAAAAGGGTGCTGAGACCTAGCTGGTCTGAGGACTGACTAGGTTCTGAGAAAAATCAGTCTGACACAGCAGGCAAACATTTAATTGAGTAGTTGGTGAGTATTTTGCTAATGTTATCTTTCAAAACTTGGGTAATGTATGAGTAATTGTAAGGATTAATTGGTATTGATAAACTTTTAGCAGTGATAAAGCTTGGTGGGAGTGCCTGGAGGTCATCCAATGCAAACACATCTATAGAGTCTGTGGCTGGAGGAACTTCAGCTTGGAGCCATGAGACAGAAGGCTGAGCCACAGACACTGCGATGCATCAGGGAGAGTGAAAGTTACCTGGACATTTTGTTCCAGGAGGCAAGGACACATGTAGGATGGGGTCTTCTGATTTAGTCAATGGTCAGGGGTAGAATGATATATCTGTGAATGAGAGAGTGGGGATAAGAAGGTAAAAGTGCAAAAGCCTCACCTTTTGCAATTGTTCAATAATTTGAAGTTCTTGCAACCTATATGGATGAAACTGGTGGCTGCAGAGTGGATGAGCAAACTGACCATCGTCCCATGGCAAGGGTCGATACGAGGCATATAGTGGTAGCAAGGGACAGTATAATCAGGAGGATAGACACCGTTCTCTTTGCAGCCAAGAGCAAGTGTCCAGATGACTCTGTTGCCTTCTGCCAAGGTCCGGGGCACGCACTTTGGGCTGGAGAGGAACATGTACTGGGGAGGGGGAGGATCCCGTAGTTGTGGTTGACGTAGATACCAAATTCATACATAGGAAAGAGGTTCTGCTGAGGGAGTACGAACAACCAGGGGCTAAATTAAAAAGCAGAAGCTCAAAGGTAATAATCTCTGGATTATTACCTGAGCCATGAGTATAGGGTAAATTAGGTTGGAGAGTTAATTGTGTGGCTCAAAGATTTATGTGGGAGAAATGGGTTTTGATTCTTAGGGCACTGGCACCTGTACTGGGCAAAGTGGGAGCTGTACCATTGGGACAATCTTCACCTGAGCAGTGCTGGGACCAAATGTTTTGGTGAGTCGTATGACTAGGCTGGTGAAGAGGGCAGATCATATCAAACAGTGACTGTTTGGCTGTTCGCAACAGGCAAGGTACTGATTGTAATCAGCTTGTCCGTGCTTGCAAAACTCAAAGCAGTATCCGACATTTCCAACTCCCTTCTCATGAAGTATAATTTGTTATTCCCTTTACATTTAGTATTCTTCTGACTATTCTGATGACTGCAAGATGAAAAATGATATGTCTCTTTTTGTTCAGAAATAATCCAGTTCTGTACTGCTAATATGAAGAACCTTCACATAATCTATTTTGGTGGTGGAAAGCTTCACTCCTTTCTTCTGATATGTCATTGGATTTCTCACCTTTTGATTGAGCAGAACTAGCAGACTGGGACTTGGCACACAACTCATTTCAAGAATGATAAATATGTACAAGCCCATTCTACAATTGGAAAGCAATGTTTAATTTTATCACACATTTAACTTGTAGACACAAGTGAATATTCCTTATAAAACGGGTGTGGGATGCACAGAAATGCCGGGTCTTCACTGACATTAATTACAGTTTCCAGGAGTAATAATTATTGCTTCTGCAATCGTCAAAATATGACACTGCATTCAGTATCACAGTACGTTACCTAATTCCAATTCATAATAGTACTTATGCAGAAAGATGATTTGTGAATTTTAAAAATGGAAGTCTTGAAGGGGAGAACTGTGGTGCAAGGAGCAGTTTTCTAATATGGGAATTAGATTACATGTAGAATCCTGAAAAGCTGGTGGAGATCATTTTGGTTTGAATTTGAACTTCGGTCCATAAGATGAAAGACTTCTTGTTTTATCCCTTTGACCATATACTCTGCCTCCTTAAAACTTTAAAATTGGATGTCTTTTTTCATGTATAATCTTCTGAGTTTCTGATGAATCATGCAATGAATTGAAGGTAGGTCACACACACTGGCATTGAATTTCTTTTGAGAAATAGATAAATATCAGTGATGTGCTGGGTACTCAATTGAAAGTACTCTATTCTCCAGCAGGCTACTCTCATTACAATAAAAAATAAACTTCTGTAAAGAGTAGTGGAGGCGGAGGAAGAGGACTTTCTTTACCCAGATGTTGTTTCTTATATTATGTTAACATTATTATCTTGGCAAATTCACAAGGATATTGTGCTAAATTGGACAATTACTTTGATCTGGGCAAATTGATGAGGATCCTGCAGAAAAGTGGTTAAATTTCAATAATGCATTGTCATTAGGTTAAGTGGGTAGCACGGTGATTAGTACTACGGCCTCACAGCACTAGAGACCCGGGTTCAATTCTGGCCTCGAGTGTGTGGAGTTTGAACTTTTTCCCCCTGTCTGCATGGGTTTCCTCCGGGTGCTCCGGTTTCCTCCCACAGTCCAAAGGTATGCAGGTTAGATTGATCAGCCATGCTAAATTGCCCCTTGGTGTCAGGGGAATTTGCAGGGTAAATACATGGGGTTACGGAGATAGAGCCTGGGTGGGATTGTTGTTAGCGCAGGCTAGATGAGCTGAATGATCTCCTGCACTGCAGGGATTCTATGATTCTACGTTCGTACTCTTTACCAACTGAATGTAGTATATCTCAGTCAAAAACTCCAAAAATAGAATTTGATCTAATGATCTGGGTTGTATATCAAACAGACTCTCATTGTAATAAAAGCAAAATACTGTGGATACTGTTGATTGGAAACGAAAACATTTAGTGCTGCAAAAACTTAGCAGGTCTGGCAGCATCTGTGGAGAGAGAAGCCAAGTTAACTTTTCAGGTCCAATATAGCTACTTCAGAACTTCCAATCTTCCCTGGCCTGTCCTCCAGCAGTTAAGGGATGTCCAAAATGGAAGGTTGAAATCTGGGGCTTTCCTCCAGCCAGTTACCAGGTCGTGATAGGTGATGTTTGCAGTCAACTTGGAAATCCTCCATCGAGTGGTGGAGCTGTTGTCAGTTTGTAGGGTGTGGCATGTGTTTCAGTAAGGACTGAGGTTTCAGGCGAATAAATGTTTTTTTTGAGGTACTGTGTCAATGGAAGCGCTTCATTAGCAATCACCAGTTGTACTCTTTGAGGAGTATCCCAGTGGACATCATAAGTACTAGCCAGGAAGCCTATTGAGCTGTGTTGGTCCCAATACCCCCAAAAATAATCCTCACGAATTCCCGGAGTTTACCGTATTGTGGCATCAGCACTCCACAAGTCCCTTGATGAAAGGTCCCTCATAGGACGATGGGAAATAGTGAGAGGATTGACTTCGCGCACACCAGCCAAAAGCGTTAAAAATCCTATACTGCCTTGGAGCAGTTAAGCTATA
The DNA here is from genome assembly GCF_964213995.1 of Mustelus asterias. Classification (NCBI taxonomy): domain Eukaryota; kingdom Metazoa; phylum Chordata; class Chondrichthyes; order Carcharhiniformes; family Triakidae; genus Mustelus; species Mustelus asterias. The sequence goes on along the minus strand of NC_135809.1, from coordinate 58,422,441 downwards.
CCTTACCAGTCTAGGATCGATACTGACACTATCACTTAATAGTTCCAATAAATTCAAAAGATACAAGGTAGCAGAGAGGGTTTCTTCAGTCACACATGGACATGTCATTGGCATTGAGGGAGATTGCTGATCCGCACTAGAACTTGGCCAAGTCTCTCAGGACCACGGCTGAGGGCACCCACAGCATTGACCAATCGCTAAGGGTCATGACTGGAGGCATGGGAACAATGGTGGGCCTCCAGGACTGGCAGTGTCAGAAGACTGAGAGGCCTCTGGAGCTCACTCCAGCTACCCCTCCGTCCCGGGGGCCAACAAACACCAAAGGACAAGGGCACGCTGGAGCTCAGCCCAGGGTCTTTAACAATGTTCTGTCCATTACCAGTCCTTCTGAATCCCCCCCTCCTTGACAGTGGCATTTCTCCTGGACAGTGGCAGAACAGGATGACACATTGTCATTTGTAATACCTGAAAGTTAGCCAGGCCCCTCCAGGCCCTTAAGAAGACACCTGCCAAGAGCATCACAGGTCAGAGGGTATGGTCACCAGCAGTCCACCTCCACCTCTGATGTGCAATCTGGGGACACACTTAGGAGTGGGAAGAAATGAAAGAAGAGGCAGATAGAGGACCACTAAGTAGACACTGGTGAAGTTTCACACTTGTAGTGACGGGGAAGGGGGCATCACTTGTACACTGTAACTAATAAACAGATGTCACCTCCATACTCACTGGCCTATCAATATTATGTCAATCCTTTAAGGGGAGAGGACTCGGGGGAGGAGAGGGGCTATGTTGACTACTTGAACCTCTGATCTTCCCACAGGGCCTCCGCACTCATTCCTAATTTGGGGGTATTTAAGAACAACAGTGTTAAACATCTGTCTTTGACTGCATCACCAGTCCAGGACTCCAATGATCTCACCTCTGAGCCTCCCCACCCTCTACCCCTTAGTGTTATTTGTAATCGAGTGACCCCCGGGGTCCTTCAGATGCTGAGGAGCACCACGGCTTTCCTCAGTGAGTTGTCATCACCCTCCAGCCTTGCAATGCGACCTGCTAACACAGCCAACTCGGGCTCATCACCCTGGTGTGATGCCACACTGACCCCGGGAGGGGGGAAATGGGAAGAATGCTGTCGGGGAGGAGATGAAGCCGAAGGATTGGGGGAGGGGCATGGGAAGGAGCTCAGAATGACTATGTTCAGCCAGGCCACTTCCATGTCCCAGGAGTGGGAGGAGAGAAAGGAACCCCACCCCAAGCCACCAGCACGGACACCGCTACCCACAGGTGTTTTGCAATACTCCTGCGTACCCCGGTGTTTAACTCCTTTTTACTCCTTGCTTCCCCTCAGTGCTAAGTCCACCAGGTCCCACTTTTCAGGGCCTGTAGCAATTCCCGTCCGTGTGACCTCTGGCTGGAGGGGCGGGAGTAACACGGGTAGCTGTTGAATTGGCCTAGCCTGCTATTGAGATACTAAGAAGGGCATTTGAATATTAATAGGCTTCTCACCAGCCCTGGTCGGTAACTCTGTCGGGGCCGGCAGCGTTGCCTGGGAGGGTCATAACGGGTTTGGTGACTGGCGCGGAACCCATTTTTCCGCCAACTCCCAATTGTCTGGGCCATTGCGATACCCGCCTAGATCTAGCAGACAAGAGAATCCCTCCCAGTGTCTTTATTCATTCTGGATGGGTGACTGTGCATGTATGTATAGGGATGCCCTCCCTGTCCACGGAGCTGGCTAAATTATCTTTTATATAATCAGGAATAAATTTGTATATATTTGTTTGTTTATGTTAAGGCCCACACTGGTCTTTGAACATGAGCATTATTAAGTATAGGGTTAGGGTGTAACCGGAGTCTGGGAAATTCGGAGATCTAATGGGTGTGCCCCTGTTATCTGCAAGTTTGTACTTTTAGACCATTATTTGTGACAGTTTATGTTTTAGAGGCATGTACTCAAATGGCTGAGGAATTACTATGGCACTTCTGCAGAAAGGTTTATGGCTCCCTCCTGTGCTGCAATGATGACATTTCCATGGGATTGTGCAAAGTGTTTTCTGACTTCATTTCAGTTTTTTTTTGTGAAATGTGATTAAGGTAAATATTGAAATTGAGAATTGTCTTCCACAGTTTGGTAAATAATGAAAGAAAGTAATCAATTAAAAACAAAAAAAAACATTTAACTTGAAGAAAAATGTTCAGAGCATTTCACAGATTTATGAGGAAAATGGATGTCGAGGTGAAGGAGGTGAGATCAGGCAGGGGTGACAGCTTAATCCATGAACTGGATTTCAAGGGTGGCCATAAAAGAGGAGATAGAGTTGAAGGAGTTTAGGGAGGAAATTCCAGAAAAGTGGGACTTAGCTGATCGAAAGCCCAGAAAAGAAAATGTGGAAGCTGATAGCATTTAGGGGTAGTATGGTGATGAGAAAGAGAAGGGACCATGGATTTATTTTATTCATTCGAGGATGTGGGCATGTAATTTTCCTTGAGACAGGAGTGGCATGCTGGGTCATTTCAGACAAGAGCCAAGAGTCAGCCACATTGCTGTGGATCTGGAGTCACCTATAGGTCAGACTGGGTAACGGCAACAAATTCAATTCCTTAAACTTTAAGGTTTAAAGGACCCAAATGAATTAGTTGAGTTTTTAATAATTCAGTAGTTTCATGGTCATTACTGCTACTAGCTCGTTGTTTCAAATTTAAGAAAGGATCTGTGTCATAGTGAGTTTTGAATTTATGTAATGGATTGTCAATCCAGGCGTCTGGATTACTAGCAACGTAACCATTTATAAACACTTTATATGCCCTCTGGGGTCAGGGTGTGTGGGTGGTTGCGGGTGGCTGGTGGAATCTCTGGCTTCACAGATTTAACCTATGAGAGTGAAGAAATTTGACAAAGTTTGATTTTTTTTTGGAGATGATTTAAATTGGGAAATGAAACTTGCGCAGGGAATTATTTTGTGATCATTGTATGCAGTAAAACAGGGACTGGATCTAATTGTGTTTTATTTATTTTCTTGTGTATCATTAGAACGGTCATTCTTGAGTAGCAATTTCAAAGAAACAAGATCTGTTATCTTGGTGACCAGGTGTTCTGTTATTTGAGATGATTCATTGTTTCCATACAACAGATGATGGAGGGATTCTGAAATGAACACCATGTTGAATGTGACCAATAATGTTTAAGACTGGGTGGTTATGAAACAAATGTTTGAAATGTAAACTTGGAGCACAGGAAGTTCCCCTTGCTACTGACTCAATAAAAACTCCCATCCTCTTACACTCAAGTTAGCATCGGAGAGGTTAACGGTATGTGTGTAGTGGGATGCCATTTTTATGAAGTTACCTCATCTAATGGCAATGTCTTAACCCAACCCATCTGCTTAAAGCACTGTAGATGTTTCTCTGATTATTGTTTACACAGGATTGTTTCCAGTATCCAAGAGTATGCCTGGCAAATGGAGATCACAGTAATGTGGCCCTCTTTGTGGTGATGTTTGCCTATGCAGACAAAGTCATGAATCAGAGGAGTTGCTGGTAACTTAAGTCAAAACATTTAACTGAGCACTCAGTAACCTTTTACCTCATTCAGAATATACATCCAGATAACGCATGTCATCTGCAGAGCTGACTCGGTTCATTTTTATTACAAATTGTACTTTAGAGGAATGTTGGACTGTTTTTTTTAGATGCAGTACGCACATGCTAAGTAAATTATACATTGATAATATCATTATGTTTTGGTCTACTAAATTAGCTAATCTCAGTTGGAGCAACATTTGACTTTGGGCAAGGGAGCATGAAAGTCAGCCAGTATTACCACTCTATTTATTGTCTCTTGTTGGAAAACATATTTGGCCTTCGAGTAAAGGCAAGGTCAGGGGAGGTGGTGATGCCAAGAGTTGAATGGCTTCCTGACACAGGCCACTCTGTGGTACTATAGAGTAGCTGACGCCTATTAAACTAGACTGCTTCAGCGCAAACTGTATGCCTTCAAGAGAAGAAAATAAGAATCTGGAACATAAAAAATTAAAACTTCAAAGGGCTAACTTTCCCTTCTAATGAACCACCAATAAATTCTATTCTCTTCATTGTGCTTCCCTCCCATTATTAAAACCCTTCAGATATTAAACTGTTGTATTCCAGTCCAACATCTAAATTTAAGTAAATTATCAGAACAAGAGGTCAAAAAGCAGTTACGATTTGGTGAGAAATTCACACTTGTGTTCAGGGTGATTGCATGAACATAATATAGCACAGAAGGGGGCCATTTGGCAGATCACATCTGTGCTGAAACTAATACCACTCCCTAACTCTTTCCCCATGTTCTAGCTGTTTTGTTAACATGTTCTGCCACCTTCAGTGCACAAACCATCTCCAGGTCTCGGTGTGTATTGTCTCTCTCGAAAAAAGGCGGGTAACTACAGGCCGGTTAGCTTAACGCCCGTAGTTGGGAAATTGCTGCAATCCATCATTAAAGAAGAAATAGCAGGACACCTGGAACAAAATGGTTCAATCAAGCAGACGCAGCATGGATTCATGAAGGGAAAGTCGTGTTTGACGAATTTGCTGGATTTTTATGAAGATGTAACGAGTGTGGTTGACAGAGGGGAACCGGTGGATGTGGTATTTTTGGATTTCCAGAAGGCGTTCGATAAGGTGCCTCACAAAAGGTTGCTGCAGAAGATTAAGGTAAGCACAGTAAGAAGTCTCACGACACCAGGTTAAAGTCCAACAGGTTTATTTGGTAGCAAATACCATAAGCTTTCGGAGCACAGCTCCTTCGTCAGATGGAGTGGATATCTGTTCTCAAACAGTGCAAACAGACACAGAAATCAAATGACAGAATACTGATTAGAATGCAAATCTCTACAGCTGTAATCAGTATTCTGTAATTTGATTTCTGTGTCTGTTTGCACTGTTTGAGAACAGATATCCACTCCATCTGACGAAGGAGCTGTGCTCCGAAAGCTTATGGTATTTGCTACCAAATAAACCTGTTAGACTTTAACCTGGTGTTGTGAGACTTCTTACTGTGCTTACCCCAGTCCAACGCCGGCATCTCCACATGAAGATTAAGGTACACAGAGTTGGGGGTAAAGTGTTAGCGTGGATTGAGGATTGGCTATCTAACAGGAAGCAGAGCAGGGATAAATGGGTGCTTTTCTGGTTGGCAGTTGGTGACTAGTGGCGTGCCGCAGGGATCGGTGCTGTGGCCTCAACTGTTTACCATATACATAGACGATCTGGAGGAGAGGACCGAGTGTAGGGTAACAAAGTTTGCGGATGATACAAAGATGAGTGGGAAAGCAAATTGCGCGGAGGATGCGGAAAGTCTGAAGAGAGATTTGGATAGGCTAAGTGAGTGGGCGAGGATCTGGCAGATGGAGTATAACATTGACAAGTGTGAGGTTATCCACTTTGGAAGGAATAATAGTAAAATGGACTATTATTTAAATAGTGAAAAATTACAACATGCTACTGTGCAGGGGGACCTGGGGGTCCTTGTGCATGAATCGCAAAAACTCAGTTTGCAGGTGCAGCAGGTGATCAAGAAGTCAAATGGAATGTTGGCCTTTATCGCGAAGGGGATGGAGTATAAAAGCAGGGAGGTCTTGCTGCAATTGTACAAGGTACTGGTGAGGCTGCAACTGGAGTACTGGGTGCAATTTTGGTCCCCTTATTTGGGGAAGGATGTATTGGCCTTGGAGGGAGTACAGAGAATGTTCACCAGGTTGATATCGGAGATGAGGGGGTTAGCTTATGAAGAGAGATTGAGTAGATTGGGCCTGTACTCGTTGGAGTTTAGAAGGCTGAGGGGAGATCTTATAGAGACATATAAGATAATGAAGGGGCTAGACAGGGTAGAGGCAGAGAGATTCTTTCCACTTAGAAAGGAAACAAGAACTAGAGGACACAGCCTCAAAATAAGGGGGAGTCAGTTTAGAACAGAGTTGAGGAGGAACTTCTTCTCTCAGAGGGTAGTGAATCTCTGGAATTCTCTGCCCATTTAAGCAGTGGAAGCTACCTCGTTAAACATGTTTAAGACACAGGTAGATAGATTTCTGATCAATAAGGGAATTAAGGGTTATGGTGAGTGGGCGGGTAAGTGGAACTAAACCACTATCAGATCAGCCATGATCTTATTGAATGGCGGGGCAGGCTCGAGGGGCTAGATGGCTTACTCCTGCTCCTATTTCTTATGTTCTTATGTTCTTATCCTTCCCTACCACCTCATCTTTTCTGTGTTGAATTTAATGTGTTGTTCAACACCTCAATCCCACCAGCTTGCATATGTCCTCTTCAAGTCTGTTACTTATTTCTCATTGTTTAATCATCTGTTAAATTTGGAAATTTTGCCCTGTACCTATTGAATTACAGCGGGTATAGTTGGGTGAGCAGCCTGACTCCTGCTCTTGAATTGTAGAGCAGTGGGAATTGCTGTAAATGCTGTTCAGTTAAATGTTCCTCAGGATGGTCCTTCCAGAGAGTTGTCCTTTGGCTCTGTCAGCTATGCCTTAGTTGATAGCACTGTTGATTCATGAGTTGCAAGGTTCAAATCCTACTCCAGGATGTAAGCATACAAATCTGGGCTAATGCTGCAGTGCAACACTTTTTTGAAACATAATCCATGGCCCTTTATGAATGTAAAAATACCATGGAACTACTATGAAAAAAAACAGGGCAATTATCCCACTGTTCAGGCCATTAATTTCTTCTTCCACCAATATTGCAAAAAACAGATTATCAGTATTATCAGATTGTTATGATAGCTGTGGGAGCTTGCTATATGCAAATTGGCTGTTGTGATTCCTAGATTATGACGGTGGCTACATTTCAAAACTGCTCCATTCGCAAGAAAACACTTGATGTTCTGAGGTTGTGAAAAGTGCTACATAAATGCAAATCTTGGGTGGGGTGTATTTTAGTGGTTGTCCCCAGCACCTTAAACCTGTGTCCTCTCGTAGCAGCCATTTCCACCCTGGGAAAAAGCCTCTGAGAGTCCAACCGATCTATGCCTCTCAACATCTTATACACCTCTATTAGGTCTCCTCTCATCCTACGTCTCTCCAAGGAGAAAAGACCGAGCTCCCTCAGCCTATCCTCATAAGGCATACCACTCAATCCAGGCAACATCCTTGTAAATCTCCTCTGCACCCTTTCAATCTTTTCCACATCCTTCCTGTAATGAGGCGACCAGAACTGAGCACAGTACTCCAAGTGGGGGTCTGACGAGGGTCTTGTATAGCTGCATCAGTATCCCCGGACTCCTAAACTCAATCCCTCGATTGATAAAGGCCAGCACACCATACACCTTCTTAACCACCTCCTCCACCTGCAGGGCCGATTTTAGAGTCCTATGGACCCGGACTCCAAGGTCCTTCTGATCCTCTACCGTACTAAGAGTCTTTCCCTTTTATATTGTACTCCTTCATCCCATTCGACCTGCCAAAATGGACCGCTACGCATTTATCTGGGTTGAAGTCCATCTGCCACTTCTCCGCCCAGTCTTGCATCCTATCAATGTCCCTCTGTAACTTCTGACATCCCTCCAGACTATCCACAACCCCACCAACCTTTGTGTCATCGGCAAACTTACCAACCCATCCCTCCGCTTCCTCATCCAGGTCATTTATGAAAATGACAAACAGCAAGGGTCCCAGAACAGATCCCTGGGGCACACCACTGGTGACCGACCTCCAATTAGAAAAAGACCCATCTATACACACACTCTGCCTTCTTTGGGCAAGCCAGTTCTGGATCCACAGGGCAGCAGCCCCTTGGATCCCATGCCCTCTCACTTTTTCGAGAAGAAAGATTTGCAACACAGAAGGAGACCATTTGGTTATCATACCCCTGTTATACAATTCAATCCCACCTCTCAGCTCTTGGCCCATGTTACTGTACAACACCAAGTGCATATTTAAGTTTTTTTTTCAAATGTTATTAGGAATTTGGCCTCTACAATCTTTTTCACTCAGTTCATTCCAGACTCCCACCATGCTCTGCAAGAAAAAATGTTTCTCCTTAACTCCTCTCTAATCCTTCTACCAATTATTTTAACCCTATGTCCTCTGGTTATTGACCTTTCAGCTAAATTAAATAGGTCCTTCCTATCCACTCTATCCAACTCCCCCTTTTATCCATCTTAGTTATTTTCACTCAGCTTTCTATTTTTCAAAGAAAACAACCTTGGCTCACTGTGGTAAACCACTGTTAAGTTATTGCCTGTGTGTATGTGTGACATGCCTGGACACGGCCCTGCCTGAGACTCCTGGTGACTGCTCCCAACCCCCCTGCCTCAGTCGCCGGACCAGTTCCGACCACTTCATCAGCATGGGTGTGCTCCAAGTCTTTTGTGAATAAAAGCCTGTTTGTTCTTGCGTACTAACTAGTCGTCGCATAATTGATAGTGCATCAATTTTGTTGACAAAAGTTTGGGGTGGAGCAGATATTAAAACCCGACAAATTAGAACTGGATCCTCAAGCCGTAGGAGCCTCTAACAGCTTTGATCACTGGCTGCGATGTTTCGAAACTTTCCTCACCGCCTCCGCCGTCCGGACTGAAGCCGACAAGCTCCACATGCTCCACGCCCAGGTAAGCGATCAGGTATTCTCGATGATCAGAGACGCTGAAACTTACGAGGATGCGATCGAACTTTTAAAAGGCCAGTACAACAAACAAACTAATGTGACCTACGCCAGACATCTTCTGGCTACTCGCAGACAACAGCCAGGGGAATCGGGTGACCAATTCCTGCGTGCATTGCGAGCACTTGGCAGGGCCTGCAACTGCAAGGCCGTAACAGCTGCCCAAAACACGGAGGACTTGATCAGTGACGCCTATGTCACGGGTATTAGGTCAAACTATATCCGACAACGACTGCTGGAACAGGGTGGGCTGGATCGACAAAAGACTGTAGCGCTTGCCGACTCGTTAGAGATGGCCTTCCGTAATCTCGAGGCCTACACCCCCGACCACCGGGGCGCATCGTGGACGCTGCAGTCGCCGCCACCTCTGTACTCGGGAGGGCCGCAGGCCTACGCCACGCCACTCCACATTCCACCAATGACCCGACTGCTGCGGCAGTCTCTGGAGGCCCAAAGTGCTACTTCTGCGGCCTGGGGAAGCTCCCCCGACAACGCTGCCTGGCGAAGGATGCGACCTGCTCCGGGTGTGGAAAGAAGGGCCATTACGCGAGGGTATGCAAGGCGAAGTCGACCACCAAACCCAGTAGTGCCATGTGCGACCCGCTATCTTGGGCGCCATCAGCCGCGTGTGAACCGTGCGAGCCGCCATCTTGGACGCCATCAGCTGCGTGGGGGCCGTGCGGGCCGCCATCTTGGACGCCTTCAGCCGCGCTGCAAGATCCAACGGTGGCTTCGGTTACGCTGGACCAATCCAGGCCTCACCAACTCGCCAGGTCCATGATGGACATCGAGGTAAATGGTTGCACTACAACCTGTTTATTTGACTGTGGGAGTACGGAGAGCCTTATTCACTCTAACCCAGTGAGTCGCTACGCCCTTTCAGTACTGCCAGTGAAGCAAACGATCTCCATGGCTTCAAAGTCCCACTCGGTGGATGTCCTCGGGTACTGCGTGACAACTCTGACTGTACGGGGCACAGTGTACCAAAACTTCAGGCTCCTCGTGCTGCCACAACTCTGCGCTGCCGTACTCCTGGGGCTAGATTTCCTGTGTCACCTTAAGAGCGTCACCATGGAGTATAATGGGCCTTTTCCCCCGCTCTCTGTTTGCAATCCCCAGTTCTTAGATCGCCCACCGCACACCACCTGCAACCTCTCGACCCTTAAAGTCGCCCCTCCCTCATTGTTCGAAAATCTCACCCCCGACTGCAAGCCCATCGCCACCAAGAGCTGACGGTACAGTGCTGGAGACAGGGCTTTTATCAGGTCCGAAGTATAACGGCTCCTAGGGGAGGGGATCATCGAGGCCAGTACCAGCCCCTGGAGAGCCCAAGTAGTCGTCGTTAAGACTGGGGAGAAACATCGCATGGCCATTGACTACAGTCAGACCATTAACCGCCACACGCAGCTGGACGCGTACCCCCTTCCCCGCATATCTGACATGGTTAATCAGATTGCGTAATATCGGGTGTTCTCCACCATCGACTTAAAATCTGCATACCACCAGCTCCCTATCCACCCGGAAGACCGCCAATATACTGCCTTCGAGGCGGATGGCCGCCTCTATCACTTTCTTAGTGTCCCCTTCGGCGTCACCAACGTTGGTTTTCCAGCGTGAGATGGACCGAATGGTAGACGAGAACGGGCTGCGGGCCACCTTCCCATACCTGGATAACGTCACCATTTGCGGCCATGATCAGCAGGACCACGACGCCAACCTCCACACTCCTAAATCTGACCTATAATAAGGAGAAGTGCGTATTCCGCACACGCCGCCTCGCCATCCTTGGTTGTGTTGTGGAAAACAGGCTCATCGGTCCCGATCCCAACCGCATGCGTCCCCTCCTGGAACTTCCCCTCCCCACCAGCCTCAAAGCACTGAGGAGATGCCTGGGCTTCTTCTCGTATTACGCCCAGTGGGTCCCCAATTATGCGGATAAAGCCCGTCTGCTCATCAAATCCACCTCTTTTCCCCTGACGGCAGAGGCCCGCCTGGCCTTCGACCGCATCAAAGCAGACATCGCGAAGGCCACGATGCACGCTGTAGACAAATCCATCCCGTTCCAGGTGGAGAGCGATGCGTCTGACTTCGCCCTAGCCGCCACCCTTAACCAGGCGGGCAGACCCGTGGCCTCCTTCTCACGAACCCTCCAAGGCCCTGAAATTCGACACTCCTCTGTCGAGAAGGAGGCCTAAGCCATAGTGGAAGCTGTACAGCACTGGCGCCACTACTTAGCTGGTAAACGATTCACCCTACTCACGGACCAACAGTCAGTTGCGTTCATGTTTAACAACATGCAGTGGGGCAAGATCAAAAATGATAAAATATTGAGGTGGAGAATCGAGCTTTCCACCTACAATTATGACATCTTATACCGGCCCGGGAAGCTCAATGAGCCCCCAGACGCCCTGTCCCGGGGAATATGTGCCAGCACACAAATAGACCAATTGCAGACTCTCCACAACGACCTCTGCCACCCAGGAGTCACCAGGTTCTTTCACTTCATTAAAGCCCGTAACCTGCCCTACTCCATTGAGGAAGTCGGGTCTATAACCAGACACTGCCAGGTCTGCACAGAGTGCAAACCGCACTTCTATCGGCCAGACAGAGCACACCTCATAAAGGCCACCCGCCCTCTCGAGCGCCTAAGCGTCGACTTCAAAGGCCCCCTCCCCTCTTCTGACCTCAACATATACTTCCTCAACGTCATTGACGAATATTCACGTTCCCCTTTCGCTATTCCCTGCCCGGATATGACCTCGGCCACGGTCGTCAGGGCCCTGCACAGCCTCTTCACCCTGTTCGGTTTCCCTAGCTATATCCATAGCGACCGGGGATCCTCCTTTATGAGCGATGAGCTGCGACAGTACCTGCTCTCCAAAGGCATAGCCTCCAGTAGGACCACCAGCTACAACCCCAGGGGGAACGGACAGGTAGAGAGGGAGAATGTGACAGTCTGGAAGGCCGTTTTACTAGCTCTGAGGTCTAAAGGTCTTCCAGTCACCCGCTGGCAAGAGGTCCTCCCTGATGCACTACACTCGATTAGATCACTCCTTTGCACAGCTACCAATGCTACCCCTCACGAAAGGATGTTTGTTTTCCCCAGGAAGTCCTCCTCAGGGACCTCACTACCGACGTGGCTGACGTCCCCAGGCCCTGTCCTGTTCCAGAAGCACCTGAGGACCCATAAGTCGGACCCCCTGGTCGAAAGGGCCCAGCTCCTCCACGCCAACCCCCAATACGCCTATGTGGCGTATCACAACGGGCGGGAGGACACGGTCTCCATTCGAGACCTGGCACCTGAGGTGTCCCAGGGATCACGACGACCCACACCCCCAACCCCCGTATACAGCACGCCTGAGCCCCAGGAGCCGCCGCCACGCACCTGACAACCGGAAGGGACTACAAACGACTCGCCTGAGCCCCAGGAGCCGCCACCACGCACCCGACAACCGGAAGGGACCACAAATGACTCGAGCAGCTACGGCCTGGCGCCTGAACCAACACCGCGGCCACCGGAACCGACACCACAACCAGCACTGCGGCAGATCAAGTCCCCAGAGAGACTGAATGTGTAATTCTGTAAATATTGTTCCACCCACCTCACCCCCCGCCGGACTCTTTTTAAAAGCAGGTGGTGAATGTGGTAAACCACTGTTAAGTTATTGCCTGTGTGCATGTGTGACATGCCTGGACACGCCCCTGCTAGCCCTGCCTGAGACTCCTCTCTCCTCCCCACCGCCCCCCCCCCCCCCCCCCCGGGTATAAAGGTGACTGCTCCCAACCCCCCTGCCTCAGTCGCCGGACCAGTTCCGACCAGTTCATCAGCATGGGTGTGCTCCAAGTCTTTTGTGAATAAAAGCCTGTTTGTTCTTGTGTACTAACCAGTCGTTGCATAATTGATAGTGCATCACTCGCCCATATTTTTCTCCAGTTAAAATTCTTCACTCCTGGCAACATCCTAATAAATCTCTTCTCTCATGTGATTGCAGTGACCACGCTCTGACTGTGGTCTAACTAATGTTTTATCTTGTTCTAACATCACCTCGCTGCTCTTACCCTCTAGTAAAGTATCCTGCATGCCTTCATGACCAGATGTGGTGGGTGGGCGGGGTTAGCAAAAGATCAGGAGTTCATTATATCTGTTTGCTTGAAACAATTTTATATTGTATTAGTTAAAATAATGAAGAGGTGAGCTCACAGTGGAAAGTGGATGTCACTTTCAGTTCAGAACATTATTGTATGTAAAATCTTACAAACTATAGAAGGTGGCAATTTGATGGCATGTGCTGGCTCTTTGGAACTAATTGTGTCACCCTTTCAATCTCTGCTGTTTCCCCTTAATGTGTTTGATGCCAGCAGGAAAACATGCTGGCATCAAACACATTACGAACAATGTGGTGTGCAGATGTCGGATATCACCTGGACAATGCCTAGTGCTGCCTCCAGAGTTCAGGATGGAGGCTATCTGCTGTCCTGGTATGCTGTGGGAGCATCTGCAGGTATCATAGAATCCCTACAGTGCAGAAGGAGACCTCCCTGACAGAGCATCTTACCCATGCCCACCCCCTGCCCTATCCCTGTAGCCCCGTACATTTGCCCTGCTAAGCCCCCTAACCTACACATCTTGGGACACTAAGGGGCAATTTAGCATGGCTAATCCACCTAACCTGCATATCTTTGAACTGGTGGACTTTCCATATTGGTGCCCTGAAGGGGTTCAATCTTCCAGTCTCAGAATGTTCCTGAATCCATCTTCGTTGTCAGGTGGTCCACCTCCTTTCTTCAATCGTAGGTCAGTGATGTTGGATGCCTTTTCAAAATGGTCATGATGGTGGACTACATGCCATCCAGGCCTGCCCTGCCACTGACTATGGTGTAATTAATGAGATTGGGGTTGGAAGATTTGATGTGTTTTCATACCAGCCACCACAATGAGAGACACTCTACGTTCCTGCCCCTGCTACAGCACTTACTCTTAAAATGGGAGAATTCCACCCAGTGTGTTTATTTTGTGAATCTCTTTTGTTCAGTTCATCTCTCCTTCAGTTTTGTGTGAATTGTTGACCTATTTTATATGTTAAGTTCTGCAATTTAAGTGTTGGGTCTGGGAAGCTGCTGTTGCGTTTTGGTGAAGCTAAATGGGTGAGCTTCCAAACTCTGCAGCATCCTGAGGCAGTTGGATCACCATGGACCACACATTCTTCAATTTGTATTCTCATCAATTTGCATATATTTTATATCTGAACATTAGCTTAAGTTTTCACTATCACTGAGGGAATAATATTAAGAAGGGACAATGCAGACAGAATTGAGGCCGAATATCAGCCCTGATCATACTGAATGATGGTGTAAGCTAGAAGGGGCTATATACTCTGATTTATTATTTTCTAATGCCAAACATCCAGTCCCCATGAAGTTTAAGCAGGAGAAACCAATCGAGAAAACGCAATACAAACCAAGCTTATCAAATTTGTCGGCCTATTATCAAAGGTGCAGTCTGAGGTATGTGAAACTTACAAAATTGTGTGATCCGTAGATCTGCTTTGCTTATTGCAATTCCTTCTTCGATGCAGTTGTCTCTGAGGATTGAAACACTTAGAATTGAAAGGGGTTTGATCTGAGTTTTTAAGGTATGTTAATGGGCTTACCAAAAATAGTATTTGTACATTTCACAAATCATTATACATGTGAAAAATCAAAATTGGCAATGACCCAAGATCACTGTCCTGCAAACAGCTTTAATTCCTGATTAACAATTTTTATTCTGCTGTCATCATACTCTTGATTATGACAGCAGTTTTGAAATGTGTTTTGGAGTCATGTTGTAATGGTCATTATGACTTTATCTGGAAATAGAAACACCACCACGTATACTGACATGCTATAAAGCAAGGAGATAGACTACAGTGATTCGTACCCAAGTACAAGTGACGTTGATGCCACAGGTGCACTCCAGGTTTTTGAGCTTTAAATAGACATACAGACTGCACTGAGCTTCAAGTCCCTAGATGCAAGCCTCACCAAGACTGACTTCCAATATTGTAACATAGCTTGTCTCTACCTGTAACTCACTCCAGTGTTATTTAGACCCATATCTATGTTTTCGTTATCTTCCAACTTGAAGTTTCATGCCCTCTGTCAGGCCTCTTGAGCTCCAAATGCAAAATTCTGCGTTATGTCCTATGGTTAGCAGGACTTGAAAATCCCTTTCACCGTGAATATCTTCAATTGGCTCCATCAAGATAATAAATTCAAAATCCTTATCTTTGCTTGTAAGTTCCTTTTAGGCCTTGCCCCTCCATACCATTGCAAAATCCCCCAAACTTTTTTTTGTTGTACCTTTATTGTCCAAACCTTCTGTCTCCTTGCCATCCCATATTAATTTTGACAGCAAGCATTCAGCTGCCTTTTCTGATCCTCCAAAGTATCTTAACTGACGTTCCCAGGCCATTGTTTTATCTCTGTATTTAAATAAATCTTGTGAAATACTTTCTTTTCATTATGTTTTTGGTGAGTTTGTCAAAATTTCCTGCTAATGTTTAGTGTCTGCTTGTTGAAGTATCTTGCAAATTTTAGCATAAAGTCTTTTCACAAACACTAAATCCTGGAACCAAATTGGATATTTCCAAAAGTAGTAGCCATTAAAATGCTTAAAGTTCACTGCAACCTGTTTTTAAAAATGCGTTCAGTTGAAATGACAAATAAAAGCATATTTATGCAGGAAAAAAACAGGTGCTATATAAACCTAGTTGCATATCATGTTCTGAGAGAAACAAGTTTTAGTGAGGAGCTGAAGGAAATTAGCATTAGTAGAGAAATGATTTTGGGGAATAGTAGATCCATTGGTGCTTATTTTCCAAAGTTCTTTGGACTCTGGACTGGTTCCTATGGATTGGAGGGTAGCTAATGTAAACCCGCTATTCAGAAAGGGAGGAAGAGAGAAAACAGGGAATTATAGACCAGTGAGCCTAACACAAGTACTGGGGAAGTTGCTAGAGTCCATTATCAAGGATTTCATAACTCGGCATTTGGAAAGATATAATCAGTCAAAGTCAGCATGGATTTACAAAGGGGAAATCATGCTTGACAAATCTATATTGGAATTCTTTGAGGATGTAACTAATAGAGATGACCGAGAACAACCAATGATGTGGTTTATTTAGACTTTCGACAAGGTCTCGCATAATAAACTAAAGTCAAAGTACGTGGGATTGCAGATAATGTCTTGAGATGTATAGAAAGCTGGTTAGCAGATATGAAGCGAAGAGTTGGCATAAATGGATCTTTTTAATGGCTAGTGGGGACCGCAGGGATTTGTGCCAGGACCCCAACTATTCACATTACATATTAATGATTTGGAAGAGGGAACTGAATATATTATCTCCAAATTTGCAGATGATACAAAGCTGGGTGGGAGGGTGAGCTGTGAGGAGGATGCAGAGATGCTTCAGCGTGATTTGGACATGCTGAGAGTGTAGGCATATGGATAGCAGATGCCGTATATTGTGGATAAATGTAAGGTTATCCACTTTGGTAGGAAGACATTACTTGAATGGGTGTAAATTGAGAGAGGTGGATACTCAACAAGACTTTGGAGTCCTCGTGCATCAGTCGCTAAAAGCAAGTGCAGGTACAGCAGGGAGTAAAGAAGGCAACTGGTATTTTGGCCTTCATAGTGAGAGGATTTGAGTATAAGGATGGGGATGTTTTGCTGCAGTTGTGTAGGGCATTGGTGAGGCCACACCTGGAGTATTGTGTGCAATTTTGGTGTCCTTCTGAGGAAGGATGCCCTTGCTATCGAGGGAGTACAGTGAAGGTTTGCCAGGCTGATTTCTGGGATGGGAACTCTGTCATATGAGGAGAGACTAAGTCGGTTAGGATTATATTCACTGGAGTTTTGAAGAGTGAGAGGGGATCTCATAGAAACTTCTAAAATTCTAACAGGGTAGATTCCAAAAGAATGTTTCTGACCATGGGGGAGTCCAGAACTAGGGATTATAGTTTGAGGATAAGGGGTAAACCTTTTAGGACTGAGGTGAGGAGAATGTGTGGAATTCACTACCACAGAAAGTAGTTGAGGTCAAAACATTGTCTGATTTCAAGAATAAATTAGATACAGCTCTTGGGGCTAAAGGGATCAAGGGATATGGGGGGCAAGGGAGATCAGGATATTGAATTTGATGACCAGCCATGATCATAATGAATGGCAGAGCAGGCTTGAAGGGCTGAATGGCCTGCTCCTGCTTCTAGTTTCTATATGTCTATTGCAATAAGAAGACATTGAAGTGCACTCAAATAAGAACCTGCAGTGATTAGGTTTTAATTTTAAGCGTATTAGAGGAGCAGGCAGCCTACACTTGATTTTAGTATTGCACTAGCTGTTGGAATATGGCATTGGAAATGAAGATGAATGAGAGTATCGGTGAAGTAATTTGAAGCAGGAGGATGAGATTGAATTTCAGAATTTAATCATTAGTGCCTTTATAAATAAGTTAGAGGTGCTAGTTTAATCTCAGGAAATCTTTCGAATGATCACCGGAGCTTGCGAGCAATTGGTGAGTTTTCATTCTTCTTATCAAATATATCATCACATATTCCTGTGCATTCGATTTCATCTGCCAATTGTCAGCAGTTTGTCCATGGAGTCATAGAGGTTTACAGCATGAAAGCAGGTCCTTTGGCCCAACTTGTTCATGCCACCCTTTTTTATCACTAAGCTGGTCCCAATTGTCCGTGACAAAATTGTACCTACTCCTCCTACCTCTGGCAGCTCGTTCCAAACAGTCACCACCCTCTGTGAAAAGATTGCCACTCTAGACCCTTTTTTATCTCTCCTTTCTCACTTTAAACCTATGCCCTCTAGTTTTAGACTCTCCCTATCTTTGGGAAAAGATGTTGACTATCTACCTTATCTATACCTCTCATTATTTTATACACCTCTATAAGATCACCCCTAAGCCTCCTACGCTCCAGGGAAAAATGTCCCAGTCTATCCAGCCTCTCCTTATAACTCATACCATCAAGTCCCGGTAGCATCCTAGTAAATATTTTCTGCACTCTCTTTCCAGTTTAATAATATCCTTTCTATAATAGGGTGACCAGAACTGTGCACAGTATTCCACGTGTGGCAGTACCAATGTCTTGTACAACTTCAACAACTATGACCTCCTAAAGACTGTTACTATCTTCCTTGTTTTTTACTACATTTTCCAAAGACTTTGAAATTATGCCCCATACACCTAAATCCAGGCCATTAATAGATAAGCAAATGATGATGCTGGAAGTCTGAAATTAAAACAGAAAACACTGGAAATACTGCATCCTGTCCTTCTTAACCACCTCCCTTCTCACAGTCCACATCACACTCCGGCCCCGAACACGTCTTCCAAGTGAACCAGCAATTGTACTTTAAGTTTAGTATACTTCGGTAAGCTTGCTGCTCTTCATTTTGGAGACTGAACACAGATTAGTGATCATTTTGCGGGACACCTCAGTTCAGTACAAAAGCGTGACCCTGAGCTTCCAGTCACCTGCCACTTTAATTCTCCACCTGACCTTTCTGTCCTGATAGTGTTCCAGTGAAGCTGGAGGAATTGCACCTCATCTAACTGGGCGCTTTACAGCCTTCTGGGCTGAACATTGAGTTCACCAATTTTAGATTGCTGGTTTCTTTGCTGATGCTTTTCTTTTTGGCTATTAATTTGTGTTCAGACAGCAGCTATCCTGCCATTCACATCTCCCTTAGACATGCCTTTTTGTTTTACTTGTCCCACTACAGCTTTCTTTTTGATCTTCCATCATGAAGCCTTTTGCCATTTAAGCATGTTGCCTTCTCGCCTATCACAGACCTTCCCTTTTTTTCCGCCACCCCATACCCTCAATCTTTCACTTGTTTGAATCCTATTGCATTTCTAACTTTCCAGTTTTGATAGGTCATACACTTGAAACATAAATTCTGTTTCTCTCTCTTCCGATGCTACTCGATGTATTGAGTATGTTCTGCATTTATCGGAATTCGTTAATATATATGAAAGATCAAAGAGCAGTCTTTCACCAGGACTTTCTGCTTTCTGTCCCTTAGCCAATTTTGTGTCCAAGAAGCATGTAAGCATTAAAATTAGATTTGATTTTGTTGAGAACCTGTTGTGTCAAATTTCAGACCAATGTAATCCTCAATTGAAACCGTTTAAGCTGATGCTGCAATTGATTTAATTTGATTTGTCCACAGCTGTTTGAGTAGACTGTTCCACAAGGGTCAGTGCTGAGGCTTCAGCTATTTACAATCTATATTAATACCTTAGTTGAAGGGACTGAGGGTAGTGTATCAAAGTTTGCTAACAATCCAGAGTTAGCGGGAATGTAAACATTGAAGAGGGCTCAAGAAGCTGTAAATAGATATAGACAGACTAAATGACAACATGGTGGTAGATGGAATGTACTGTAGGGAAGTGAGGGATTATTCATTTTAGTAGTAAGACCAGCAGAATAATCTTTAAAAGGTGTGAAACTTCCAAGAGATTTGGTTGCACTTATACATGGAATGCAGAATGCTAGATTGCAAGTGCACCAAGCAATTATAAAGCCAGTCGCACTTTTGACCTTGACTGCAAGGGGATTGATGTACAGGAATAAAGACTTGCCACAGTTGAATAGGCTTTGGTGAGAAAACTGCTGGAATACTGCATGCAGTTTTGGTCTCCAAATTTAAGGAAAGATGTACTTGCATTGGAGGCACTACAACAAAGGTTCACTAGATTGCTTCCTGTGAATGCTTAAGACTGAGATAGACAAATTTCTGGTTCTCGGAATTGAGGGATACATGCAAACATATTAATTAGAGCAAGAGTGGGCCATGCAGCCTGTCAAGCCTGCTCTGCCGTGGTTGATCTGATGGTGGCCTCAACTCTACTTTCCTGTCTATCACCTATACTCTACGATCCTTGAATCGTATTCAATGACCCTTCCTCCACTATTTTCTGGAGAAGAGAAATCCACAGACCAATGACCCTCCATGAGAATTACTCCTCATCAGTGGGCCACCTCTTTTTTTAACTGTGTCTCCCAGTCTAGGGAACCATTCTCTCAGCATCCATTCTGTCAATTCCCTTCGAGGTCTTGTATGTATCAATAAGATCACCCCTCATTCATCCAAACTCCAATGAGTATAGGTTCAACATGAAATAGGAAGTGGGTGAGAAAGTGGAGTTGACCTTGATACACTTATGTATCTGCTGGATTTGGTCACCTGCATATTGTAGAAATTAATCGATGGCATGAAAATCAGGTGAGATATAGAATGGGTATGGAATCTGCTCTTCCATGTTAGTATTGTTAGGGTGCTGGACCAGAACCCCAAGTTATCTTAGGACACCAGACTAGACCCCAACAATTTTTCTATGTTGGCATAAATGTGAGGATGGAATGTTTTGCTCCAGGAGTAATTCCACTCACAAATTAGAGATATTTTATCATAAGACAAACTTTATTTAATAACACAGTTTAAAAATAACTCCAACAAATGAAGAAGCTTAACTTAAGCTTGAACAATATTTACAAATGAAAAGGAAACAACTTTAAGTTCTAACTTATCACTGTTTCAGTTCCAAATAAACAACATTCCTCTTGCACACTTAAATGTCACTTTAAATACAGTTAGCTACCATAAATATACTTGCTATAATGAGTGTAGACAGTCATGAAGCTTTCAGAGAGAAAATGAGTTTTGAAGCAGCTTGAAGAAACCTCTGCCTTCAAACAATTCCGAGCTAGAACTGCAAAAGCCTATTTCTCTCTGCTACAGACCCAGCTCTGCACAAAAGCCACATCATCACATGACTGTCAATCACTGTAATCAGAAATCCCAGGGTAAAATTAAGTGAACAAAAGTCTTTTAACTCTACTTAGCATGAACACTTGCAAGGCTGAAATAAGTAATTATCCTGGTCTCTTAGCATCTAAGCTGCATTCCTACCAGACATACCGACCACCTGCAGAATAAAGCAGGTTTTTTAAACATTCCCCTTAAACATAAAACAATATATATACTACTATCATCGCACTCTCCAAATAATGATGTGCAAAATGCCCCATGACCTTTAGCTTGTCACTATAGATGTGTTATGGACAAGAGAGTGGGGTAATTTAGCCTTTACTTCTCCTATCACCACCCATCCATAAACAGAAAGGTGTTTTGATTTGCATCCCCCTTTATAAGCTGTGCCGTGTTTCCCAACTACTCTGTTTTAGTGTGATCCAATTATCTATTGACACATTAAAGTCACTTAAGCTTAATTCAGAAGGTTAAGTTTATTTGCACATATTCATAATGTGGGTAAGGAGATGCTCATTAGCCCCCTGTGCACCCTTACAGTAATAAAGGGCATAGAGAAAGAAAGATTTATGGGGCAAAGGCTATAGAGAAAAGAATATTGTTTCAAATCCAGAATTAAAGTCCAACAAAGATTTTGAAGGTTGGCAGACTGCAAACCAACGCTGTATAATTTTTCCACTTTTCCAGTGGAGTTGACTTTACACAAGGTGATGAGCATGCAAAAATGAATCCGTCATGTAGGCAATTGTACAGAAGTTCCAGTAGAAACAGTGTAGATGGGGCCTGATATTCCGCCTGGGCAGAGCCCCTTTGCTGTGCTGCTGCTTGGAGATGGTAAAAATGGCAGACTGAAGTTTTTTCAGTACAGCAAGGCAATATTACTAGTCACACAAGCTGGAGGATTCCATGCCACAAAACTCCCACCTCTTCACATTGTCTTTGATCTGCCTAGGTTCCAGAGATGGTTAAATTTTTCAGCCATTAAGACTTGAAAGGAAAGTTGTGGGGGTCCTTTAGTCCTCCTGTTGGCCAGGCCTGGCTTATGAACTGCAGATGGCATTTGTGTTGTTCCTTTTGAATTTGGTCTCTGCAGCCCACAGGGGTAGGTCGTGTCTCTTCAGAGCAAACAAAGTGTGGGTTTCCCTAATCCTGCCAGAAAGTTCCTTCTGTTTGTCACACTATGTATATCACAGACGGACATAACTTCAGACAATTAAAAAGCAGTCCAGTTTTTTAAAGTTTTAGAATTTAGCCATGATGTTATCTATATATTATAAACATGTGTAGTGTGAGCTCAGCAATGCTGATCTTCCAGTTGGGAATGTAAATCTGACAGTTTTTCTCTCTTGCCATGACCGTCCCCTCCTTATTAATCATTGAACTTGCTTGTTCTTCAGGTTAGGGTGTGCTACTCATTTGGGAGAAAAAAAGTATAGAAAATAATGTTGAAACAAGGATTTGTTTGAACTGATTAGGACTTGTGACTCAACCGTGACAGTTGAATGTATTGTTGAACATGCCAGAGATTTGGTTAAGTAGTTGCAGATCAGAGATTCTGATGAACACAGCAACAGGTGGGAGTCACTTAATAGTATTTTGCTTATGTGTGACAAGTGCGAAAATGGGTGTGCTTCAGCAGGATGCTGTGTGTCTACTGTCAAATGGTATTTCTTGCTGTGCTTTAATAAGAGAAAAGCAGATGTTGATTGGGGTGAGGTGGCCATTGGAACAATTTGATCAAACTATCAATTATAAGGATTGTTCGTCATTCTGTTCTGAGGATGACAGGTCTTAATATGCGGCATATAAATCTGAAGTAATTGTTAATAGTGGACAAAAGTTGCAATACTGCCACCAGAGCGTCTGGATCGACCTTGCACAGCGTTTAGTCCATGATTCCTGAGCCAAATTTGTAAGAAGTGAAAACAGGAAATTTTAGAAAGATGCAGGGCAGGTCTGGCAGCATCAATGGAGAGAAACAGAATTAACGTTTTGAGTTCATAGAACATAGAACATTACAGCACAGTACAGGCCCTTCGGCCCTCGATGTTGCGCCGACCAGTGAAACCAATCTAAAGCCCATCTAACCTACACTATTCCAACATCATCCATATGTTTATCCAATGACCATTTAAATGCCCTTAATGTTGGCGAGTCCACTACTGCTGCAGGCAGGGCATCCCACGCCCTTACTACTCTCTGAGTGAAGAACCTACCTCTGACATCTGTCCTATATCTATCACCCCTCAATTTAAAGCTATGTCACCTCGTGCTAGCTATCACCATCCGAGGAAAAAGGCTCTCACTATCCACCCTATCTAATCCTCTGATCATCTTGTATGCCTCTATTAAGTCACCTCTTAACCTTCTTCTCTCTAACGAAAACAACCTCAAGCCCCTCAGCCTTTCCTCATACGATTTTGCCACCATACCGGGCAACATCCTGGTAAATCTCCTCTGCACCCTTTCCAATGCTTCCACATCCTTCCTATAATGCGGCGACCAGAACTGTACGCAATACTCCAAGTGCGGCTGCACCAGAGTTTTGTACAGTTGCAACATGGCCTCCTGGCTCCGCAACTCAATCCCTCTCCCAATAAAAGCTAACACTCTGTACGCCTTCTTAACAACCCTATCAACCTGGGTGCCAACTTTCAGGCATCTATGCACACGGACACCGAGATCTCTCTGTTCATCCACACTACCAAGTATCTTACCATTAGCCCAGTACTCTGTAATCCTGTTACTCCTTCCAAAGTGAATCAACTCACACTTTTCCGCATTGAACTCCATTTGCCACCTCTCAGCCCAGCTCTGCAGCTTATCTATGTCCCTCTGTAACCTGCAACAACCTTCCGCACTGTCCACAACTCCACCGACTTTAGTGTCATCTGCAAATTTACTAACCCATCCTTCTATGCCCTCATCCAGGTCATTTATAAAAATGATAAACAGCAATGGCCCCAAAACAGATCCTTGCAGTACACCATTAATAACTGAACTCCAGGATGAACATTTCCCATCAACCACCACCCTCTGTCTTCTTACAGCTAGCCAATTCCTGATCCAAACCGCTAAATCACCCTCAATCCCATGCGTCCGTATTTTCTGCAATAGCTTACCGTGGGGAACCTTATCAAACGCTTTACTGAAATCCATATACACCACATCAACTGCTTTACCCTCATCCACCTCTTTGGTCACCTTCTCAAAGAACTCAATAAGGTTTGTGAGGCACGACCTACCCTTCACAAAACCGTGTTGACTATCCCTAATCAAATTATTCGTTTCTAGATGATTATAAATCCTATCTCTTATAATCCTTTCCAAAACTTTGCCCACAACAGAAGTAAGGCTCACTGGTCTATAATTACCAGGGTTGTCTCTACTCCCCTTCTTGAACAAGGGGACAAGATTTGCTATCCTCCAGTTCGTATGACTTTTCATTAGAGCTGAAGAGAGGTAGAAATGTGATGGGTTTTGTGTTGGCAGGGGGATGGTGGGGCAAAAGGTCAGTAACAGGTTGGAGCTCACGGGAGATTAAATGAAAAAGATATCATGGTTACAAGAGTTCACGGTCTGAATGTTCAATTACAGAAGCTAAAGTGCCTAATTGGAAGATGAGGTGCTGTTCTTCCATTTTGTGTTGGGCTTCACTGGAACATCGTAGTAGTCCGAGGATAGAAATGTGAGCATAAGAGCAAGATAGTGAATTGAAATAGCAAATGACAGAAAGGTCAAGATCATGCGTATGGACAGAGTGAAGGTGTTTTGTAAAGTGGTCACCTAGTCTATAGTTAGTCTCTCCAGTGGCAAGGAGACTACATTGTGAGCAATGTATACAGTAGACTAAATTTGAAAGATGTGCAAGTGAATTGCTACTTCACCTCAAAGGAGTGTTTGGGGCTTTGGATGGCGAGGAGGTAAAGGGGCAGATGTTACACCTCCCATGATTGCATGAGCGGTAAGAGGTTGAGGAGTTGGGGAGTGATACAAGAGTGGACCAGAGTGTCACAGAGAGAATGATCCCTATAGAATGCTGACAGGGAAAATGAGGGGAATATGTATTTGGTGGTGGTACCATGCTGGAGTTGGTGGAAATGGTGGAAGTTGATTCTTTGAATGCAGAGTCTGGTGGGGTGGTAAAAAAGACAAGGGGAAATCCTATCATGGTACTGTAAGGGAGGGGAAGGTCTGTGCCGAAGTGCTGTTTTTGGCTGCATTAGAGTGCTTAAGTTGGAGTTTGGTGAGTGAAGTTAATTTTGATCCAAGTCTAGTCGTTCTTAAATTTAGCATTTAACTAAAAGTTGCTCTTTGGGTTGAGAAGGTGAGTTTTAGTCCACTTTTAAACAAGGATTATATAGGATCTGCATGCAACTACTGATAGTTAATCAGACAACTGGCTTAAACAGGTTTTCAGAAGCTAGATTAAGAGAGCAGAAAAGCAGGCATCTATACTGCTGCTTTTGTCTGCACTGGAGTCCTCTTTGGGCTGCATCAGAGTGCTCCAGTTGGAGCTTGATGAAGAGGGGAAGAAGAGAGGCGGCCTTGGTAATTAGACCTAGTGAGTATTTCTACTGTCCTTGACATGCTCTACACTAGAGGAAGTCAAAAGAAAGGGAGTAATTGAAGGGTGAGGTAGGACAGTTTGTGATAGTTTGGCCACAAGGAATGCTTCTTCTCTGTGATGTGGGAAGTCCAAGGACACTTCCCAGTGTCCAGGGTGACCATGTGTGCAGGAAGTGTCTCCAGCTACAGCTACTCTGAATATTCTAAATTCATGTTTCGGGGCTGGAGTCGCTGTGGAGTGATGAAATCTTCATGTATAGCACATACAGTGAGGTGGTTAAAAACACGTAAGGAGACATGAAGGGAAAGGGTGACCATCAGAAGAGTAAAAAAAACTAGATAAAGAGTGCAGGAGTCCCCTGGGTCTAACTCCTCTCTGGGATTTTTGTTTTGAATACTGCTGGAGTAGATGGATTCTCAGAGGAATGCAGCAAGAGCTAAGTCCATGAATGGCCAACAGCAAGGGTGGGAGGAGGTGGGGTAGAGTGGTGGGGGATTCTATTATAAGGGGGACAGATGGACATTTCTGTGGCTGCGGATCTCTCACCAGGATGGTATGTTGGCTCCTTGGTGCCAGGGTCAAGGATATCACTGAGTGGCTGCAAGACGTTCCGAAGGAGAAGGGTGAATAGTCACAGGTTGACTTCCATGTTGACATCAATGGCACAAGTGAAAGAGGGATTCGGTCCTGAAAGCAGAATATATGGAGTTAGGAAATAAAAGCAGGACCTCAAAGGTAGTAATCTCAGGAATACTCCCAGTACCACATGCTGGTGAGATCGGGAATAGGAGAACAGACCAGCATGGCAAGTGATAGTGTAGGAGCGAGAGATTTGGATTCCTGAGACATTGTGACCAATGCTGGGGAAAATGGGATCTGTACAAGCTGGGCAGGTTGCTTTCCAGCAGGATTGGGACCAATATCCTCACGGACATTGGCCAGTACTGTGAGGGGAGTGGCAAGGGGATGGGAACCTGAGCAGGGGGACACAAGGGAGGGAAACACTGAGAAATTAAAGACTATAAATTAAAAAGCAAACGTAGTATCCAAGTAAACAAGGGCGAGCAGCAAATAGGGCCATAGTACAAAAAAATATGAAAAAGACAAGTCTAAAGAATCATTGAATCCTTGCAGTGCAGAAGGGGGCCATTCAGCTCATTTGAGACTGCACCAACAACAATCCCACCCCCAGGCCCTATCCTCGCAACCTCATATATTTATCCTGCCAGTCCCCTCTCACTAAGGGGCAATTTAGCATGTCCAATCAACCTAACCTATACATCTTGGACTGTGGGGAGGAAACCGGAGCACCTGGAGGAAACCCATGCAGACGTGGGGAGAATGTGCGAACTACACACAGTCACCCGGGGCCGGAATTAAACAGCAGTGCTAACCACTGTGCCAGCATGCTGCCCGAAAAGGCTCCATATCTGAATGCACAGAGTATTCACAAGGTAGATGAATTAACAGTGCAAATAGATGTAAGCGTTCATGATATGATTGTGATTATGGAGACCTGGCGGCAGGATACAAAAGAACAAAGAACAGTACAGCACAGGAAACAGGCCCTTCGGCCCTCCAAGCCTGTGCCGCTCCTTGGTCCAACTAGACCAATCGTTTGTATCCCTCCATTCCCAGGCTGCTCATGTGACTATCCAGGTAAGTCTTAAACGATGTCAGCGTGCCTGCCTCCACCACCCTACTTGGCAGCGCATTCCAGGCCCCCACCACCCTCTGTGTAAAAAACATCCCTCTAATATCTGAGTTATACTTCGCCCCTCTCACGTTGAGCCCGTGACCCCTCGTGAACGTCACTTCTGATCTGGGAAAAAGCTTCCCACCGTTCACCCTATCTATCCCCTTCATAATCTTGTACACCTCTATTAGATCTCCCCTCATTCTCCGTCTTTCCAGGGAGAACAACCCCAGTTTACCCAATCTCTCCTCATAGCTAAGACCCTCCATACCAGGCAACATCCTGGTAAATCTTCTCTGCACTCTCTCTAACGCCTCCACGTCCTTCTGGTAGTGCGGCGACCAGAACTGGACGCAGTACTCCAAATGTGGCCTAACCAGCGTTCTATACAGCTGCATCATCAGACTCCAGCTTTTATACTCTATACCCCGTCCTATAAAGGCAAGCATACCATATGCCTTCTTCGCCACCTTCTCCACCTGTGTTGCCACCTTCAAGGATTTGTGGACTTGCACACCTAGGTCCCTCTGTGTTTCTATACTCCTGATGTCTCTGCCATTTATTGTATAACTCCTCCCTACATTATTTCTTCCAAAATGCATCACTTCGCATTTATCCGGATTAAACTCCATCTGCCACCTCTCCGCCCAATTTTCTAGCCTATCTATATCCTGCTGTATTGCCCGACAATGCTCTTCGCTATCCGCAAGTCCAGCCATCTTCGTGTCATCCGCAAACTTGCTGATTACACCAGTTACACCTTCTTCCAAATCATTTATATATATCACAAATAGCAGAGGTCCCAGTACAGAGCCCTGCGGAACACCACTGGTCACAGACCTCCAGCCGGAAAAAGACCCTTCGACCACTACTCTCTGTCTCCTATGGCCAAGCCAGTTCTCCACCCATCTAGCCACTTCTCCTTGTATCCCATGAGCCTTAACCTTCTTAACCAACCTGCCATGTGGGACTTTGTCAAATGCCTTACTGAAATCCATATAGACGACATCCACGGCCCTTCCTTCATCAACCGTTTTTGTCACTTCCTCAAAAAACTCCACCAAATTTGTAAGGCACGACCTCCCTCTTACAAAACCATGCTGTCTGTCACTAATGAGATTGTTCCTTTCGAAATGCACATACATCCTATCTCTAAGAATCCTCTCCAACAACTTCCCTACCACGGACGTCAAGCTCACCGGCCTATAATTTCCTGGGTTATCCCTGCTACCCTTCTTAAACAACGGGACCACATTCGCTATCCTCCAATCCTCAGGGACCTCACCCGTGTCCAAGAAGCGACAAAGATGCCCAGGATGATCAAGTCTGGGAACTGAATACGCAAGAGTATTTGATATTTAGGAAAGACGGGCAAAAAGGGAAAGGAGATGGATGGTGTTGTTCATTAAGGATGAAGTCACTGAGGATATTGGCTCAGAAAATCTAGATGTAGAATCAGTCTGGGTGGTGCTAAAAAGCAACAAATGGCGCAAAACATTGGTGTGACTTGTCCATCAGCTTTCAACCAGTAGTACTGAGGTTGGAGATGGTATTAAACAGGAAATTAGAGATGCAGATTGGAGAGTGCCAAATGTAACCCCACTAAAAGGAGGGAGGGAGGAAACAGGGAATTATAGACCGGTTGGCCTAACATCAGTAGCAGCAAAAATACTGGAATAAAGGATTGGATAACAGGACACTTAGAATATATCAGCTGATTTAGATGAAATAAACGTGGTTTTATGAAAGGGAAATCATATTTGATAAACCTACTTGAGTTTTTTTGGGGATGTAACTGGCAGAATAATTGAGGAAGAACCAATGGATGTGTTGTATTTTGATTTTCAGGAAGCTTTCGATAAAAGCCCCATAAGTTGGTGTGCAAAATTAAAGCATATATAACTCTGAGTAATGTATTGGTATAGTTTGAGAATTGGTTAGCACGCAGGAAACAGAGAATGAATAAATGGGTATTTTTCCATGTCACAGGTAGTGACTGGTGGGATGCTGCAGGGACCAGTGCTTGGACCCCATCTTTTCATAATACGCATCAATGACTTGGATGAGGGAACCACATCTAATATTTCCAAGCTAATGGCATGAAACTTGATGGAAATGTGAGTGGGTGAAGTGGGTGTTAAGAGGCTTCAAAGCAACGTAGACAAGATGAGTGGGTGGGCAAATACATGGCAAATGCAGTAAAACGTGGATGAATGTAAAGTTATCCATTTTGTTAGGGAAAACATAATAGCAGAGTATGATTTAAGTGGTGATAGATTGGGAAATGTTGATGTACAAAGGGACCTGGATGTCCTTGTACACCAATCACTGAAAGCAAGCATGCAAGTGCAGCAAGTAATTAGGAGGGCAAATAGTGTGTTGGCTTTCATTGTAAGAGGACTCGAATACAGGAGCAAGGATATCTTACTGCAGCTGTACAGGGCATTGGTGAGACCAGACCTGGAGAATATTGTGTGCAGTTTTTTTATTCGTGGGGGGAGGCCCGGGTCTAGAACAAAGGGTTGCAGTCTCAGGATATGGGGCAGGCCTTTCAGGGCTGAGATGAGGAGACATTTCTTCACTGAGTGGTGAACCTGTGGAATTCTCTAGCACAGAGGACCGTTGAGGGACAAGCCACTGAATATATTTAAGAAGGAAATACTAATATTTCTAGACTTGAAAAGAGTCTATGCGAATGGGAAGAGTGAGAGTATGATGCTGAGATGGGGGGATGATCATATGGAGTGGCAGAGGAAGCTCAAAGGGACGAATAACCTTCTCCATCTCCTATTTTCGATGTTTCCGAGAGCAGAAATATCATAGAATAGAATCCCATAGATCCATAGAATCCCTCCAGTGCAGAAAGAGGCCATCTGGCCCATCAAGTCTACACTGACGCTCTGAAAGAGTATCCCACCCTGGCCCCCCTCCACCCTATCCCTGTAACCCTGAACATTTACCATGGCTAATCTATCTAACCTACACATCTTTGGACTCTTAAGGGGCAATTCAGCATGGCCAATTCACCTCCCCTGCACATCTTTGGACTGTGGGAGGAAACCGGAGCACCCAGAGGAAACCCACACAGACACCGAGAGAATGCACAAACTTCCCACACAGTCACCAAAGCCGGAATTGAACCCCGGACCATGGCGTTGTGAGGCAGCAGTGCTAACCACTGTGCCACCGTGCCATCTTGACGAGCTGCGGGAAATGGGTCAGAGATGGTTAAGAGCCTTGTCAACCACATGGGTTTGGGAACCTAGGCTCGGGGAAAATGAAGACATGTCAGAAGTACCTTTGTGGAAGGCAGCATCATTGGAACGGAACAGATATGACAGGGATGGAGAAACTGGGCGAATGTGATGGAGTCCTTACTGAAAGCAGGGTTTAAGGAGTTATAGTTGAGGTAACTGTGGGAATTGGGCTTGTAATGAATATTGGTAGGCGGTCTATCATCAGAAATGGCGATAGTGAAGTCCTCTTGTAAGGAAATGGCGATAGTGAAGTCCTCTTGTAAGGACTTTGTAAAGATTATTTGTAGTTTTATTTATCAGTACTCTCTTTTTTCCCCTTTTAAAAAATTTCTCCACATCCTTTTTAAAACTGAATGTAAATCATATTGTATGAATAATATAAATTCTGCTTTTGCACTTCTTGGTAGGGAATTCCAGGCCTTAAGGGTGCCTTAAAGCATTTCTATATTCCCTTTTGATAACTTAAGTATGTGCCCTCTGTTTACAAACCCACCAACCTTTGGAAATAGTTAAACCAAATCATTTATTAAAACTCATCAATTTTGAATACACCTATCAGGACATCTCTATTTCACTTTCTCTTGTCTCACTTTAAAATCAAAACTTCTCATCCATGGTGTTGCTGTAGTAATCTATTCTGTAAAATCCTGTTCCTGAGACTTCTCTGCCAAAGTAGGGTGTACAATATTGGACACCATATTCTAACCAATGATTTTTATGGGTTCAATGTTATCTCTTTGGATATGTACTCTGTTTTTCTCTTTATAAAACAGAGCATCCCATATGTTTTTCTGCACTCCACAGATATATTGACAAAGTCTTTCCACTTTTAAACAGCTGTGTGCCTAATTCTCTTAAGTTTTTCTGCTCTTACATTGTGGAATCTTCTAGTGCTACAGAAGTCCAGTTTGAAATGGGTCCTGGAGGAAATTTAGAAGTGAGGGCATTGGGTCAGTGCTCTAATATGGTCCCGCCTCTGGGAAATCTTGTCAAAGGTGGGTCATCACCAGTAATGTTTACCCAGCCGGTAGTGAGTACTGAATTTGAATATTTAAGTGTTCGTTTGTGGGTTGAATGGGGACACCATCAGGATGTTTACAGCAGTGCTAGGATCCCACTGACGCCAGAACCGGATTGGGGGGTGGCTGATGGCCAGTGATTCTTACTTTTACTCCCCTCCCACCGGAGTAACATGGGGCAGCGGACCAGAGCCAGATTTGCCAGCCATCCACGAGAGAGGTTGCACCTACATAGAGGTGGCCGGGCAGAACCTCCTCAAAGTGCACTTGAAGATAGAGGCACTCTTGCAGTTCCCATACTGCAGAGACAATACCTGTCTCTGATGGGGCTGGCATCATTCCTGCTTGCACCTGTAGCCTCAGGAACCTGTTTCCGTCCTTAATTCGATAGAGCAATTTGTAAACAAGGATGAGAATTTTACAACCAAGCCATTGCTGGGCTTTATGCTAATATAAATTAACAAATACATTGGTGAACAGGACTTGCTGTGAATTGGAATACCGCAGAAGAACATTAGATTCTGATGATTAATTTATATCATAGAATAGAAGCCCTACAGTGCCGAAGGAGACCATTCAACCCATCAAGTCTGCACCAACTCTCCAGCAGAGCATCCCACCCAGGCCCTCTCCCCATAATCCCACGTACTTACTCCACTAGCCCCCTAACCTACATATATTGGGACACTGAAGGGCAATTTAGCATGGCCAATCCACCTAACCTGCACATCTTTGGACTGTGGGAGGAAATCAGATGACCCGGAGGAAACCCGTGCAAACTCCACACAGATAGTTACCCAAGGCTGGAATTGAATCCGGGTCCCTGGCGCTCTGAGGCAACACTGCTAACCACTGTGTCACCATACCACCCCTATGTTGATACTTCCTTGCAGATCGTGTTTGCAAATGTCCAGACAGTCATGGCCTCCGTATTTCTGTTTGCGAATTGAGGCATGTCTGCTGAGAGGCTGGTTCATCCATCCTTTTTTTTAAGGCCTTCAGCTTTCTGTTTACTCAAAATTAGTAACCAAGCAACGAATTACAAAATGAATGGTTCAGTGCATTTTTTTACTATTATCATCTGAGAGGAAGAAACCAAGAAAAACAATCACTGTCCAGCTGTTTCCTAACCACGTGGGAGGTAACCAAGTGAAAATGCATGTAGTAAGTGTGACTGCTCGAGATTGAAGTGCAGCACATGATAGTACCTTTGGCACATTAGTTCTGCAAGTGTGATAATTACTGTTCATGGGCCTTTTTCCCTCCTTCCTTCTCTATCAAAACTATATGCTTCTACGTCAAATGGAGGATGAAGAAGAGCTTGGGATGCAGAGGAGCATAAATCTCCTGTCCTCTTACCTAACTCAACTGTCCAGAGATTGATTCTGGACCTGTGCTTTCTGGGATGAACTGTCAATAATTATTTTATTTTAATTGAGAAGGTTTACATCACTCCTGATTAGTAATCTAGCCTTTTTGAAGAAGGGAGCAAAATCGCATTGTGCTCAAGAATAATATTTTTTTGGTGACGATGAAAGTTGCCTACTTTTATTGGTGATTGAATACCATTTGTCATCCTTCAGAAAGGTGTTTTAGTGGCACTGCTCCAATTAGTCCATGATGATATATGCAGCTATGTGCAACCTTTTACACAAGGAGACTACATTATTTTCCAAAGGAACAGGCATGCAGTGAGATACTGGCCAGTGAAAAATCTGCTGGTAATATGCTCTTTCGATATCACACTCCTGAACAACAGGTCTGAAGTTCCCTATATGTTGACATTGCTTAGCAATTGAAAATGATACTTTTGTTTTAGTAAAGTTTATTTATTAGTGGAACAAGTAGGCTTACATTAACACTGCAATGAAGTTACTGTGAAAATCCCTTAGTCGCCACATTCCGGCACCTGTTCGGGTACACTGAGGGAAAATTTAGCATGGCAATGCACCTAACCAGCATGTCTTTCAAACTGTGGGAAGAAACTGGAGCACCCAGAGGAATCCCATGCAGACATGGCGAGAACATGCAGACTCCGCACAGACAGTGATCCAAGCTGGGAATCGAACCTGGGTCCCTGGCACTGAGGCAGCAGTGCTAACCACTGTGCCACCGTGCGTGCCACCCCATATAGTACATTACTGAACAACCGGTCTGATGTCCTGTATATGTTGCCATTTCTTAGGAATTGAAAATGATACTCTTGTTTTAGTATATTCAACTTGTGTATTGTTGTGATCCCAGTTGAAACCCCTGGACAAGTCTGATCCCAGGGTGAAACCTGGCTTAATAGATCCTAACTTTTATTTTTTTTTGCTTCGAAACATGCAGGGTGGCTACTGAACAGAGTCAGAGTTTACAGATGAATTTTTATCAGAAGAACGGAACATTTACTCAACAAGGAGAGATGAACTTGATAACACTGCTCCTTCACCCACAAGTATTTCTTGTGCCGGCACAGAGGCACAATGGTTAGCACTGCTGCTTCACAGCTCCAGGCACCTGGTTCAATTCTGGCCTTGGGTGAATGTCTGTGCAGTTTGCACATTCTTCCTGTGTCTGCATGGGATTCCTCCAGTGCCCCAGTTTCCTCCCACAGTCAAAGATGTGCAGTTACGGTTGATTGGCCATGCTAATTAACTCTTGGTGTCAGGGGGATTAGCAAGTTAATTACATGGGGTTATGGGGATAGAGCCTGCGTGTAATTGCTGTCGGTGCAGGCTCGATGAGTCAAATGGCCGCCTTCTGCACTGTAGGAATTCTATGAATTATGGTCAGAATTATCCTACTTTGAGATGGAAATGCTCTGGCGGGGGAAGGAACATGGACTGTTGCCTGCTGCAAGAAAACAATCCAAATCTTCCAGCCCCAAATTCATTAATTATGCACCCAGAAATTTTATGCAGTGTTCCAAGATGGGACAGGGCTGGATGATGAGCAGTCTGCTGTTGTGTCGATGCCATATCGAAAAGACACCCAACATCATTAACCCACTATTGAAGAAAGAAGATGGACCTCTCTGAGAACAAAGATTAATCTCCAGGGACATTCTGCGGCTGGAAGATGGATTCCCTCCAGGACACCTGATCTGGAAGGTCCACCTGCAGCTGCATCCCAAGCTACTGCTGTAATGATCCAGGGTTGTCGTCAGCCCCCATTCTGAGCTCCAGCGGCAGCGCCAGACATTGTTCAGATGAGTCTGACATTTGTATGCCAGGTTGAACAAATGTGTTAAACACTGGTGTGTTTTCCCAGCAGCATTGTAGAGAATCTGGGCTTGGGGGACCGGGCCTTCATCTGCATCCAATTAACGGGATGCAAATCAGGTTCATGCCATCCTCTGACAGGTTTTTCGACCTGCCGTAATGGACACCACTGCAAGATCCTGCTGTAACTTCATGCCAGTGTGTAACCGATTTCTGGCACTCCTGCCATATTCTCCCATTGTGCCTGCCAGCAGGCACGTGGGACAATTACACCCTACACCTTTATAGATGTGTACAGATTTGTGAAGATAATGTAAATTACAAAATCCATCTTGTACTCTAATGTTTATAGTTGTCACCAACGTGCCAGCAGGTTCAAAGCCACCAGCATTTCAAAAGGGATTGCACAGGATATGAATTCTTTTGAGACATAATTAATTTGCCAAAATTAAAAATGCAAGTATATCTTTTTTTAAAGTACAGGCCACACTTGGAATACTGTGTACAGTTCTGGTCACCCTATTATAGAAAGGATATTATTCAACTAGAAAGAGTGCAGAAAAGATTTATTAGGATGCTACCAGGACCTTATGGTTTGAGTTATGAGAGGCTGGATAGACTGGGTCTTTTTTCCCTGGAGCGTAGGAGGCTTAGGGTGATCTTATAGAGGTCTACAAAATAATGGGCATAGATGAGGTCGGTGGTCAACATCTTTTCCCAAAGGTAGGGGAGCCTAAAACTAGAGGGCATAAGTTTAAGGTGAGAGGGGAGAGATACAAAAGGGTCCAGAGGGGCAGTTTGTTTAAACAGAGGGTGGTGAGTGTCTGAAACGAGCTGCCAGAGGTAGCCGTAGAGGCAGGTACAATTTTGTCTTTTAGAAAGCATTTAGATAGTTACATGAGTAAGATGGTTATAGAGGGATATGGGCCAAACGCAGGCAATTGGGACTGGCTTAGTCATAAAAACTGGGCAGCATGGACAAGTTGGGCCAAAGGGCCTGTTTTCATGCGTAAACCTCTATGACTCTCCAGGGATTTGCGGTGTCTGCTGTACATTATCCATGTTTCTGATGCATACAGGAGGGCAAGGACCACGGCTGCTCTGGAGACCATGAGTTTGGTACTGGATTTGAGGTCTCGGACTTTGATCACTTTGTTCCTCAAGCGTCCGAAGGCGCATTGGAGTCAGTGCTGTATTTCATCGTTGATGTCTGCTTGCGCTGAGAGGAGGTTGCCGAGGTATGGGAAATGATCCACATTGTCCAGGGGCTCACTGCGGATCTTGAAGGTTGGGGGGCACTTGTGTGGCAGGAGCAGTCTGGTAGAGAACCTTTGTTTTCCGGATGTTTAGTCTGAGGCCCATTCTCTCGTATGCCTTGGTAAAGCGTTAACAATGGTTTGTAGCTCGGCCTCCGACTGTGCGCACACAAAGACGCCATCTGTGTACTTCAGCTCAATGGCAGAAGTTGGGGTGGTCTTGGTTCTGGCCTGGAGGGGTTAGAGGTTGAACAGTTTCCCGCTTGTCTGGTACGTTGGCTCCGCTCCAGCAGAGAGCTTCAGGGTGATGGAGGGTTACTGCAAGGAAAATAGAGAAGAACATTGGTGCAATGACGCAGCCCTGGTTGACCCCAGTTTGCACAAGTATTTGGCCTATGGTGGTTCTGTTGGTGAGGATCACGACTTGCGTGCCTGCCGAAATTTGTCATCATTCTCCACCTGCTCCATGATGACATGCAAGTCCGGGATTTTAAAAAGTTTAAATTCTTTGGGTGCAAGGGATTTTTGACTTCAAACCTAACGAGAGTAAGGACCACGTGCAGCCAAGTGAGAAAATAGATCTGGAGGTAGTTTGATCTTCCCTGGAGGTAGACCATGTAACCGTAGCAAGTTCCAAAAATTAAATTGATGGCATTGGCAAATAAATTGAACATAGCTTTATCTACAGGGGCTAAGAAGAAAATCTTTGAATACATCTGCCACCTGTTGGTCATTCTGCCCCTGTGCAAGTGATCCTTTTTGTCTGCCCTTTGCCTCTGTGTAACAATCCAACTGGCTTTTTTGGTTTCCCAGTTTTGAAGTTCTCTTGGTCCTGTGGACAATTGATAACCCCAACAGAATGGCCATTTAATCACCAGCACACTGCTCTGGTGTGGCCCAGTATATTGTAATGCCAACATCTGACTCTTTTTGTCTGCAAGCTCTGCAGCTTGTCTGGTTGTTCTAACTTTTTGTTCCTCGATGTGCGTTCTAATCGTGGTAGACAACGAGTTTTTTAATTCTCCCAGCAGAATTATCTCTCAAGTGCTTCATAGCTTTTGGCTATTTTCAGTGACTGTATCAGTTGATCAAAATAACTTTGTTTAATTCTTTCAAATTCAAGGTACGTCAGCCCAGGCTGTTTTCTTGCAACTCTCTGAACTGTAGCCTCTGGTACCAGCTCATAAGCACTCAATATAGCTTTCCTCCCTGCCTTCAGAGTCTTCAGACCTTTCCTCCGATGAGAAGCAGATATTTAACTAGCCCTACCTACAAATTTAGTCTGTATGAACAGGGTCAAAATGTCTTGTGACCACCCCATCTGTCTAGCTATGTTTTCAGAGCACAATAAAAGTCTTGGCTTCCTTTTCATCTAATTTTGGGAGCGCTTGGAAATCTGAACATTTCCCCACTGGTTTCCTGATTAGAACTACCTTGTTCCTTATTCAGCTCTGTACCTAGTGCCATTTGTCGCATTTTAATTTTGGTGTTTTCTCTCTCTCTTTCTCCCATTCTTCCATTGCTAACTTCTGCATTTCCAATTCCTTTTGAAACTCTCTTGTTGGCTCTTTCTTCTCTTTACCCCTCTCAATCTTCTCATTCTCTCTCTCTCCTGCATCTATAGCTTCTTAATTGCTATGTTTCCTTCTACTTGAAGCTTAGCTAGTTTGATTTCTTCCCTTCTCAAAGTATTGGGTCTGGCTAACCGTTCTTGTATATTCAGATGTGTTGCTAGACTTTCAATTATCTCAGCCTTCTTAGCCCCTGGCTGAACCTGTTGTCTCACTCCACAATTTCTCCTTTAACTTGTCTCACTTCCTCCAAAAGATGTCCATGAGATGGAGATGCCGGCATTGAACTGGGGTGGGCACAGTAAGAAGTCTCACAGGTATATTTGGAATCACGAGCTTTCTGAGCGCTGCACTTGATGAAGGAGCAGCGCACCGAAAGTTCATGATTCCAGATTAACCTGTTGGACTTCAACCTGGTGTTGTGAGACTTCTTACTGTGTCCAAAAGATGTGGCTATGGGTACCTGCATGGATCCCAGTTATGCTTATCTGTTTGAGGTATGTGGAGCATTCCCTGTTCCAGTTTTACTCCAGCCTCCTCCCACTACTTTTTCATTGGTATATCAACGCCATGAACTGAGAATGGAAAATAATACTCTGTCTTTATCATTCATCTTGTGGGTCTTGGAGTATACAGGGCGAGATATTTTGAATGAATGAAAACTGTATCTGTTGTGTTCATTTTTTTAAAAAGACCTGTTTCCGCCCACCCCGCCCTGGTAGTTTTTCCAAGTTGCTGACTGCTTTTGTTGCTTCAAGTTAACTTGAGTAGATTAATGTACAGGGAAGGGTAAAACTACAAAAAGTATAATGGTTGATGGGAAGCAAAGCAGCAGGTTAGCAGGTAGGGGAATGGGTTCAACTACATGGAAAATTATGGGGAAAAAAAGGGAGGCAGTTAATGCAGGACTGAATGCATGCAGTATACGAAACAAAGTAAATGAGCTGGTAACTCCGATTGAAATTGGCGGGTACAATGTTGTGAGCATCACCTAGATGTGGCTGCAAGTGGATCAGGGCTGGGAGCTAAATATCCAACGATACAAATCCTATCAAAAAAGGCAGGTGGACGAAGGGGACGGGGTTGCCTTGTTAGTAAGAAATGAAATTAAATCGATAGCAAAAAACTATGTAGGGTCAGAAGATGTAGAATCTGTGTGGGTAGAGTTGAGGAACCGCGAAGATAAAAAGACCATGATGAGAGTTATGTACAGGCCTCCAAGCAGTATTCAGGATGTGGGTGACAAGATACAGTAGGAGATAGGAAAGGTGAGTAAGAAAGGCAAGGTTAGTGATCATGGGGGACTTCAATATGCAGGTGACTGGGAAAATCAGATTGGTAGTAGTTCCCAAGAAAAGGAATTCGTGGAATGTCTACCAGATGGCTTTTTGGAGTAGCTTGTGGTGGAGCCTATTCAGGAACAGGCAATTCTGGATTTGGTGATGTGTAATGAGGCAGACTTGATAAGGGAACTTGGTGAAGGAGCCCTTAGGAGACAGTGACCATAACATGATCGAATTCACCCAGCAGTTTGAGAGGGAGAAGATGGAATCCGATGTAATGGTGTTACAGTTGAGTAAAGGTAACTACAGAGGCGTGAGGGAAGAGCTAGCCAGAGTTGATTGGGAGAGGATTCTAGCAGGAAAGACGGCGGAACAGCAATGGCAGGAGTTTCTAAAAGTAATTTGGGATTCACATCAAAATTTCATCTCAAGGAAGAAGGCGCATACTAAGGGGAGGGTGAGGCAACTATGCCTGACAAAGGAAGTCAGGGACAGCATAAAAGCAAAAGAAAAAGCATACAATTTGGTGAAGATTAATGAGAAGCCAGGGGATTGGAAAGCCTTTAAAAATCAACAGAGGAAAAAAAATGAGGGGGGGGGGGGCGAAGGTGAAATATGAGAGTAAGCTAGCCAGGAATATAGAAGATTGCAAGATAAAGGGTAAAAGAGAGGCAATAGTGGACATTGGACCACTGGAAAATGATGCTGGAGAAGTAGTCATGGGGAACAAAGAAATGGCAGAGGAACTGAATAGGTACTTTGTGTCAGTCTTCATAGTGGAAGACACCGGAAACATGCCAAAAATTGAAGCAAGTCAGTGGGTAGAGGTGAATATGGTAGCCATTACTAAGGAGAAGGTGCTCGGGAAACTGACAGGTGTGAAGGTGGATAAATCACCTGGACCAGATGAACTACACTCCAGAGTTCTGAAGAAGATAGCTGAAGAGATAGTGGAGGCATTAGTGATGATGTTTTGGGAATCACTGGAGTCAGGGAGGGTCCCAGACGACTGGAAAATCACTAATGTAACAAAACACCCCTATTTAAGAAGGAAGGGAGGCAAAAGACTGGAAACTCGAGACTGGTTAGCCTGACCTCAGTCATTGGTAAGATTTTAAAGTCCATTATTAAAGATGGAAAAGCATGGTAAAATAGGGCGAAGTAGGCATGGTTTCGTCAAGGGGAGGTCATGCCTGATCGATCAGTTAGAATTCTTTGAGGAGGTAATGAACAGGTTAGGCGAAGGAGTGCCAGTAGATGTTATCTATTTGGATTTCTAGAAGGCCTTGACAAGGTTGCTGCATCGGAGGCTGCTGAGTAAGATGAGAGGCAAGGTACTAGCATGGATGGAAGATTGGCTGACTGGTAGAGGTAGAGAGTGAGGATAAAAGTGTCCTTTACTGGATGGCAGCTGGTGCCTAGTGGAGTTCTGCAGGGCTCAATGTTGGGACCACAACTTTTCACTTGATCTAGATGAAGAAACTGAGGGCATTGTGGCTAAGTTTGCAGATAATACAAAGATAGGCAGAGGGACCGGTAGTACTGAAGAGGCGGGGAGGCTGTAGAAGAACTTGAACAGATTAGGAGAGTGGGCAAAGAAGTGGCAGATGGAATACAGCATGGGAAAGTGCGAGGTTATGCACTTTGGTAGGAAGAATAGAGGCATAGACTATTTTCTGAATGGGGAGAGAATTCAGGAATTGGAAGCGCAAAGGGATTTGGGAGTCCTAGTTCAGTATTCTCTTAAGGTTAACTTGCAGGTTAACTTGGTAGTTAGGCAAGCAAATGCAATGTTAGCATTCATTTCAAGAGGACTAGAATACAAAAGCAGGATGTACTGCTGAGGCTTTATAAGGCTCTGGTGAGATCACATTTAGAATATTGTGAGAATTTTGGACCCCGTATCTAAGGAAGGATGTGCTGACCTTGGAGAGGGTCCAGAGGAGGTTCACGAGAATAATCTTGGGAATGAAAAGCTTTAAAGTTTTTAAGTTTATTATTAGTGTCACAAGTAGGCTTTTCAAAAATCTATCTATCTTTGCCTTAAAAACATTCAAAGAGGTAGCCCTGCTTCACTGGACAAGAAATTCCACAGATTTGCAACCCTTTGGGTGAAGAAGTTCTTTCTCAACTCGGTCCTAAATCTTCTCCCCCTTTGAGGCTATGCCTGTAATTCTAATTTCACCCACCAGAAGTAACCTTCTACCCATGTCAGATTAATCTATAGTTTGGGTAGGATACAAGAATTATGAAAAATGAGAACTCTCAAAGCCCAATGTTTTTACTAGGTTTGATGGGAATACTGGTTAGAAATATAAAACATAGGTTAGTGATACAATATATCTGTTAGTCAGAAGGATGTCACAATAGGTTATACAAATAATTATCCACAAGCAGTCACCCCTTGTTATTCATACTCTTCAGCAACTGACCAGGTGGCTCAGCTGCAGAATGAAATTAGTTTTTTTAGTTTACTTGAGTTTATTTATTACCGTCACAAGTAGGCTTACATTAACATTTCAATGAAGTTACTGTGAAAATCCCCTAGTTGCCACACTCCGACACCTGTTTGGGCACACTGAGGGAGAATTTAGCATGGCCAGTGCACCTAACCAGCACATCTTTCGGACTGTGGGAGGAAACTGGAGCACCCGGAGGAAACTGGAGCACCCGGAGAAAACCCATGGAGAGAATGTGCAAACTCCGCACAATGACCGAAGCCAGGAATCGAACCTGAGAGGCAGCAGTCCTAACCACTATGCCACCATGCCACCCTGCTTGATGTATGAGGAGCATCTGAGCACTTTGGGTCTGTAATGGATGGAGTTTAAAAGGATATGGGGAGACCTCATTGAAACTTACAGAATACTGAAACACCTGGCTAGAGTGGACTTGGGAAAGATGTTTCCATTAGTAGGAGAGACTAGGATCTGAGGGCATAGCCTTAGAGTCAAGGGATGACCATTTAGAACTGAGATGAGGAAGAATTTCTTCAGACAGAGCGTGGTGAATCTATGGAATTTATTGCCACTGAAGGCTGTGGAGGCCAGGTCACTGAGTGTATTTAAGATAGACTTTGGTTCTTGATTGGTAAGGGGATCGAAAGTTATGGGGAAAAAAGGGACGAAGCCCTGATTGAATGGCAGAGCAGACTCGATGGTCTGAATGGCCTAATTCTGCTCCGATATCTTATGATCACATATTGTTAGCCATGAGCCAACTGAACTTAATCTTCCATATTTGGCTCAAGGCCATCTTCATGGGCGGCATGGTGGCACAGTGGTTATCACTGCTGCCTCACAGTGCCAGGGACCCAGGTTCGATTCCTGGCTTGGGTCACTGTGTGGAGCTTGCATGTTCTTCCTGTGTCTGTGTGGGTTTCCTCCCACACTCCAAAGATGTGTGGGTTAGATTGATTGGCCATGCTAGGGTTATGGGGATAGGCCTGGGTGGGATTGTGTTTGGTGCAGATTACTGGGCCAGGAAAGAAATTACTACTTTGTTAAATTACTTGAGGGCAACTTAATTGTTGTTGGTTAACAATTTGGAGTTGCAAGAGATTATGGTAGTTGCTTTTGTGAGAGGAATGAGGGAGAAAATTTGAAGGAAAATAAAAGGAGGCATCAAAGTCTATGGAAAGTTTTTTTTCCTTAATCTCCCAAATACTTTTCGTGGTGAAAAAATTGGGAGATGTTTTTGGACTGGATTACTTAAGATTGCTTTTGTAAAGCA
Organism: Mustelus asterias; assembly: GCF_964213995.1. Lineage (NCBI taxonomy): Eukaryota > Metazoa > Chordata > Chondrichthyes > Carcharhiniformes > Triakidae > Mustelus > Mustelus asterias. The sequence continues at coordinate 58,380,366 of NC_135809.1, read as the reverse complement.
TTAAACGCATTAAGAATAATAGATTTGAGTTGTGCGTAAAATATAGAATTTCACAAATAGTTAGGCAATCTCACTGAGAACCTTTGTGCAGTTAATCAGTAAACTCTTCACCTCGTACATGAAGCCAATTTGCAATTTTATGTTGTTTAGAAGCTTGTTTTTTACTTCTTGCTTGATGTTCCTTGCCAACCCTAACATTTAGAGCAGCATACTTTCACCCATCAAAGTAAACCAATCCTTAAGTTTATTTATATTTTGCTTTTAGAAGGTGGGTGGCATTGACAATTCGGTATCATTGTCCATTTCTAGTTGTCCCAATTCTTTAAGAGTCAAATCCATAGTGTAGGAACTGTAAGGTTCATATCTCTGAAGCAGATTCGAGAACCAATTGGGTTTATATTACATTCTGCAAATGTCATGGCTATCTTCCTGTTGTTAGTCCACAATAATCCAGATTCATAATGTCTTCTCTTCACTGTGCCTTTAGCTACCTAGGCCTGAGCTCTGGAGTTTCCTCCCTAAATCTGGTTGCCTCGCGCCTCTGCTAGGACTCTTCCTTAAAATAGTTTGTCACCTATCTTAACAGCCCAGAGTTTGCACTGATGAACATTGAGACATTCACCGATATCGAGGGTCAGAATGACATTGTAATGTCAGGCATGCGTGCACTTGTGCCGAAAACAGGAAGTTGTGTTATGTATCAGTGAGCCCCTCTTAAACCTCCACTGATCGTGTTGATGAGCCACTGTCTAAAAGCAGACAGCATCTTTACTGCAACAATTTGGTTGACATACTTGCAAGTAATGTTGGATTTGGTGCTCTTTGAATCAGAGCTAATATTAGTAGGCATAAGGTGAGCTGGAGAGTGGATCGGGTTTGTGCTCAAGTCTAAACATTGATTAATCATGTTGTATTTTGTTACAGCAATGGAATACGACCATTGCTGGCAATGAACTGATGGTTGTTGTCGCGTGCAGGGCATTTATGAATCGCTAAATTGCATGTAACTTCTCTACAATGTTCACATTGTACCAAATTCAGTAATACAACAAATGGTTGTTAAACACCAAAGCTACCATCTCTCATCTCAGTCCTTTTAACTATGTTTTAACCTAAAACACTTTTGATCAATGTGATTCATTACAAACAATCTTCCTAATGACTGACTTCAAGGGCTGTGTCTTCAGTTTGTGATTAAATTGGGGGGTCTGACCTCATTGCTACAACATTGACACTCTTGTCAGTGGACCATGCTGTACAAAAAATTGAAATTTTCACCGCAGTCAGCAAGACATCCAAATATAATTTCACATTTTTCTACGTGGTCAGTGGTGAATGTTGGCACTTCTCAGCTGACTGCAAAATCCGACCATTATCATCTTTTGTGGCTTGTTGTTAAACCCTGTTTGATAACACTCCTGTGTAGTGCTTTTGCTCATAATGTTATGTTAAAGGCACTATATGAATGTATATTTTTTTTATTGTCTTCATTGCTTGTTCAATTTCATGACTACCATGTTACCATAGGTCCCACTAAGTGGGTTCATTCAGGACTGATCAGTTGCCTGATTATTGACAAGTTTCTCTTTGTCTTTGTAAATGTTTGTTTTGTGTAATATATAGCAACTGCATTATAATGAGGAAGGCAATAAAGACTCTGAAACTTGCGCAATTTGTAGTAACTGACCGAGACAATTCCGTAAGGTGACTAAGTTGAGATCAGTGGCATTGAATGTGGCAAAGCCTAAATAGAGGGGAGAGCTTCTCAGTTGAATGCCAGTATGAGGCAGCGCAACCAGCTGCAACCTTGCAACGCTTTTTGAGGATGTTTGGATTTTTCTTTTGATCTGTTTGTCTTCATTTTTGCAATTGCTACCCTCTAAAGAATTCTTTTGAAGCCAGGAAAGGTTTTGGCTCGACTGCCAGAATAAAACTTCACACAATTTAAAAATATTCAACTACTTCAATTTGGGTTTGGGGCTTAAGAACTGCTGTGTTTAGATGTTTTGCATCATTTAATGCTGTTATTTTCATTCCCCTTTCCATGAAATGAGGGAATGAATGTTTGCATTGAGCTATCCAAGACTCATTACAAATTTCGGTATTAGAACAAGATAGTTCCAAAATCCACAGAATGTGTTTTGCATGTTGATATGTTTTATATTGCACTGAAATTCAGCAGAGCTATGTTTAAGTGTTTTCTGTTTTCTTGCAGACGAACACTTTTCTGAGGACGCATTATTCTCAAGCACGATACTTGAGCAAAGTCTGGGACTAAATGAGACAATGGACATTGCCTTAATGAACAGCACCTCTGTGGAATCTGTTTTGCAGTCAAGTTTGAACCCAAAAGAAGGAATCCATTTAAACTCCAAAGAAGCTATAACACAAATAAAAGACCTCAGTTGGTCAAGGAAGGTTGTGCTGTCTGAGTACACTGAATCTTCAACCATTCACAACCTAGAAGTTACCCCTTTATCAGAATTAGCTACAGTGGTGACTGAAGAGTATCAAACAACTATATCACTGCATTCGATTGCACCAACATCAGTGATTCCAATTGGTTTTCTGAGAAGCAGTGCCATCAGGCAATCGTCAGAACCCCCCATCTCATCAGCATTTCTTTCAGGTTCCATTTTGATTTATCCATTATCCTTTTTAACAGTGTCAAACATACCTATTCTGGCATCAAGCAAACAACCATCTGAACCTGCAAGTCCACTTTTCTCTTCAGTTGTAGTCAGTAACCACTATACAAGGCAACCTATCATAAGTACAGTAATGGCAGATTTGGACATCATGGAGTACAGTGAAGCAGTGCTGCTGAGTTACATTGACAATACATCATCTAGAACAGAGACGAATGTTTCTCATCATATGGAAGATCTGACTGAGGAAAGTGAGATTTGTCCAACTTCAATCTTAAGTAGCAGAGAAGAGTTTGATATCACTGGAGAATCTACTATTGATCAAGTTGAAACTTCGATTTATAATACTTTAATACCAGAACTAGTATCTGAAATAAGTTTAAGTTCTGACTTACCTCAACAGTTGACATTTGCTGACACAACTTTATCTGGCAGTAATTCATTAACTGATGAAGTGGTACTGACCGAGTTTTACATGCCAGTACTTTCCACGCGTTTATTTACATCCCTCTTTACTCATCAAGCTTTATTTTCTCCATCCAGCATATTCCCTCCTCAATCATTTGGTAGTGATTTTGGATCTGGTGATGATCCAGAAATTACAACACTCAGTGTATCAAACACTACTGTGTTTGTTCTGGCATCCAGTTTGGCCTTTGATTCATTTGATTCAGAACTGCTAGAACCTGAAGTCTATGACACTCACTTTCCAACAAGGCCAGTTCCAACAATTTCTTCAAAATTAGCAGCTTTGTCTGTATCATCACTGACACTCTCATCATACGACACCATCAGTCCTGCAACTACCTGTCCTTCAAATCAACCTTTGTATTCATCTTTTGAGGATAATTTAAGTATTAGCACAGTTAACATTTCACTGCTGATCGATGAAACTCCAACATTGGCACTTGCAGTTAGTGATTTCTTGCCATTTGTCATAACTAGTGAGCATCTGAAAACAACTTTACCTCTGAATGAAAATGCAAGTTATCCTTTGCCAGTGACTACACGCTTACCAGGCCTCTTAGCAAGTGAATCCCATGAACTGACCAGCAAATTAGAAACACCTCTGGATCTGGTTTCCTCATTGATAAGTGTCTTGTCAACAGAAGCAAGCAGTTCTCCAGTGACAGAATACTTAAGTTTATTTGAATCACAGCTAAAAACATTTGTGTCTGAGACAATGGCTCTTGAGAAGTTGTCGAGTACTTTAACTCTGGAATCTTCATTTCTAAAACCAGAGCCCACAACATTGAACATACTGGCAGCATCTGCTAATCAAACAAATCTTGCAGTCATTCTTGAAACTTCATTCATCAATGCCTATTCTAATAGTATTTTAGAAACAATGCCTTTTTTTGAGTCAGTGTCACCTTCGGTTGAAGTTATACAACCAACATTAATGCCACCCATTTTTGAATCAAGTCTCACAGACAACAGCAATCTAATCAGTTCAGATTTTATATCTTTCACAGTTGCTGTCACCACAGATCCTGTGGTTACTCCAAGCTCCACTGTTGATCTGCCATATTCTTCCTCTTCAACCCCACATATTTTTCCATCATCTACAGAGGCCGTTTGGGTTGCTACTTCACTGCTGCTGACGTCATCTCCTCCACCAGTTCAAACCTTTTCAGATACCATCACTATGACATTATTGATTGAACCTACCACCAAAATCTCAATTGGGAACTCTCTGGATCCAACTCCTGTGACAATATTGACCGTACCAACCACCAAACTTGAAATCGGCAATCTTACACCCACCCCTAACAGTAGTGGTGCCACCACGCCTGCCAGCAATGCAGCTTCAAAACACACTTCCCCCATGACTGCTGGAACAGTGGTTTCTGCAACAGCTCAGAATTTTGTGTGTGATGTTAATGAACCTGATTCTTACCTCATAACAGCAGGTAGGTGTTTCAGCTCAATACTTCAAGTTTGAATGCACCGTTCAATTTTAAATAAAGAGGCCTTGCCCATCTTGATTTGAGTTGCTTGATTTAGACAGTTTAAAGCAATGTAAAGGTACATTGGTTGTCAGTACAAAACTCAGTTCAGTACTGAGTGGAACAGTGCCACTCAGATTTATATCACATGATAAAGGGATGGATAATTTATGAATTACTGTGATAGTAGATTTGCATCAAACTGTTGAAGCACAATAGTCATCAATCAGCAAATGCGTGATGGGGAAAAATAACTTAGAAAATTCAAGCTCTTTTGGGTTATTGACAAACAGTAATCTGGTAAACAAAAACAGAAAATGCTGGAGAAACTCAGCAGGTCTGACAATATCTGTGGAGAGAGAATGGAGCCAATGTTTTGAGTCTGGATGACCCTTTGTCATTTTGCAGTCAGATAGAAACTAAATACACACAGTTTGATTCCTGAACACTCATGCAATGCAAAAATAAGTCATGAAAACACAATCTTTCAGGCAATTTTTATTATGGATCAGAGGGCTTGTGAAATATGTAGTGGGCCTGGTAGATTGGCATTTTCCACCACATTCCAAACAACTATTCCTGAAGTTGGACTTGAGCTTTAGGAGAATTAGGCCATCTCTTGTCTTGGTGAATTGGAGCTTCCTTGCTAATATTCATGATCGGTAGCTTTCCTGCTGACACAGCAGCTTCTAGAATGGGCAATGTCACAAACATCTTTTTTTAAAAAAAGTTGGGACACGTATTCTTCTCTGTGGCACTCACTCTATCAAACAGGTGGAGTATTCCATCTGTTTTAATTGGTGTACATACTGGAAAGGAAGGGATGAGAGTGATCCATTTTTGGATTGGGCATGTGCTTGAATTTAGTATAAAAGTGTTTGCATTCCAAATGAGCCAATGTGTGCCATTACCTGCTCAGTATCTTGGAAAATGTAGCCAGAGGTTAGACGTGAGTCCTTATCAATGGAATCTTGAATGTTAGAATATATCACATCATGTGTGATCTCTTGAGTTAATGAAGTAGGAGAATTTACTTTTTGGCAAGCTATATGAAATGTTCAGCAAATTAACAAACATGGTGACATACTCCCAAGCACCCGCTTCCCAGTCTGGTATATCTGCTGATGTCAGGGTGACTGTTGACTGAAGTCGGCTGATATGCTACAGGCGCTCACCAGGGCAGGAGAAAGAGGACAGCAGTGCTAACCGGGCCCGCCCCTGCCTCACGCGGGCCCACCCCTGCCTCTTTCCACAAATTGGGGAGGAGAGGATAACAGGGCATTATGAACACTAACACCTATCTGCTTTCTCTCCTTATAAAAGAGAGCACACAACCTGGTGAGAGGCAGCGATTTGACTATTTTGGTAGGGTAGAACATGGGGGCTTCCTGCAGTAACGAGCATCTTATCAGCTACTGATGATGCATACCCAACTGCTCCGCTAGGAAGGAAATCTTGTTCTGGGAGGTCACAGATGTCAGCCATGAGGTGCTCAGATATGTTGGGAAAGTTGCTTCTCTGCTTGTAGACCATGTGTTAGGGTGTCATCACCTTTATAGGTGGAAATCTGTCTTCATTCCCTCTGCATTATAGAACGGCATGCAATTGAGGAGAAGCTGATGCTGTTTGTTCTTTGTCAGAGGTGTAAGGCGGAGCTGTATAAGTTGTTCCAATGTCGTAATGAAGGTTGGCAGAAGGGCTGTGCAGCTGATGAGGTGAAGTGACTTTCAGGAAGTTAGCAATCACCCCTCATAGGTGCATTCTTCTGCAGCTCCTGACTGGACCATGGCTGGACCTCTTCAGTTTCACTAATTAAAGTCATTCTTCTTTCAATTTCACTCAGGAGCCTTTGCCCACTGTGTACTTACCTCAGTGACTGTTGGGAATTGTTGACCAGTTGGTTGGAAACGGGTGCCCTGGTTGTTAAATCGAGAATTGAAACCATGCTTTGTGATCTTTTTGAATACTTTAATTGCTTATTTGACAGCTGCATGGGGACTTTGCTGCCTGCCTTCACTCCCATCCAGGTGAAACTCAGAACAGGGTGGGATGATGTCAGGATCCTACCCAATGTCAGTTCGTTCCCTATATGCACCCAAACCTGCCTTTTCTTCGGATAATTCCACCCCCAAGGTGGGATTTTCCGGATGTTCCTGCTGGCAGGATCTTCTGGTCCCACCAACGGTGGCCTCTTGTCACGGGTTCCCCAGCAGCGGAGGGTATGAACAACGCATTTACAGCAACAAAACTGGAAGATCCTGCCACTGGTCAATATTGGGTTGTCCCCAACTCTGCAAAAAGCCGCGGAGGGTGTGAAGAAATCTCATCCACAGTATCTAATAATTACTGTGTGTGTGTCCAGCAAAGAAGAATCAGTAATTTGATAAAGGCAGAAATTCCCTGTTGTGGCAACCAAAAAGGCTTCCAACCCTGTTTTGAAAAGTTCATTGAGATATTAAACGTCCACTGGAAATAACTGGAGCAAGTAGATGGCATTTCAGTTTAAACCAAATGTTAGCACTTCCAGCAATGCAGTTCCTTTAATGTTGCACTTCAGTATCAGCCTAGACTTTAAGTGAAGTGGAACATGTAACAAAAACCTTTTGATTCAAGCAAGTAGACCAAGTTGAAACTGGAGTGCTGTCAAGTGGAGGCGCTGTAGATTATTAATTCAGAACACTATTTCAGCGAAACTATTTGCTATGACTAGGAAGGGCAACTCAACTGCATCACTTAAGAAGCTCCTAGATGCTTTGGTAGATACACTTGGGTTCTTTCTGGGTGATCTTATTGATTAATATGTAACTTGTGTGAAAGTTATTTCCTCCAGGCAAGGGCAGGCCATGAAGTTCTAAGTTCTGGAAGTTAATTTTAGTAATGATCTTATGAGTTGGGAAAGACGTATCGAATTACAGAATCCCTACAGTGCAGGAGAGACAATTCGGCCATCTAGTCTGCACCGACTCTCTGATATTGTATCTTACCCAGGCCCTCTCCCCTGCCCTATCTCTGTAATCACACATTCACCATGGCTAATCCATCTAATTTAGGCATCTTGGGATTCTAAGGGACAATTTATCATGGCAAATCTGCCTAACTTGCATATCTTTGGACACAGACACAGTGTGATGGTGTGGGCAGATTTCAAAGGCAAAAAGAGGAGGAAATGAGACATAATGTTCAAAAAAAGCTGAATCAGGTTACATCTTTAATATTGCTAAATCATTGTCAGAAATGTTTAACTGAAGCACTGGAACCATATTGGAGAGAAACAGCTAGCTTTAAACTATGTATCAACATTCTGTTTTCAGTTCATGTTGTTCATTTCAAATAAATTAATGATCTAGTTTTATTTGGCTGCTAATTCCCTGTGGAAATACTACAGGTGCCAAATATTCAGTAACAGAACATTACTAACCTGCTATGTCTACTAATTCATACGTTTGTTTATATTTGTCCCTACCCTAATTTCACACTAGCCTCCATTCTGTGGAATTATTGTCATTGTTTGCCTTGAGAATTAGTTTTCTAACTTTTGTTTGCGGGTTGTTGACTTAAGAAATGATTATCAGCCCGTCACTTGGTATGTAACATCTCAAGTGGAGATACAGAATGTTCATAAGTGAAAGGATACTTGATGCATATGTTTTCTTCTGCAGTGCTCTCTAACAAGGTGACGACACTACAGGATGTGGTCCGATCAATTAAGGATGTACTGAGTCAACATTTCAAGCAGCATGTGGAACTTCAGGTAGCCACAGCATGTCCAGCGCCTAGGAATTGGATTGGGCAATTTGAGTTTAGAGTTAGGGTCCATTGTTTGAATGACATTGTACACTGTTACGTGAAGTTTAATAACATTCTCTGCCACAACATAAGAGAGCTGATATCCTGATTCGGTATGATTTTCAGGAATTAATTTTAATTTCAGGAAGTTAAAAGTAGTATCTTGAAAGTAGTAATCTCTGGATTACTCTGTGCTAGTTGGAGTAGGCACAGTAAGGAGTCTAACAACACCAGGTCAAAGTCCAACAGGTTTATTTGGTAGCAAACACCCCTAGCTTTCGAAGCGCTGCTCCTTCGTCAGGTGAGTGGAAGATCTGCTCATAAACAGCAAACAGGGCATATAAAGACACACACTCAATTTACAGAATAATAAATAATGCAAGTCTTTATAGCTAATCAAGTCTTAAAGATACAGACAATGTGAGTGGAGGGAGCATTAGCACAGGTTAAAGAGATGTATATTGTCTCCAGACAGGACAGCTAGTGAGACTTTGCAAGTCCAGGCAAGTTGTGGGAGTTACAGATAGTGTAACATGAACCCAAGATCCCGGTTGAGGCCGTCCTCATGTGTGTGGAACCTGGCTATCAGTCTTTGCTCAGCGACTCTGCGCTGTCGTGTGTTGTGAAGGCCGCCTTGGAGAACGCTTACCCGAATATCAGAGGCCGAATGCCCGTGACTGCTGAAGTGCTCCCCAACAGGAAGAGAACAGTCTTGCCTGGTGATTGTCGAGCGGTGTTCATTCATCCATTGTCGTAGCGTCTGCATGGTTTCCCCAATGTACCATGCCTCGGGACATCCTTTCCTGCAGCGTATCAGGTAGACAATGTTGGCCGAGTTGCAAGAGTATGTACCGTGTACCTGGTGGATGGTGTTCTCACGTGAGATGATGGCATCTAGTTAGAGTAGAAATAGAAAGATTGGGAGGATCAGTGTGTGGCTAGAGGCATGGTGCAGGAAGGCTTTAGCTTCTTGGGGCAGGAGGTATCAAACGTAAAGAGATATCTTGCACTTCAATAGGACTGGGACCAGTGTTCTCGCAGGGAAGGCTCATTACTGAGGATGGGGAGGATTTCAACTAAATTGGCAAAAGGATGTGCATCAGCACATTGAGGCAGAAAGGGAAATAAGGCGCATAAGGTGAGACTGCTAGACAGTACAATAGATGGTACAAGACTAAAAAGGACAATGAGGAATACAAAGGTTTACAATGCATGTATATAAATGCACAAAATCTAGTGATGAGCTGCAAACACAGATAGCTATGTGGAATGTGATGTGGCAGCAATAAGAAACCTGGCTTAAAAGTGGTCAGGATGGGGAGCTTAATATTTAAGGCTATGAAGTGTCCAGAAAAGATAGGGAAGGTGAAAAGGGAGGTTGGGTGGTAGCTACTGATTAGGAAAGACATTGTAGTCTTGGAAAGGGAGGATGTCCTTGAGGAGGCAAATTTAGAATCTGCTTGTTGGAGTTAAGGACAAAAAGTGTGTGATCACTCTACTGTGGTAATTCTATAGACCTCCAAGTAATACATGAGGAGTAGAGGATAAAATTTGCATGGATTCAGAGATATTCAAAAACTTTAGAGTGGTGATATTGGGAGACTTGATTTGCAAATATCAATCAGGATATGAACAATGAGTGGAAGTAGGCCATTTATCCCCTTGAGCCTATGCCACCATTTAATAAGATCATGGCTGATCTGATAGTAACCTCAAATCTGCATCCCACCTACCCCAGATTACCTATTACCCCCTTACCAAGAATCTTGCCACCTCTGCCTTAAAAATATTCAGCCTCTGTTTCCATTCCGTTCTCAAGAAGATTCCAAAGACTCATGACCCTCTAAGAGAAAACATTTCACCTCATCTCTGTTTTAAATGGATGACCTGATCCCTTATTTTTAGTAAGAAGTTTAACAACACCAGGTTAAAGTCCAACAGGTTTATTTGGTAGCAAAAGCCACACAAGCTTTCGAAGCTCTAAGCCCCTTCTTCAGGTGAGTGGGAATTCTGTTCACAAACAGAGTTTATAAAGACACAGACTCAATTTACATGAATAATGGTTGGAATGCGAATACTTACAACTAATCAAGTCTTTAAGAAACAAAACAAGTCTTAAAGACTTGATTAGTTGTAAGTATTCGCATTCCAACCATTATTCATGTAAATTGAGTCTGTGTCTTTATAAACTCTGTTTGTGAACAGAATTCCCACTCACCTGAAGAAGGGGCTTAGAGCTTCGAAAGCTTGTGTGGCTTTTGCTACCAAATAAACCTGTTGGACTTTAACCTGGTGTTGTTAAACTTCTTACTGTGTTTACCCCAGTCCAACGCCGGCATCTCCACATCATGACCCTTATTTTTAAACAGTGACCCCTAGTTCTGGATTCTCCTATAGGAGGAAACATTCTCTCCTTATCCACCTTGTCAAGACCCCTCAGGATCTGTTTTAATAAGTATTTCTCATCTAAACTCCATCGGATACTAGCCTAGCTTGTCCAACCTTTGTTCAAAAAAGAATCTGCCCATTCCAGATATTAGTTGGGTAAACCTTCTCTGAACTGTTTCCAATGCATTTACATTCTACCTTAAATAAGGTACGTTAAATAAATACCGTGCACAGTACTCCAAATGTGGTCTCATTAGTGCTTTGTATAACTGAAGCATAACCTCCCTACATTTGGATTCAATTCCCCTTACAATAAATGATAACAGCTTTTCTAATTACTTGCTGTATCTGCATTCTAGCCTTTTACGATTTTTGCACTGATAGTGCCCAGAGTAAAGGATAAGGAAGGGGAGTAATTTCTGAAATGTGTTGGGAGAACTTTCTTGACCAGTATGTTTGTGGTCCGAGAGGAAAGGAGGCACTGTTGGATCTGGTGCTGGGAAATGAAGTGACCCAAGTAGAAAGGTTGTCAACATTTTGAATGATTAAAGTAAACCCAGTCATTAATTTAAATGCTGCTGCAGACCAAGAGAAGCTTCAGAGTATCTTTGAAGTATTTTCTTTGTCCTCTCTTGGCACACTGGCCATTTAAGAATTAAGAAAGCAGAACCTGGTGGGCTAGATGCTGGCCTGAAAAGCTTCTTGCATCTGCAGAGTAATGCAAGATTGGTAATGATGCTTCTAAATCATTTAATTTTGTTGCAATGTTTGAATAAGCAATACCTGATCACATATTGGGAAAGACCTGCAGCTTAAACCAACTACAGCATCAAATGAATGCACAAGTACAGCTGATCTCCCACAAGCCTTTGAAATAACTAAATAATGAATGGTTACTAAGGAAACCACTTTACTACACTGCTGCCATCTGCTGGCTGTTTTGAGTGTATTTGACAAAATGCAATGAATGTAGCAATCATGCAACGCTTGTTCGAATGTTCAGTCTTCTCTGGACCTTTTTATTCCTAATTATTGTGCCAATGTTAAATTAGGAGAGCAATTACATTTTTAGTTTCTGCAGATGCATTCCAAGCTGATGACTTTATCCTCTCAATATAGGCTCTTAGGTTTTTAAAATGGTTGTGTACTTGCATTGTGCTTGGAACTCTGGGATGTTTGAATGGCATGAAGAAAATACTTTTAGAGCCCATTCCAATTTCAATGTCAGTGCTAATGTACTTGTCTTAGCCTATCCCATGATAGTTTTCTTTCCAGAAATACATCCAATTATCTCTCAAATTCACGAGGATTGTCCATCTGAAAGTTTGTCCCTGTTTCCATGTGCCACTTTATATTTACTCAGTGGTTAAATTTGTGCTGTGCCATAGCATTCCATTAAAGTGTGCTTTTCATGTTCAAAATCTATCATAGATATGAAACTTTCGGAAATAAGTATTGTTAATTGTGTTACTGTTGTGCTGTATTCCTTGTCATTTTTGCTCTGCTGATTTTCTTTCCTTTTCCAATTCCAGGTTCACCAAGCACATCAAGAGCTCAAGTTCATGGTGACTGCAGGCCCCGTTGTTTTCTCTGGACCAGCTGTGCTTAATTCTCTCATTCGAACCACGCTTGTTAATGGCAACTCCCCACTGATCCTTTCTCTCCAGCCAGCTTTGGCTGTGCCAGACCACCAGGCTCAGGTTCAAATAGGTAAGGATCTACAATGTGTTACAACATTTTTTGGCACTGTTGCTGCTCAAATTATGTACCTAGTTCAAGATTTTTGGCATCTATATTATGTTCAACAATCCCATCACCTTAACCTGTCACAATATAAGATTATGTTTTAAAAAGAAGAGGGATTATGGAGCTTTACTAATGTACTGAACTGTATGGTATGGTGTTGAACCACATAGGCTAGAAGGTTGTTGGTTCAAATCTTTGTACTAAATTTGCACAATTATTGGTCTCAGCACTTCTGAACTAGGAAGGAAAAGAGATTAGACAGGGTCTCACTCCTGATTGCTATCTAAAAGGTTGATAAGATTACCTCTCATCAGAGGACAACCCTTTTATTTCAATAACCAAATTAATCAGCCTTGGCTCGGTGGTAGAATTCTTGCACCTGAATTAGAAAGTTTTAGGTTCACACCCACATTATCTTTAATGTAGTAAGTCATACCAAGGATCTTTTCAGGAGCATAAACACCAAACCTGACATTCACGTGAATAGATATTAGGAAAGCTGATCCGAACTTGGCCAAATTGGTAGGTTTTAAGGAGTAACTTAGAGAAGGGAGAGGTAAAGGAGGGAATTCCAGCATCTGCAGAGCCTAGGACCTTGGAAATTGCAAGCACAGCCACCAGTGGTGGAACAATGAAAATCTAGGGATTCTCAGGAGACCAAAATTGGAGGAGCGTAGACATCTCAAACATTTTGGGGTCGGAGGAAATAATAAGTATGGAAGGAAGAGGCCATGGAGGGATTAAAAAAGGATGAGAAACTTTAAATTGAGATATTATCAGACTAGAAGTCAATGTCGGTCAGCAAGCATTGGGATGATGGGGAAATGTGATTGGTGAAAGTTGAAATAAGGCAGTCGAGTTTTGGATGGCCTCAAGTATATGGAGAATGTAAAGTGGAAGGACGTGGTGGCACAGTGGTCAGCACTTACAGCACCAAGAACCCAGGTTCGATTCCCAGCTTGGGTCACAGTCTGTGTGGAGTCTGCATGTTCTTCCCGTGTCTGCGTGAGTTTCCTCTAAGTGCTCCGGTTTCCTTCCACAGTCCAAAAATGTGTGGGTTAGGTGGATTGGCCATGTTAAATTGTCCCTTAGTATCGGGGGACTAGCAGGGTAAATATGTGGGGTTACGGAGATAGGGCTTGAGTGGGATTGTAGTCGGTGCAGACTCAATGGGCCGCACAACCTCCTTCTGCACTGTAGGGATTCTATGACAGCAAAAAAAAATCGGAATAGGAAGGTCTAGGCATTTGAGTATAGCACTGTCAGAGGGCAATATTTCACATAAGGGCTGCTATTCTCCCAAATTAGGACTAAAGTGTCCACGCCAGTGGGGAAAAAAGGAGTGTTTCCCACTTGCGTTGGCAGTGTCTGTCAGGTGGGATTCACCCATGTGAAAGATGCTAATGAAGCCATTTTGAAGAACCCGCCAGCCAGCCACACGCTTTTCAAAGGGTTCCCCAATCTCTGTGCTCTGAGATAAGTTCGTCTCCCCCCCCCCCCCCCTCCCCCCCCCCCCCCCCCCACACACACACACACACACACACACACACACACACACACACACACACACACACACATTGACCAGGGGAGTCTTGGTCAGTCCGCGTGGTGTGGAGGATGCCTCTCATTGCTGAGGGTTTGGTGCTGCTCCCTGGACCCTCGGGCTCCAACTTGTCATGGTTGTGAGGACCAGTACCGAAGCCCGCCTGGTGAAGATCCCGCTGGGAGTTGGGTGAATATCGAGAGGGAACTGAATCGGGCTTCAAGCTCACTAATCAGATGTAAAATAGTGCATTTGAAGATTGGGTTTCCGTCCAATCTGGCTGGGAACCTAATTGGGGCCGCGTGGCAGACCAGGAACATCGGGAACGGGTTCAGCAACTGTCTCAAAACCTGTCGTCGTTCCCCCCCCCCCAAAAGATGTTAAAACTTGGGCTCTCTCTGTTCTCAGCTGCATGTAAAAGATCTCGTGGCAGTTTGCAAAGAGAAGCAGTGTTGTTCTTCCTGATGTCCTGACCAATATTTATCCTCATTTACATCACTAAAATAGATTATCTGGTAAATAACCTCATCGACATTCGTAAGATTTTATTGTGCTGCATTTCCTACGTAACCACAATGGCTATAATGAGTACACTTCAAAAATACTTTGTTGCCTTTGAAATAAATGCAAGTTCCTTCTCCTTTCCATTTGATGGTAAAGCAAACTCGGTAGAGAAATCTGCCTGTGGTCACATATCTTGCTGACACTGTCGTCTATCACCCATAAAGAACGATCATTCTGGCACGAACCTAAGGGGTTGAAGGAACCATAGGTTCCATGCTCCCAGCACAACAGGGAAGGGACATGGAGGACACCTCTCATTAACAGCTAGGTAAGACAATGTGCTACACTTTGAGGAACCACAAATTTGTCTACATCAAAATGAACAACTTATTTATACCCTAGGGTTTGCTGCTCATTTTTGACAATCCTCCAGTCAACATTGCAAGTTGCTGTTTGGAATTTGCCCCAAAGAAATGAAAAGTGATGCATTTAGCCATTGTAATTGTCTCAATGCTACCTGGCATTGCAGTAACACAAATTTGAAAGAAAGACTCATATTTATATTTTCCATGATTTTGGGACTTGACAAAAGGTTTTACAGCCAAGGGAATAATTATGACGTGTTTTCACTGCAGTGGGACTTAAACCCAGATCTTTCAACTCCAGTTAGGTGCAGTGTACTCTTTTTTTTTGAGCCAAACATTGCCCATAGAAGCTTGTTTCTCCTAGGTCTTTACACATCTTCCTCAGTCAAAAGAAAATCCCACAGCTTGCAGGAAAATTAGCAGTCTTGTGTTCATTGTTATTACTTTCCTTGAGCAGATTTCCATCTACTGTGGAACCCAATTTCAGCTAACAGCATATTACAGATGTGCTTTGAAAAGTGATTTTAACTCTACATCGGATCTATTTAATTTTTCCCCAGGATAAACTTACAAATAAAATTATTCACTGCATGAACAAGTTCACTTACATTTCAGTATTTTTTTCAGGTGAAAACTGACACTTGTTCTGATCCCAACCAGTTTCCAGGACAATTATGGCCAATTCTCTTTGTGGCCCAGATCTTCTGGTCTTGCGATCCTCGGAGACTGGACCTATGATCCATGATATGCATAGGGACACTGGAAGTCCTAACATGCTGACTTCCATAGTAATTGACTGGGGAGTTTGAACCTCTAGTGAGCAATTGGCCTGCTCCCCAGGACCTCTGCCAATTCCTCTCACTGACTCCCTGACTGATGCCACAACCAGCGCCCCCCCTCCCCCCCAACTCTCTGGCCCCTGACCTGGCTGCCCGCCCCCCGATCCTAGTAACTCGGTACCCTAACCACTTATCATATTCGTAATGGACATTTAAACTTATCCTACGGCAGCTGATGCTATAAAAATGGAACGTACCTTCCTCATTGATTCTCTTTCTGTGCTAAATGAGTTCTGGCTGCTGTACTGGAAATTGGAGGCTGTTATATATAACCAATAAGTGCACAGTTTCCTGACTGATCTGCTTTAGGTGCAGCAGTTCTGATGCTGATTGGAGGTTCCGCAGCCTAGTCATTTTCCTTTTGTCTTCTAAGATGAGAAACAGGAGCAGCAGTAGACCAAATGACTCCTTGAACCTGTTCTGGCATTCAATACAATCATGGCTGATCTTCTACCTCATCTTCTCATTCTTGTCCGCTCCATATGTCCTTTAATTATCTGAGAACCAACAATTTCTATCTTAGCCTTAAATATGCTCAGTGACAGGGTATCCACCTTCCTCTGGGTAGTCCGTTTCAAAGATCAACAACCCTTCAAGTGAAAAAATGTTTCTTCATATCAGTCCAAAATCATTGGCCTCTTATTCTGAGATTATTCCTCCATGTTCTGGATTCCCCAATCAGGGGAGCAACCAAGCTCTTCCAGAATCTTTTATGTTTCAATGCGATCATCTCTCATAAGATAAGCTTCACATCTAATAACCAAACTAGTGTATCTTTGCTATATTGCTTCCAATCCTTTATTCCCTTTTTATAAACTTTTTGATGGCCCTTTGGTTTCTGAAACATTCCCAATCCTCAGATTTACTTCTGTTCTTTGCAACATTAGATTAAAAGAAAAAGCCTTTAATGTTATTCTTGATTTTCCTCATAAACCACGGATATATCTTTTATATAACCATAGAATGATTACAGCACAGAAGGAAGCCTGTCATATCTGTATCAACTTCCTTTAAGAACTATTCTGTCCCATTCTCCTGGCTTTTCCCTGTAGCCCTGACAATTTCCCTTCTAATTATCCAATTATCCTTTGAGAGCCACGATCAAATCTTCCTCCACTACACTCTTTGGCAGTGCATTCCAGCTCCTAAGTCCACTCCATAAAAGTTTTTCCTCATGTCATCTTAGTTTCTTTGGCCAATTCCCCTTAATCAATGTCCTCTCTTCAGTGAAATGTATTTTTGTTGAGTATTTTGAACTGTTTTAAATGTTTCCCTCTTTATTTATTGTCATTCGTTTTACTCTGTTTACCTAATGAACCAGTTCTCCCCTCATACCTATATAATTGGCTTTGATTACATTTTAAGATTCCTTTTTGTGATTGGAGTATATTACTTTTAGACTTAATGTGGAATTCAAATGTATTATGATCCCAGTGGACCTTTTACTATAAGATTACTAGTTAACCCTGCAATACACAGCAATAGATCCAAAAAAGCAAT
Organism: Mustelus asterias; assembly: GCF_964213995.1. NCBI lineage: Eukaryota > Metazoa > Chordata > Chondrichthyes > Carcharhiniformes > Triakidae > Mustelus > Mustelus asterias. Next base: position 58,363,098 of record NC_135809.1, on the reverse strand, counting down.
TAATACACAGCAATAGATCCAAAAAAGCTTTATCTGTGGTTGCTCCAGGAAACTGTCACAAAAGAATTCTACAAACTCATCTTCTAGACCACCTTCGCCAATTTGATTGATCCAGTCTACATGAAGATTCAGGTCCTCCACAATCATTACATTGCCTTACTTTTTGTTTAATGCTTTATACAACTATATAACTGCTGTTAGAAAGTCTATAAACTTTCCTGCCCACCCAGAGTTCTCTGACCCTTGCTGTTCATAATCTTCACAAACTGATTCTGCTTTTTGATCTTCTGAGTCAATGTCCTGACTAATGTCCTTATGTCATCCTTTGCTGCCAGGGCTGTACTTCTCCTGCTTTTCCATTCTGTTTGTCTTTTCAAACAGTTGTGTACTGGAATATTTAATTCCCAATCTTGAGCATCATGCCATTTACCTTGGCTAATCCACCTAACCTTTGGACTGTTGGAGTAATCCCACACAGTCATGGGGAGAACTTGAAAACTCCACACAGTCACCCAAGGCTGGAATTGAACCCAGGTCCCTGGCACTGTGAAGCAGCAGTGCTAATCACTGTGCCACCGTGCCATTCTGATGTATAAGACACATTTTTGGCACCAAAATGCATGGTCTGTTCTTTGCGTATAGAAGAACCCCACCACCCCTCCATTTATTAGCTGAGAAATGCATGTTTAGGGCTATACTCGTATGAGGAGTTGGCCACAATTTTTCAGCTTTGAAATACGTACTTTTCGTTGCAAGTTGGTGCATCAGATCAAGCAGGCAATACAGGCTGTGTTGCCAAGAGGATGTCTGGGTGTTTGACACATGACAAAAGTGGACCATGCTTGGTGACCAATGAATAGAAATGGGCCCTTTTGAAAAAGGATGAAGTATGAAGTAAGGGCGGCACGGTAGCACAGTGGTTAGCACTGCTGCTTCACAGCTCCAGGGACCTGGGTTCGATTCCCGGCTTGGGTCACTGTCTGTGTGGAGTTTGCACATTCTCCTCGTGTCTGCGTGGGTTTCCTCCGGGTGCTCCGGTTTCCTCCCACAGTCAAAAGATGTGCGGGTTCGGTTGATTGGCCATGCTAAAATTGCCCTTCGTGTCCTGAGATGCGTAGGTTAGAGGGATTAGTGGGTAAATATGTAGGGATATGGGGGGAGGGCCTAGGTGGGATTGTGCTCGGTGCAGACCCGATGGGCTGAATGGCCTCTTTCTGTGCTGTAGGGTTTCTATGATTTTCTATGATTCTAGTTTTGTGCTAGAAGTCATAACATTTTCTAACTTGCCAAATAACTACTACAGGGAAAAATTCAGAGTTTGCAAAAAATTAGTATGGGGAGGAATCTGTCCTGAAGAAGATACCAAGACCAAATGCATCATGAGAACAGGAACCAGCCACTGGTCGTGATCTTGAGAAGCATGTATCAATGCGAACATACATACCTAAGTGGGGAAAATCAAAACCCGAATCCCACAAAGATTTTGGAGCAACAGCTAGCTGCAGTAGCTATTTTGTGATCAAAAATGTCTAGTGTTGCAGCAGAAAACAAAGTTGGCTTAAAAACTATTAAAAAACCTTGATACCAAAATTGTCAGTTTTCAGGATGTTGGCAACATGAATGGAATACCCATCAACTTAACTGTAAGGTGGAAAGGTTTAAAAAGCCACAAGATATGAGTAGACAAAGGGTGGCATGGTGGCACAGTGGTTAGCACTGTTGCCTCACAGCACTAGTGACCCAGGTTCGATTCCGGCCTTGAGTGACTGTGGAGTTTGCACATTTTCCCATTGTCTTTGTGGGTTTCCTCTGGGTGCTCTGGTTCCTCCCACAGTCCAAAGAAGTGTAGGTTATGTGGATTGGCCATGCTAAATTACCCCTTCGTGTCCAAAGATGGATTAGTCATGGTAAATGTGCGGGTTACAGGGATAAGGCTGAGGGAAGGCTTGGGTTAGATGCTCTTTTGGAGAGTTGGTGCAGACTCAATGTGCTGGATGGCCTCTGTCTGCACTGTTGGGATTCTATGGTTCTGTTAAAATTCACAGTGATGATTAGCCTGCATGACTGACAGGCTTTAATTTTGTTCTATCTGGTAGCCTACACCAAGAATGCAGCTTAGTAGAGTTGGACATGTTCGGATCCCATATAACCGATGAGATCAAGAATAACCTGCAAAGAAATAACACCTCAATTTCGGTTACACCTGAAAGTCTGCAGTTCAACTTTTAGATGTGTGGATAGTTGACAGAGAAAAAGTCTTCACAAAAGTAGAAATATGTGTGCTGATCCACTTGATGTTTTGTGGTGGTTATGTCATCAAATATTGGGAGACTATTAATGCACAAACTGTCATCAGGTTATTCAAAAAATGTGGAATTACCAATTCGATGGATGGGGGTGGGTGATTGTGAAACCAAAACTGCTAAATTTGATCTAGAATGGGATATTCTTGATGATAATGCCATAGCCAAAGTGACTCAGGCTGAATTCGATGAACTCTGTGCTTACCTTAACAATGCAATGAAGTTACACTCATATCTATCTCTCTCTCATATCCATCTGTATTTTGATTTCTGTCCATAATCTAAATCTAATTTCTACCCCCTGGTTTAGACTTGCATATCTCAGTCTGGATTTTTGATTGAAGTATCTTGCTGTTTCTTGTCCTGCTCAAAGATGCCTTTCGGTAGGCGTCTCACTGGATCAAATGAGAACAAGTCTCAAAAGTGCATAAGAATTTATGAACAGCTGTTACTGAGGTGAATGGAAAATGCAGTTTGTAGCTGCTGACTACAAACTCTGGGCTACTATCTCTGGTCTAGACATTCCCTTATCTTCAAAAAAACATTCACCTAGATTTATCAGACACAACGTCGTTAGTCAGTTAGACATAACAAATCCATTTTGGGTGACCCTGATCAACCCATGAGTGTAATTAAGTGTTTAGTATTAATACATCTTATGTGTATAATTGGTCTAGACAATCGCATTGGCAAAATACAAAAAAATTGTTCTTGAACTTCATTTGTGTACACAGTACATTTAGAGATGTGGTCAGTGGTTAGCATTGCTGCCTCACAGTGCCAGGGACCCGGGTTCATTTCCTGGCTTGGGTCACTGTCTGTGTGGAGTCTGCATGTTATCCCCGTGTCTGCGTGTGTTTCCTCCTGGTGCTCCGATTTTCTCCCACAGTTCGAAAGAGGTGCTGGTTAGGTGCATTGGCCAAGCTAAATTCTCCCTCAGTGTACCCGAACAGGCGCTGGAATGTGGCAACTAGGGAATTTTCACAAAAACTTTATTGCAGTGTTAATGTAAGCCTACTTGTGACACTAACGAATAAACTTAAACACTGCAGCTCAAGGAACTGGAAGAAAGAAGTATGACCACTCAGCTGTTTAAGAGAAACAGGCAGGTAGTGCAGGAGTTCCCTGGAGTCCTGCTCTTAACTCAGTTTTCCATTTTGGAAGCTGATGAGGGCACTTGTTCCTCAAGAGTGTGCAGTTAGAGCCAAGCTCCTGGCACCACAAGTGGCCTGACTATACAGGAGGAAGAAGGAAAGAAGAGCAATAATGATAGGGGATTCATTAGTTACGGGAAGAGACAGGCGTTTCTGCAGCTGCAGACGTGACTTCAGGATGGTGTGTTACCACCTTGGGGCCAGGGTCAGGAATGCCACTGAACAGCTGCAGGGCATCCTAAAGGGGAAGGGTGATAAGTCAGAAGCTGTGGTACATGTTGATACCACTGATATAGGTAGAATAAAGAATTAGATCTTTCACCAAGAATTCAGGTATCTAGGAGACAAATTAGAAAGCAGGATCTCAATGGTTGTAATCTCTGGGTTAGGTCCGGTGCCACATGGGAGAATAGGGTGTGGCTCAAAAATTGGTGCAGGAGGGAGGGTTTTATACTCTTGCATCACTGGGATCATTTCTGGTGTTAAAGTGGGGTGGTTTGCACTTGAACCAGAATGGGACCAACATCCTTGCGGGTGGGTTTGCTGGTGCTGTTGGGAGGAGCTAAAACTAGTTCGGCAGGGGGAGGGGACATAGTGTTAGTACAATAATGACACGGCGTGCATTAGCAAAGGAACCAAGACAGGGAGTTCAGCCATGTTGAGTTCCAAGAGAGTAAGGTGAGGCTGGATGGTCTCTAATGCTAGGAGTATTATAAGTAATACTGTTGAGTTATGGGCATATGTGTTGGCACGTGGAATTGTGATATTGTTGCCATTACAGAGACGTGTTGAAGGAGGGACAGGACTGGCAACTTAACATTCTCGGGAATAGGATTCTCAGGCAAGATGGAGAGGGTGTAAAAGAGAAGGTGACTGCTGCATTATTAATTAAGGAGTCAGTTACTGTGATAAGTAGGGATGATACCTTGGAAGGGTCTTGAAATGGTTCAAATGAGGCTTTGTGGATAGAGTTTACAAATAAAAAGGGAGATATCACATTGCTTGGGAGTGTATTATAGGTCCCTAAATACTCAGCGAGCAATAGGGGAGTAGATATGTAGACAATTCACTGAGCTGTATAAAAATAATAATAATAGGGTAATTATATTAAGGGACTTCAACTTCCCCAACATTAATTGGGATAGTCACAGTGTAAAGGGTTTGGAGGGGACAGATTTCTTGAAATGTATTTAGAAGAGCATTTCTGTCAACATGTAGAAGGTTCAAGAAGGGATGGTGCAGTGTTGGATCTAATTCTGGGGAACAGAGCCAGAGAGGTGTTTGAGGTGTCAATGGGGGAGCATTTTAGTGATAGCGACCACAATATCATACAATTTAAGTTTGTTATGGAAAAAGAAAAAGATGGTCTGCAAAAAATGGTTTGGAATTGGAGAAAAACAGATTTTATTACAATAAGGTAGGATCTGCCCAAAGTAGACTGGGAACAGCTTTTTGTGGGAAAATCTACAGCAGAGCGGTGGGGCACATTCAAAAAGGAAATGGGGAGATTACAGGCCCAATATGTTCTCTTTAGGGTGAAATGTAGTAGCAACAAGCTCAGAGAATTGTAGATGATTGGGAATATTCAGAACTGGATAAGAAATGATAGAGAGGCTTTTAGCAGGTACAAAGGCCTTTGGTGGAGTATAGAAAGTTCAGGGGGGAAAGCAATAAAGGGAGCAAAGAGAGGGCATGTAAAAGCAGTGTGGGTAGAATTAGGGAAAATCTCAAAATATCCTGTAAGGATATTAAGGGGAAGAGGCTAACCAGGGAAAGTAGGGCCCATTTGTGACCAAGGGGGCAATCTGTGTGTAGAGCTGGAGGGCATTGGTAAGGTGTTAAACAAGTACTTTACATCTGTCTGCAGTCGGAAGAAGGAACATGTAGGTACAGAATTTAGGGAGAGGGACTATGAGTTCCTTGAATAGTTTGACATAAGGAGTGAGGAAGTGTTGAAGGTTTTGGCGGCTTAAAAGTGGACGAATCCCCAGGTAAAGATGAGTTGAATCCCAGACTGCTGAGGGAGGCAAGGGTGGAAGTGACAGGGGCTCTTAACCAAATTTTTAATTCCTGTCTGGCCACAGGGGAGGTGCCAGTGGATTGGGAGCTAATATGGTTCCACTTCTCAAGAAGGGTGGCAGAGATGAACCAAGGCATTACAGACCAATGAGTCTCACATTTGTGGTAGGGAAACTATTGGAGGAGAGAATTAATCTCCACTTGGAGAGGCAGTTTGATCAGGGATAGTCAGCATGGCTTTTTCAGCAAAGCCTTTGACATGGTTCCACATGGGAGACTGATAAGGAAGGCAAAAGCACATGGAATTCAGGGTAACTTGACAAGTTGGATCTAAAACTGTCTAAGTGGTGGGAATACAGTAAGAGTTTTAACAACAACAGGTTAAAGTCCAACAGGTTTATTTGGTAGCAAATGCCATTATTTGCTGTTGGTGCAGAGTTGATGGGCTGAATGGCCTCCTTCTACACTGAAGGGATTCAGCAAATGCCAAATGCAATTGCTTCCAAATAAACCTGTTGGACTTTAACCTGGTGTTGTTAAAACTCTTACTGTGTTTGCCCCAGTCCAAAGCCAGCATCTCCACATCATAAGTGGTGGGAGACAGAAGGTTGTGGTAGAAGGCTGTTTGTGTGACTGCAGTGTCCAGTGACGTACCACAGGGATCAGTGTCAGGTGCCTTGTTGTTTGTGATATATATATATATATATATAATATATAAAAGGATATAAATTAGAATGTGAGGGGATAAGTTTGTAGATGATATGAAGATTGACAGGGTGGTTAATAGTGAGGATGAAGATCTTGGGTTGCAGGAAGACATAGACAGGTTGGTCAGATGGGATAATCAGTACCAGCTGGGATTTAACACTTCGGAGGGAGTAACAAGAGATTACTCAATGAATAGCAGGACACGAGGAAGCTCAGAGGGATCTGGGAGTGCTTGTCCACAGATCCCTGAAGGTGGCAGAGCAGGTTAATAAGGTAGTTAAGAGCAGGGAGGTTATGTTGGAGCTGTTCAGAACTTTAGGCCACAGCTGGAGAACTGTGTGCAACTCTGGTTGCCTCACTATAGGAAGGATGTGATTGCACTGGAAAGGGTGCAGAGGAGATTCACCATGATGTTGCCTGGATGGAGCATTTGAGCTATAAAGAGAGGTTGGAAAGGATTGAGTTGTTTTCTTTAGAGCAGAAGAGGCTGAGAGGGGGGACCTGATTGAGGTGGAAGAGATTGAGGTATGGACAGGGTGGACTTTAAAGTGAGGGACAGGAGGTTAAGTGATTTGAGGAAAATAAATTTCACCCAGACGGTGGTGGAAGTCTGGAATGCAGTGCCTGGGAGGGTAGTAGAAGCGGGGAACCTCAGAATCTTTAAAATGTACATGGATAAGCACTTGAAATTCAAGGCTATGGGCCAAGTGCTGGAAAGTGGGATTTGTGTAAATTTAGTGCAGTTTTGTTGGTGCAGACTTGGGCTGAAGGGCCTCATAGAATCCCTTCAGTGTAGAAGGAGGCCATTCAGCCCATCAAGTCTGCACCAACAGCAATCCCACCCACAAGGGCCCTATCCCCGTAACCCCATGTATTTGCCCTGCTAATCCCCCTGACAGGGGCAATTTAGTATGGCCAATCAACCTAACCCACACATCTTTGGAGTGTGGAGAGAACTGGAACAACCAGAGGAAACCCACGCAGACACGGGGAGAATGTGCAAACTCCACACAGTGACCCAAGGCCAGAATTGAACCCAGATCCCTGGCGCTGTGAGGCAACAGTGCTAACCACTGTGCTAACCTCTTCTGTACTGTATGACTCTTTGATTCTATAATGAATGCAAAATGGATAAATTGAACTTGGCACTTGAAGTAGATCCAATTTCATTCACTGGCAGTTGTGTAGCTTGCAATATGTTGGTTCCTATCCTCCTTGGCAGGAATTGTGTACTAATTGGCCTCCAGTGGAGCTTTGTGGAGCGTGAATTTTTATGTGGCATATCTCCTATTAGCTCGTTTCAAGCAACAACCAAGTTGTCATTGTGCTGGTGCCAAATTACCTTCTTTAGACTAGAACCTGCTAAATTCTGCTGACAATAATGAAAGTGAGTGTGATGCTGTAATGTAAAACACTGAGAATGAGTAAGCTGCAAGAGTAAACATTGATCCATTTCTGTTCTTAGTTAGGCCTTGAATATGAAAGATTATCTGGAATAGCCTTTTGTTGTTACTCGAGCCCTTTTTTGATTTGCTCTGACTATACTGTTCAATGTTGAGCCAGCTTCACATCTTGTTCCTACATTGATATTTTTTATGAGGCACAAACTATAATTTTTCATGTGCGTTTATGCTTCAAGTTCCTGTGACTTGACCCTTCTATGCATCCTGATACAATGTGTGCCCTTGGAATTCTTCTTTTATGTAGAGTGATGAAAAGTACTGTTAGTGTGTTGTTGGAAATATGTGTGTCTCCCCATTCAGCCAAAATGTAATTTGGAAAAAGTCCAAGTTTTTTTAAAGAACTTCATTAATAGGAATAGGTAATATGCCTTTGGAATTTTTTGAAATATTTTTTCATGGGATGTGGGCATCACTGGCTAGGTCAGCATTTATTGTCCCTGAGGATGTGCTGATGAACTACCTTCTTGAACTGCCGGAGAGTCCTGTGGTACAGTGCTGTTTGGAAGGGAGTTCCAGGATTTTGACCCAATGGCAGGGAAGGTCGTTCCAATCGGTATGGTTTGTGGCTTGGTGGGGAACGTGAAGATGGTGGTGTTCCCATACATCTGCTGTCACTGTCCTTCTAGGTGGTACAAGTGGGGTTTGGAAGGTAATTTCAAAGGATCCTTGATGGGTTACTACAGAGCATTTTGTAGATGGTACCTGCTGTTGCCACAGTACGTCATGGGTGGATGGAGTGAATGTTGAATGAGGTAGCAATCAAGCAGGCCGCTTTGTCCTGGTTGGTGTCAAGCTGCTTAAGTGTTGTTGGCGCTGCACTCATCCAAGCAAATGGATAATATTCCATCACATGCCTGACTTGTGCCTTGGAGGTGGCAGACAGACTTTGGGGAGTCAGGAGGTGAGTCACTCACCAGCCTCTAATGTGCTCTTGTAGCCACAGTATTTACATGGCTGATCTTGTTTATTTCCTGGTCAGTGGTAACCCCCAGGATGTGCATGATGGGGGAGTCAGCATAGTAATGCCATTGAATGTCAAGGAGAGATGAGTAGATTCTTTTAGTTGGAGATTGTCATTGTCTGGCACTTGAAAATAAGTTTCTGTCTGTGCAGCATCACGGAAGTAAAGAAACAACACAATGCAGTTTTAAGGGAAAAGGGCAGCAAGGCTGATCCCTCAAACTACAAAGGTTTACAGGACAGGATGATTAATTTGACCCATTACATTGTCTAGTTCCACATTTAACATTATACAAACTGTTTGAGCAAAGGTTGAATATTAGACTTGATTACTTCAGTCTTTGAAAATTCACAAATGAGGATTATCAAGTGGGATAGGGAAGGTTGATCCTATGCTTTGTTTCATGTTGCACAATAACTACAAGGTGCAAACCAATGTTGGGTAAATTTAGCGTTGATGTCTCCACAGAATTAGAGATAAGTAACAAAATGGTTGGTTGGCAGAGTATAAAAACTTTCTATATTCATTCAGTTAGAGCTCTGTGATAAATGAGCTGAAGTTTACCCACCTTCTCGCCCATTTGTAGTTTTGATCTTTGTAAAATTTTCTGCAAAAAATGTTTGAATTCAATATTAATTTGCACTCTGATAATTGACACAGTATGACCTCTCTTGCATACCTTGACTTTGTCTCTTTTTTTAAACTTACTTTCTCTTATCTGTTTCTCTTTGTTTTTCTCTGTTTCTTCTTTTGTGTGGTAGGTATTATAGGTGGCATGACACAGCATGGTGTGGTGGGGAAAGTTGCATTTGGAGTTCAATTGTAGGAAAAAAAACTCTTTGGCTTGCATTCTGCCCCTTTTGCCAATAATCCATTATTTTTATATCCCTCACTTCTCCTGTTCCATCTTTCTGGCTTTTCCTGTATCCTCCACTTCTCTTGCCTCCTTTCATATTAAATTACCACTAGATTCCTAAATTCTCTCATTGCATGTAACTGGCCCTCCAGTTCCTCCCGCACACAGTTAGATAGAAGAGGCCTCTTTACTTTCCTCTGACATTCCGTTCTAGTTAAAGACATTAATGTTTCTTTCTTCAGAAAAAAAAATTAGAAAACAACGCTGGATCAAAACTTACAAAAGATATTTGTGTAATTTGAGGGGAGAAGGCCTTGGTGAGGGTGCAGAAGAGATTTACCAGAATGGTACTAGGCATGAGGGACTTCAGTGATGTGGTCAGTCTGGAGAAGTTGGTGAGGCAGTGGCTAGTGGTAATATTACTGGACTCATAATCCGAAGGCCCAGAACAATGGTCTGGGGACTAGTTCAAATCCCAACATGGCAGTTAGTGAAATTTAAATTCAGTTAACAATTTTTTTTAAAATCTGGAATTGAAAATTAGTCTCCATAATAGTGACCATGAAATGGTTACTGATTGTTGTAAAAACCCATCTGGTTCACTAATGCCCTTTGGGGGAAGGAATTCTGCTGTCCTTATTTGGTTTGGTCTGGTCTACATGTGAATCCAGACTCGCAGCAATCTGCCATTGACTCTTAACTGCTCTGTGAAATGCCCAGCAAATGACTCATGGGGAATTGAAGATCAGCGCCAAATGCTGGCCTTGCCATTGATACCCACATCCCATTAAAGAAAAAGAAGGGATTGTTCTCTAGAGTAGAGGAGAATTAAATGAGGTGTTTGGAATTATGAAGGATTTTGACAAACCAAATAAGGAGAAAATGTTCACCCAATGGCAGGAAGGCCAGTAACCAGAGGAAACAACGCAAGATAATTTGCAAAAGAGTAGCGGAGATGGAAAACTTTTTATTGTGCAGCAATTTATTATGCTTTGGAATGCACTGCCTAGAAGGGCACCAGAAGCAAATTCAATTTTAAAAAAGGGGATTTGATTTAAACTGTAAAAGGATAAATTTGCAGGACTGAGGAAATATCAGGGGATGTGGCCTAATTGGATCATTTTTTCATATAGGCACAATGAATTGAATGACCTCTTTTTGTGCTGTATGGTTCGAAGGCATCATCTCCATGCCAGATTGCATGTCCATTAGGGGGTGTGTTTAAATGTTCATTGCAAGTGCAGATGTGAGAATTTATAATATAACAAAGTTGTTACAAAAATGTGGCAAGTTTTTGAATGAAAAAGATGATGTTCTGACGATCTCACCCATGGAGAGATGGTTATTCCTTGTCATGGAACAACAGGCAGCATCATGTAATATGATCCCAGAAAAATTATGAAATTCCTGAATCTCATTTACCAAATTGCAATTCAATTATTTCAGTTATTCTGAACTAATTACATGTTTATGACACATTCTGTCGTCTTCAATAATTGCATTAGCTAATCTCTCTCCCTTCTCTTCAGTTCTGCAGTTTGTCCCTCGTTATGTTGACGTGAGGTTTTGCAACTTCACTCAGAGAATTGAAAAAGGATTGACAATGGCCTTTGCCGAAGTGCACAGAAGGCGAAAAGAAAGAGAAGGCTTTACTGTCCAGGTGAGAGTGATTTGACTTGTTTGGGAAAATAGCATTCTTCAGGTGAGACATTCTGCTTGTTTCAGTGGCTGAAGGTCCTATCAAACATGAACAAAGGAACTTCTCTTTCGCTCATTTCAATTCATATAAACTTGTTCTGCTCAACATAATGGCTGCCATATCTGTATACAGAACAATCACTGCCTTTTCCCATTCCAAAGTCTCTGGTATAAAATCGAGACTGGCACCTCAGTGCAGCATTGAAGAGTGTTCCAATGTTAGAGGTTCCATCTTTAGATGAGATGTTTTCACATCAACCCTCTGAATTTTAAAGGTCCCATGGCCCTAATTCAAAGAAGAGCAGTATAATTCTCTTTCCCACGCCAGTGTCCTGTCCAATATTTATCTCTCAACCAACACCATTAAAATGGTTTATCTGGTAAATGAGGCTGAGCTTACCGGTGGATGAACGTTATTTTGTTAGACTTGCCTGTTTAATTTCCATTACGCTTTTTTGCACAGCATGTTGCTACAGGTGAAATTGAAACAACGCAGCATTCTCTGGTCTACAGGGCTTCCAAAACCTGTGTGAACAGGACCAGCAACTGTATATGTCTTTAAGTAATTGGATTGCAGTTTTGTTGATGAGCAGAACAGAGTCTGAACTAGGCAGTATAGCTTAGCATTGTGTTTAATGTCAAATCAGGAAACGAAGAGAGGGAAATAAAGATTAAATTGAGGAGAGAGAAGAAAAGAGAGTTTAAAAATGAAAATTACATTGTTTAAATCTCCACTAAAAGGTAAATTAATTGTAATAACTTGTAATAATTTTCAATGCCAGGTTGTTTGGCAGTAATGAAGACTTAACATCCATTAAAAGATCCCTTAGATTGAAGTGGACAAACTTTAACTTTCTGTGGTGAGTTTGGTCTGTATGTTGCATTTGCCCTGCCAGACCCATGGTGGTCATGGTGTAATTCTAATTACCAAATCACACCTTGGTCTATCTCTTCCCTCCTTTGGCACTTTGTCCTCCTTTGAGCAACCCAAGTGTTCATCCCCTCCCATTGAAAATCCTTGTTTTCTACCCCACTCAGTGCCATTAAAACTTTCCCACCCCAATCCCTTTATTGCTTTCCTTCCTCAGTCCCTAACATTTCATCCTCCATAATTTCAACCTCCATTTCAATTCATCAGCTCACTTTCCTACAAGTTTACTGACCTTCTATCCCTAATTCTCTCCTTCCATGCATACTCCTCAAACCGTATTCATGGCTACCACCTTGGCCTTCCTGTCTTGTTTGTCATTGCTACTTCCATCTGATCCATCACAGCTAAGACCATCTCTTATCACTTACTTATGTTGATCCTCATCAACACCTTTCTTCTTCCTTCTAACTTTTTTGTCTTTATCCCTGGAAAAAGCTATTCCACATTTCACTTACAATGGCAGTTTAAAAACCCCAACTGCCTAGCATTTGGCTCTCCATTCACCATGACATTTCCACAGCTATTGATTTGCTCAACTACACCCTCAGTTCCATCTTCGGTGCCATAGTTATGCTAGCATCATGACTTTCTCTCACCCTGATCAGTTCCCAGTTAGGCACTCATTTCCACTCTCAGGTCCAATGGACACTGACTGAATGGACATTAGGGACAACTGGTTTGGCCATTCACCACCAGATCCTGGTTGAAACAGGTCACGAACAATCTGTTTTGCTCTCATCTGTTAAAGTTGCTCCATATCCCAGCATCAACTGAGAATGCAAAAATAACCTCAGCTTCTTTTCTCTACTGAAAAATGTCATCTTAAACCCCTCTTCCTTGCCTCTCTTGGTTTGTAATTCACTTCACATTTCAGCACTTCAGGAAGTTTAGATTTATGAGTGATACCTGTGCCTTCAACAACAAGTTCAAGGAGCTCTTGGACCTCATTGTCACTAAGATCAAGGCCATCCATCAGCTGCCTCTGATTCTTTGCTGCATTTCCCTGCTCCACCATATATAAATTATCAGTGCTTGTCCACTATGTAGTGTTGGATGAGCAGAAAATTCCTTAATTAATATTAATTAAGTATTGGGAACAACAGTATCATTAGCTTTGGCCCTTACTACAAATGGTGTTCCTTGTTGTCAATTTACCCCTCTCACTAGTCATCTGTCTTTGTCCGAACCAAATAGTGTGCAACCTTGGTGTGGTATTTGAGCCCAAGCTGAGCTTAATTTCCAGCTCCTTACCATTTGTCTGTCACTGCCCCTATGGCCGCATATCTGCTGTCCAGCCCTGAGTACGTTATTTTTTACCTTTTAAACTTGACATTGTTATACACTTTGGTAACTTGTGGGCATGCAAAGCTATGCTGTACTTGTCCTTACTAGCACCAAGTCCTATTCGACCATTGTCCCATGCTCACCAACCTACATTGACCCCTATTTAAGCAAAAAAAAATTTTTTTTAATTCTCATTCTTGTTTTCAAATCCCTCCATAGCCTTGCTCATTCCAATCTCTGTAATCTCCGCCAGCCTCCCAATTCTAATACATGTCTGTCCTCCTCTGTCGCACATCCCTGATTTTAATTGCACCACCATTGCTGGCTGTGTGTTCAACTGTCTAGCTCTTAAATTCCCACCCTCAAGCTCCCCATTCACCCACTTGCCCCCCCTGCCCCGGACCCCCCCCCGCCCCCCGCCGCCCCCGCTCTCTTTCTCCCTCCCGCATCCCCCTCACTCTCTTTCTCCCTCCCTCCCACTCGCTCTCTTTCTTTCTTTCTCCCTTTCTCCCTCCTGCTCGCTCTCTTCCTCCTTCCCTCCCTTCCGCTCACACTCTTTCTCTCTCCCTCCCTCTCTCCCGCTCGCTCTCTTTCTCCCTCCCGCGCGCTCTCTTTCTCTCTCCCTCCCTCCCACCCCGCTCACTCTCTCTCTCCCTCCCTCCCTCCTGCTCGCTCTTTCTCTCTCCCTCCTGCTCGTTCTCTTTCTCTCTCCCTCCCTCCCTCCCTCCCGCTTGCTCTCTCCTGCTGTCCCTCCCTCCCTTCCTCCTGCTCTCTTTCTCTCTCCTTCCCTCCCGCTCGTTGTCTTCCTCCCTCCCTTCCGCCCGCCCGCCCGTTCGCTCTCTTTTTCCCTTCCTCCCTCCCTTCCCGCTCGCTCTCTTGCTCCCTCCCTCCCGCTTGCTCTCTTGCTCCCTCCTCCCGCTTGCCCTCTTGCTCGTGCCCTCCTTCCCTCCCTCCCACTCGCCCTGTTGCTCGTGTCCTCCCTCCCTCCCGCTCGCTCTCTTTCTCGCTCTCTGACACGCGCTCTTTGTCGTGCTGCCTGGCCATGCCCCTCTTCCCAGGGCAATACTGATCTTTACACTCCTGGGGATTCCCGACGACAGGTTCACATCTGGATGAACCTGTTGTTAATCACGCCTACGTGACACCACGCTGGCGAGTTATGAAAATTTAGTGAGGGGGAAAGATCTAATTACATTCAAAGTTACTGAAATGTATTAAAAATCATGTTCACTCCCATTGATTACATCACTGGCAAGGGACGGCAAAAATCAGAAATCGTGATCTTGCCTGAGATTTACGATTTCCAGGTTTCGCTGGATCTTGAGCCCCCAAAAGTGATCTCTCGGACAGAGAATGTTGGCTCAAGATCCTGCCCATTGACTTATTCATAAGCTGATTTCACATCGAATTTCTCTGGTACCTTGCATAACGGGCTATTCTGTATGTATGAGATGAGACAGCAAGTTATAACTAATTCCTTAGGCTCATAGGGAGTTGGGATGCCAACACCAAGGATGATCCTGTCCTGATTCAAAGTTCGTGTAAGCTCACTTTCCAGCTTGGAGCACTGGATAGCAAGCATGGTTCTGCCTGATTAATCCTCCCTGAGCCCCCGTGGATTCTGAGACCCGTTGTAACACATCAGCTGTTTCCTTGTCCAAGATCAGTCAACTCTGCACAGCTCAGGAGGATCTAACTAGAGATCTCCTCCTGATCAATATGGCTCAGTGAGGGGAGGTTTTGCTGCACTTCGATAAGAAGTTCTGAAATAGAGTAAATTTCAGATAGACAGTACGCATAGATTATCACTCCAGGAGAAAATGGTTACCAGTAGTAAAGATGAAGGGTATCACTGGATTCTCTTGACTTTAGATTTCATTTCAAGGATACGTGGTCTTGGCAGCACAGTACAATACAGTATTGGGTCAGTACATATGGATTTGTTAACAATGTTTGGACATGTCAAATCTTACATGATACCCGCTTTGTATTGGGTAAACAATTTAATATTTAAACATATTAGTGTGAATTAGTTTAGCTAGTTGAGACTTGCAGATTGAACAGATGTGCTTAATGACCTGTCTGGCTGTTGGAGTCAAGTCTCCATACAGTTAAATTAATAAAGCTCCTTTTATTATCATAATGCATCAATGTTATGACAGGATGAAAGGAGTGCACAGTTTCTTTAGCCGCACTAAGTCATATGTGTAAATGCTTAATTCACTCACCAAAATGGCCAATTGTTTACCATTGCTGCTGCTAGATCCAGAATAACAGTGAGTTTATTAACCAGGCCTCTTTCAACAAACTCAGGATAAGTTGCAAAACTGGTTAACATATAATTCGGAAGTGTAATGATTTACCCTTTCTAAAATTCCCCCACACATACCCAAAAACAAAGGATTAAAAAAAGGTCTCGGTAGAGGTTGGCATAAGAGAGAACTTTATGAAAAAGGATAACGTTTGAAACGGTCTTGATGCTAGTGAGTTGGCATTTCTGCGTGCAAAGACAGATTAGTGGCCATGGTAGTTGTCTGGAAGTGCATTCCAAAGGATCTTCAGTAAAACACTGCCTTTGTTAACTATCACCTGTTGCAGCTTCACAGTCTTTCAAATACTGACATGTTATACTGAGATGAGAATTTTCTGGCTGAATGTGAATACCCGCTTAGGACTTAAGGCAATGCAGGAAGAGAGAGGGAGGCATAATCTTCCTTCACAGTTTGTTCCCAAGAGACACAGAGTTTAAATAAAAACATGTTCAGACAAAAGTTCTCCCAAACCAGGTGTTTTTCAGCCAATCAGTAGGAGCCCACAGCCTGACAACAGCAATGTTAAAATTTTAACTCCAATAAACAAAATAACTGATCTCCAGAGCTGTCTTGCTGATTATTTAGCTGGAGTCACGTGCTTTTTTTGGAAAAAGCAGTTTGCTCATAGACCAACATGAAGTGGTAATCTTTCATAAACTGATGGATTTGATATTATGGGGGAGGTTATTAATGGCACTGTAGGGTCACCCAGACAATAGACTTTACTCCCTTTGGCTTCACCATTTTCTCCAACATCTAAGCACACTGACTAAATTGTCTTTTCAACCTCAAGTCCTTTAACGAACACCCCCCCGCCCCCCCACCCCTCACTCAACCTCCAGAGCATGGGTCAGCTGAGCTGGCCCTTAGCATGTGTTATGTATGATGTTAACTCAGTTTGCTTCATTAGACAGCTGTTATTCTAAGTCACTCTAATAAAAGTGCTGGTCATAACTGAGATGCACTACGGTTTTGTTCAATGTCAGTCCACTGATGTGCTCCAGATCTGATTTTTTTTTTTGGGAGGAAATCATACTAGTTTACAATGCATGTAGTCACTGATGGAAGCAGTGCTTCATCTTTCTACACTCTCTTAATACTTTTGCAGCTGGAGATGCCCAGGATAATTTTAATGGCGGGGTGGCATGAAGGAGAGAACCTAATCCCACAATTTTATGAAGCATCTTCTCCTGCAGGCAAGAGTACACCGGGTCCCTTGTATAACACAGATCACCATAATGTTGCACTCGGAGTAACATTGGTCAATCTTGGATCTCCAAATTTTCATTGAAATTTATCCTTTCAGAATATATTTCCAGGCCTTTTTGCAAAGTGACAGCCATTGTTGAAGTACTCCTTGCAAATGTCAATCTCTGGAAAACAAGCTAGACAAACTTAAAGCCAGGCTCACTTTTAAAAGAGAACTGTGGGACTGCTGTGTACTCTGTTACAAAGAAACATAACTCACTCCTGCTTCACTGGACCGTGCCCTACAACCAAAGGGCTTCTCAAACCGCCAAACGGACCAGACAGTGGCCTTGGACAAGGCTAGAGGAGTTGGGATCTGCTTCCTAATCAACACCTCACTGTGCCTAGACGTAGCAACACTGATGTGTTTCTGCTCCCTGGGCCTAGAATACCTGACGCTAAAATGCTGCCCTACTATGGGAGTTTACCTCCGTTATCCTGATGGCAGTTTAGATCCCACCCCATGCGGACGTGAAGATCACGCTGGGTGAAATATACATCACCACAAATAGCCTTGAGACAAAACATCCCCTCGCCTTGTTCACCGTGGCCGGGGACTTCAGTCAAGGCCAAGCTCAAGAGCGTACTACCAAGTTACCACCAACACGCATCCTGTTCCACCAGAGGCCCAAACATCCTAGACCACTGCGACACAAATATCAAACATGCCTACCGCTCTATCGCTCACCCACACTTCGACAAATCAGACCACGAGGCTGTGCTCCTGCAAAGACTGAAGCGGGAGAATCTGTCAAAGAAAGCTGTGCAATGTTGGTCTGAGGAATCGGATGATCTCCTATGGGGCTGTTGAGAGTAAGTAGACTGGCCAGCCTGAATGAGTACGCCAATATAGTAACTGACTTCATTAGTAAGTGTGTAGAAGACTGTGTGCCAAAGAAGCAAATCCGCCTGTTTTCCAACCGGAAACCATGGATGAACAGAGATATCCACTGCTTGCCAAAGTCTAGGTCTGAGGCGTTCAAGTCGGGTGACCCTGACTTGTGCAAGAAAGCCAGACATGATCGAAGGAGATCCATCAAAGATGTTACAAACAGTTCCGGCCCAAGCTAGAGTCCCAGGCTAGCCACACACACCCCCGCCAACTATGGCAAGGTCTGCAAGACATAACAGGCTAGAAGATCAAGGCATGTAAAATCGCCGGCTCCAACGCACCTCTCCCCAATGAGCTCAATGCATTCTATGCTTGTTTTGAGCAAGAGGTCAGCGAGAGCTCACCCTACACCCTGGAAGTCTCGGATGAACCTGTATCTAAGGTTACCATTGCAGATGTCCGAACAGCTTTCTCGAAGATCAATCCATGGAAAGCGACAGGCCCGGACGGGGTACTCAGACGAGCACTCAGATTCTGCGTGGACCAGCTGGCGGGGGTATTCGCAGACATCTTCAACCTCTCTTTACACCAATCTGAGGTCCCTATCTGCTTCAAGAAGACGACCATCATTCCGGTACCAAAGAAAACCCAAGTAGTGTGCCTTAATGACTATTATCCTGTGGCTCTGACATCCATCATTATGAAGTGCTTTGAAAGGTTTATCATGGCACAAATCAATTCCAGCCTCCCTGATTGCCTGGGTCCACTACAGTTCGCCTACCACCGCAACAGGTCCACAGCAGATGCCATCTCCCTGGCCCTACATTCAACCCTGGAACACCTAGATAACAAAGACACCTATGTTAGACTCCTCAACCCCTACTATGCTCTTTATACACCTGTGATTTTGTGGCCAAACTATCCTCCAACTTGATTTTCAAGCTTGCTGATGATACCACCGAAGTGGGTTGGATCTCAAACAATGACGAGATAGAATACAGGAATGAGATAGAGAACCTGGTGAACTGGTATGACGATAATCTCTCCCTCAATGTCAACAAACGAAAGCATAGTGGAGAACATGCCCCTGTCAAATCAATGGGGACGAAGTAGAAATGGTCGAGAGCTTCAGGTTTTTAGGTGTCCAGATCGCCAACTGGCTCCTGCTCTGTCCAAGACCGCAAGCAACTACAAAGGGTCGTGAATGTAGCCCAGTCCATCACGCAAACCAGCCTCCCATCCATTGACTCTGTCTACACTTCCCGCTGCCTCAGCAAAACAGCCAGTATAATCAGGGACCCCACGCACCCCGGGCATTTTCTCTTATTCTTTCTTCCATCTTCTTCCATCGGGAAAAAGATACGAAAGTCTGAGGTCACTTACTAGCTGACTCGAGGACAGCTTCTTCCCTGCTGCCATCAGACTTTTGAATGGACCTATCTCGCACCAAGTTAATCTTTCTCTACACCCTAGCTATGGCTGTAACGCTACATTCTCTCCTTTCCTTCCCTATGTAAGGGTATGCTTTGCCAGTATAGCACGCAAAAAACAATACTTTTCACTGTATACTAATACTTTTTTGATTCAATTTATTGTCATATGTATTAGTAAGTACAAATTAGTAAGTACAAAATACAAAGTACAAATTACAAACTTCTACTTCTGTGATCCCTCTGAATTAAGAGATGAAAAGCTTTTAGTAAAGGCTAAGAGCATTTCAAATATAGGAAAATCTCTGTTATCCGGCATGTCCTGGGGATGGAAGGTGCCGGTTAATCAAAATTGCCAGTTAACTGAGAGGAAGGTGAGTTCCTCATTCTCATCCAATAAGAGAGCTCCAGGATAATCATGGAGGTATTTCGATCTCTCAAGGTGTGGGAGCACATGAATCGAGTGAATGAACCCGAGAAGCAATGGTGTTGCAGAGGCTGAGATTGGAGTGAAGACAAATTGCCGATAACTATTACCATTTGACATCTCCAAGCAAAAACAGACCTGATGCCAGAATTCGGCTAATAGGGAAGTCGAGTTGGTAGCGTACCAGATAACAGTAATTTTACTGTACTTTTTTTGGTTGTAATTTTCCAATGAAGCATTAACATTCTTTAATTCATCATGATTGTTATTTTGGAGCACCGATGACATCAAAGGAATCTGGATTGGAGAAGTAACTGACCCAGCAGTGTAAAGAAGCTGAAGTAATAATACCTGAAGCAATATAAACTCTTAGTTCCTCTTAAAAGGGAGGGGATTACACAGTGAGTTATTTAAAATTGCAAAGGGATGAGACAGTGCAGATAGAATCAGACTGTTTCTGGTAATTTAAAGGTTTATAACGAGGATCATGCGTGGAAGATTAAATGCAAGAGATTTATGAGAGAGCAGCAGAACGTTTTATTGGAGTAGAAGTTGTGGAATAGAATATTAGAGAAGTTCATACGTTAGGAGCCCATGCTCGTCATGTGTGTCAATCAACTGGATGTGCCTTCTGGAGTTGGAATTTGTAAGGAAAAGCCTTTCATTATGAAGGTAATTTCAGATACAAGTCATGGGTCTACCATCCTTGCAGTATGGTTTTGCATGCTAAACAATGATAAATAGCTTTAGAAGGTTTTTCAATGGGAGAGTAACCAGTTGTATCTGACCATGCATATTTGGTGTAGATACTTGTTGAGGCAATGTTTGGGTGGCCTTACTGTGTGCCTTCAAGTCCGTTGTCTTCTAGCATATTTCAAGCTGCATCATCTGGGTGTTACAGAGAACGGTCAGCTTTTTCCCATGAGGTGTTTGCGCCTGTGCATGGTGGTTTTGTATGCTAATTAGGAAACCCCCTCCTGGCTGGAAGAATGTACGGACACCTCAAGGACACCAATTGTAAAAATGCTGCACGCTGTGTGATAATCCCTGTTGGAAAAATACTGATGCTCAGTATTGTTCAATTTAGATGGAAGTCCCTATGTAGTATAGTGCTCTTTGATGCCATCAGAGACTCATTATGATTCATATAATTAGCCATTGTGACATCCTGGTAAAATAAGTGACACGGCACGCACAAATGTGGTAGTGCTGCATTGCTCGAGATGCCTTTTTCTGAATGAAATGTTAAACTGAATCCCCATCTTAACCATAGAACCATTGAATCCCTACAGTGCAGAAGGAGGTCATTCAGTCCATTGAGGCTGAAAGAGCATTTTACCCAGGCTCATCCACTCCACCCCCACCCTTTCCCCATAATCCTGCACGTTTACCATGGCCAATTCCCCTAACCTACACATTTTGGACATTAAGGGACAATAATTTAGCATGGCCAGTCCACCTAAACTGCACAATATTGGACTGAGAGAGGAAACTGGAGGAAACCCACTCGGACACGGGAGAATGTGCAAACTCCACGCAGTCACCCAAGACTGGAATCGAACCCGGCTCCTGGCTCTGAGGCAACAGTACTGATCACTGTGTTACCATGCTGACTTGGTGTTAGAAACTTAAAAGTTCTTTTGTACTTGAGTTTTCCCCTGGCATTTCTCCTTCACTAACATGAATGAAAACTGATTAATTGTTTAAGTAATGTTTGTGGGACCTTGCTGCTGCAAAATAGGTGCTGGATTTACCACCCTCTCCTTCAGGTGCCATTGCTTAAGAGGGCATTGGTGACCATGGATTGGTCCTTGATTATGTTTTAAGTGCTGCAGTGGTTTGCCAGGAAACTTTCCCAGGCTTACCACCTGCCATCAGGTGGAAGGATTTACTGGCTGATAATCAACCTGTTTGGCCATGTTATGAACACCCCTTCCGTGGCCATCAAGTCCTGAAGTGGGACTTAAACCTGGCGCTCTGACCAGAGGTAAGGACTCTGTGCTCTGGCCCCAGGGGTGGGAACTATACCTCTGCACCACAAGACCTTCTTGCTGGTTTTACCTACATAATTTCTTTGAAAATAATCACAGTCATCACCACTTACTACTCGCACTTATCCAACAGCCACCAATGTTGCTATGAATGACACAATTTGCCATTACTCTAGGTATCAATTACAGAGGAGATGGTTTAAATGTATTATGTGCAGTTGCTGTTCTGAGCAGTTCAATAGCACTTGCCTTGCATGTATCAATTTAAAAGGTTCTGCTGATTTCAGGTAATAGTTATTCGATCCTTTCAATCGCCTGTTCATACCTCATTGAACTGTGATCATCTTAATGATAAGATCCTGGATCTAACTGATGTCCAGAGATGTGCGAGTTAGGTGGATTGGCCATGATAAATTGTCATTAGTGTCAGGGGGATTAACAGGGTAAATATATGGGGTTACAGGGAAAGGGCCTAGGTGGGATCGTTGTCGGTGCAGGCTTGATGGGCTGAATGGCCTCCTTCTGCACTGTCGGAATTCTATGATTCAATGAACTGCTAACAATTAAGAGAGGCAATTAGTAAGAGAGATTTCCTTTTTTAAAAAAAATACGTTGGGTGCCAATTTCTTTTAGTTACATCCGCACTGCCTGTAGTGGTAAATAGAATGACCGCAAACATGCCCAATATTAGTGGTGTGGACTGTTGTTACATGTGAAGCACTTGGCGCTACAGAGCAATATGAATGTTCTTGTCTCTCTCTTGGTCTGTGTTTGAATATCTTATACAATACCTTTCGTAGTTACATTTTCTGTTGACATTTGCTGCCTCTGCTCATACTTGGCGAATGATGGACCACTTTGGTTAAGCAGAAGAGGGACCCTGTGGAATGAAACCTAGAATCAAGGTGTATCTTCAGAAGAGGAGAAGTGAAAATTAACGCAAACGGGTAGCTGAGGGACAATGATATTTGCATTTCATTCTGACTCCATTGTCAATGTTAATTAGCCTAATTGGATTAATCTGTGCTCAATATAATTTAATAGTAAAGCATCACTGTCTACCAAGATGTCGTCTTCAGAGATACCCAATAAGAAATGGGATAAATAAAGAAGCCAGAAAACAGTTATTCATCATGTATTCAATTAGAATGTTCAATATTTAATTTTCCAGCACCAGTATAACATTCTGGTAACTCTCTGATTTCCCGTTAATTTTATTTGGTCTCATCACTCAGGTTATAAATGTTACCCATGCAGCGGAGAATTTTGGAGGATCGCGGCAAGGTCCTGTAAATATAACCTTTGCTATCAACAGTCCGAGAGGTTTCCTGAATGGCTCGGATGTGAGCGACTTGCTGAGGATACTGAACCTGGTGGAATTTAGTTTTTATCTGGGGTTTCCTGTACTTAAGACAGCCGAACGTAAGTTCTCTTTTATTTGTCGGGTTGTGACATTAATGCGCACCAATTTCTCAAATAGCTTAAAATGATTAAACTGGATCAGACATCTGGTTTATTTCGCTGATTTGACAGAAGTGAAACTTTAGACTCATCTTTTCCAGGTGAACAGCAGAAGCTGCAACATTGATGTATTAGGGCACTTCTGGGAGTGGATTGATTTGGGAAACCTTGATGATCATATTTAAGGAGAAGCTGTGCAGGGCTGTAAAATAAAACTCTTTATATTCATCAAGGTGGGAAATGTCAGTACTTGAAAATGTTGAACTTTTATTTTGGAACTGTTGTTAGAATTAAACAGTGTTTGCTGCTTTAGGAACAAGGTCTGATCCACAATACAGAGCAAGAAACTTCGAGAACTTAAGAATTTCTAACACAAAAACAGAAAATGCTGGAAAATCTCAGCAGGTCTGACAGCATCTGTGGAGAGAGAATAGAGTCAACGTTTTGTCAGAGCTAACGGCAAAGGAAATCAGCAGAGATTTATACTATGAGGGGAGAGGGATGGCAAGGAGGAGAGCTGGAATGGAGAGGTGGAAAAATGGAAGTCAGAAAGATGAATGATAAAAATAGATGCATGAGATGAAAAGAAGAAAGGAAATGAAATAAAATAAATGGAAATGGGATGGAGGGGAGAGTTCATGCTCTGAAGTTGTTGAACTCTGTTCAGCCCTGAAGGCTGTAAAGTGCCCAATCAGAAGATGAGGTGCTGTTCCTCCAGTTTGCATTGGGCTTCACTAGAACATTGCAAAAGACCAAAGACGGACATGTGGACAGGAGAGCAGGCTGGTGTGTTGAAGTGGCAAGTGACAAGAAGGTCTGAGCCCTGCTTGCAGACAAATCAGAGGCTGTTTGAGGGTAAATCCACATCTGTCATGTGGTAAAAAGAGGAAAGTTTAAATGAGATGTGAGAGGCATTTGCGCAGAGGGTCCTAAGTGCCTGGAATGCACTGCCAGCGGAGGTGGTAGAAGCAGATACAATAGCAATGAAAAGGCAAATTGATAGATACATGAAAAGGCAGGGAAAAGAGGGATACAGACTACGTAGAGGCAAAGGGTCTTTAGTTTTGAAAGATGTCGTGTAGGTGCAGATTTTGGGCCAAAGAGCCTGTTAACATAGAAAGCCACAGCACAAACAGGCCCTTCGGCCCACAAGTTGCGCTGATCATATCCCTACCTCTAGGCCTATCTATAGCCCTCAATCCCATTAAATCCCATGTACTCATCCAGAAGTCTCTTAAAAGACCCCAACGAGTTTGCCTCCACCACCACCGACGTCAGCCGATTCCACTCACCCACCACCCTCTGAGTGAAAAACTTACCCCTGACATCTCCTCTGTACCTACCCCCCAGCACCTTAAACCTGTGTCCTCTCGTAGCAACCATTTCAGCCCTTGGAAATAGCCTCTGAGAGTCTACCCTATCCAGACCTCTCAACATCTTGTAAACCTCTATCAGGTCACCTCTCATCCTTCGTCTCTCCAGGGAGAAGAGACCAAGCTCCCTCAACCTATCCTCATAAGGCATGCCCCCCAATCCAGGCAACATCCTTGTAAATCTCCTCTGCACCCTTTCAATGGCTTCAACATCTTTCCTGTAATGAGGTGACCAGAACTGCGCGCAGTACTCCAAGTGGGGTCTAACCAGGGTCCTATAAAGCTGCAGCATTATCTCCCGACTCCTAAACTCAATCCCTCGATTAATGAAGGCTAGTACGCCGTACGCCTTCTTGACCGCATCCTCCACCTGCGAGGCCGATTTAAGAGTCCTATGGACCCGGACCCCAAGGTCCTTCTGATCCTCTACACTGCTAAGAATGGTACCCTTCATATTATACTGCTGCTTCATCCCATTGGATCTGCCAAAATGGATCACTACACACTTATCCGGGTTGAAGTCCATCTGCCACTTCTCCGCCCAGTCTTGCATTCTATCTATGTCTCGCTGCAACTTCTGACATCCCTCCAAACTATCCACAACACCACCTACCTTGGTGTCGTCAGCAAACTTACCAACCCATCCCTCCACTTCCTCATCCAGGTCATTTATGAAAATGACAAACGGCAAGGGTCCCAGAACAGATCCCTGGGGCACTCCACTGGTCACTGACCTCCATGCAGAGAAAGACCCCTCCACAGCCACTCTCTGCCTTCTGCAGGCAAGCCAGTTCTGGATCCACAAGGCAACAGCCCCTTGGATCCCATGCCCTCTCACTTTCTCAAGAAGTCTTGCATGGGGGACCTTATCGAACGCCTTGCTGAAGTCCATATAGACCACATCCACCGCTCTTCCTTCGTCAATGTGTTTGGTCACATTTTCAAAGAACTCAACCAGGCTCGTAAGGCACGACCTGCCCTTGACAAAGCCGTGCTGACTACTTTTGATCATACTAATCTTCTCTAGATGATCATAAATCCTGTCTCTCAGGATCCTCTCCATCAACTTACCAACCACTGAGGTTAGACTCACCGGTCGGTAATTTCCCGGGCTGTCCCTGTTCCCTTTCTTGAATATAGGGACCACATCTGCAATCCTCCAATCCTCCGGAACCTCTCCCGTCTCCATCGCGATGCAAAGATCATCGCCAAAGGCTCCGCAATCTCCTCCCTCGCCTCCCACAGTAACCTGGGGTACATCCCATCCAGTCCCGGCGACTTACCAACCTTGATGCCATTCAATAGTTCCAACACATCCTCTTTCTTTATGTCCACATGCTCGATCCTTTCTGTCCACCTCAAACCAGCAGTACAACCACCCAGATCCCTTTCCACCGTGAATACCGAGGTAAAGTATTCATTAAGCACCTCCGCCATTTCTAACGGTTCCGCACAAACTTTTCCCCCTTCACCTTTTAAGGGTCCTATGCCTTCACATCTCATCCTTTTACTCTTGACATATTTGTAGAAAGCCTTGGGATTCTCCTTAATCTTACCCGCCAAGGTCTTCTCATGACCCCTTCTCGCTCTTCTAATTTCCTTCTTAAGCTCCTTCCTACATCCCGTATACTCCTCTAAATCCTTAACACCTCCTAGCTCTCTGAACCTTCTGTACGCCTCTCTTTTCTTATTCACCAGGTTCATCACAGCCTGTTGATGTACTATTCCTTGACCCTCCACAGATTCTTGACGTATTTGTTTCCATTGCAGCTGGCCCATTATAAGTGATAACTCGGGAGTAAACTATTGAATATAAACTGAGATCTGTGGTCTATATTTCTCTCCCTAACTCAAAATGCCAAGGTCAAATATAGCTACTGCCAATTGAACTTTAAAGAGTTTGAGGGGCCCCTTCCTTTAGGAACATGTCTCAAGTTTTCCACCCCTGTGATTTTTTTTTAAAGTAGCTTCAGATAAAAGAAATCAAGTAAGGGAATTTTACAAGCAAATCGAGTTGTCATTCGCAGTTAGATTCAGAGAGAGAGAGAGAGCTGGTCTCCAGCTAATAGTTTTTTAAAAATGCTTCTAATAAGGAGTCAACACCAACAGCTTTCCAATTGTAAATATCAACATACTAGAGCACGTCTGGTTACAGCGGTATGTAGCCAGTTAACTTATTAAGAGCAAAACATTAATTTGATAAGTGCACATCCAGTACAAAAATACCACAGGACACAACGTTATTCTCCTAACAATACTGAACCTGGGCCAGTGTCAAACTCTAACCATTAAGTCACCATAAAGAAGATAGAAAAAAATAAATAATGGAGTGAGCCCTCCAATTTGTCACTTTGCGTGGGCAGTTTCTTAGATTGCTCACCAAAATCTGATAATTTGGTTATAAAAGTCTAAGCCACAGCCATGGGTTGGTCTGAGCGAATCTGGCACTAATTGCATAGTATGAATGCCTGAGGTGCCAATAAGACCTTGATACCCATAAAACTTTAACTCATTTTCTCACCTTTGGGAAGGGGGAGGAATTGGTAGAGAAATTTATGATAAAACTGTGACCTTAATTCCTGTGTTGGGATGGATAAAGAAAGTACTTGATTCAGGGAGGGTATTCAGTTTCATGTTAACATCTATGTTTTTAACTTTTTACAGCCATCCATTACCCTGAACTTAACCGATCACACCTGCTGAAGGCTTCCTGGATAAAGACAGGTAATTTCTTGGACTCATGCTATCTGCACTTTTTTATTATTTCTAAGGAATGAATCCCTAGATTGACTTTGGTGCCATCGGACCATATCCTTTGCATAAGTGGCCATTGCTCATGTGCCAGCCTTGACTGGGAGCATTGAAAAGACAGTTCATTACAGCTGAGACTGATCCTGCCCTTGAAAGAAATACTTGTATTTCTGTAGAACCATTTTGATCTCAAGATGTCCCAAAGTAATGTGCAATCAATTAAGTATTTTTGAAATATAGTCACTGTTGTAATATAGACAAACAATCTGCACATAGACTTATAAGAGTGGCTGTATACTCAAGAGTGGAAACTGTGATCCAGGTTGTCCTTTTTAATTCTGAGCACTAAGAGCCAATGTAATGTCCCAACTGAGATCAGCTAACTCAGCATAAACTGAAATTTGGACTCCCTTGCCTCTGCATCTCAGCTGTTCATTAAATAAACCTTCTGAGTTATGTAGGAAGAAGTATTCATGCATGTTTGTTGGATTTTTACTTTCAAATATGCAACTTCACGTAAAGTCCTGAATCTTAGAAACAAACACCTTATTAGCAAAAAATGGAAATACACAGTAGTTTCAGCATCTGTAAGGCAAAAGGACAGGTAGTATTTCGGGTTGATCGTTGTCAAAACCTTGACCACAATGAAACAATTGAGTCCGGTTCTATTTTAGAATGCCTGTGGCACAAGCCATCTTCCAGATGACGGAAGTGTTCAATGCATGGCGCCCATCATACTTCACAAAGTAGAAAGAAGGAAAGGAGTTGTTCATATGCATACCCTATTTCTGACCGGGACTTGCTTACAATTTGAGCCTGCCAACACAGCAACCTGTCCATGGGGAAATTCAAGAAAACTGGCAAATAATTAAACTCTGGAGATGGTACAGTAATCAACCCATGAGACTGATCTCCAGCTTTAGGAGATTGTGCTCTGAGCGAAGCTGATCCATGCCAGCCTCAACTCCTGTTCACAATATCCTCATCACAATATGCCCTCCCACCTATCTTTGTATCATCAGCAAATTTGGAAACCTTACATTCTGTTACTACCTCTAGGTCATTAATATAAACAGTAAACAATTGTGGGCCAAGAACTGATCCCTGCAGTATTCCACTAGTTAGCTTTCCATTTTGAAAAGGACCTGTTTATTCGAACTCTGTTATCTTTGTGACAGCCAGTTTTCAATCCATGCTAACATACTTCCTTCAATTCTATGGATTTAATGCACCAGCCTTTTATGCAACACCTTGTCAAATGTCTTTTGGAAATCTTAATACACTATATTTACAGGTTCCCCTCTGCCTACTCTGCTACATCCTCAAAGAATTTGAGCAAATTTGTCAAACATGATTTACCTTTAATAAAACCATGTTGACTAGGTTTGATTATATTCAGCTTTCCTAAATGATTAGCTCGTAGCTAATGATCAGCTAATATTGTAAATGGTATAGGGCAGACAAATTGCTACATTTCTTCGATCCACTTCGCTATCGGTAGAGAAATGCTTTGCAGGTTCAAACTTAAAAAAGGAACAGAACTATTTCAAGAAGGATTTCCTCGTACAAAGAGCAATTAACTCCTTGGTGTGGTCTTGTAGGTATGATTGTGTAAAGGCTGCGTTTGCTACCAACATGGTGCATGTGCAGTGGTGTTGTTTCACTCTGTAATGTCAACGTGAGTTCTGGAGATCAGAATCAAAACCAAAAATAAGTTAACCGACTTCCCAGAAAGAGATTATGCATCCAGTTTAGCAGAAATAAGTTTCCAAAAAAAATTGGGCACAGTTAAATATGAGCCAGAAACAAGGGGTGGGATTTTCCGGCTACGCTCGCCCCAAAACCGGAAAATCTAGCCCGAGGTCAATGGACCTTTGCATGGTCCACCCCCACCCACTACAATTCCAATGGCGGGTGGGACAGGAAAGTTCCCCTCAAAGTGTGTGGACCGCTTGATCCCCCAACTCAATTCAATGAACCAGGATTGTCACAGCAGTTATAGACACAGCCTGCATAAAGTTTATTTATTAGTGTCACAAATAGGCTTACATTAACGCTGAAGTTACTGTGAAAATCCCCTAGTTGCCGCACTCTGGCACCTGTTCTGGTACACTGAGGGAGAATTTAGCATGGTCAATGCACCTAATCAGCACGTCTTTCAGATACTAATTCAGGTGTATTTTAATTCTTTGCTCTTGTAATTGGGAAGATAAAACAAAATTTTTCTTTTAGTATTCTCCTCTCAAAACTTTTTCTTAAAGACAGGTTTT
The DNA here is from genome assembly GCF_964213995.1 of Mustelus asterias. NCBI lineage: Eukaryota > Metazoa > Chordata > Chondrichthyes > Carcharhiniformes > Triakidae > Mustelus > Mustelus asterias. Next base: position 58,333,626 of record NC_135809.1, on the reverse strand, counting down.
GCTGGCACTGTCTCTCTGACCGATGACATCATTGGTTTTTTGTGCATGTACAGACTGGTGTGCACGGGCAGACCGGTATTGATGGCTATCTTATGTTGGCAGGAGACAAGTGTTGTAGAAAACCTTAATCTTTCAAGATGGCTGGGCATGTAATTGGAAGGAAGTGCTGTAGGCTTTTTTTTTTCTGGATAATGAGCAGCTACCTTAATCTGCATTTTGAACTTTCAAATGCAATTACATAATTCCACTAATATGTCACAGCCATCAGATCAGATTCCATTTCTTCCTTTAAATATGTCATGGTGGCTATGGTTTCTCTGTTCAGTGCTTTTAGGTGTGCACGACAACCACATACAGGACAAAACCTTCCAAGCTGAACTTGAGCGAAAACTAGTCCAGCTTATCAGTGAAGCAACTAGGTCAGGAAGACGTCGGAAGAGGGCCAGTACCTTGGGGAATAACACTGTCCAGGTAGGCAATATCTTATAAATGGCAATGATATTGTGCAGCAATTTGATCCTCATCCTGCAGACCAGCTCAGAAGGGCAAATTGGTCTGTACCAGGGATTATCAACTGTTCTATTAAATAAAGCAACACAAGGCTTTGAATTTTTTTAAAATTCATTCGTGGGACATGGGCATTGCTGGCAGGCCAGCATTTATTGCCCATCCCTACTTGCCCTTGAAAAGATGGTGGTGAGCCGCCTTCCTGAATCGCTGCAGTCCATGTTCTGTGGGTTGACCCACAATGCCGTTAGGGAGGGAATTCCAGGATTTTGACCCAGCAACTGCGAAGGAATAGCGATATATTTCCAAGTCAGGATGGTAAGTGACTTGGAATTCAGTTGGAGTGGATGTGTCTGTGGACAGGATATTTGTCATCCTGAAGAAATGATCACCCATGATATAACTGAATGGTAGAATAGCCTTGAGGGGTGCTGAACGTTTCTATATTTTGGATGATCTATCAGTGTATTATTGACTTGACACGGTGAACTATCTCACTGCATCAACTTATGTACCAAGTCAATGACCATGTTTGAAATGCAGGTCCTTTTAAGAGTTAACCAGGTCTTGCGTCAGAATTATTAACAGCAGGTGTTGCTCCCCTATTGAAGGTGTTTCTGGACAGGGGGAAGATCTCAAAGGGAAAGGTGGAATCCAGTATTTCTCCTGAACTATCGTATTACAAAACAAAACAGTTGTGAATAATCAGAATGTTAGTCTTCTGCTGCCTAATTTGGTAAATTGATATTCACCTGTTTAACATGGTAGCAGAGGATTGACTTAGACTTTTTCAGATGTGAGGATAAAGAAAACAGAAAGAAATCCCTGTTTCTGACAAAACTAAAGCTCCCAGCAGCTTTTAAGGTGAAATGGCTGAGTCACACTGCAGGATCACAAACTATGATTACCCACCAACCTTTTCTGAATTGAAACCATATGAACAATGGAAAGACAAGGTGGAGAAGTAAACTGCGGTCACTTATCTAGCCAAGAGGAAACAAAGTATAGCTTTGGCCTTGTCTTTACCAGGAAGAAATAAGATTAGAAAGAAAATTTTTGGAAGTGAATGTAACTGACTTGGATACCAAAGAGGTGGGCTTTCTTAACTATAGTGTCGGCATGGGGAGAACAGGACAGGTTGTTGGTGATCTGAACATCTAAAAACCTGAAGCTCTCGAGCCTTTCTACTTCGTCCCCATTGATGTAGACAGGGGCATGTTCTCCTCTACACTCCCTGAAGTCGATTTCTGGTTCTAGTGCAATTATGGACAGAATTTATAAAAGAAGATGACTTGTTAGAAGTGTCAATGGGGGAGCATTTTGCAGACAGTGATCATAAGAGCAGGGAGGTTGTGCTGGATGGTTATGAAGTGAGATTGGATAGACTAGGGTTGTTTTCTTTGAAGCAGAGGAGACTGAGGGGGGGAATATGATTATGATGTATAAAATTGTGAGAGGCATTGATCGAGTAGACAGGAAAAAGCTTTTCACCTTGAAATGTCTGTGGAGCATTGATTTAAGGTAAAAGCAGGAGGTTTAGAGGAGATGTGAGGGAAAACTTTTTCACACAAAGTGTGGTGGGAGTCTAGAACTCACTGCCTGAAAGGGTGGTGGTGGCAGAGACCCTTATAACATTTAAGAAGTATTTAGATGTGCACTTGCGATGCCAAGGCATACAAGACTATGGCCCAAATGCTGGGAAACAGGATCAGAATAGTTAAGTAATTTGTCTTTTCGCAGCACATAAGCATGGGCCGAAGGGCTTTTTTTTTCTGTGCTGTATACCACTATGACAATCAATCCATAGAATAATATGTCATGAATTTTCAGACGTTATATAAAAGACTAAAGAAATTTGATCTAGAAATTCCAGAGTCTATACTTGTGCACAATCTAATAATTTGAACCCAAGTCCTTGGTTTTGACAGATGTTCAATTTTGTGGTGAGGGGCCTCTTTTTGAACAAATGACCACTACTTTTAAAGTAAAATTATTTGCGGGAAGCAATCATTACCAGTTACCTTATCGAGAGATTTTGCAAATTCTGTAGTGGTACAGAGAACTCCGTGATTACTGACTCAATCAACAGGAGACTAGTCGCAGGTGCTTGTACAAAGAAGGAGTTGCTTAACGATGTCTTAAGGTGGGTCATACTTTTAATAGATTTATGGATCAAGGCGAAAAGCAAGATTGGGGTGATAACTAATAGTGAATTACTTTGGAAATAATTACTGGAACTTTCCAGTGTGACTCTAAATATCACAATGCAAGATATTTTGATTTGATTTTAATTTATTATTGTTACATGTATTAGCATACAGTGAAAAGTATTGTTTCTTGCGTGCTATACAGACAAAGCATACTGTTCATGGAGAAGAAACAGAGAGTGCAGAATATAGTGTTACAGTAATAGCTAGGGTGTAGAGAAAGATCAACTTAATGCCAAGGTAGGTCCATTCAAAAGTCTGATGGCAGCAGGGAAGAAGCTGTTCTTGAGTCAGTTGGTACGTGAACTCAGACTTTTGTATCTTTCCCAAGGGAAGAAGGTGGAAGCGAGAATGTCCGGGGTGCGTGGGGTCCCTGATTATGCTGCTGCTTTGCTGAGATAGCGGGAAGTGTAGACAGAGTCAATGGATGGGAGGCTGGTTTGAGTGATGGATTGGGCTACATTCACAGCCTTTTGTAGTTTCTTGTGGTCTTGGGCAGAGCAGGAGCTATACCAAGCTGTGATACAACCAGAAAGAATGCTTTCTATGGTGCATCTGTAAAAGTTGGAGAGAGTTGTAGCTGTCATGCCAAATTCCCTTAGTCTTCTGAGAAAATAGAGGCGTTGGTGGGTTTTCTTAACTATAGTGTCGGCATGGGGAGAACAGGACAGGTTGTTGGTGATCTGAACATCTAAAAACCTGAAGCTCTCGAGCCTTTCTACTTCATCCCCATTGATGTAGACAGGGGCATGTTCTCCTCTACGCTCCCTGAAGTCGATGACAATCTCCTTCGTTTTGTTGACAGTTTGGGAGAGATTATTGTTGCCGCACCAGTTCACCAGATTCTTATCTCATTCTGTACTCTGTCTCGTCATTGTTGGAGATCCTCAACGGTGATGTCGTCAGCAAACTTGCAAATCGAGTTGGAGAGTAATTTGGCCACATAGACATAGGTGTATAAGGAGTATAGGAGGAGACTGAGAACAAGTCTTATGGGGCACCAGTGTTGAGGATGATCGTGGAGGAGGCGTTGTTGCCTAGCCTTACTGATTGTGGTCTGTGGGTTAGGATGTTCAGGATCCAGTCATAGAGGGAGCAGCCGAGGCCCAGGCCACGAAGTTTGGAGATGAGTTTCATAGGAATGATGGTGTTGAAGGCTGAGCTGTAGTCAATAAATAGGAGTCTGTCATAGGTGTCTTTGTTATCTAGATTGTTATCAGATTGTTGTAAAGAGAGGTTGAAGATGTCTGCAATTACTCCCGCCAGCTAATCCGAATGCTCGTCCGGGTACCCCACCCAGTTGCTTTCTGTGAGCTGACCTTCGAGAAGGCTGCTCTGACATCTGCAATGGTGACCTCCGGTTCATCCAAGGCTTCCAGGGTGGAGGGCATGCTCTCGCTGACCTCTTGCTCAAAACGGGGGTAGAATGCATTGAGCTCATCAGGGAAGGGTGCATTGGAGCCAGCGATTTTACATGCCTTCATCTTGTAGCCTGTTATGTCTTGCAGACCTTGCCATAGCCAGCGGGGGACTGTGTGGCTAGCCTGGGATTCTAGCTTGGTCCGGACTTATCCAAAAGTCAGGAATTAAGTATTTGAAGCAACTCATAAAACAGACAGCCTGATGATGAAGATGATATGGATGAATGGCAAGAAAGTATTGTGTTGGTGACAGATACTTAAATCAGCCATGAGTATCTTGGTTGTTGATTCATTCAGTTGTTCTGTATTGGATAATGGCTGTACCTCAACAGTGTTTAGGTGCCCTCCACCCTGGAAGCCTTGGATGAACCTGAGGTCACCATTGCAGATGTCAGAGCAGCCTTCTCGAAGGTCAGCTCACAGAAAGCAACCGAGTGGGGTACCCGGACGAGCACTTGGATTAGCTGGCGGGAGTAGTTGCAGACATCTTCAATCTCTCTTTACAACAATCTGAGGTCCTTATCTACTTCAAGAAGACGACCATCATCCTAGTACCAAAGAAAAGCTAAACTATTTTTTTATCAGCTTTGTCAAGATTTTCCAAATAAGAAGAGTTAAGGAATATGTAAGCACTACCTGCTTTTGATTTGCGACAATAATACATTAGAGTGGTGCATCCATGTGAAATTGAGAAAATGGGTGGGATTTAACAACATCGCTCGAGCAAGACCAGAAATTCTTGCCCGAGGTCAACAGACATTTCCGTTGTCCACCCCTCATTCCCCTGCTCCGATTCCGTGGCTGGGAGGTGGTAGAATTCATTTCATTAGCACTGATATGGTTCAAAGTGACTTATCGTTATTGCTGAGTCCATCCTTGATGAAAAAGGCTAAGATGCGTTGGACATGATCTTTGGAAAAGACTGGATCTGGGTATTCCATTGAGTAAACTAGGATTTTCCCCCATGAATTTTAAGAAGTATTGTGTTTAGCTAACAAGAAGAGAAGAATCTGGAAATTTTATGAACAGTTTGGCCATCCATCATCACACGTTTAATCTACTGCTAAATGATGCCAGAATCTGTGCTTCTTGCATGTGATATTTTTTGGTAAGGGCAGTTCTGTTACACTTAGCTGATGCCACCTTCAGTTGTGAACATCCTATGTTTTATTGGCATTGTGAGGGAAAACTTGTGGGCATCTTTATGATGATTTTTAGTGTGGAGGCGGGCACTCGTGACTATGAAGAAAATGTTATTAATCAAATTAGGAATTAATTCAAATTTGACAGTCAAGCATCTGGGGCCTTCAAATATGTTGTTTGGAGATTAAGCGGGGCGAGTTGGATGTAATTTTAGATGAATAGTCTTTCCTGAACAATGTTTGTCCCATCACAATTAACTCGTACCAAATCTGGACAGAAAAGTGCAGCTGAGGAGTCTCACCCATTAGGCATACAAACAAGACCAAATGCAAGTTTAGGTTTGCTGGCACTTAGTTTTGCCATGCAAAATCAGAAGATGGGCAACATCATGAGAGCAAATTATTTTTTGTTTCAAAATTAATGGTGGAGAAGTATATGCTGAAGTTCTCAGCTTTAGGTGATCTCAATAACATGAAATTAATCATTGTTTGTGATGACTTGCATGCAAACCTTGGCGATTGAATTTTCTAGTGCAGGAGGATTGATTGGTGAATTTTTTGTGGGAGAGAATGAGAAAGGTTACCCCTCTGGCCTGTGAGGCAAAGATGATAAGTAGAGTGGTGAAAAGCACATTAGCTGCTGAAACTCTTCCTCTTATTGGTGCCATTTATAAGGCATTCAATTTGTCCAAGATATTGAAGGCAATGCTGTTTTTCAAACAAAAGTCTGAAAGAACAATAGCAATGGAATGTTAAATAAATGATCTTCTACAAAATGTATAAAGAGAAAAGGGCTTAGGATAGACAGCCAATTTAAAGCAGATTTTCTAGTGGAAAGAAATCTCTCAGCTAAGGCGAGTAAATACTAGTCCTCAACTGTCGGATTAGCTAAGATAAGTAGATATTAGTCATCAACTGTTGGATTGTTTCACTAAGAGGAATAACTCTAAAATCAAATTCTTAAAGGTTCTAGAAGAAGACTGTCTCGCTATGTAACAGTGAGGGATCTGAAATTTATTATTTTCTGTATTTAAATCTGTGTACTTTTGCCTTATTCCCTTTCTTTTAAGAAAAAAATTAAACAATGTTAGAAATGTAGGTCCTTTTAAGAGTGAACGAGTTCTTGCTTCAGAGTAGATTGAGTGCAGGTGATGCTCATTAAAGCCTGTACTTAAGAGCTAGGTTTTCCTCAGTTGGCAGTGCTTCTGGACAGGGAGAGGATCCAAAAGGGAAGACCGGAAACCAGTATTTGTACAGAACTGCAGTATCACAATAAAATAGTCTGAATCACCAGAATGTCTTTATTCGGAATGGATATTCACCTGTGAACATTCAGTACTGGTTTTAAACTCTGATGGCCCATTCTGCACCTCTAGGTTTAAAACTCAGTCCATCATTGTAATTTAAAATTCTAGTATCTGTATATTTAGTTTCTAAACAAAATTTCATTTAACTATATTCAATTTCTGTAGGATAGAGAACACATAGAAAAACCTTATCATTCATTAACTATTACTTCTCAAAATTAGACATTATCAGGTTTTTGTTCGTTGAACCACCGGCTTTATATCACCTGTCTGTTTGTTCCACATACCAGATGGATGCTTTACCCTAGCTGTCAACACCTTTACTCCACAGTTCCCAAACTGTGGAACTCAACACTAAATGGATTGCAAAAAAAGTGAATGGGTTGGGAGCTCCCCTTTTTCTAATACTACTCCCTGCATCATTGCGTGCAAGGGGACTCACCGACTTGGGAGTTCCTGCTCCTTGGCCCATATTGGAACCTGGTGTGCACAAAGAGATAGGAAAGTGGATGAACAAACCCGATTGATCTGAAAAACTGGAGCCTGAGCAGCCAGTTCCTACTTGGTGTGGATTGGTTGATGACATCTGGTGGTGATTAGTGGCAGGGATTAACCATCGTATTATATGATCTAGTCTGTGTGAGAGTATGCATGTATACACATATATCAGGATGAGAGAGGGGCTTTGTGCAGTCTTCTGTCACCAGGTAACATGGAACACTTGACTAAAACATGAGTGCACAAAATAACATTGCACTGCCTTTACTAGCTCAAATATGTGCCAAGAAAGGGAATTGAAAGCACCGACAGGATGGGCCAAATAACAACCTCCTGTGTTATGAATTCTGTGTTTCTCAAGTCTGTTTCTGAAAGATTCATATATCAGTTTCGTTCACATGGAGAATACAGAGATGTGGGTTGGGAAGTGTGGAAGCTGTGGCCTTGAGCAGTATGGCTGTTCCTAAATCCAACATTCCTTATGTTTTTTTAAAAAATCTGTTCTAAGTGTGATTTTATGACGGTAATAATTGAAAAAATGAATCTATTGACATTCCAATTTGTGTAATAATTTGGGAATTCTGCTTCACTCAATTTCAAAAGTATCACTTACATAGCAACCCTCTGCTTTGGATCAGCCCCCATCCCATGAGAACCCTCCTGTTTGCTTATTATTACTTTCTCCTCTTCCAAATTTTTCAGTCAGTCCCTGGTTATCTATTCTGCAACCATGTGGCCATTCTCTATGGCCGAGTCCAGCTAGCAAGTGTTAGCAAGCTAGAGATCAGCAGTGAGAACCCTGACTGAACATTTCCATCCTGCACTAGCCCAAATATATTGAGGTAAATTATAATGGGCCAACTATTGATATCATAGAAAAGAATCATCATAGAATCATACAGTGCAGAAGGAGGCCGTTCGGCCCATCGAGTCTGCACCGACCACAATCCCGCCCAGCCCTTTCCTCGTAACCCTATGCATTTTCCCCAGCTAGTCCCCCTGACACTAAGGGGCAATTTAGAATGGCCAGTCCACCTAACCCGCACACCTTTGGACTGTGGGAGGAAACCGGAGCACCCAGAGGAAACCCACGCAGACACGGAGAATGTGCAAACTCCACACAGTGACCCAAGCCAGGAATCAAACCCAGCTCCCTGGCACTGTGAGGCAGCAGTGCTAACCACTGTGCCACTGTTGGTAAACACAGCATGGACGGCAACAGGCAACTTGAGACTTCCAGTATGACAGTGCAACAGCAAACAGGGACTTCAGCTGAAATTGCTGTTCACCATATGTGTAATGAGTGGATCAAATGATCTATTTATGACTTGTCTTCACACAAAAGTCAATTATTGGAAGGTCTCTCAGCAGCAATCATTTACACTGGCATAGCATTTTTTCAAATTCATCTTTGAGATGTGTGCACTGAACATAAGAACTAGGAGCAGGAGTAGGCAATTCAGCCTCTCAAACGTACTCTGCCATTCAACACGATCATGGCTGATCTTGTCTCGACCTCGGCTTCACTTCCCTTCCAGTTCTCTATAACCCTTCAACCCATTACGAATTAAATATCTATCTCAGATTTACCCAGTGTCCTGGCGTCCAGCGTACTCGGGTAGTGAATTCCACAGATTCACAACCATTTGAGAGAAGTAATTTCTCCTCATCCCTGTTTTAAATCTGCTACCCTTACCCTAAAACTATGATCTCTCTTTCTAGATTGCCCCACGAAAGGGAACGTCCTCTCTACATCTATCCTGTCAATCTCTTTTAGCATCTGATATACCTTGGTTAGATCTCCTCTCATTCTTCTAAGCTCTAAAGATTATGTTTTGATTTGATTTATTATTGTCACATGTATTAGTATAGAGTGAAAAGTATTGTTTCTTGAGTGCTATACAGACAAAGCAAGCCACACGTAGAGAGGGAAGGGAGCGAGTGCAGAATGTACTGTTAGAGTCATAACTAGGTTGGTAGAGAAAGATCAATTTAATGCCAAGGTAGGTCCATTCAAAAGTCTGATGGCAACAGGGAAGAAGCTGTTCATGGTACTTGACCTCAGACTTTTGCATCTTTTTCCCGATGGAAGAAGGTGGAAGAGAATATGTCCAGGGTGCATGGGGTTCTTGATTATGCTGGCTGCTTTTCTGAGGCAGCGGGAAATGTAGACAGTGTCAATGGATAGGAGGCTGGTTTGGTTGATGGACTGGTCTTCGTCCATGACCCTATGTAGTTTTTTGTGGTCTTGGACAGAGCAGGAGCCATACCAAGCTTGATACAACCAGAAAGGATGCTTTCCATGGTACATTTGTAAAAGTTGATGAGAGTCGTGGCGGACATGCCAAATTTCCTTAGCCTCCAGAGAAAGTAGAGGCATTGATGGCTTTCTTTAACTATAGCATCAGCATTTTTATAATGGATTTGTGGAACATGGGCGTTGCTGGCTGGCGAGCATTTATTGTTAGAGTTTTAACAACACCAGGTTAAAGTCCAACAGGTTCATTTGGTAGCAAATACCATTAGCTTTCGGAGCGCTGCTCCTTCGTCAGATGGAGTGGAAATGGAGAGCACATTTCCACTCCATCTGACGAAGGAGCAGCGCTCCGAAAACTAATGGTATTTGCTACCAAATAAACCTGTTGGACTTTAACCTGGCGTTGTTAAAACTCTTACTGTGTTCACCCCAGTCCAATGCCGGCATCTCCACATCATGACGAGCATTTATTGCCCATCCCTAGTTAACCTTGAGAAGGTGCTGGTGAGCTGCCTTCTTGAATCACTGCAGTCCATGTTCTATGGGTTGACCCACAATGCCGTTAGGGAGGAAATTCCAGTATTTTATCCCAGCGACTATGAAGGAACGGCAATATATTTCCAAGTCAGGGTGTGAGCGGCTTGGAGGGGAAGTTGCAGGTGGTGGTGTTCCCATTTATCTGCTGCCCTTGTCCTTCTAGATGGAAGTCATGGGTTTGGAAGGTGCCGCCTAAGGATCTTTGGTGCATTGCTGCAGTGCATCTTGAAGATAGTACCCACTGCTGCTACTGGGTGTCGGTGGTGGAGGGATTGAATGTTTGTAGATGTGGTGCCAATCAAGCAGGCAGCTTTGTCCTGAATGGTGTCAAGCTTCTTGTGTTTTTGGAGCTGTACCCATCCAGACAAGTGGGGAGTATTCCGTCACACTCCTGAGTTGTGTCTTGTGATAGATAGGCTTTGGAGAGTCAGGAGGTGATTTACTCGCTGCAGTATTCCTAGTCTCTGACCTGCTCTTGTAGCCACTGTGTTTATGTGATGAGTCCAGTTGAGTTTCTGGTCGATGGCAAACCCAAGGATGTTGACAGTGGGGGATTCAGTGATGGTTACACCATTGAATGTCAAATGGCAGTGGTTAGAGTGTCTCTTATTGATTATGGTCATTGCCTGGCATTTGTGTGCGCGAATGTTACTGTCCACTTGTCAGCCCAAGCCTGGATATTGTCCAGATCTTGTTGCATTTGAACATGGAATGCTTCAGTGTCTGAGGAGTGGTGAATGGTGCTGAACATTGTGTAATCATTGGCAAACATCCCCATTTCTGACCTTATGACAGAGGGAAGGTCATTGATGAAGCAGCTGAAGATTGTTGGGCCTAGGACATTACCCTGAGGGATTCCTGCAGAGATGTCCAGGAGCTGAGATGACTGACCCTCCACATCCACAACCATCTTCCTAGGTGCAAGGTATGATTCCAACTAGTGGAGAGTTTGCCCCCTGATATCCATTGATTCCAGTTTCACTAGGGCACCTTGATGCCACACTTGGTCAAATGCAGCCTTGATATCAAGGGCTGTCACTCTCACCTCGCCTCTAGAATTCAACTCTTTTGTCCATGTTTGAACCAAGGCTGTAATGAGGTCAGGAGCTGAGTGACCCTGGCGAAACCCAAACTGGGTGTCACTGAGCAGGTTATTGCTGAGCAGGTGCTGCTTGATAGCACTGTTGATGATCCCTTCCATCACTTTACTGATGATCAAGAGTAGAATGATCGGGCGGTAATTGGGCGGCTTGGATTTGTCCAGCTTTTTGTGTACAGGACATACCTGGGCAATTTTCCACATTGTTGGGTCGATGCCAGTGATGTAACCATATTGGAAGAGCTTGGCTAGGGGAGCGGCAAGATCTAGAACATAGAACATAGAACAGTACAGCACAGAACAGGCCCTTCGGCCCACGATGTTGTGCCGAGCTTTATCTGAAACCAAGATCAAGCTATCCCACTCCCTATCATCCTGGTGCGCTCCATGTGCCTATCCAATAACCGCTTAAATGTTCCTAAAGTGTCTGACTCCACTATCACTGCAGGCAGTCCATTCCACACCCCAACCACTCTCTGCGTAAAGAACCTACCTCTGATATCCTTCCTATATCTCCCACCACGAACCCTATAGTCATGTCCCCTTGTAATAGCTCCATCCACCTGAGGAAATAGTCTTTGAACGTTCACTCTATCTATCCCCTTCATCATTTTATAAACCTCTATTAAGTCTCCCCTCAGCCTCCTCCGCTCCAGAGAGAACAGCCCTAGCTCCCTCAACCTTTCCTCATAAGACCTACCCTCCAAACCAGGCAGCATCCTGGTAAATCTCCTCTGCACTCTTTCCAGCGCTTCCACATCCTTCTTATAGTGAGGTGACCAGAACTGCACACAATATTCCAAATGTGGTCTCACCAAGGTCCTGTACAGTTGCAGCATAACCCCACGGCTCTTAAACTCCAACCCCCTGTTAATAAAAGCTAACACACTATAGGCCTTCTTCACAGCTCTATCCACTTGAGTGGCAACCTTTAGAGATCTGTGGATATGGACCCCAAGATCTCTCTGTTCCTCCACAGTCTTCAGAACCCTACCTTTGACCCTGTAATCCACATTTAAATTAGTCCTACCAAAATGAATCACCTCACATTTATCAGGGTTAAACTCCATTTGCCATTTTTCAGCCCAGCTTTGCATCCTATCTATGTCTCTTTGCAGCCTACAACAGCCCTCCACCTCATCCACTACTCCACCAATCTTGGTGTCATCAGCAAATTTACTGATCCACCCTTCAGCCCCCTCCTCTAAGTCATTAATAAAAATCACAAAGAGCAGAGGACCAAGCACTGATCACTGCGGCACTCCGCTAGCAACCTGCCTCCAATCCGAAAATTTTCCATCCACCGCCGCCCTCTGTCTTCGATCAGACAGCCAGTTACCTATCCAATCAGCCAACTTTCCCTCTATCCCACACCTCCTCACTTTCATCATAAGCCGACCATGGGGGACCTTATCAAACGTCTTACTAAAATCCATGTATATGACATCAACTGCCCTACCTTCATCAACACACTTAGTTACCTCCTCAAAAAATTCTATCAAATTTGTGAGGCACGACTTGCCCTTCACGAATCCGTGCTGACTATCCCGGATTAATCCGCATCTTTCTAAATGGTCGTTAATCCCATCTCTAAGGACCTTTTCCATCAATTTACCAACCACCGAAGTAAGACTAACCGGTCTATAATTACCAGGGTCATTTCTATTCCCTTTCTTAAACAGAGGAACAACATTCGCCATTCTCCAGTCCTCTGGCACCATCCCCGTGGACAGCGAGGACCCAAAGATCAAAGCCAAAGGCTCTGCAATCTCATCCCTTGCCTCCCAAAGAATCCTAGGATACATTTCATCAGGCCCAGGGGACTTATCGACCTTCAGTTTATTCAAAACTGCCAATACATCCTCCCTCCGAACATCTATTTCCTCCAGCCTATTAGCCTGTAACACCTTCTCTTCCTCAAAAACATGGCCCCTCTCCTTGGTGAACACCTGAAGAAAAGTATTCATTCATCACCTCGCCTATCTTTACTGACTCCATACACAAGTTCCCACTACTGTCCTTGACCGGCCCTAACCTCACCCTGGTCATTCTTTTATTCCTCACATAAGAGTAAAAAGCCTTGGGGTTTTCCTCTGGAGCACAAGTCTTCAGTACAATTGCTGGAATGTTATCTGGGCCCATTGCCTTTGCAGTATCCAGTGCCTCCAACCGTTTCTTGATAACACGTGGAGTGAATCGAATTGGCTGCAGACTGGCATCTGAGATGCTGGAGACCACTGGAGGAGGCCTAGATGGATCATCCACTTGGCACTTCTGGCTGAAGATTGTTGCGAATACTTCAGCCTTATCTTTTGCACTGATGTGCTGGGCTCCTCCATCATTGAGGATGGGGATATTTGTGGAGCCGCCTCCTCCAGTGAGTTGTTTAATTGTCCACCACCATTCACGACTGGATGTGGAAGGACTGCAGAGCTTAGATCTGATCCATTGGTTGTGGGATCTCTTAGCTCTATCACTTGCTGTTTTTGCCATTTGGCATGCAAGTAGTCCTGTTTTGTAGCTTCACCAGGTTGATCCCTCATTTTTAGGTATGCCTGGTGCTGCTCCTGGCATGCCATCCTGCACTCTCCATTGGCTTGATGGTAATGGTTGAGTGGGGGATATGCCGGGCCATTAGGTTGCAGATTGTGCTGGAGTACAATTCCGCTGTTGTTGATGGCCCATAGTGTGCCTCATGGATGCCCAGTCTTGAGTTGCTAGATCGGTTCGAAGTCTGTCCCATTTAGCGCGGTGATAGTGCCACACAACAAGATGGAGGTTATTCTCAATGTGAAGGCGGGACTTCGTCTCCACAAGGACTGTGTGGTGGTCACTCTTACAGATACTATCATGGATAGATGCATCTACAGCCAGCAGATTGGTAAGGATGAGGTCTGTAGCGGGATCCCTCTTTTTAACTCCACTGGGCTTATTTTAGGTTTGGTTCTCCGCCACCCAAACCCCACCAATGCCCGAGTGATTCTCTCTCTTGCCGATGGAACAATGGCCACCTTGCGTCTACTTCACTAGAGTAGCGCTCCCAAGAGAGAGAAAAGGAAACTGCTGCCTATCCACTACCTGGCAGCCTTTCCTGAGTGGGCGGTTTCGAAGCGCCCAGGGTACCCTCAGTTCTAGACTCCGGAATTATGGTAAGGAATATTTATATTGTGACTTAGTCAGAGATCATTTGTGAGAAATTGAAAAGATCAAAACGGACTCCAACGGAAGTCAAAGATATATATATATATATATATTTATTAAAACATCAAGGTCAAAGGTCACCAAACACCAGGAAAACAACACACGATGCCTTATGCTCTATAAGGCTATAACTATGCAAGACTATATGCTCTATAAGACTATAACTAAACGGACGCAACGGAATTCTTACTTTATACAAGTTTACCAGTGTCTTAAACTATGAAAGATGCATGCAAAAGCCCCTCCCCCCCTTCCCCAAAGCCTCATCCACTATGATATCATAGAAATCATATCATAGAAACCCTACAGTGCAGAAGGAGGCCATTCGGCCCATCGAGACTGCACCGACCACAATCCCACCCAGGCCCTACCCCCACATATTTACCCGCTAATCCACGCATCTCAGAACTCTAAGGGGCAATTTTTAACCTGGCCAATAACCCGCACATCTTTGGACTGTGGGAGGAAACCGGAGCACCCGGAGGAAACCCACGCAGACACAAGGAGAATGTGCAAACTCCACACAGACAGTGACCCGAGCCGGGAATCGAACCCGGGACCCTGGAGCTGTGAAGCAGCAGTGCTAACCCCTGTGCTACCGTGCCGCCATGATGATCTCGGGAACTTCGCGAATTACCGGAGGGTACTCACAATCCTAGTTTAAATTGCTCAGTGGGCTTTAGGCTGCGTGCTGGAGGCGACCGAGTGGAGAGTGCTGTCATGCTGGTCCGAAGAGAAAAGAGAGAAAAATGGCCGACCTGACCATCCTTTTATATTGTAAACTTGAATTATTTTCCTGCCAACTCCGCCCCCCTTCCAACCGGCAGTTTCCACAGACAAAGGCTTGCTAGGGTTATCTGCAGCTGCGATCTTACAGTCCATAGAGACCAGATGGTCCCATCCCAGATGATAGGTCCCTTGCTGTCCTGTATTGTTCCATCGGAGATCGTTTAATTGTTTTCCCATTAGGGAAATGGGCTTCTCCTCACTCTGGGACAAGGCCATTATCACCTGTATTGAGTCCAGACCAGGTGCATTGTCTTGCTGCCGGCCTAGTCTGGTGATGTCGTCAGGTCCTTTTGTACTGCTGATAACCTAATCAGCAGTCTGTCTGGTTTCTGGCTGCTTGCAATTTTTGGACTGGGCCCCTTCACCCACACACGCGCACACACACACACACACACACACACACACACACACACACACACACACACACACACACAGGCTGGCTGGGCTCCCTGGGACATTTTTGGTCAAGTCCTACAGCCAAGTGTGGCCACTTTCACAGTTCTTTAGGGTTCAAGTCCTTTTCCCAGCTCATTAAAAAAAGGCCTGAGTTGCCCGAAAAACTTACAGGTCAAGTATGTTATTTCCTCTTGTTGGTTCCTTCATCATCTGCTGCAGACCCAGTCTAGCAGTTATATCCTTTAGGACTCGACCAGCTCGATCAGTGGTGCTACTGCCGAGCCAATCTTGGTGGTGGACATTGAAATCCCCCATCGAGAGTACATTTTGCACCCTTGCCACCCTTAGTGTTTCCTCCAAGTGTTGTTCAACATGGAGGAATACTGATTCATCAGCCAAAAGAGGACAGTATGTGGTAACCAATAAGAGGTTTCCTTGCCCATGTTTAACCTGAAGCCATGAGACTTCATGGGGTCCGGAGTCGATGTTAAGGACACTCAGGGCAACTGCCTTCCGACTTTACACCACTGTGCCACTACCACAGGACATATCCAGGGATGGTAATGGTGATGTCTGGGGTGTTATCTGTAAGGTATGATTCTGTGAGAATGACTATGTCAGGCTGTTACTTGACTAGAGTGTGAAACAGCTCTCCCAATTTTGGCACTAGCCCCCAGGATATTACTAAGGAGGACAGGGCTGTTTGTTTTGCCATTGTCTTTTCCAGTGCCTCAGTCGATGCCAGGTGATCTGTCCAGTTTAATTTCTTTGTTGAGACTTTGTAGCGATTGTTCCAACTGAATGGCTTGCTAGGCTATTTCAGAGGGCAGTTGAGAGTCAACCACATTGCTGTGGCTCTGGAGTCACATGTAGACCAGACCAGGTAAGGACAGCAGATTTCCTTACCGAAAGGGCATTAATGAACCAGATGGGTTTTTTCTGACAATCAACAATGGTTTCATAGTCATCAGTAGACGCTTAATTCCAGATATTTTTATTGAATTCAAATTCCACCAGCTGCCGTGGTGGGATTTGAACCCAGGTCCCCAGAACATTTTCTGGGTTACTAGTCGAGTGATAATACCACTAAGCCATCGCCTCCCCTAAGGAGGGACGAGGACAGGTTAGCGGTCTACCTGTCCTAGAAACTTGAAGCTCTCGACCACTTCCACTTCATCCCAATTGATGTAGACCGGGGCTTCCCCTCTAGTGCGCTTCCTGAAGTCAATGACTATCTCCTTCGATTTGTTGACAATGACGGAGAGATTATTGTTGTCGCACCAGTTCGCCAGATTCTCTATCTCTTTCCTATACTCTGTCTCATCATTGTTTGCGATCCGACCCACTACGGTGGGGTCATCAGCAAACTTGAATTTGGCCACATAGTCATTGGTGTATAAGGAATATAGTAAGGGGCCGAGGCACCAGTGTTGAGGATGATCATGAAGGAGGTGTTGTTGCCTATCTTATTGATTGCAGTCTATAGGTGAGGAAGTCGAGAATCCCGTCACTGAGGGAAGAGCCGAGCCACAGAGTTTAGAGATGAGTTTTGTAGGAATAATGGTGTTGAAGGCTGAGCTGTAGTCAATAAAGAGGAGTCTGACATGGGTGCCTTTGTTATGTGGGTGTTCCAGGGTTGGGTGCAAGGCCACGGAGATGGTGTCTGCTGTGGACTTGTTGCGGCGATAGATGAACTGTAGTGGATCCAGGCAACCTGGGATGCCGGAATTGATTTGTGCCAAAGCACTTCATAATGATGGATGTCAGCCACCGAATGATAGTCAATAAGACACGCTGCCTGGCTTTCCTTCGGTACCGGGATGATTGTTGTCATCTTGAAGCAGATAGAAACCTCAGATTGGTGTAAAGAGAGGTTAAAGATGTCTACAAGTACCTTCACCAGCTGGTCTGCACAGGATGTGAGTGCTCACCCAGGTACCCCATTCGGGCCAATCGCTTTCCATGGGTTGACTTGCAGAAAGGCTGCGCTGACGTCTGCAATGGTGACCTAGGACACAGCTTCGTCCGAGTCTTCTGGGGTGGAGGGCAAGCTCTTGCTTACCTCTTGCTCAAAACGGGCATAGAATGCATTGAGCTCATTGGGTAGGGGTGCATTTGTGCTGGCGATTTTACATGCCTTGATCTTCTAGCCTGTTATGTCTTGCAGACCTTGCTATAGTCGGTGGGAGTCCGTGTGGCTAGTCTGGGACTGTAGCTTGGTCTGGTGCTGTCTTTTGGCATCTTTGATGGATCTCTGTAGATCATATCTGGATTTCCTGTACAGGTCAGGGTCGCCTGACTTGAACATCTCAGACCTGGACTTCAGCTGTGGATATCCCTGTTCATTTATGGTTTCTGGTTGGGAAACATATGGATTTGATTCTTTGGCACACAGTCTTTTACACACTTACTAATGAAGTCAGTTACTGTAGTGGCATACTCGTTCAGGCCACTGACTCGAAGCAGTTCTCAGACCAACATTGCATGACTTGCTTTAACGGATTCTCCCATTTCAGTTTTTGCTTGTAAGCTGGGAGCAGGAGCACAGCCTTGTGGTCTGATTTGCCGAAGTGTGGGTGGGCAATAAAGCGGCATGCATTTTTGATATTTGTGTAGCAGTGGTCTAGGATGTTTGGGCCTCTGGTGGAATAGGAGGTGCGTTGGTGGTAACTTGGTAGTACGCTCTTGAGCTTGGCCTGATTGAAGTCCCCGGCCACGATAAACAAGGTCTCGGGATGTTTCGTCTCAAGGCTATTTGTGGTGATGTATATTTTGTCCAGCGCGGTCTTCACGTCTGCGTGGAGTGGGATGTGAACTGATGTCAACAAGAGGTGAACTCCCGCGGAAGGTAGTAGGGGCAGCATTTTAGCGTCCGGTTTTCTAGGTCCAGGGAGCAGAAACTTGCCAGTGTTGCTACATCCAAGCACCAAGAGGTGTTGATCAGCAGGCAGACCCCACCTCCCCTAGCCTTGCCTGAGGCCGCTGTATGTCCATTTGATGGTTTGAGAAGCCCTCTGGTTGTAGAGCACAGTCCGGTGAAGCAGCAGTGAGCCATGTCTCCATGAAACAGAATGCACAGCAGTGTCTCCGTTCCCTTTTGAAAAGTGAATCTGCCTTTAAGTTCATCCAGCTTGTTACCCAGAGATTGGACATTTGCCAGGAGTAAGTTGGGGAGGGGGAGCCTTGGTACTGCGTTGTTTCACGCTCATCTGCGGGTCTGCACGTTTTCCGCGCTTCCTGGCGTGTTTGCTTATGTTTGGGCCTGGGAGACAGTGAGAATAGTATTAAGGCTATATATTTGTGTCCAGTGAGGTTCATCGCTTTGGTTCGTTTGTGGGTGGAGGCATTGTTGCCTTGTTTGCGGTTCCTGCGTCGATAGATGGGTCTGCACGGTCGGGCGTTCTGGGTTGGTGTCGGGCTGCGGATTGGCTTCGGAAGTCAGAAGAAGTCCAGACTGTACTCGGGTGTGGACGGGTCGAAGGCCGATAAGTGGACGACGTCTCTCAGATTGCGGTTGCAGATGAGCCGATGGCCGGGTCCTGACAGGTCGGGGTCGTCTTTCAGAGTTCGGAGGATCTCTAGACCTGCAAGTAAATTTAAAAGAGCAGTGTTAGTGATTTTTAGGCATTAGGAGTTGATTGTTAAGACTTTGGGGCAATTGTAGAAGGAGAGAGTGGGGAAGTGCTTGGGGCCTGCAGGAGGTCACAACTCTCCAGGTCAGATACGTTGTGAGCCATTGGAGTGGAGGACCCGGCTCCAGACTTGCTGGTCTGGCCATCGGGGTCGATGGAGGCTGGGGCTGGACGATCGGGGCCTCGGTAGGGAAAGCCCCACCTGTGGGACTGCAACACTAGCCACCGGTCCCACGTAGTCGGCTGGTCCGGCTCAGCTTCAGGTCAGGTGTCTCCAGGATCCTAATGTTTGCCAATTCTGTAAGATTGTAATAGTGCATTGTTAGAGAGCATAAGAGTTAGAATAAGATTTTTGAAGCATAGAACAAGAATTATAGGGTATGCTGGGCACAGCATGCAGGAAGTTGCCATGTTCCGCTGCCACTTTGGAATCTCCCTAAACTGCTCAATCTTGCTTCAGACAAATTCCTCAACTCTGGAATCAATCTAGTGAACCTCCTCTGAATTGCCTTCAAAGCAATCAAATCCCCCCTCAAGTAAAGGGACCAAAATTGTGTACAATACGCTGGGTGTGGTCTCACTAATGCCTTGTCCAGTTGCAACAATTCCCTACTTCTATACTCGATTCCTTTAGCAATAAATGCCAAAATTCAATTTGCCTTGCTCACTACCAGCGTACCAGTTTTCTGTGATTCATGCACGCGGACATCCAGATTCCTCTGCACTGAAGCACTCTGAAGTTTCTCTCCATTTATTTTGATATAGTACAACTAACGATTCAGGAGGCAGTAACAGAGCCTATGTTTTGGCTAATTATCATGAATTAGCACTAATTTGCAGTCAGAGGCCTGATTGTGAAGGGGCCTGAGGGACCCTGGGTAGCTTGGTGTTACTGTAAGGCTGTTGAAAATGTCAGTCCATAAGGGGGTCTGTATGGCCCCAGAGCAGCTTGATGGTGTTTTCTGGTTGTTGAAAAGGAGAGATTGCTGAGTGAGCAAGTTGAGAGCGGAGGAAGAGTGGGAAGAAAGTCTGCCAAATGAGCGAGTGAGTGTGGGTGGGGTGGGGGACAGATTTGGGAAGACAGGCTGCTGAGTGAGTGGAAAAATCTGTGTAAAGTACTTTAAAAGTACAGGTTTTCATAATTATATGATTTTTTGTATATGTGAACTTTAGTCATTGGTTACAGCATTTACCATGATGCTTTGCTGCCTTGTTGCTGTTTTGTTTCCTGCTGGCGAGTGGGGTCATGTTAATTTTCAAGCTTCTTTAAATATATTCGTTTATGGGCAACAAATGCTGGCCTTGCCTGTGATGCTCATTGCCCTTGAGGAGGTGGTGGTGAACTAAAATGAGATCACTTGGAAAATAGTTTGTGAAGCACTACCATAATCCTTCACTTCGCTTTGTGTGTACATAATCCAGCAGGGTCGTGTTCTGTTCGTGTGAACTTCATTCTTTATCACATGCACTCACTTGCATGAGGTCAGTTTGGTGATTTGATACAAATGCATTGGTCCACAGTATTGATGGTAAACAAAAGGAAAACTAGTATTTCTACCCACTTGAAATCTAGTAATTCCACCTATTAGAAGCATTTACATTCGCTACTGATCATAAAATGCGCTACAAAGAATATCACATTTTCAGATCTTTTTATCTTAAACTATTAATGTTTAGACTTTTCTGTATTAAGCCACTCTCATCCCTGGTTTCTTGTATAAAACAAGAAGAATAATCAGAAGCAGGGACAAGAGTGTCTGACAATGAACTTTATTTTTGCTGTGATACAGGGTTGTTCAATCCATCTGCTTAGTTGTGGAGATCATTTGACATTTCTCCCTTGTAGGCTGGGTGTGAGAATGACTTAATGGAAGAAACATCACTGATCACTGTGAGCAGATGGACATCTTTTGTCTCTGATGCAGTGAAATCAGGGCAATCATTCTGTAGCTAATCATTGTGAGAGGCATCCCAGTCAAACTCTCCTTTGTGACACTGTGTATGTGATAGCCTGATAACCTCGTGGCTTGATTATTTCCTCCATGCTTCATAGCATCTATATCAAACAGAAGCAGCTTACTAATTTATAACAGTCATTTGCAAAACAGACCTTGTTACTACTCGTATTAAAAAGTGGACCAAAGAAATCAACAGGACTGGAAGAGGCTATTGTAACACCAGTTCAAAAAATACCCTATGCCAGTCTTGCTTTCTCTGCTAGATAACAATACCCTAATGATTCTACCAGTGCTCTTCATTCCTCATTCAGTGTGGTCCATAGATTCACCAGCTTTTGTGTAACTAAGTTACACCTTTCCTTCTTGAATGTACGTCCCCTAATCATAGAGTTTAAACATAGAAGCCCTACAGTGCAGGAGGTGGCCATTTGGCCCATCGAGTCTGCTTCGACTCTCCGAAAGATCATCTTACCCAGGCCCACCGCTCACCCTCTCCCTGTCACCCTATGTATTTACCCTATTAATTCCCCTAACAGGCACATCTTGGAACACTAAGGGGCAAAATAGAATGGGCAATCCACCTAACCTGCGCATCTTTGGATGATGAATAAATAATTAGCATTCAAGTTTTCCTGTAACTTTTAGGGTTATCATAGCTTCTGAAATATCTCTCCTGATCTGCTTTCTGTTTTTGCAACTTCAGCTCATTACTTTGTTGCTGAAACCCAGGCATTGGTGTGGTGGGAATCATTAAAATACTATTTTTTTAACAGCAAGTGTTTGTCCAAATTAGTGGACGTGGCTATGAAATATATATTAATTTTATTTTGAATCAGTTTGAAGTAGAGAACATCACATTGTGTGCCCCTTCTGGAACCCCTTTCCGATTGTCATTGCACTGTTGACAGATATTGGAGAAGAGCTTGTGAAATGGAGTGATCAAAATTCATTGAACCGTCTGGTTAGTTTTATTTTCTCGTTCTTGATCTCAAGGAGTCGAATCCTTTAATTTGCTCAGATTTTATAACCAAGCTCTACAGGAAGAAAGCTTTTTTATATTCTCGTTAAGTAGCTAAAAGAAGGGGCTGGAATAAGCAAATGCTGAACTGATGTGAACCTATCTCTGATTTGCTCTCTGTGTAGCTGCTTCATTGTTCTTGTTTTCCTTCCTACTGCTGTCTAGCTTACTTGGAGTTTGCTTGATCTTGTAATCATATAAATACAGACTTGTGTCCACTGATTAGATTAGAAGTCAGAAAATATCATCCCAATGGAAAAGAAAATGTTTTCTACGTTTAATTGAATTCACATCTCAAGTGCCGGTTGCTGTTTGAGTTAAAATTGCTTCAGTACAACAAGAGTTTGTATTTTATTTGAGAGATTATTGACTATATTGAAGTTAGATGGAAGCAGGGCCCTGCATTCAGCACTGTCAAAGTAGTGATCGGAGGAACAGCAGGCATGGGAAAGGCAGAGCTGCTTCTCTAATTACAGATCCTGCTTTTCCCACTTGTGCCCTGGCTTCAAATTCTTCTGACAACCTGTAGTGATGGACAAGAAAGGTGAGGAATCCCCTAGCAGAAGCGGCAATCTGCAGTTCTCCTCACAAATGGCAGTGGCGATCCAGCGGAGACTGTGTACTGGTCCATTAGGAAATAAACCTTTATGCTTAGTCTTGCTAAAACAACAGGAAGATGTGACATTGGTTAGAAATCCACGGTAGCACAGTGGTTAGCACTGCTGCTTCACAGCTCCAGGGACCTGGGTTCGATTCCCGGCTTGGGTCACTGTCTGTGTGGAGTTTGCACATTCTCCTCGTGATGGCGTGGGTTTCCTCCAGGTGCTCCGGTTTCCTCCCACAGTCCAAAGATGTGTGGGTTAGGTTGATTGGCCATGCTAAAATTGCCCCTTAGTATCCTGAGATGCATAGGTTAGAGGGGTTAGTGGGTAAAATATGTAGGAATATGGGGGTAGGGCCTGGGTGGGATTGTTGTCGGTGCAGACTCGATGAGCCGAATGGCCCCTTTCTGCACTGTAGGGTTTCTATGATTCTATGATTCTAAATCAGCCCTTAGGATAAAAGTATTTTCTTTACAACAGCTGTCTAGAGTCCTAAATAAATTAGTTGTGATAGGTTTGACTCACTGTTTAGTGGACATTCTTTCCATAGCACAACTACACATAATGTAACACCATAATTGGTAAATTTCACCAAGCGATGATCTGTAGAGCTGCGTGATGTTTGGAGCAAAGCAATGCTGCACTGACACAGTAAAGGATGCTTTTCTGAGATGGGACTAATTAACAGTGTATTGGGAGCTTTTGCTTTGCATCTAAGGCAGTAAGCCTGGTCAGGAGACCCTTGATGCTAACACCAAATGCAAGAGCTAGAAAATTCACCATTCTCCAACATTATAATCCTTCACTTTGATGTGATTAATTCAGCTGCTGGTGAGGGAGCAGATTTTTTAAAAGAGAAAGTTGCACTTGGTCTCTGAGTTTTTCCCACCGAGCAGGTTTGAATATTTCTGGAGACTCACTCATTGAAAGATCTTAGCCATCTGAATCTCCAAGAAAGAAACTTATCTCTTGGTAGATTCCAGTCTCCAACTCCAGAGAGGGGAAAAGAGAGACTGCTCTCTCAAAAGCAGCATCTTCCAAGCTTGAATATTCAGTGTAAGTCCCAGCTTCCCCGTCACATAACCATACCTACCAATCATCCCAACGAAGCCCCACTCTGCAAAATCCCAGCGAAAAATAGAACAGCATTAGTTCAGATTAGTAGCCATTAGTAACAATTATACTGTTGCAACAATACAAGATGCTGCTTGACACTATGAGGGCAATTCTCCCAAAAAAGTTGTAAGTGCTGAATTCACGGGGAAAAATGGTGTAAATCATGATTGTTTTTTCAGTGGGAGTTCAGACTTGAAACTCCCACACTCTCTGCACTGCAGAGGTCACAATCATGAATATCATTAAAAGCTTGGGGACGGGGCCTATTCACGCCAGAGTCTGACAGTTCCTGGCCTCTGCACATGCGTAGTGGCCCCGATCTGTTAGTCTGCAGTTTACTGGCCAGCCTGGGAACCCCCACACTGCTGCCCCTCCACCATTCCCCCCCGCCCCCCCACCACCACCCCTCCACGGCCTGATCACGGCCCACACGACCATTCCCAGCCCCCCCCCCCCCCCCAGCAGTGACTATACACCCTCACCCCAGCAGAACCCCAACCCTCCCAGGGGAGGCAGACCCCCAGCCCAGCCTGATCGCTGGCCTCCCTCCAGCCCCAACCAATCCTGTTTGCAGAGTGACAGCGGGATCTCCTCCCCCCGCTTCCCCCGCCCCAACTCAATTGATCGCCCCCTTGGCACTGCCCCATGCCTGGTGGGCAGTGCTAAGGTGCCCCCGGGCATGGCCACTTTGCCCATTGGGCAGTGCTGGCACTGCCAGAGTGCCCATGCCCAGGGGAACTAACCCCCTGCTGCCCAACCATCTGGCGCCCCAATTCACCCCCCCCCCTTTTCACTCAAGCGGGGTCTCCTGCTAGTTCCCCGAAAGTGGGAGCTACTCTAAACCCCGCCGGAGTGAAATTGCACTGGCAGGGTGGGAGATGCTGGTTTCCTGCATGGTCTCGACTGCGCCAGATTTCCATCACTGGGAGAACGCATGCGTGAATCGGTGCACCCGTGAAACTCCCGGCCTGACCCATCAAAAAATTAGCTGGTTGGAATGGGAGAATCGTCCCCTATGGCTCTTGAGTACATTAAAAAAAAACTGCTACAACAGATCCTGCACAAGAACATGGCTTAAATACATTTTTGAAGGTACAGTATCATCACACAATTGTCTCTTTAACTCAGAACCCTTTGTTCTGTCTTCCTTGACTTCTCCTGAACATTACCTTGGTCTCTGTTCTCCAGTCATCTTAAGACATTCTTTCTGTCCCATATTCCTGGTTATCTGGACTGTATCTTGTTCCTTAGAAAGCCTGCATCGTTGCAACTTCCTTGCCCTGTCCAGCTTCTACTGGCAAAGTTAAGAGCTGTTCACTCCCCGGTGCCCGTCTCCAACTGCAATGTATCCAGCTAAAACTTAGAAGCTTTTCTACCTTACAAGAGCTTCCAGTTGCTAAGCAACATCCACATGCTTATGCCTTTTTATTTTTCACACTGTAACCCTCTTTAAGCACATTAGAATCACATCGGATGCACTGAATGATGGCATCTTCCAGGAGGCCAAGGAGAAGAAATAGAAAATGAAATAACAAGAGGCTGGAGCAGGCCTAAGGAACAGTCACTCAGCCCTGCGCTAGGTCAGATCCACCTGTCATCTGCGTCCACAGCATGAGCTACTCCCAGGGAACTAAATTAGCTTCTAAGTGATAGTTATTTTGAGTAAGGTAAATGAGAATGTCCAGGGAGAAGGGAGCTTAGGCAGCAGCAAATGAATGGAACTGTTCCTCTCCTCCCCTTCCTCTTAAAACTCTCCAAGAATGAAACCATATGAGCTGTAGCATGAAGACAGTCTTTTCTATACAGAACAGTAGTCAAAATATATAAAACAAAACCTGAAAGGTATACCGTAGCCTGCCTAGGTTGCAAGTATTGAATTTTTCCCCCAAATGTGAATTTACTGTCATCATGTAAATATTGTATAATGTAAAAAGGCAAAGTCGCAATAGTCCCAGATGACCATAGGCTGCTCTCCTCTTTGAGGGCTCAGAGCTGATGGGTGGTAATTTACCCAGAGTATCACGACTCCTCAGGCAAGGAGCAAGGTTGAGAAGGGTGGGCTTCAGCCAGTGCAGGAATTAAACTCGTGCTGTCGGCGTTGCTCTGCATCATGAACGAGCTGTCCAGCCAACTGAGGTAAACTGGCAAGATATGTCAATGAGGCAGTCACCAAAATCAGTGTAAGTGTCTGCACAATGTTATAAATAACCAAAGGGATATTTTACTGTCAAATTAACAATGTTGCACAATGCTGTGAAATTAAAATTTGTACTCTGATCTTTTTTAATAGTTGGAGTGGGATCACCTATGGGGTGTACACAAATTTAACATTGTATTATATCATTGCTGCTGTTTATATATGCAGAATGGGTCATAATGACGGGGGCATCATTTTACTAGGACCTTTCTGTGATTGCTGGTGCATCTTGAAAGGGGGGGGAAAAAATCATGCATGATGAAGGGGAGCGTTAAAGGCAAGGGAGGAATAAGGAAACCTGAAATCAGAGAAGCACCTGGGCCCATGATTTCTTTCACTAAAATATTCCCACAGCATTCTCTCACTGCCCCAGATTCTACCCCAGACGTTCCATCACCACCCCCCATCCTGTACATTGTATTGCCTATCAATTCCTCAGTCTAAATGTACTGACAGGTGTTGCTCCTTATGTCAAATGTACTGTCATTCCCCACCTCACCAAGTATATTGGCAGGCCATTCATTCATCCCTCCATGTGTAGTATTTCTGGGTTCCTCCTTTTAGATGCTTAGTGCCCCCCTGCCCCCCAGGTACTCAATTAATTCCTGTCAGTCCAAATTAGCATGCTAGTATCAACCAACGCTTTGCTTGGTTTTGGCAACACGTGTTTGAAATCCTGACTTTTTATACAGCCTTCAAGTAATAGCTGTTCCTTTACAGGTCGTAAATATCACCAAGGTCACTGGTGATGGGAACCCAACTGAGCTAATTTACTTTGTGGAGAAGCAGAACGGGGAACGCCTTGATGCAAACGAAGCTGCTAACCTTATCAATAAGGTGGACATACAAAGAGCAGCAATTGTTCTAGGCTATCGTATACAAGGTGCACTGGCACAACGTAAGTATACTTTGACTTCCTCTTACAAATGCTTGATGGATAGGGCACTGAGTGTGTCGAAGATGAATGAATTGACAGCACTGATCAAGGCTAATTATTCCTATGCACAGTTCAGTTCGTACCTCATGCAGTTAAAATTCAAAAACCCCCAGGCTTCTTGCTCAGTCGATAAGGAACTAAGTCATGCAGACTAGATTTGACCCTTCGTTAGTTGAGCTCATTTGGAAACATGGTAAGATTCTACAGGTGGCCTGAGAATACCTCAGTTGGGGAGAGAAGGAGTCTTGGTGAGATGCTGCAGTGCATCATGTCGATGGTACACACTGCTGCCACTGTATACCATTGTAGAGGGAGTAAATGAATAAGGTGTTGGGTGGGGTTCTAATCAAGGCAGGCTGCTTTGTTCTGAATGGTGTCCAGCTTCTTGAATCTGGTTTGAGCTGAACTCATTTAGGCATGTGGAGAGTATTCCATCACACTGCTGACTTGTGCCATGTAGATTTTTAAAGTTTGATGATGACACCACTGTAGTGGGTCAGATCTCAAACAATAACGAGACAGAATACAGGAATGAGACCGAGAATCTGGTGAACTGGTGCGGCAACAATAATCTCTCCCTCAATGCAATAAAATGAAGGAGATTGTCATCAACTTCAGGAAGCGTAAAGGAAAACGTGCCCCTGTCTACATCAACAGGGACGAAGTAGAAAGGATCGAGAGCTTCAAGTTTTTAGCTGTCCGGATCACCAACAACCTGACCTGGTTGCCCCATGCCGACACTATTGTTAAGAAAGCCTACCAACGCCTCTACATTCTCAGAAGACCAAGGAAATTTAGCATGTCAGCTACGACTCCAACCAACTTTAACAGATGCACCATAGAAAGCATTCTTTCTGGTTGTATCACAGCTTGGTATGGCTCCTGCTCTACCCAAGGCCGCAAGGAACTACAAATGATCGTGAATGTAGCCCAATCCATTATGCAAACCAGCCTCCCATCTATTGACACTGTCTACATTTCCCGCTGCCTCAGCAAAGCAGCCAGTATAATTAAGGACCCCCCACACCCTGGGCATTCTCTCTTCCTTTTTCCTTCAGGAAAAAGATACAAAAGTCTGAGGTCACGTGCCAACCGACTCAAGGACAGTTTCTTCCCTGCTGCTGTCAATTATTGCCCACACTACTAGGGAACAAGCAATTCTGGATTTGGTGATGTGTAATGAGGCAGACTTGATTAGGGAGCTTAAGGTGAAGGAACCCTTAGGGAGCAATGACCACAATATGATAGAATTTGCCCTGCAGTTTGAGAGGGACAAGCTGGAGTCAGATGTAACGGTATTACAATTAAATAAAAGTAACTACAAAGACATAAGGGAGGAGCTGGCCAGAATTGATTGGAAAGGGAGCCTAGCAGGGAAGACAGTGGAACATCAATGGCAGGAGTTTTTGAGAGTTATTCGGGAGGCACCAACAGAAATTCATCCCAAGGCAGAGAAAACATGCTAAGGGGAGGACGAGGCATCCATGGCTGATGAAGGAAGTCAAGGACAGCATAAAAGCAAAAGAAAAAGCATACAAAGTGGCAAGGATTAGTGGGAAGCCAGAGGATTGGGAAGCCTTTAAAAGCGAGCAGAGGACAACTAAAAAAGGCAATAAGGGGGGGAGAAGATGAAATATGAGTGTAAGCTAGCTAGTGATATAAAAGAAGATAGGAAGAGTTTTTTTCAATATATAAGAGAGGCAAAAATAGTCATTGGATCACTGGAAAATGAGGCTGGAGAAGGAGTAATAGGAAACAAAGCAATGGCAGAGGAACTGAATAGTTACTTTGCGTTAGTCTTCACGGTGGAAGACACTGGTGGGATGCCAGAGCTCCAGGAGAGTCAGGAGGCACAGGTGAGTGTAGTGGCCATCGCTAAGGAGAAGGGTCTGGGGAAACTGAAAGGTCTGAAGGTAGATAAATCACCTGGACCGGACGGCCTACACCCCAGGGTTCTTAAAGAGATAGCTGAGGAAATTGTGGAGGCATTGGTAGTAATCTTTCAGGAATCACCTGGAGGCAGGGAGGGTGCTAGAGGACTGGAAAGTAGCGAATGTAACACCGCTGTTTAAGAAAGGAGGGAGGCAGCAGACGGGAAATTATAGGCCGGTTAGCCTGACTTCGATCATTGGCAAGAGTTTAGAGTCCGTTATCAAAGATGAGATCACAGAGTACTTGGAAGTGCATGATCAAATAGGACTGAGTCAGCAGGGCTTCGTCAGAGGATGTTTTTTAAAAAAAAGGGAGGCATGGACAAGTTGGGCTGAAGGGCCTGTTTCCATGCTGTAAACCTCTATGACTCTAGGCCATGCCTGACAAATCCGTTAAGAGTTCTTTGAGGAGGTAACAAGGAAGTTAGATAAAAAAGAACCAGTGGACGTGATTTATTTAGATTTCCAGAAGGCCTTTGACAAGGTGCCGCATAGGAGACTATTAAATAAGTTAAATGCCCATGGTGTTAAGGGTAAGATCCAGGCATGGATAGAGGATTGGCTGACTGGCAGAAGGCAGAGAGGTTTTTTTCAGGATGGCTGCCAGTGATTAGTGGTGTGCCTCGGGTCAGTGCTGGGACCACAACTTTTCACAATATACATTAACGATTTGGAGGAAGGAACGGAAGGCACTGTTGCTAAGTTTGCAGATGATACAAAGATATGTAGAGGGACAGGTAGTATTGAAGAAGCAGGGGGGGCTGCAGAAGGACTTGGACAGGTTAGGTGGGTGGGCTAATAAGTGGCAGATGGAATACAATGTGGACAAATGTGAGGCTCTGCACTTTGGAAGGAGGCATGGGCTATTTTCTAAATGGGAAAATGCTTAGGAAATCAGAAACACAAAGGGACATGGGAGTCATTGTTCAAGACTCTCAAGGTGAACATGCAGGTTCTGTCAGCAGTTAGGAAGGCAAATGCAATGTTAGCATTCATGTAGAAAGGGCTAGGATACAAGAGCAGGGATGTACTCTTGAGGCTGGTCGGACCCCATTTGGAGTATTGTGAGCAGTTTTGAGCCCCATATCTAAGGAAGGATGTGCTGGCCTTGGAAAGGGTCCAGAGGAGTTTCACAAGAATGATCCCTGGAATGAAGAGCTTGTCGTATGAGGAACGGTTGAGGACTCTGGGTCTGTACTCGTTGGAGTTTAGAAGGATGAGGGGGTATCTTATTGAAACTTATAGGATACTGCGAGGCCTGGATAAAGTGGACGTGGAGAGGACGTTTCCATTAGTAGAAAAAAACTAGAACCAGAGGGCACGACCTCAGGCTAAAGGCACGATCTTTTAAAACAGATGAGGAGGAATTTCTTCAGCCAGCAAGTGTTGAATCTGTGGAACTCTTTGCCGCAGAAGGCTGTGGAGGCCAGGTCATTGAGTGTCTTCAAGACGGCGATAGATATGTTCTTGATTAATAAGGAGATCAGCGGTTATGAGGAAAAGGCAGGAGAATGGGGATGAGAAAAATATCAGTCATGATTGTTTGGCGGAGCAGACTTGATGGGCCGAGTCTTATGGTCTATCCCTGGTTGTTATTAGAAGGCTCAAAACCACCTTCACTTTCAGTCACTGTGATCTTAATGGTGATATGTTCCCAAAGTAACAGTAGGAATTCCAGGATATTAATCCAGCCACAGTGAAGGCAAGGCTATATGTTCAAATCAGGTGGTGTATGATTTTGATGTGTCCTTGGAGAAAGAAGGGATGACTAGAAACAGTGGGACTGTTATAAAGTGTAAAATGTTGGTAAAAAGTTTATTGAGCTTATTTAACTCCTGTTCCTAGAAGCTCTGTCCATACATTGCAAGTTAAAAGCCTTAGAGTGAAGACGGATTAAGTCAACTCTGATGTTTTTAGTTCATGAAATAAGTGTTACGAACAAGGCCAGCATTCATTGTCCATCCCTAATTGACTTCAAAGAAGGTGGTGAGAAACGTGATGGTGTGACTTGGAGGGAATTTGCATGTGGCAATTTTCCCACACCTACAGCTCTTGTTCTTTTAAGTAGTAGAGATCATAGGCTTGGAAAGACATCTGTCAAAGGAACTATTACTACAAACTCCAGAACAGGTTAAATTGTGATGCAAGTTCAAGTCCAAACTTGAAACTGAAAACGGGTGATCCCTAACCTTAAGTAGCACTCTATGCTGGATACCTGTCCTTCCATAAACCTATGCGCCAAATTCTCTCACATCACTGAACTTAATTGTCATGTGTTACATTCTCGCACTGTCTTTTTTTGCCAGAGACCCAAACTATGTCAGTATTGAGCCTTATTCTGCCCATGTGTATATTCCAGCCCCAGATGCTGGGCACTCAGGCCTGAAATGCTCACCCATTCCCATACGCACACAGATGAGACATCAGCCTGTTCTGCCAGTTATACACATCAAAATTTGGGAAAGGAGGAAAAAAACCACTCTAATTCATCCATCCAGTAACACCCTACAGAATTCAGCTGTTCCTTTGTCGTAGTAAAGGGATTGATAGTGCTTTCAGTAGATGAGAGTAACCATGTTACAATTTTAGCTGTGCCATCTTTATTATGTAATCCACATACTTTCCAAAGATGGATACTTATGGAATAGAGGAGATGCCTTGAAGCTTGAGGCAGTATTTTCAGGCCTTGACAGCGATGCTGACATCCTTGGATATAATTTTTAAAAACACTCATACTATGATTTGTTTGTGACTTCTTTTGTAGCGGTGGAGATCATTGCCACCTCTTCCCCGACAGATGAGAATAAGAACCTGTGGATCATCATGGCAGTGATGGTGCCAGTAATTGTGGTGGTCGTCATCATCACAATCCTGTACTGGAAGTTCTGCCGAACAGACAAGCTGGAGTTTCAGCCAGATACCATGAGCAATATTCAACAACGGCAAAAAGTAAGAAACTCAAGTTGTTGAGCTTTTTTAATTGAGAATTTCACAATAAAATAAAATAAAATAAAATGAGGAGACAAGGCCAATAATGCAGGGCACCAGCAAGTAAGGAGGTAGTGATTAGGTGACTAATATTTTTTTTTCTAAGGATAAGGAAAGTTTAAAGGGAATAAGTAATTCTACAGTTCTAGTTCTGATGAGTAATAAAATTGGGTAAGAGTTGACGTAGCAGTTTAAACAGTGAGAAAGGAGAGCGATGAACTTGAATTTGAACCAAGAACAAGAGAAAGAACTTCAAAAGGTGGCCATTTTCCCATTGTGGCTCAGCCAAACAGGCAACAAAACAGCGTTTCAATGAAATTAAGGGGTGGCACGGTGGAACAATGGTTAGCACTGCTGCCTCACGGCGCCAGGAACTCGGGTTCAATTCCTGGCTGTGCGGAATCTGTCCATGTTCTCCCCATGTCTGCGTGGGCTTCCTCCAGGTGCTCCAATTTCCCCTCTCAGTTCAAAAGATGTGCTGGTTAGGTGCATTGGCCATGCTAAATTCTTCCTCAGTGTACCCGAACAGGCGTGGGAGTGTGGCGACTCAGGGATTTTCACAGTAACTTCATTGCAGTGTTAATATAAGCCTACTTGTGACAAAAAAAAGCCTAATCATAATGGGCTGAAATGGAGGCAAGAGTAGGGGACTGTTAGGCAATGAGCTTCGTTGTATGCTGCACAGGAGTGAGAAACAACCCCAAAACATTTTGTCCCATCAAGTGATGCAGTGACGTTCAGGGCCCTCAAAAGATTAAGCTGATTAATCATTTCAAATATAGATATCCCACGTTATTCTGGTGAAGAATGTTGAATTTTGTGATTTGTGCAATGGAAGAGGAGGGAAACAAAGAAGAATAAAAACAATAGGAAGTAAAGTGTAGTGTTTCTTATATAGCCAGTTGATTGACCACGTTTCCAAATGGTGTTTCCTTAGCCTTAGCTTCAACTATCACATACAGAGCCTAAATGTTCAAAAGGAGAACGCATTCCTCGCTTACAGTGGCAGTGTGTCCTGTTACCTGTCAACTCTTCAGTGATCAATAATAAAAAGGATCTTCTGTGAAAGAACTTGAGAGCTCACACTTCCAATTAAATTGTACAATGAGTCAGTCAGTGAGGTTTAAAGGAGAGGAGTTCTACCTGCTTGAGAGAAGGTATTGGGCTGAGAAGTAATTTTGCAAATTTGAGCTATTAGAGTGGGTTGGATAATGGATAGAAATTAGGATTATTTTGTTTGGTTGGCTGGTACCTGACTAGCATGGAATCCATCACAACATATGAATCAAGCCACAGAGAAATTCCCATAATTGTTTTTTCATTTGTCTGAAATTGAGTGCATGCATTCTAACCATTGTGGGTGTATCCTATTCTAAGCCTAGAGGGTTTAAATACAAGTCGGCAAGAGGGAAGACTTGGAAATCTTGAGGGTGCACAGAGGTGTTACTGGAATTCTAATCATCTAAAACTATGCACAGCTTTGGTAAGCTTTCTGCTGCTTCTTCAGCTATCACCCGTCTTTGAGTCTGCCTACCCTTCAACATACCCAGTCAAGAAACCTGCTCGGGCATTGGATTGCTAAGAATTGGCTGAGTTTCCATAATTCACCATCTTGGAGCCATCATTCAATATAACTGACTAATTGATATCCAAAGTTCTTATTCTATTGGATGAATTCTAGTGATTACATTCTGAAAACTGAATATATTCCCACCTTTTGAATCTGGATGTCCATCTGATTGGTGAGGTTACTTTTGCTAGTTTGTGGTCTCAGGAATATAAGTCTGATAAACTGGCAAGCTGCCATAGACTAGACTGTTTCATTTTTCAGGAAGTTGTATTATCTGTCAGTTTTCTCCACAGCTGCTCTACTGAAGGCGCTGGCTAGATTTTGCTTTAATTTGGTTGGTTAACCATTAATTCCACATCCAAATGGCCATTTTTCATGGGTGAGCATTGACTGTTGCGGGAAGTTTCAACCCATTCCTGGTCCTCTTTTCACCTGTTGTCTACATTCATATCTTCCTTCGAGGCATTGCAAGGAGGTCAGGAGCACTTTGCTGATATGCTAAAAATTATTTTCTTGCACACTCAGCTCGATTGCTGAAGTCAGTCATTAAACTGAAATCTGCTGACCCACCCAAACCAAAAATGGAACCTGTGGCCTTCCCATATGATTTAATACATAATGAGAGGAATTTTCCCATCTCGCCTGCCGTGGGACAGAAATTTCCCATCTCGCCTAGCGGGTGGGACAGAAATTTCGGCATACCATTTAAAGGTCCGTTGACCTGAGGCAGGAATTTTTGGTCTTGGGGCGCAAGCAACCGGAAAGTCCCGCTCAATACTTCCAGCAATTAAGCCATCAGGGCAACTCCTTTTCTGAACTCTCAACTGTGAATATCTTTATATGACAGTTACATTCAGCTTTAATTGTTTGTGATATTTTTACTTCAGTTTCCTTCATAAAATCTAACAAATCCCTTTTAAAGTAAAGGATGTGCAACACAGTTTTAAAATGGCTTGGAACAACTTGAGTGCAAGATGGGATTTAGGGGAGTTTTGCCCATGGCCACATGCCCCAAACACACACCACCCCCCCCTCCCCCCCCCCCCCCCCCCCCACCCCCCCCATAATCTTGGTAGAGCAATGGTACAATTTTATATGCAATGTTTGAGACTCTAAAACAACCACTTTGGTCACTTGGCAAAAACTTTGATCCACTGCGAGCATGGGCATTGTTTGCAAAAAGTGGAACATGAGAGTGAGAGACAGTGGTGGTTATTGTGTAACCATGCCAATGGAAATCAAATGCTAAGAAATGAAGGATAGCCGTTGAATTGCTTGTAGCTGTAGAGGGTGAACACAGGATGTACCTGTATTTTTGGGAATGTGTCCTGATGCCCTCAGCTTTGATGTTGGCTGTAAATGTATCAACTCCAGGAGGGCATGTGTTGTCTGAGAGTGGGTTGTTAGCCCTTAGCATTGTGGATAATATCATTGACAGGCCTGTGCTGAATGCACCTTGCCTTTTCTGAGAAGCTTTCTGAAATGAAAGAGATCTATTATGCCTGTTCCCATGGTTCTTCAGTACTGAGGAATGCAGTGCCTGTGTACCCTAATGGTGTCCCAGCACTGACGTTGGACCAGTGATCTATTCTGCATGTCAGGACAGATAAATATTATTCTTTCACAAGCCTGCCTGACAACATCAAGATTGGAAAGTAAGTAAGTAATAAAGTATAAAGTGATTGAGGCCACAGTGCAGATAGTAAGATACACATTTGTAATAAATTTCTCTAAAAATGTTCAACATGTAAAACTAATAAACAAGAATATACTATCCTACAATCAATGACAGCTTTCATTTGAACTAACCCCATTCTGTCAAAAGAAATACATAAGCAGAGGCTACATCACACTCATTTATATTAATGATTCTTGTGCTGCCTCTGTGAACTTCAAAGTCACATTTCAGGGAAATTAATTTAAATTGGTCATTAATGCTGATTCATTTCTCCAGTATCATACAGAGGAAAATCCATAAGGCCAAATCTCTCTATTCAAGGGTTTCGCAGACTTGTGCACAACTATGCTGCTAGTAATACTAACTCTTGGAAGGCAGATGGAAGCACTATTTGGGCAGTTTAAATTCCAGGGGAGCTGTACCCTGACTCCTGAAGAAATGAAATGAACTTCAGGAGGAGGTTTTCCATGATGCATCACAGGGCATAGTTAGGCTCACATTTCTTCTCATTGATCCCAATTTCTGAGGCCATCTCCATGAGGCAAAGATTTTGATCCAAAAATCTCACATTTCATGTCCTGTTTTGTATTGGATGGTTGACAAACGTTTATCCATATCCATTTTTAACATTTCATAAGAATCATAAAAACTAGGAGGAGGAGTAGGCAATTTAACCCCTCGAGCCGGCTCTGCCATTTAATACGATCATGGCTGATTTAATCTCGGCTTCAACTCCACTTACTTGCTTGTTCACCATAGCCTTTCAAACCCTTATTAATTAACAATCTGTCCACCTCTTCCTTAAATATACTCAATGTCCCAGCATGCACGATGCTCTGGGGTAGTGAATTCCACAGACTCGTGACCCTTTGACAGAAGTAATTTCTCCTCATTTCTGTTTTAAATCTGCTCTCTCTTATCCTAAAACTATGATCCTTTGTTCTAGATTACCCTACAGAAGGAAATATCCTCTCCATGTCTACTCTGTCAATCCCCTTATCATTTTTTACACCTCAATTAGATCTCCTCTCATACTCGGGATTATTGGCTTAAACTGCCCAATCTCTCTCCATACGTCAACCCTCATCTCGGGAATCAATTTAGTGATCCTCCTCTGAACCACCTCCAATGCAACTACATTCCTCTTCAAGTAGGGGGACCAAAACTATGCACACTAATTCAAAGTGCAATCTCACTAATGCATTGTACAGTAGCAACAACAACACTTCACTACTTCTATATTCTATTCCTTTAGCAATAAATGTCAAGATTTAATTTGCCTTCCTTATTACCTGCTGTACCTGCATACTAGTTTTTTGCGATTTATGCACAAGGGCACCCAGATCCCTCTGCACTGGAGCACGCTGAAGTTTCTCTCCATTTAGATAATTTGCCTTTGTATTTTTCCTACCAAAATGGATAACCTCACACTTATCCATGTTAAACTCCATTTGTCATTTTTTTCCCCCCCATTTAATTAACCTATCCATATTCATTTGTAAATTTCTTATTTCATTATCGCAACTTCACTTCCACAACCTCCCTTGGCCAATTACTTCGCTTTTGCCATGCTCTTCATCGAGAATTTGTTTCTTAAATTCATGTTAATCCAGCAGTTAATTCATTAATCTTGTGTTCAAATCTTTCACCCTTTAATATTGAAAATAGTTCTTTGAGCCTTTTTGACTATCTTAAATCCTTCATTAAGATCGTCTCTTAAAGTTCCCTTCCTAATAATGTAAAAGTCCCTTGTATCCTTACCCTACCTTCAAAGTTTAACTAGTTCATCCCATTTACCAAATTATTGATACTGTTTTACAGTCGCCCAAGATGATGCTTCCCCTGTCCCCAATTTACTGTGTTGCAGTGTAGAAAACAGCACAATGCCTGATGGTCAAGATCCATGCTGTCTCCACTCTTGACTCCTTTTCTAATCTCTGTGTTTCTGCAAACATAGAATGGCCTGCTGGCCAACTTGATTGTATTTTGGCCTTTTGTCACCCCTTTGTGTGTTGGTATGTAATGAATAACAGGCCTGTTGAAAAGTTTTGAAACATGCTAAATTATATGAACTCTCTTCTATTGATATAGAGGATTAAATGTTCACCATGAAGCAAAACAAAAATGGCCCATCGAGTCTGCGCTGACCACAGTACGATCCAGGCCATATCCCCGTAACCCTACATAATTACCCTGCTAGTCCCTCTGAGACTAGGGGGCAATTTAGCATGGCCAATCAACCTAACCCACACATCTTTGGGCTGTGGGAGGAAACTGGAGCACCTGGAGGAAACCCACACTGACATTAGGAAAATGTGCAAAATCACAAAGGCAGTCTGAGGCCGGAATTGAACCCAGGTCCCTGGCGCTGAGGCAGCAGTACTAACCACTATGCAACCGTGCCACCCATTGTTGTTACAGACACTTGCCATTTCCGTTGAACATGCTTGCTGACTCATGGGCTCAATCGAACTGTTCAGTCATAGAATCATAGAAACCTTACAGCACAGAAAGAGGCCATTCGGCCCATCGAGTCTGCATCGACCACAATCCCACCCAGGCCCTACCCCCATATCCCTACATATTTACCCACTAATCCCTCTAACCTACGCATCTCAGGACACTTAGGGCAATTTTAGCATGGCCAATCAACCTAACCCGCACACCTTTGGACTCACAGTTTGCCATCAAGCTTAGCATTGAGGTCACAGATCAGTAGCTTGATATCATGGCTGGGTACATCATCCAACGTGTCCCACAGTTGGCAGAATTAATGTTTCACCTCCTCAGGTCTGGCTCTGTTGGTGGATAAATTTGCACAACGGTGACTTTGACGTGCCTTGTGTGGAATCTGGCGGTGAGGATTTGCTGGTGTACTGGCTTTTACCCACTAAAGCTTGAACTTGATCCCATCATACATACATCCTCCGATGTGTCACCCTTACTTTGCTGGTACAGCAATTACTTTGGAGCAGGAGTAGGCTATTCAGCCCTTTGAATCTGCTCTATCATGCAGTAAGATCCATACTGATCTGCTGGTGTTCTCAACTCTGCTATCCTCTCTGTCCCCTGTGGTCATTGACTCTCTTGTTATAGAAATATAGGACTTAGGAGCTACTTGCTGTTTCTTTAGTGGTGATGGTTTTTTACAGAGTGAGGGTGCTAGCCTCATGCCGAACCCTTCCTTTTTAACCTGGCTTGGGACTGGCTTCAGCAGAGTTATGATGTGGAGATGCCGGCGTTGGACTGGGGTAAACACAGTAAGAAGTTTAACAACACCAGGTTAAAGTCCAACAGGTTTATTTGGTAGCAAAAGCCACACAAGCTTTCGAGGCTCTAAGCCCCTTCTTCAGGTGAGTGGGAATTCTGTTCACAAACAGAATTTATAAAGACACAGACTCAATTTACATGAATAATGGTTGGAATGCGAATACTTACAACTAATCCAGTCTTTAAGAAACAAAACAATGGGAGTGGAGAGAGCATCAAGACAGGCTAAAAAGATGTGTATTGTCTCCAGACAAGACAGCCAGTGAAACTCTGCAGGTCCACGCAACTGTGGGAGTTACAAATATTGTGACATGAACCCAATATCCCGGTTGAGGCCGTCCTTGTGTGTGCGGAACTTGGCTATCAGTTTCTGCTCAGCGACTCTGCGCTGTCGTGTGTCGCGAAGGCCGCCTTGGAGAACGCTTACCCGAATATCAGAGGCCGAATGCCCGTGACCGCTGAAGTGCTCCCCAACAGGAAGAGAACAGTCTTGCCTGGTGATTGTCGAGCGGTGTTCATTCATCCGTTGTCGCAGCGTCTGCATAGTTTCCCCAATGTACCATGCCTCGGGACATCCTTTCTTGCAGCGTATCAGGTAGACAACGTTGGCCGAGTTGCAAGAGTATGTACCGTGTACCTGGTGGATGGTGTTCTCACGTGAGATGATGGCATCTGTGTCGATGATCCGGCACGTCTTGCAGAGGTTGCTGTGGCAGGGTTGTGTGGTGTCTTGGTCACTGTTCTCCTGAAGGCTGGGTAGTTTGCTGCGGACAATGGTCTGTTTGAGGTTGTGCGGTTGTTTGAAGGCAAGAAGTGGGGGTGTGGGGATGGCCTTGGCGAGATGTTCGTCTTCATCAATGACATGTTGAAGGCTCCGGAGGAGATGCCGTAGCTTCTCCGCTCCGGGGAAGTACTGGACGACGAAGGGTACTCTGTCCACTGTGTCCCGTGTTTGTCTTCTGAGGAGACAAAACCGCACCGACCTCCTCAGAAGACAAACACGGGACACAGTGGACAGAGTACCCTTCGTCGTCCAGTACTTCCCTGGAGCGGAGAAGCTACGGCATCTCCTCCGGAGCCTTCAACATGTCATTGATGAAGACGAACATCTTGCCAAGGCCATCCCCACACCCCCACTTCTTGCCTTCAAACAACCGCACAACCTCAAACAGACCATTGTCCGCAGCAAACTACCCAGCCTTCAGGAGAACAGTGACCAAGACACCACACAACCCTGCCACAGCAACCTCTGCAAGACGTGCCGGATCATCGACACAGATGCCATCATCTCACGTGAGAACACCATCCATCAGGTACACGGTACATACTCTTGCAACTCGGCCAACGTTGTCTACCTGATACGCTGCAAGAAAGGATGTCCCGAGGCATGGTACATTGGGGAAACTATGCAGACGCTGCGACAACGGATGAATGAACACCGCTCGACAATCACCAGGCAAGACTGTTCTCTTCCTGTTGGGGAGCACTTCAGCGGTCACGGGCATTCGGCCTCTGATATTCGGGTAAGCGTTCTCCAAGGCGGCCTTCGCGACACACGACAGCGCAGAGTCGCTGAGCAGAAACTGATAGCCAAGTTCCGCACACACAAGGACGGCCTCAACCGGGATATTGGGTTCATGTCACAATATTTGTAACTCCCACAGTTGCGTGGACCTGCAGAGTTTCACTGGCTGTCTTGTCTGGAGACAATACTCATCTTTTTAGCCTGTCTTGATGCTCTCTCCACTCCCATTGTTTTGTTTCTTAAAGACTGGATTAGTTGTAAGTATTCGCATTCCAACCATTATTCATGTAAATTGAGTCTGTGTCTTTATAAATTCTGTTTGTGAACAGAATTCCCACTCACCTGAAGAAGGGGCTTAGAGCCTCGAAAGCTTGTGTGGCTTTTGCTACCAAATAAACCTGTTGGACTTTAACCTGGTGTTGTTAAACTTCTTACTGTGTTCAGCAGAGTTGCCAGCCCTGGGACTGGCTTTGGCAGAGTTCTGCAGTAATAACACTGTTTTACTTTGGGTATCTGGGTCTCTTTTCTTAAAGTAGGGGAGGCTGGGAATCTATCTGTATTTACAGAGCATGCCCTGGAGTGCATTGGTTATTGCAGGTAATCCTGAAGAGTGCGTAGTTATTGACAATATTTCCCCTTGAGTGTATAAGTAATTGGAGGTCGTCTGCAGAAGTGTTTCAGTAATTGAAGAGGGATCCCCAGGAGTTTGCCAATTGTAGATGGTGTCCAGGAGAGTCCCAAATTCAATGGGGACACCTGGATTGTGTCCCTAATTATGGGGGCTCCCCAGGAACGGCCTCCCTAATGGCAGGCATTCCCCTACTCTGTTGTCCCAAATGACAGGTGGTCACTATTGACATCAGGTTCAATATCATTCAGGACAAAGCGGGCTACTTGATTGACATCTCATCCAACACCTTAAACGTTCACTCTTTCCTCCACCACCACCACACAGTG
This sequence comes from Mustelus asterias, assembly GCF_964213995.1. Taxonomy (NCBI): domain Eukaryota; kingdom Metazoa; phylum Chordata; class Chondrichthyes; order Carcharhiniformes; family Triakidae; genus Mustelus; species Mustelus asterias. Next base: position 58,292,886 of record NC_135809.1, on the reverse strand, counting down.
GCAGCAGAATATAATCTCCAAGGTATACTGCCGGAACTCACCAAGGGTCCTTTGACAGTACCTACTGTCAAATCTGCAACCTCATCACCTAAAAGGACAAGGGCAGCAGATAAATGGGAGCACCATTACTTGCAAGCTTCCCTCCAAGCCACACACCACCCTGACTTGGAACAATAATTGTCATTCCTTCACTGTCACTGGTCGAATTTCTGGAACACCTTGCCTAACAACATTATGGGTAGCCTACAGTATATGAACTGCAGTGGTGTGAAAGTAATTGCAGCAATGTTAATGTGTTGGCTCAGATACTTGGGTCAACTCTCCTGCTTTTGGTCGCATACAGCCTCCTGAGAGGGTGAAGACAGGTTACTGGTATAATATCTAATCCAAATAGTGGCACTTCCATCAGTGCAGCACTTCCTCAGGGCTGCATAGGAGCCACAGTTTTGTGAAAAGGGTGCAGTCAGAACATCTTTTAAAATGTAAAATTTGTTGCAGGGGGATCCAGGATACCCAGAAAAATATCTGGTAAGCAAATACTAAATTCTGACTGAAATTTATTGCAGGATTGGTGCAAACTTAATCTGGAACAGGTCTGAACACAAAAGACTAGTCTCGAATTAAATTCAATTAATGACGAAGAATAAACTTGAGATTCGGCAGTGATTAATGATGTTTAGGATTGAAAGGGCACTCAAAGCTGAAAGTCAAATTATGTTTGTTATCACTGGCAATTTTGTCCAATCATCTGAATCCAATTGATATGAAAGTATCTAGAACAGTAAACTTGATGGCAAAAGTGAGGAGAATATTTCTGGTCAGAACCTTGACTGTTAAAGACACAGTGCCAACTTTATTTACTAAGCTATATGTTTCTTCAGTAAATAGCTGATTTCTTAATTTTTTAAAAATTGGAACAAATGATGAAGGATGAACAGATCGAGCCAAAACTTAATTATTTATGTTGTATAGAGATCAGTGGCTCAAGCAAATCTGTACCATAAGATCTATGCCAGAGGGAGGGGAAAATCATGGTTAAGGACTATTTTCTTTCAGTATTGATAGAGATTTAATTTTCCTCCTCATTTATATGGGGGATCTAACAAAACACTCTGCACATACTGAACTCGTCAGAAGAATATTGAAGCATTTAAAATTAACTGAAAGTATTCCCCCGTGGACAGTTCAGCCCAATTTCATAAGACCATAAGACACAGGAGCAGAATTAGGCCACTTGGCCCATCGAGTCTGCTCCGCCACTCGATCATGGCTGATATTTTTTCTCAGCCCCATTCTCCTGCCTTTTCCCCATAACCCCTGATCCCCTTATTAATCAAGAACCTATCTATCTCTGTCTTAAAGACACTCAATGACATGGCCTCCACAGCCTTCTGCGGCAAAGAGCTCCACAGATTCACCACTCTCTGGCTGAAGAAATTCCTCCTCATCTCTGTTTTAAAGGATCATCCCTTTAGCCTGAGGTTGTGCCCTCTGGTTCTAGTTTTTCCAACTAGTGGAAACATGCTCTCCACGTTCACTCTATCCAGGCCTTGCAATATCCTATAAGTTTCAATAAGATAACCCCCTCATCCTTCTAAACTCCAACGAGTACAGACCCAGAGTCCTCAACTGTTCCTCATACAACAAGCTCTTCATTCCAGGGATCATTCTAGTGAACCTCCTCTGGACTCTTTCCAAGGCCAGCACGTCCTTCCTTAGATATGGGGCTCAAAACTGCTCACAATATTCCAAATGGGGTCTGACCAGAGCCTTATACAGCCTCAGAAGTACATCCCTGCTCCTGTAGTCTAGCCCTCTTGACATGAACGCTAACATTGCATTTGCCTTCCTAACTGCCAACTGAACCTGCACATTAACCTTAAGAGACTCTTGAACAATGACTCCCAAGTCCCTTTGTGTTTCTGATTCCCTAAGCATTTTCCCATTTAGAAAATAGTCTATGCCTCCATTCCTCTTTCCGAAGTGCATAACCTCATACTTTTCCACATTGTATTCCATCTGCCACTTCTTTGCCCACTCACTTAACCTGTCCAAGTCCTTCCGCAGCCCTCCTGCTTCCTCAATACTACCTGTCCCTCTACATCTTTGTATCATCTGCAAATTTAGCAACAGTACCTTCAGTTCCTTCCTCCAAATCGTTGATGTATATTGTAAAAGGGTGTGGTCCCAGCACTGACCCCTGAGACACACCACTAGTCACCGGCTGCCATCCTGAGAAAGACCCCTTTATCCCCACTCTCTGCCATCTGCCAGTCAGCCAATCCTCTATCCATGCCAGAATCTTACCCTTGACACCATGGGCACTTAACTTAATTAACAGTCTCCTACGTGGCACCTTGTCAAAGGCCTTCTGGAAATTTAAATAAATCACGTCCTCTTGTTCTCCTTTATCTAACTTCCTTGTTACCTCCTCAAAGAACTCTTAACGGATTTGTCAGACGTGCCCTCCCCTTGACAAAGCCGTGCTGACTCAGTCCTACTTTATCATGCACTTCCAAGTACTCTGCGATCTCATCTTTAATAATGGACTCTAAAATCTTGCCAATGACCGAAGTCAGGCTAACCGGCCTATAATTTCCCATCTGCTGCCTCCCTCCCTTCTTAAACAGCGGCGTTACATTCGCTACTTTCCAGATCTCTGGTACCCTCCCTGCCTCCAGGTGATTCCTGAAAGATCACTACCAATGCCTCCATAATTTCTTCAGCTATCTCTTTAAGAACCCTGGGGTGTAGTCCATCCAATCCAGGTGATTTATCCACCTTCAGACCTTTCAGTTTCCCCAAAACCTTCTCCTTAGCGATGGCCATTACACTCACCTGTGCCTCCTGACTCTCCTGGAGCTCTGGCATCCCACCAGTGTCTTCCACAGTGAGGACTAATGCAAAGTAACTATTCAGTTCCTCTGCCATTGCTTTGTTTCCTATTATTACTTCTCCAGCTTCATTTCCCTGTGGTCCAATTTTTGCCCCTCTTACCTTTTTATATATTGAATAAAACTCTTCCTATCTTCTTTTATATCACTAGCTAGCTTACACTCATATTTCATCTTCTCCGCACCCCCCCCACCCCTTATTGCTTTTTTAGTTGTCCTCTGCTCTCTTTTAAAAGCTTCCCAATCCTCTGGCTTCCCACTAATCCTTGCCACTTTGTATGCTTTTTCTTTTGCTTTTATGCTGTCCTTGACTTCCCTCGTTAGTCATGGATGCCTCGTCCTCTCCTTAGCATGTTTCCTCCTCCTTGGGATGAATTTCTGTTGTGCCTCCTGTATAACTCTCAAAAACTCCTGCCATTGCTGTTCCACTGTCTTCTCTGCTGGTCTCCCTTTCCAATCAACTCTGGCCAGCTCCTCCTTCATGTCTTTGTAGTTACCTTTATTTAATTGTAATACCGTTACATCTGACTCCAGCTTGTCCCTCTCAAACTGCAGGGCAAATTCTATCATATTATGGTCACTGCTCCCTAAGGGTTCCTTCACCTTAAGCTCCCTAATCAAGTCTGCCTCATTACACATCACAAAATCCAGAATTGCCTGTTCCCTAGTAGGCTCTGTCACAAGCTGCTCCAAAAAACCATCTCTTAGACATTCCACACATTCCGTTTTTTAGGATCCACTACCTACCTGATTTTCCCAGCCCACCTGCATATTAAAGTCCCCCATGATTATTGTAATATTGCCTTTTTTATATGTCTTTTCCATCTCCTGATTTATTTTCTGCCCCACATCCTGACTACTGCTAGGGGGCCTGTATATAACTCCCATCAGGGTCTTTTTACCTTTGCGATTCCTCAACTCTATCCACAGAGATCCTATGCCTTCTGATCCTATATCACTTGTTGCTATCGATTTAAGTTCATTCTTTACTAACAATGCAACCCCGCCCCCTCTGCCCATCTGCCATGTCCTCTGATAGGACACATACCCTTGGATATTTAGATCCCAGTCCTGATCCCTTTGCAGCCATGTCTCTGTGATGCCCACAATTTCAATTTGCGCAACAAGCTCATTTACCTTGTTCCGTATACCGTACACATTTAGGTACAACACTCTCAGTCCTGCATTGACTACCTCCCTTCTCATACTTGTCACCTTTTTTGCTTTGTCTGCCATCTTCTATACTCTGTTCTATTACGTGGTCTGGAAATTTTACTAACCTCTCCTGATCCCTAGCTCCATTAACCTGCACCTCTACCCTCTCCTTTAACTTTGATTTTCTAATTCTCCATACAACTGAACCCTCTTCCCCCCCCCCCCCCCCCCCCCCCTACTATTTAGTTTAAAGCCCTATCTACAGCCCTAGTTATACGATTCACCAGTACTCTGGTCCCAGCATGATTCAGATGAAGACCGTCCCATCGGAACAGGTCCCCTCTTCCTCAATACTGGTGCCAATGTCCTATGATTTCAAACCCATTCCTCCCACACCAATCTTTGAGCCATGCATTTACCTCCTTAATCTTATTGACCCTGTGCCAATTAGCTCATGGCTCAAGTAGTAATCCAGAGATTGTTACCTTTTTGGTTCTGCTTTTTAATTTAGCTCCTAGCTGTTCATACTCCCTTAGCAGAACCTTTGTTCCTGATCTACCTATGCCATTGGTACCTACATGGACCACGACAACAGGTCTTTACCCTCCTACTCCAAGTTCCTCTGCAGCCCAGATGAGATATCCCGAACCCGAGCACCAAGCAGGCAACACAACCTTCGGGATTCTCGAACCTGGTCACAGAACAATGTCAATACTCCTAACTATACTATCCCCACTAATTTCAGCACAAAGGCAGTTGTTCATATCAGTTTATAAAATAGATATTTATTGCTTGGTAGAAGATTTTCAAATATTTAAACTCTGAAAATTGTGCCAAAAACAATTTATACTGGGTTTTATAGTTAATATTGTTTTAATGATTTTAATTTATGGGATGTGGGCATTAGGCCAGCATTTATTGCCCATCAGAATGTGGTGATGAGCTGCCTTTCTGAACCACTGCAGTCCCTGAGATGTAGGTACACCCTCAATGCTGTTAGGGTACAAATTCATGGATTTATCTAGTGACAGTAAAGGACCACGCTATATTCCCAAGTCAGAATGGTGGTGTTATCTGGTATCTGCTGTCCTTGTCCTTCCAGATGGTAGTGGCTGTGGGTTTCGTCATATCCAGGTCTTGCTATATTTGAACATGGACTTCTTCGGTATCTTGGGGAGTCACGAATTGTCATGAACATTGTGTAGTCATCAACGAATATCCCCACTTCTGACCTTATAATGAAAGGAAGGTCACTGAAGAAGCAATAGAAGATGATTGGGGCCGCACGGTAGCACAGTGGTTAGCACTGCTGCTTCACAGCTCCAGGGACCTGGGTTCGATTACCGGCTTGGATCACTGTCTGTGTGGAGTTTGCACATTCTCCTCGTGTCTGCGTGGGTTTCCTCCGGGTGCTCCGGTTTCCTCCCACAGTCCAAAGATGTGCGGGTTAGGTTGATTGGCCAGGTTAAAAATTGTCCCTTAGAGTCCTGAGATGTGTAGGTTAGAGAGATTAGTGGGTAAATATGTGGGGGTAGGGCCTGGGTGGGATCGTGGTCGGTGCAGACTCGATGGGCCGAATGACCTCCTTCTGCACTGTAGGGTTTCTACGATTTCTATGATTGGGCCCAGGACACTATCCTGAAGAACTCCTGCAGTGATGTGAAACTGCATTAGAATTTGGAAAGGCTGTTAGTCAATGGGCAAAGGGTCACTCTGTTGTTATACTGAGCCAAAAAGTGTTCCAGGTTTGGTCTCCAATCTCTGCTTAGGTTACCTGATCTCTACTGCAGAACTGGCTTGGATGTGACATTTGGCTTCAGTGTCAACATCAGCTAGGATCAGATTTAGCAGCAGTGGCTTTCAGGGTTGGGTAGTTCGGAGAAACTGACTGCCTCATGCTGCAAAATGACTACTTGTAAAAGGTAATAGGGGCTATACCCCAGCAAGCAGCCAATGGCTTTAACTGAGAACATTTTGAAAGATTTTTTAAAATCCTTTGCTTCCATCTAAACACCCAGTGACCCAAATTCTCCAATGTTGATGGAAAATGGTGCCTTTTTTCATCAGTGCACTCTGTACGTAAGCCATTCATTAAAAAAGTTGATGAGAAACAAGAACTGGGCTATCTTATTTTAACAATATAACCTGGAGGAAGAACATTAGTACAAGATTTAAAAAGAGGAAGTGTTGCTTGTACAGAACTGAAATGGGTCAGTGTGAAAATGATTTTTGCCGGAGACTGCCTCAGCAGTTTGGTATAATCTGGATATTGTCTGAGTTCAGATCCCTATTGTGTCTTTAATAACTCGGGATGAGGGAATTGTGACATGCAGGATGTGTTCTGAATGCATTTATCCTTGTGCACAGGAGTAACCAGACAGACAGTCTGAAAAATGTAGAATGTTTCAAATAGAAAATAAACCAAACTGGTGTCATAAAGAAAAGCGTAAGCTGGAATTTGGGGAAAGAAACCAGAACTGTTTCAAACACGCACCAAGTCCTCAGGATCTGAAAAAGGAAAGAAATGTTAAATGTGTTTGGGTGGAGACAAGATTTGTTTGTTTACAAATCCCTTCAAGATATCTACTCCCTCCATCTGCCCTACAATGTATCCCTCTTCTTCTGCTCCATGAGTTAGAGAGCCTTCAACTATCACATTCCAGTGTTATCTCCTTAATTCCAAGACCCCTTGTGAATTTGAGAATTGCATTAATTTAACTTTATTATGAACATGGCCAGGTGCTGATTGATCATGAACTGGCAATGTTAAATTGTGGGGGTGGGAGATCTAGTGCAACCGCTGAATTGAAGAACCACTTTGCTTTAAAAGGTCAAGCATGACTTTAGCATGAAACAGATGTAATGTTAAAGCTGATGCTGAAGGTAGCTCAAGTGGCCACAGAGGACCTATATAGTGAACCTGAGGGAGATGCAGTAGAAATGGGTTGTCATCATCCAAAAGATAACTGACTAGAAAGAGGGGACAGGGCAGGTGAAAGCTAATTCACAAGTGCGACATGGACAAAAAATGTCTGTGTTAAAAGAGATTTGCCAGGTTAAGTGTATCCTCAATTTTGGTAGACAAGATGCCAGCGTTGGACTGGGGTGGGCACAGTAAGAAGTCTCACAACACCAGGTTAAAGTCCAACAGGTTTATTTGGAGTCACGAGCTTTCGGAGTGCTGCTCCTTCATCAGGTGCGACTCATCTGATGAAGGAGCAGTGCTCCGAAAGCTCTTGATTCCAGATAAACCTGTTGGACTTTAACCTGGTGTTGTGAGACTTCTGGTGTTTCAAGAAATTGGAGCACCTTGCAAAGAACTTCAAAAATGCAAAATAAAAAACAGAAAATGCTGCAAAAGACTCAGCAAGTCTGGCAGCATCTGTGGAGAGAAACAAGAGTTAACGTTTTGAGTCCATATGACTTCTTCACTCTTTTGAGTCCACATGGGCTCCTTCACATGAACTCTCTCCACAGATGTTGCCAGACTTGCTGAATCTTTCCAAGATTTTGTTTTTATTTTATATTTCCAGCATCTACAATATTTTGCATTTATATGAATCCAAAGTTGTGGCTTAGATGAGAAAATGTAAACCAAATAATGCTACCGCCTGCATTTCCTTGGATGCTGTGGTGTCCATTTAATGTGTTGTGAGGTAGGCTGGCCACGAGTTTGACATATGTCAGGGTTCTTCATACTTGCAATATTTTTATTTATTCTTGCAGAAAAGAGCTCATAATAGGAAGGAATTCTTGTTTCGTTTTCAGAATTCCAGCGTACCCTTTCTTTTTGATCCAACTTGGATTTATTTTTCTGGTTGCAACATTCTGCATTTCTCAGATTGCTTGTCCAATCTCTCCTGTGGATCAGGTCGCGTTCAATCCTCAAGGATAATGTGCATTCAGAACAAATTCTGCAAGTCACGATCTCATCAACCAGCAAGTGAATTGATGGAGACTGGGGGAAGGGTTGTGGGGATGGGGAGAGTGCATCAGTTTTTTTAAAAATAAGTGCAAATGGTCAAAGCCAAGCTATAGACTCCTCATCTGTTGAATTTAAGTTGATCAGTCCACTGCTTAGCCTGTAAAGGGGACACTCCGTAATGTGCAGCATTGTTTGTGTCTCTCCACAAGTACATAAATGGTTTATACTGTGGCCCCAGCTGTGGAGGCTGGCTGCACAAGGGCCCTGGCATCTCCTGAACCTGTTTAGCAAGGACCATTCTCACTTGAAGGCAGCTCAGCACCGTCTTTCCAAGGGCAATTAGGGATGAGCAATAGATGCTGGCATAGCCAGTGATGCCCACATACATTGAATGAGCTAAACAAAAAGTTTAAAGCCTGCCCTTTGACAGATGTGTTTGTCACAAGGAACTTGTTATTGGCCCAATACTGCAAACCTTTAATCCATCTTGAGGGAACAAACTGTAAGTAGTCATTCTGGAATTTACAAGAGGTGGTTGGAGAGAGTCAAAAGGCAGGACATTTCAATTCTACAAGCAAAAACCCTTCATTGCTGCTTTTACTTCCTACCTCTGCCAAAAGCTTTCATATACTTGGGCACATAGCAAATCGCAAATTTAGTATACGTCCCACAACTTAGCACAGTATGTATGAGCATTCACAGCATGCTTATTTCTGTTAATTTTTTGATGCGTTTCCATGTGATGCGACGGGATTTAGGCACTACCATCTCGCAGCGCACAACAGCATTCACTTAACTTATAACCACCAGGTCTGGGTTATCTACTCCAGGAATTCAGATTTGGACGGTAAGAAACACCTGGTTAAACACAGTGTCATTAGTTCACTGAATCATTGGAAAGTGTGTGAATCAACCTCCAAGTTACGATTGTTTGTATGAAGTGTACGAGTCGTATATTTACAATAGTATTTGGATCACAATGCAAAATTGTCATGTGCTCCTAGTGTCTTGTATGTCCAATAGGAGTCCTAATCTGAGCTATGGGTTCATTAATCGCACTCACTCTCTCTTCAGTTAGCATACCCTAAGAGAGCATTGTCCACCATCGATTTCCTTTTTTTGTGTAATCTATGGTGAACCATGACTATGCTTGGCAAGGTACTGCAATAGTTTGCCATGGCCTTCTGCAGTATAGCTAACCAGGGTTTTTCTCACTCTTACTGCCTGTTTAGCCATGTTATGAACGAATGCACCTTCTTGGAGTGGGACTGGAACCCAGAACAGTGACTGGGACCATGCCCACATCACCAGAAGACCCCCTCCATTAAACTATTCAGCTGATGACGTCTATTATCTTGGATTCAGTTTCTGAGTCTGCCCTGTCTGTATTCATCATACTGGGAGACTGACTGGACAGTATGTTCACTTATTTCCTATGAACTGACTTCAGTCTATTCGTAAGTCATGCAGAGGTGATGCCCATTAACAGGACATGGCAAGAAGACGTACCTCTTGGATGCAGAACCTGTTTTTCGGGGTTCTATACCTCTGCACTAAAATGACTGATGCTAATCCACATATACCAAGCCAGATTCATGGACCCAGGTTTCTGTGGCTCTGATTCCTTCTGTTGTAAATGGGTCTCGTCCTTTATATTGTAGAGCGTGATCGGTGGAGGAGTACTGCCTCTTTGGGCACACTATTATATCATAAGGGTCCCTTTGGTTACCTTCAGCACCTGTAAAATCAAACAGGGTTGAATATAAATTATATTTCCAGCTAAAGCAACAATGGATATGTGGGAGAGACAAAAGAAACATCAGTTATTTACTTTGTAAGATATGAACATCGGTGAAATGTGAGAATACGAAATTGTCCTTTCCAGTATACATTTAATTTAAAGGAAACCTAATTATAGGACCCCACCAAGGTTGAAAAGAGTAGGAGAGAAGCCTTAGTAAATTGGCAAGTAATGATTAAAATAAAAAAGACCATGGAGATGTTGGAATAGAGTTAAACAAAATATTGAAAATGCTTTTTGTGCTGCACCAGGCATGATGGAACATTTGCAGCTTAATGCAATTCATTGCAGAGGCTCCCTTTAATGGTATGATGACATCTGTAACACCCACCCTAATTGACCATCACATTTGCCTCTTCAGCTACAAGTGCCAAGTGTTAAAGGTTTTGACTTTGCCAAGCAGCATATTGGACAGCACGGTAAAGACGACATACTAGTTATCCATGAAGGGCTTCCACCTCCCCCAGCAAAAGATGCCACACCATCTGAGAACGGTGATGTGTCTAGTCCTCAGCCTAAGGCAGCCAAACTCTCCAAGGGCCTTCGACAGAGAAGCAGGTCAGTAGACTCCATTACTCAGAGCATCAAAGAGATGGCAACAAAAAAACCTTTTTTTTAACCTTAAAATCAAATTTTCCTCTCAATATTACATGGATAGAAATGAAAGATGGCAAAGTATTCCGAGCAGATTTGCCTCTGTTCAGTAGTGTAGCTGGTCTCGAGTGATTGCACAAATAGGAGAACAGAAGCTCTTCTCAAGAACACAAAAGAATTAGGAGCAGGTGAGTGCCATTTGGCACCTCACCATTCTTGCTTCACCTTTCAATAAAATCATGGCTGATCGGATTGTGGCATCAACTGCACCTAATCTGAAACTACTCCCCTCTCCGAACCCTTGAATCCCATGTCAATCAAAAATCTACCTGACTCAACATCACCTCTTATTCTTCTAAACTCTAATGAATAGAGATCCAACCAGCTCAACTGTTCCTCATAAGCTGATCATTCCAAGATCCCAGGATCAAATATGACACCAAGGTTGCAAACAGACTGGGTAATCTCCCAACTTTTAAGGACGATTTTGGGAGTTGACAACATGCTCAAGGATTTTGGAAATGGGTGGTAGTTTTCAGCCATGATAACATAGCAATCATTACACCAGCCTGTGATGCTAGCACTATTTGGGGCAGCAGGCAGTTTGGGAATATAGTTGCTTGAGGGATCATTATTGATCTTTTAACACTTGTCAGGAATCCTTGCACCCAGGCCCACAGAAATTACAATGAGCTGCAGCTTGAACCTGGATTCTGGTGGGATATATGGCTGGCATGTTGAAACAGAGATACTATTATCTAAATCAATCAGTGGACTTCTGCTCTCCAGACCTGAAAGTATCCAGATTATTAGTCTGACTGTTTTTTGCTGAAGAGCAATGATCCTTTAACCCAGTATCCTTTACATATGACTAGCTTTCCTTGAACAACTTGTCAGTCTTGACCCTCACTGCAATTCTCCCATTCCCTCATTTTTCAAAAATGGCGATTTATGATTTTGGCAGGGAGGTCATCCCCTACAAAATAAATGTTTAATCTGTCATTGCCCAAACTGCACAGTGCTCATTGTAATGACCATCTATTTATGTAGGGACAGTCCCTTGGCCTCCATGAACCCCAGCATCAAAACCTTTACAAGATGATCTCCAAGCCTCTAGAGCCAGAGTGAGGGTCTTCGGTAAATTGAAGCTCTTAATTTCCTGAAGTCACACCTTATTGTTTATAACATTTATTGCACTATAGTTGTTGAACATTCAGCAGAATCTTAATTCTCCATCATGATGAAGGGAGATACCCCACTTGATAATCAAGTAAAATTGGCAGATAATCACAAATGCTTTCATGCATCATGTTAAGAGTACAGCTGATAAATGCCTGGGGATTCCAAACCCAGAAGGAAACTTTGAAATGCCTGCTCTTAACTGTATTTATGCAATTTAGCATAATGTGAGGAAACAGGTGAAGAGCAGTCAGGTATATTCCAGGCTCTTTTGTAATGATTTTAAACAAAATAAATTTTATTAGACAATAAAACACACAGCAAGAAAGTCAATCAAAAACACAGTTAACTACATTAATGGCTATCCGCACTATCTTTAAATTTACCCAGTTCAAAACCCCTCTATTTTCCTAACCTCCAAGCTACAGCTCTTGAAATAGCATCCCGTAGGTTTGAAAACTGTAAGGAAAATCCAGCAGTAGTTATTGCACCAGGTACCAATTTGAAATAGAAACAACTGATTTCTCAAAACATACTTCTCAAAATAATACCTGTTGGGAGTAAACACACTTCCTGCTGTGTGAACTACGATTTCAAAACAGCTCCCTGCATCGGGTGAATTTGCCTCTGATATACTTTTTCCTTGTGATCTTTCCTTATCTAACATTCTCAGGAATTACTCTTAATTACCTTTATTATATGAGCTCACCTTTTAGCATGTAAATGTGAAATCCATCCTCATCTTCTATTGTTACCAAACTTGTCTTGGGGTAAACACGCATATCCAGTTTTGCTATGCTAATTAGCGTATCAAAGCAATAATTCTATCGACTCAGACAATCTGTCTCTTTTTCAACTTAAAAAAAAGCTTGTTTCTCCTTTAAACCTACAGCTATCAGAACATATTCCCAATTATTGGATCCCTTACTTCCCCATTTTATCACAATGTTTGAACAATTATCTGACATAAACCTGTTGCTCTGATTGGCCTCTTTAGATTATATGACAACCTCTTCTGAAGTCTTAATATAAAAAGTATTCCATTCAAAACATCCAATTAAGTTGTAGTGTTTTATATGAAACTAGTCTGTAATAACCCTAGATAATGGAGTATGGACAATTGAGGTTCTGCTGGACATGCAAATCAAAAATGGTTTTGTTGCCTAAATAACCAGTGTCTGTCTCTGTGTAGAGTTTCACCTTCAGAAGCCGAGTCCACAGCCAGTGAACGGTCCAGCGGGAGAGAGTCCATTGAAGATATCCCTAGACTCCCTGCAACTCCCACTGGTGGCAATAGACACACTGTGATCAGAAATGGTTTGTACCCTCTCACTTATTAGTAGCTGCAATGTGAATCTGTACATCATATTTTGGGGGAAAAAAATGGTTAAAGGGTGAGATGGTGTTTTCTGGCACCATTACTGTTTGTCTCCATTTCAAATTCTGATTTCAGCAGTGGCTGCCTATTCTGAACAGCAAGGTTTTGTGCCTACCTGCAAAATGGAGCTGTTTCACAGTAAATTTAAGCAAATCATTTAATCCTATTAGAATGCAACTGGACATCCATTTCCTGCCTGTACAAGTGTGATCCCATCTATCTCCCAGTTCAGCTTGTGGTGTACAAGGTGCATTTAAGTTTGTTTTGAACATGCATTCTTTGAAAGGGCCTTGTCCTCTTTTAGCTTTGAGCTGAGAAAATGGTACAGTAGCACATACTTCAGGCAAACTCTAATCTCATGAATGGCAATGGCTTGGACTTGTCTCATGATTCAAGTTCTCATCTAAATGATTTGTGTGCCCCAGATAAGCATATCTAAATGTAAACATGTACATGTAACATTATCATAGACAATGAATGCTACAAGATTATTTTATAAACAGTAAGTACATTCCAATGAAATTCTTATCTAAACAATGCACATCTATCATTGTTGTTCAGGACATAAGAGTACACCAACAGTATTAAGTACACCCAGATGATATAGAAATTTTAGGGAAGAGCTGGCTATGCTCAGTAAGCCTGAGTTCTGATTTCTGGTCACAGATCTGAAATCTGTTTCTTTCCCCATTAACGCTTCCTGATCCACTGAGCATTTCCAGCATTTTCTGTTTTCATTTATCATTTCCTGCATCTGCAGTATTTTGCTTTTGTATTGTGTACCTCAAAGTCATTAAATAAACATAAAATTTACCCCTACAATGTAAAAAAGATGCTAATTGTATCCCATGTTATGGAAACAATAGGTGTACCCCAATATTATTTATATCAAAAATGTTGAGGTGCCCAAGCAAAACTATTATACATAGTGTTTATCCCAAAATTATAATAAGTATCCCAAGATATTGTAAACTGTACACTTATCCCCAAAAGCAAAAACACTCTGTATTTCAGAAGCCCTATTTACAACTGGCCTAATTCTTACAAAGCACCAATATAAGTTGAAGTCACAGCCGCTAAAAATCAACACTTTGGAAACTGGTAACTGTGAGACTTAGTTTATGAATCAAGGGAACAGTTATCTTTCTGGAAAACAACAATAATCAAGTTCATTTCAAAACCTTTGAAGGTGTGTTTGGTGGTGGTTACCACGGCTACAGGAACCGACACATAAAATTGTGCCAAAGAAAAATCTGCTTGTTTTCAGAATTTGCTAAATGTTTGAATAGTGTGTTGGCATCCCCTGTTGGTTTGATGTTGTTACTGAAACTGGCAATTTTAAATTAAAGCAATTGCTTCAAACCCATATTATTCTCTGTCTAAGCATAAGGAAGAGCGGATTCGTGAAGGGCAAGTCGTGCCTCACAAATTTGATAGAATTTTTTGAGGAGGTAACTAAGTGTGTTGATGAAGGTAGGGCAGTTGATGTCATATACATGGATTTTAGTAAGGCGCTTGATAAGGTCCCCCATGGTCGGCTTATGATGAAAGTGAGGAGGTGTGGGATAGAGGGAAAGTTGGCCGATTGGATAGGTAACTGGCTGTCTGACCGAAGACAGAGGGTGGTGGTCGATGGAAAATTTTCGGATTGGAGGCAGGTTGCTAGCGGTGTGCCGCAGGGATCAGTGCTTGGTCCTCTGCTCTTTGTGATTTTTATTAATGACTTAGAGGAGGGGGCTGAAGGGTGGATCAGTAAATTTGCTGATGACACCAAGATTGGTGGAGTAGTGGATGAGGTGGAGGGCTGTTGTAGGCTGCAAAGAGACATAGATAGGATGCAAAGCTGGGCTGAAAAATGGCAAATGGAGTTTAACCCTGATAAATGTGAGGTGATTCATTTTGGTAGGAGTAATTTAAATGTGGATTACAGGGTCAAAGGTAGGGTTCTGAAGACTGTGGAGGAACAGAGAGATCTTGGGGTCCATATCCACAGATCTCTAAAGGTTGCCACTCAAGTGGATAGAGCTGTGAAGAAGGCCTATAGTGTGTTAGCTTTTATTAACAGGGGGTTGGAGTTTAAGAGCCGTGGGGTTATGCTGCAACTGTACAGGACCTTGGTGAGACCACATTTGGAATATTGTGTGCAGTTCTGGTCACCTCACTATAAGAAGGATGTGGAAGCGCTGGAAAGAGTGCAGAGGAGATTTACCAGGATGCTGCCTGGTTTGGAGGGTAGGTCATATGAGGAAAGGTTGAGGGAGCTAGGGCTGTTCTCTCTGGAGCGGAGGAGGCTGAGGGGAGACTTAATAGAGGTGTATAAAATGATGAAGGGGATAGATAGAGTGAACGTTCAAAGACTATTTCCTCGGGTGGATGGAGCTATTACAAGGGGGCATAACTATAGGGTTCGTGGTGGGAGATACAGGAAGGATATCAGAGGTAGGTTCTTTACGCAGAGAGTGGTTGGGGTGTGGAATGGACTGCCTGCAGTGATAGTGGAGTCAGACACTTTAGAAACATTTAAGCGGTTATTGGATAGGCACATGGAGCACACCAGGATGATAGGGAGTGGGATAGCTTGATCTTGGTTTCAGATAAAGCTCGGCACAACATCGTGGGCCGAAGGGCCTGTTCTGTGCTGTACTGTTCTATGTTCTATGTGGTCTATATGGACTTCAGCAAGGCGTTCGATAAGGTCCCCCATGCAAGACTTCTTGAGAAAGTGAGAGGACATGGGATCCAAGGGGCTGTTGCCTTGTGGATCCAGAACTGGCTTGCCTGCAGAAGGCAGAGAGTGGCTGTGGAGGGGTCTTTCTCTGCATGGGGGTCAGTGACCAGTGGAGTGCCCCAGGGATCTGTTCTGGGACCCTTGCTGTTTGTCATTTTCATAAATGACCTGGATGAGGAAGTGGAGGGATGGGTTGGTAAGTTTGCTGACGACACCAAGGTAGGTGGTGTTGTGGATAGTTTGGAGGGATGTCAGAAGTTGCAGCGAGACATAGATAGAATGCAAGACTGGGCGGAGAAGTGGCAGATGGACTTCAACCCGGATAAGTGTGTGGTGATCCATTTTGGCAGATCCAATGGGATGAAGCAGCAGTATAATATGAAGGGTACCATTCTTAGCAGTGTAGAGGATCAGAAGGACCTTGGGGTCCGGGTCCATAGGACTCTTAAATCGGCCTCGCAGGTGGAGGATGCGGTCAAGAAGGCGTACGGCGTACTGGCCTTCGTTAATCGAGGGATTGAGTTTAGGAGTCGGGAGATAATGCTGCAGCTTTATAGGACCCTGGTTAGACCCCACTTGGAGTACTGCGCGCAGTTCTGGTCACCTCATTACAGGAAAGATGTTGAAGCCATTGAAAGGGTGCAGAGGAGATTTACAAGGATGTTGCCTGGATTGGGGGGCATGCCTTATGAGGATAGGTTGAGGGAGCTTGGTCTCTTCTCCCTGGAGAGACGAAGGATGAGAGGTGACCTGATAGAGGTTTACAAGATGTTGAGAGGTCTGGATAGGGTAGACTCTCAGAGGCTTTTTTCAAGGGCTGAAATGGTTGCTACGAGAGGACACAGGTTTAAGGTGCTGGGGGGTAGGTACAGAGGAGATGTCAGGGGTAAGTTTTTCACTCAGAGGGTGGTGGGTGAGTGGAATCGGCTGACGTCGGTGGTGGTGGAGGCAAACTCGTTGGGGTCTTTTAAGAGACTTCTGGATGAGTACATGGGATTTAATGGGATTGAGGGCTATAGATAGGCCTCGAGGTGGGGATGTGATCGGCGCAACTTGTGGGCCGAAGGGCCTGTTTGTGCTGTGGCTTTCTATGTTCTATATAACCACAAAAAGAAATATTGATGGGAAACAGTTTGACTTCATAGACCACTTAGATGTGCACTGTCAAGCCATATGAAACAAGGATAAAGTTTAAATAATTTAGCATTAATATATATAGTTACAATTGGCACACACACTCTCAATAGTCTGTTTTCAACAAAAAGAACACAGTAAGAGTTTTAACAACACCAGGTTAAAGTCCAACAGGTTTATTTGGTAGCAAATACCATTAGCTTTGCTACCAAGTAAACCTGTTGGACTTTAACCTGGTGTTGTTAAAACTCTTACTGTGTTCACCCCAGTCCAACGCCGACACCTCCACATCATTCAACAAAAAGGCCAGTCCACAAATTCATGTTTTTCTGTAAATTGAATCTTCCTCTCTCATTCATGACCTGAACAGGATATTGCGAGTGAACCCTCAGTATTTGAATCAGAAACAACATTTTCCCAACCAATATGAAAGCTGTCAGACTAAACAGGCCTGAACTGACAGTCAGATTTATTTTACAAGATATTTGATGGCACATTAGAACATAGTACATAGAACATTACAGCACAGAACAGGCCCTTTGGCCCTCGGTGTTGGGCCGACCAGTGAAACCAATCTAAAGCCCCTCTAATCTACACTATTCCAATATCATCCATATGTTTATCCAATAACCATTTGAATGATCTTAATGTTGACGAGTCCACTATTGCTGCAGGCAGGGCATTCCACGCCCTTACTACTCTGAGTAAAGAACCTACCTCTAACATCTGTCCTATATCTATCACCCCTCAATTTAAAGCTATGTCCCCTCGTGTTAGCCATCACCATCCGTGGAAAAAGCCTCTCACTATCCACCCTATCTAATCCTCTGATCATCTTGTATGCCTCTATTAAGTCACCTCTTAACCACCTTCTCTCTAATGAAAACAACCTCAAGTCCCTCAGCCTTTCCTCATACGATTTTCCCACCATACCAGGCAACATCCTGGTAAATCTCCTCTGCACCCTTTCCAACACTTCCACATCTTTCCTATAATGCGGCGACCAGAACTATACACAATACTCCAAGAGTTTTGACCATGTAAAATTTGAGAGGATGGCTTTAATGTAGTTAACTATCATAATGGATGAGATCCGTCTGTAAGGATGAGATTGTAGCTTCTCTTTAATTCTTTTTGTACAACTTTGTCATGTTCCCAACATGTATAGGCAAGTTTATCAAAGCTAAAAAATGAGACCTTTTTAAAGCATTTTAGCAGCCTTACTCCTGCTGGTGCCTGGATGAGAAATCCTGATTCCTGCTGGTCTCCAAACATGCATTTCTGATTCCTGCTGCTCCCTTCATCCGAAGGTGGGTATATTGTAAGTTTCATTGGGAGCCGAGGACCATTTATTTATCTTGTGGGATCTCTAACTTGATCTGTGATTTTGTTCACCTGCTTTAGATCTGTCAGTTTGTGTGTCCTTTCCATCAGGCAGCTCTGAATGGAATGCAGCTGCCTACTTCCCAGCACCTTCACTTACTAGGAAGGTTCCCGAGTTCCAAGTTAATCAGGGAGCCAATGCAGAGCTGACCATTCCAGAGAAGTTGAGTTATTTGCAACAGTAAGAAGTCTCACAACACTAGGTTGAAGTCCAACAGGTTTATTTGGTAGGACGAGCTTTCAGAGCGCTGCCCCTTCATCAGGTGATTGATCACTCACCTGATGAAGGGGCAGCACTCCGAAAGCTCGTGCTACCAAATAAACCTTTTGGACTTCAACCTAGTGTTGTGAGACTTCTTGCTGTGCCTACCCAAGTCCAACGCCAGCATCTCCACATTATTTGTAACATACACAGACCACTCTTCAGTGAATACTGTGATTAAGTTACACTCAATCAGTTCTGGACTAGTCTATAATTATTGCTCTCAGTGGAATGAATGGAACCTCTCTGTGATGTAATGGGCTTTGGCCAGTCAATATCATTACTGACATGGAGTGGAGAGAAGGATACTTGAAATGTGTGCACAAAATGTGATGCTTCAAAGATTTTGAACAGTGGTCTAATGTAGGTAAGTATCAAAATGGCTCCATTACTGGACAGTTGCAGAGGCCTGAGTCATAGAGCAATACAGCTTGGAAACAGGCCTTTTGGCCCAACTGGTCTATGCCGACCGTGGTTCCTCCCAGCTAGTCCCATTGCCCGCGTTTGGCCCATATCCCTCTAACCCTCCAATCCTTTCCCATCCATGTACTTATCCAGATGCTTTTTGAATGTTGTTATTGTACCTGCCTCAACCACTTTCTCTGGCAGCTCATTCCATATATGCACCACCCTCTGCGTGAAGAAGTTGCCCCTCGGGTCCCTTTTAAATCTTTCCCCCCTTACCTTAAACCTATGCGACACAGTGGTTAGCATTGCTGCCTCACAGCATCAGGGACCCGGGTTCAATTCCGGCTTCAGGCCACTGTCTGTGCGGAGTCTACACGTTCTCCCCATGTCTGCGTGGGTTTCCTCGGGGTGCTCCGGTTTTCTCCCACAGTCCAAAGATGTGTGGGTTAGGTTGATTGGCCATGCTAAATTTCCCTTTAGTATCAGGATTAGCAAGGTAAATATGTGGGGTTACAGGAATAGGGCCTGGGTGGGATTGTGGTCGGTGCAGACTCAATGGGCTGAATGGCCTCTGGCCTCCTCCACTGTAGGGATTCTATGGTTCTATGCCCTCCAGTTTTCATTCCCTCTTCCCTGGGAAAAAGACTGTGTTTATTCATCCTATCTATGCCCCTCATGATTTTATACACTTCAGTAAGGTCACCCTCATTCTCCTACATTCCAGCCTGGTCAACCTCTCCTTATAACTCAGGACCACTGGTCCTGGCAACGTAAATCATCTTTGCACTCTTTCCAGTTTATCAATGTCTTTCCTATAACAGGGTGACCAAAACTGTACACAATACTTCAACTGCGGCATCACCAAAGACTTATTCAACTGTAACATAATGTCCCAACTCATGTACTCAATACCCTGATGAGGCCCATTGTGTCAAACGCCATCTTCACCACCCGCCTGGACTAATGATCCAGAGACACTAATTCAAATTCGACCATGGTAGGTGGGACTTTATTCCACATTTATTTATTAACTGAACTTAATCGGTTATGGTGATCATGTAACTACCAAATTAGCTGATCCTATCCTTCAGGGAAGTGTATGCATTATACTTATCCAGTCAGGCCTATATGTGACTTCAGAGCAACAACAATGTAGTTAACCCACAACTTCACTTGAAGTGATCGTAAGAAATGTGAGCAGCATTGAACCCCATGAGCCTGTTTTGCATTTGATCAAGATCATGGCTGTTCTGAGTGTGACCTGACTCTACTTTCCTGCATACTCCCCATAACCCTTGACTCCTTTGTAGATCAAAAATCTGTCTTACTTAACCTTGAATATATTCAATGACCCAGTCTCTACTGCTCTGTGCTGGAGAATTCTAAAGACTAAAGACCCTCAGAGAAAAGATTTCTCCTCCTATGTCTTAATTTTTTTTTGAAACTGAGACTCCTGGTTGCAAATTCCCCCACATGTAGAAACATCCCCTCAAAGTCTAGCCTGTCAGGCCTGCTCAGAATTTTCAATGTTTCAATAAGATTCCCACTCGTTCTTCTCAGCTTCACTGAGTATAGACTAAACCTGCTGAATTTTTCCTCATAAGACAGCTCCTTCATCCCAGGAATGAGCTCAGTGAACCTTCTCTGAACTGTGTCCAATTCAAGTATACCTTTCCTTTGGTAAGGAGACCAGAACTGTGTACACTACTCCTGGTGTAGTCTTGCCAGTACCCTGTGCTGTTGTAGCAAGACTTTTTATACTCCCATTTTTGTTGCAATAAAGGCCAGCATTCAATTTGCCTTCCTAATTACTTGTTAACTTTTTGCAATTCATGCTCATGAACATCCAGATTCTTCTACAGTACCCTACAGTTACATTGTGATACATCCCTGACATCTGCAGCCCCCGCGGGTCGACCTCAAAACACTCGCATATCAGACAGAATGCGGATAGACTCCTCCATCCTTTGCTCTAGTCTGTTGAATCCTTCTCACAACTCTGCCTGATATTCCGTCATCTGTCTTTGCATCTACAGCATGTTAGCGACAGAGACTCGTCATCTGACCCGGATTCAGTCCTCCAAGTGCCAGAGACCTGTGCTCTCACTGCCTCTGCATGCTGTGGAGATGTGTCAAGTTAGCTGTTCCCAGAATGTGACCCGGAGCCTCATGTAGAATTATGACACGGTGGGAGGGAGGGGGGTGGGGGAGGTCGAGGTGCAGTCTGTCTCTGCTTTGGTGGGTAGGTGGGCTGAGGTGGGGGGGGTGAGATGCCTGTGCATCGATTCTTTTAACATGGGATGGTTGTTGCACACCAACCACCCCATGGTTCCAGCGGAGTAAGGTCTTGGCCATGTGGCAGGAAAATCCAAGATGAATGGAGACCAGGCTCTGCTGTTGGATGGGTATTAACAAACACACATCATCCATCAATCATCCGCCTGCCTGTCAGCGACATTACTTTAAGTGTGATGTCATTTCCCTCTACCTCTCGTGTCTTGTACTGTGCTGGCCCAGGGTGCGGGCGGGGCGCTGTGCTGGCCCAGGGTGCGGGCGGGGCGCTGTGCTGGCCCAGGGTGCGGGCGGGGCGCTGTGTTGGCCGATCTTCAAATGGATCCTCAGTGTACTCCTTGGAGGTGGCCTGGGGCCGAGGTTGATGTTATCAGTGTTTGACTGTCTGTACCTTCTGCAGCCTGTAAGAGAGAAGATAGATTTAGCTCATGAGCAGGCTGAATACAATATTGCATGTCCCTCACTGAGAATGTCAGTATGTGATCAACTCATTAAGGCTCATCCCTACTGGCCTGCTGTGAGTGGCCAATCTCACCTTTCCTACAGGAGTGATCTCTGTCCTCACCTGTCGATTCAGCAGCATCCTCCTCATAATTTGCTTTCCTAGCTATTTTTGTATAGTCAGCAAATTTGGCCACTGGACATTCAGTTCCTTCATCCAGCTCATTAATGTAGTTGGAAATAGTTGAGGTGCCAGCACTGATCCATGTGACACAATTTGCCAAGTTGAAAATTACCCATTTATCCTAATTCTCTGTTTCCTGTTAGTTAGCCAATTCTCTATGCACCCTAATATATCCCCACCAGCATCATGACCTCTTGTAAACTTTTACATGGCACCTTATCGATTGCCTTTTGAAAATCCAAAGACACTGCATCTACTGGTTCCTTTTTATCCATTTTGCTGGTTAAATTCTCCAAAAGAACTCTTAATAAATTAATCAAACACTTTCTCTTTCACGAAACCATGTTGACGCTGCTTGGTTGTATTATGATTTTCTAAATGTCCTGTTACTACCTCTTTAGTAATGGATTCCAGCATTTTCTCAATGACAGACGTGAGGCTAATTGCCCATAGTTTCCTGCTTTCTATTGCTCTCCATTCCGGAAACTAGAAAATTATGGAAGATTACAACCAATGCATTTCTGCAGCCACTTCTTCCAAGACCCTGGGATTCAGGTCGTCAGGGCCTGGGAAACTTTATCCCCATTAGTTTTCCCAGTACTGTTTCTCTCGTGATTATAACTCTTTTAATTCCTCACCCATTTTGCCTCTTGATTTTTTACTATTCTTGGGATACCTTTTGTGCCATCTACATCTCTGTCTGCCATTATTTAGTTTAAAGCATTCTCTACAGACTATTTCTACATTTTGCCAGGACTTCTGGTCCCAGTGCAGTTTAGATGAAGACCATCCCAATGGCTCAGATCTTTCCTGGGAATTGAAACCCACTTTTCCCACACTAATCTTTGAACCTCGCATTGAACTCTCTGATCGTGTATCGCCTGTATCAGTTTGCTTGTGGCTCTGGTATAATCCAGAGATTGTTATCTTAATGGTTCTATCTTTGAATTTAGTTCCTAGCTGCCCAATACTTCCTTGGGGTTTCTTCGTGCAGTACTGCTCTTGGTCCCCATATGGATGACAACAACTGGATCCTTTCCCTTCCACTCCAAATTCTCTCCCAGCCCTGGGGAGATATCCTTAACTCTGGCATCAGGCAGACCATATAGCTTTCACAACTTGAGCTTTTGGCTGCAGAGAACAATATCTATTCTCTGTGTATTATACTGTCCCATATTATGTTATTTTTTATCCTCCCAACTTGAATGGCCTCCTGCAACACAGTGCTGTGGTCAGTTTGGTCACCCTGCTGCTGTCCATACACATTGTAAGAAGATCAAACTTGCTGGACAAGTACAAAGACTGTCACTCCTTCATTGCAATCTCCTGGATCCCCATACTGGCTTTACTTGCAATCACATTCTCCTGTCACTAACGATGGACCAAATATGAAGCAACAAACCTAATCTAAAACTGTCTCCTGAAATGACCAGCTAACTATCCCCCTTTCTGATGCATCGCAGTATCCAAAGTTCTGACTCTAACACATCAACTCTAAGTCAAATTTTTTCGAGCTGCAGATACTTACTGCACATGTGGCTGTTGTGGTTCACACATGTCCTCCAGCTCCCACATTCTACAGCTTCAACATTTCACCTACCCTGCCAATTTTATGGTGTTTGATTTAACGAATTGGGTTTCAAGTTTAGAAATGCTACTCAAGGATTATTTGTAATTAGAAGTAGTTTAACTAGTTCATCTATAAATTGAATACAGACCAATACCAATTTAGACTACTGTCCCAGTAAATTAATCTGTTCTGTGTTTATGCTCTTATGAATTTTCTGATATAGTCACCCACTTGAAATTTTTAATTTCTCAGCTTGGACCTTAGAGAGAGAAAAAGAGAAAAACGCTCACCAACCAGTTGTTGGTGCTGCTGTGCTGCTCTTTTATTTCCCCGATGGTCTTGCTCTGTCCTCTCTCTTGCTGCTCTTTTATCTCACTACTGGTCTCTACTCTTGCAATTAATGGCGATCAGGAATAGGTAATAGATACTGGCCTTGCCAAGATGTGTACTCATCCTGTGAATTAATTTTTTAAAAGAACACCCCGGCATTGAAGTCTGATGTCGTCATCTTGATTTTGAAATGTGCAATAAGGAACAGGAGTAGACCATTCAGTGCCTCACTTTTATTTGATCTTAGCCAAAATTCTTTTCTCTGGATTATTAGTCCAAGCCTATAGATGCTAGTCCATCCACAGAATCATTAAACTATTCTGTGTGGTATCTCAACTGACCTTGCATTGACTTGTGGCTGGCATGGAGTATCAGCCGTGATTGTATTGAATGCCAGAAGTCTTGAGTGGCCAGATGGTCTAGTCCTGTTCCTTTTTCTTATGTTCTGATGATTATGGCTTCCTATTATAATTTGTCCTATTCCATGTCAGTTTAATTCCAGGGCACTCTGTAGACTAACACTTGCAATCTATTTTAGGACCTGCTCAGATAAACAGGACAGATGAGCAGCCTTCATCAGCTTCAATCTTTGACCATGTTGACCGGATGTCACGCCTATCTGAGGCCGGCAAGCGGCTACCAAGCAAGATTCAGCTCATTGCCATGCAACCAATTCCAGCACCTCCTTTACAGAATCCATTGCTTCCTGAGCAAGTTGCAGAAACAAACAAAATAAATAAAGAGGTGAGAGATCCTGTAGTTTCCCTAGAGAGGGAGCATGGAATTTAACTTGAAGGAATTTTCATTTAAGAGTAAAAAATGCAAGATCTCTTCCTTCATGGAGTGTCTTAATACATCTGTCTAACTTGCTGAAGGCAATTCACATAATTAATTACTTCAAAGTCCAGTTATTACGTGAGCAAACCCAGTTGTCATTTCACAAACTGTTTGAACTGTGGAGTAAATTAAACAAAATTGGCTATTGAAGCGCAATACTGAATTAATAAGATATTAAAAATGTGGGGAACAAGCAGGAAATAAAGATGGAGTAGATATCATTTATCTACTGAACATCTTGAGCATAAACATGTATAGGATGAACTGCTGTGTTGCAGCATCTTGGGGAATGGGGTAGAAGTTTTGAATGCAATATAGCTCTCTACAACAAAGAACCTGAAAACGCAGACACGCATGCGTGCACACACAGGAACATGCACTTCCCCTTTTAAAGACAGTTTTACATCAATGGTGTATTGTCAATAGAAGGGCATGTGGTACAACCTCTGTTTCATGAGACTGAGGAGTATTTACAATCTATATTTTGTGACTTGTTACCAGGTCTACTGTTGGCTCCTTTAAATTCACACATCTCTCCTCCTTTGGCCCAGAGCAGCAATTCAAAGGAATAGTTTGTGGGCATGCTTTCAAGAAGCATTCTTCAGGATCACTTTTAAAGATTTTTAGGACCAACCCACTAAGGTGCTGGAGAATGACATCAAGCTGTAAATAACTAAATATCTTCTCTCCCCCTCTCCTACAGGTTCAGAAAGCTTTGAGACAGAAATCTGAAATTGAACACCATCGCAATAAGATCAGACTGCGAGCCAAAAGGAAAGGACACTATGATTTCCCCATCATGGATGAAGTTGGTACCATTGACACCAAGGAAAGGCGCAAAGCTTATCGCAGGGCACAGGTTCACATTGATAGGATCCTTGATCCCAGTATTGATGGTTCATCTGTCCTCGTGGAACCAAGGAAAAGGTAAACACAAAATAAAAACAAAATGCTGGAAATGCCCAGCAGGTTTGGCAGCCTCTTTGGAGAGAGAAATAGAGTTAACATTTCAGGTCCATGACCTGACGAAAGGTCAACAATCTGAAGCGTGAACTCTGTTTCTGCCTCCACGGATGCTGCCAGACCTGCTGAGCATTTGCAGCATTTTATGCTTGTATTTCAGATTTCCTGAACCTGTAATATTTTGGCTTTGTGCTTGGGCATAAAATATCCCTGGAAGCAGTAGGTGGCCATTTAGATGAGTAAAAATGTAGGATGGTGAGTGCATTAATCTTTTGAAATCGGACATAAAGTTATCAGTTATAGTACTGGGAACAAACTGTTGACCAACATCATTGCACTGATAGTTAAGAACATAAGAAATAGGAGCAGGAGTAGGCCATCTAGCCCCTCGAGCCTGCCCCGCCATTCAATAAGATCATGGCTGATCTGAAGTGGATCAGTTCCACTTACCCGCCTGATCCCTATAACCCCTAATTCCTTTACCGATCAGGAATCCATCTATCCGTGATTTAAACATATTCAACGAGGTAGCCTCCACCACTTCAGTGGGCAGAGAATTCCAGAGATTCACCACCCTCTGAGAGAAGTTGTTCCTCCTCAACTCTGTCCTAAACTGACCCCCCTTTATTTTGAGGCTGTGCCCTCTAGTTCTAGCTTCCTTTCTAAGTGGAAAGAATCTCTCCACCTCTACCCTATCCAGCCCCTTCATTATCTTATAGGTCTCTATAAGAGCCCCCCTGAGCCTTCTAAATTCCAACGAGTACAAACCCAATCTGCTCAGTCTCTCCTAATAATCAACACCCCTCATCTCTGGTATCAACCTGGTGAACCTTCTCTGCACTCCCTCCAAGGCCAATATATCCTTCCGCAAATACAGTAAGCCTGAAGCTACCAGCATACTCAGATTCACACCATGATATACTTATGAATATATGTGAACTATGATGTGATATTCAACACACACAATAATACATTACTAATTCCATTACATAGTTTTTCAATGTTGACTATTTGAGCATGGGTACTCATATTGTTAAAATGATGAAAACACAAAGATTGTGTACATTCTTACCCCAAATCCACATCAACCCCCTACCCACAGTGTCCTCTTGCCCACAAACTCTGCCATAGCACCCTCCCCCAGTCCAAATATCGTACCATAAATCTCCAAGGATAATTTGCAATTTTTCCTATAAATTACAGCTGAAAATTTGGGTAGATATTGCGCACATGGATTCATTATAGTGATTGGCTGGAATTTTACATTGGAGGCGGGAGGTGCATAGAACAGAAAACCCTGTTGACAACAGCGGGATCAAAAGACCCCACTGCTACCAATGGCAGGCTGCCACCTCCGCCATCACGAAACACACCACGGAAAGGCATGCAAAATCCTGCCTCGTATGTATTAATCTGTATTTTATTGATTTCAATCTTCTCTTGGAATAGTGTTTGACCACAAAGCACAACGCAGTAGATAATTCCCAATGAGACTTTTGCCCTTCTCCACTCTAGTTATCGTGCTAAAAGATCTCCAAGACAGAGAAGAAGACACCAGGTCAACGGCAGTATGATGGATGCAGAAAAAGATCGGTTGATAACCACAGACAGTGATGGGACCTACAAAAAGCCACCTGGAGTGAACAATGCAGCTTATGTTGTAAGTATGAAAAAAACCATAATTCTGTCTGCCTTGTGCTTATGTGCCTTAAAGAAACCTTCTCCCTCCCCATCCCCCTTTCCCTCTTGTCGATTCAGAGAGGACAGACAAGCTTTGGCTTCAACCTGCTTTATTGCCCCTCCACCTAGCTGCATCTCTTCCAACCGAGACCTCAAGATCCATCTTTAACTACCTTCCCTTATTTTCTTGCTTCCTATTCATGGTCTTCTCTTCCTTGTTTGTGAAGCACTTTGGGATGTTTTGCAATGTTGTAGATTGTGTGTATGAATTAGTTTTAACTAGTTGTGCTAAAGTTATTGGAAAGCATGCAAGAACGACTTGAATCAGGTATCATCTTTCTCCCTAATTCACTTCTCTGTTACAGTCATAGAACATAGAACATAGAACATTACAGCGCAGAACAGGCCCTTCGGCCCACGATGTTGCACCGACCAGTTAAAAAAAAAACTGTGACCCTCCAACCTAAACCAATTTCTTTTCGTCCATGAACCTATCTACGGATCTCTTAAACGCCCCCAAACTAGGCGCATTTACTACTGATGCTGGCAGGGCATTCCAATCCCTCACCACCCTCTGGGTAAAGAACCTACCCCTGACATCGGTTCTATAACTACCCCCCCTCAATTTAAAGCCATGCCCCCTCGTGCTGGATTTCTCCATCAGAGGAAAAAGGCTATCACTATCCACCCTATCTAAACCTCTAATCATCTTATATGTTTCAATAAGATCCCCTCTTAGCCGCCGCCTTTCCAGCGAAAACAATCCCAAATCCCTCAGCCTCTCCTCATAGGATCTCCCCTCCATACCAGGCAACATCCTGGTAAACCTCCTCTGCACCCTCTCCAAAGCCTCCACATCCTTCCTGTAATGTGGGGACCAGAACTGCACACAGTACTCCAAGTGCGGCCGCACCAGAGTTGTGTACAGTTGCAACATAACGCTACGACTCCTAAATTCAATCCCCCTACCAATAAACGCCAAGACACCATATGCCTTCTTAACAACCTTATCTACTTGATTCCCAACTTTCAGGGATCTATGCACACATACACCTAGATCCCTCTGCTCCTCCACACTATTCAAAGTCCTCCCGTTAGCCCTATACTCAACACATCTGTTATTCCTACCAAAGTGAATTACCTCACACTTCTCCGCATTAAACTCCATCCGCCACCTCTCGGCCCAACTTTGCAACCTGTCTAAGTCTTCCTGCAAACTACGACACCCTTCCTCACTGTCTACCACACCACCGACTTTGGTGTCATCAGCAAATTTGCTAATCCACCCAACTATACCCTCATCCAGATCATTAATAAATATTACAAACAGCAGTGGCCCCAAAACAGATCCCTGAGGTACACCACTTGTAACCGCACTCCATGATGAATATTTACTATCAACCACCACCCTCTGTTTCCTATCCGCTAGCCAATTCCTGATCCAATTTCCTAGATCACCCCCAATCCCATACATCTGCATTTTCTGCAGAAGCCTACCATGGTGAACCTTATCAAACGCCTTACTAAAATCCATATATACCACGTCCACTGCCTTGCCCCCATCCACCTCCTTGGTCACTTTCTCAAAAAACTCAATAAGGTTAGTAAGGCACGACCTACCTGCCACAAAACCATGCTGACTATCACCTATCAATTCATTACTCTCCAAATAACTATAAATCCTATCCCTTATAATTTTTTCCAACATCTTGCCGACAACAGAAGTGAGACTCACCGGTCTATAATTCCCGGGGAAGTCTCTGTTCCCCTTCTTAAACAATGGGACAACATTCGCTAACCTCCAATCTTCTGGTACTATACCAGAGGCCAACGACGACCTGAAGATCAGAGCCAGAGGCTCTGCAATCACTTCTCTTGCCTCCCAGAGAATCCTTGGATAAATCCCATCCGGACCAGGGGATTTATCTATTTTCAGACCCTCCAGAATATCCTGCACATCCTCCTTATCAACTGTAATACTGTCTATTCTACTCCCTTGCAACCCAGTGTCCTCCTCAGCTATATTCATGTCCCCTTGCGTGAACACCGAAGAGAAATATTGGTTCAATGCTTCACCAATCTCCTCCGGTTCCACACATAACTTCCCTCTGCCATCTATAACTGGCCCTAAACTTGCCCTAACCAACCTTCTGTTCTTGACATACCTATAGAACGCCTTAGGATTCTCTTTAACCCTATCCGCCAAAGTCTTCTCATGTCCCCTTTTAGCCCTTCTAAGCTCGCTCTTCAACTCCCTCTTAGCCAATCTAAAGCTTTCTAGTGCACTACCCGAGTGCTCACGTCTCATCCGAACATAAGCCTCCTTTTTCTTTTTAACCAACAAAGAAACTTTTTTGGTGCACCACGGTTCCCTAGCCCTACCAATTCCTCCTTGCCTGACAGGGACATACCTATCACAGACTCGCAGTAGCTGCTCCTTGAAAAAACTCCACATGTCGGACGTTCCCAGTCCCTGTAATCTCCTAGTCCAACCTATGTTTCCTAATTCTCTCCTAATAGCCTCATAATTACCCTTCCCCCAGCTAAAACCACTGGCCCGAGGTTCATGCCTATCCCTTTCCATCACTAAGGTGAACGTAACCGAATTGTGGTCACTATCACCAAAATGCACACCAACTTCCAAGTCTAGCACCTGGTCTGGCTCATTTCCCAGCACCAGATCCAATATAGCCTCACCTCTAGTTGGCCTGTCTACATACTGAGTCAAAAAACCTTCCTGCACGCTTTGAACAAAAACTGACCCCTCTAACGAGCTAGAGCTATAACAATTCCAGTCAATATTAGTCAAGTTAAAATCCCCCATAACAATTGCCCTATTACTTTCACTCCTAAGCAGGATTGACTCCGCAATCCTTTCCTCAACCTCTCTAGAACTTTTAGGAGGTCTATAAAAGACTCCCAACAGGGTGACCTCTCCTCTCCTATTTCTAATCTCCGCCCATACTACCTCAACAGATAAGTCCTCATCAAACCTCCTCTCTGACACTGTGATACAATCTCTGACCAATAATGCTACCCCTCCCCCTCTTCTACCTCCTTCCCTACTTCGACTAAAACATTTGAACCCCGGGACCTGCAGCATCCATTCCTGCCCCTGCTCTATCCATGTCTCTGAAATAGCCACAACATCGAAGTCCCAGGTACTGATCCACGCTGCAAGTTCACCCACTTTATTGCGAATACTCCTGGCATTGAAGTATACACATTTCAAACCCTGCTCCACCCCACCTCTGCAATGCCGTGCATTGCAGTCCCCATCCATGCATCCCTCACTTTCAGCCCCACTACTCAGGATCCCTCCCCCCCCCCCGAATCAGTTTAAACCTCCCTGCATGGCCTTAGCAAATTTACCCCCCAGGATATTGGTCCCCTTCTGATTAAGGTGTAGACCATCCTTCTCATAGAGGTCACACCTTCCCCAGTACGAGCCCCAATTGCTTAAGTACCTGAACCCCTCCCTCCTGCACCATCCCCTCAGCCATGAATTCAAACCTTCCCTCTCCCTATTCCTCTCTAAACTATCCCGTGGTACAGGCAAGAGTCCAGAGATAACCACTCTGTCAGTCTTGGCCTTTAGTTTCCACCCCAACTCCATAAATCCCTGCCTAATATCCCCTTCCCCTATCCTCCCTATGTCGTGTGTCCCCACATGTACAATAACTTGTGGTTTATCTCCCTCCCCCCTAAGAGTCCTGAATACCCTGTCAGACACATCCCGGACCCCAGCCCCTGGTAGGCAACACACCAACCCTGAGTCCCTACCTTTAGTTCCGACCCTCCTATCTGTCCCCTTAATTGTGGAGTCCCCAATCACAAGGCCCAGTCTTTTACAGCCCCTAACCACCTGAGCTTTCTCACTCGGCTC
This sequence comes from Mustelus asterias, assembly GCF_964213995.1. Classification (NCBI taxonomy): domain Eukaryota; kingdom Metazoa; phylum Chordata; class Chondrichthyes; order Carcharhiniformes; family Triakidae; genus Mustelus; species Mustelus asterias. The sequence continues at coordinate 58,261,862 of NC_135809.1, read as the reverse complement.
ACCCCCAGAGATCTGCTCTCTATGCTCAGTTGATTCCTCCTCAACTGTAGCCTCCAGCACCGAAAACCTATTATGGAGGGGAACCGCCCCAGGGGATTGTCTTCCCGATTGCTTCTTACCCCTCCTCCTGGCATTGACCCAAGCCTCATTTCTAGGAGTTACTATTTCTCTATAACTCCTATCAACTTCCACCTCCGCCTCCCGAATTATGCGGAGTTCCTCTACCTCCCCCTCCAGCTCCTTTACACGCTCCTCCAGAAGTCCAACTGAGATCTATAGCTCACCTTATTTGAAATGTAATGAGAAAGCCCATGGTCACTTAGTTGGAATTGACCAATATGCTCGTCACATCACACTGCTCTACAACAGCTGTTTTCCTTTGGCTGAAATTTGTGGAACGCTGGTTCTGAAAGACACAATGATTTTGAGTCAAAGTTAGGCCATGAGTTTTGATATTTTCATTTAATGTTGTTTTACACTCTGTCTTTGACACTGTCAGAGGAAGAAGCGAGCGTTCACGTATTGCTCACTATCTTATCATTGCTGCCACCTTGTGCCCATTTGTGAGGTGCAAGACAGCCACCAATACCTTAAAATGGATATTTTGTGTAGTTCTATAGTACTGCGATTGACTGTCTGAGTTCACACTGGACTGTCAACCACTCAAACTGTTACCCAATTGTGGAAGTGTTGACCACAGTTTCCAACCAGGCTTTTAAGCAAGTGCTTCTACGGCAAAGGGAAACATTCCATTCAGAGGAATGGAAGTGTCAAAGAAGATGTATTAATTGTATGCGTTTTTTCCTGGGCCATTGGCTGAGGGAGTCCATCTGTGAAGACCAGCAAGTGTGTATGTTGATTTTATTCGTCTTTTTGCACCTCATGTTGATATGGTTGCAGCCTGGAACTTGCTATGGAATAGATTCAGTAAGAAGTTTAACAACACCAGGTTAAAGTCCAACAGGTTTATTTGGTAGCAAAAGCCACACAAGCTTTTGGAGCTCTAAGCCCCTTCTTCAGGTGAGTGGGAATTCTGTTCACAAACAGAGCATATAAAGACACAGACTCAATTTACATGAATAATGGTTGGAATGCGAATACTTACAACTAATCAAGTCTTTAAGAAACAAAACAATGTGAGTGGAGAGAGCATCAAGACAGGCTAAAAAGATGTGTATTGTCTCCAGACAAGACAGCCAGTGAAACTCTGCAGGTCCACGCAACTGTGGGAGTTACAAATAGTGTGACATGAACCCAATATCCCGGTTGAGGCCGTCCTCGTGTGTGCGGAACTTGGCTATCAGTTTCTGCTCAGCGACTCTGCGCTGTCGTGTGTCGCGAAGGCCGCCTTGGAGAACGCTTACCCGAATATCAGAGGCCGAATGCTCGTGACACACGACAGCGCAGAGTCGCTGAGCAGAAACTGATAGCCAAGTTCCGCACATACGAGGACGGCCTCAACCGGGATATTGGATTCATGTCACACTATTTGTAACTCCCACAGTTGCATGGACCTGCAGAGTTTCACTGGCTGTCTTGTCTGGAGACAATACACATCTTTTTAGCCTGTCTTGATGCTCTCTCCACTCACATTGTTTTGTTTCTTAAAGATTTGATTAGTTGTAAGTATTCGCATTCCAACCATTATTCATGTAAATTGAGTCTGTGTCTTTATATGCTCTGTTTGTGAACAGAATTCCCACTCACCTGAAGAAGGGGCTTAGAGCTCCAAAAGCTTGTGTGGCTTTTGCTACCAAATAAACCTGTTGGACTTTAACCTGGTGTTGTTAAACTTCTTACTGTGTTTACCCCAGTCCAACGCCGGCATCTCCACATCATGGAATAGATTGCCAATGCAAGCCATCCTACCACTCTGTAGCACAGCTTGTAGAGGCTCCAATCAACTTGCCAATACACCAGCTTGCAAGCTTCCTCAATAGTGAATTGAACCATATTTGCAAAGCATATAGACTATGAAATTTTCTGTACTTGCCTCCTTCTGTCTGCAGGCTTGTAAAAATTAGAAGAAGGACTCTGAAGGAACTTCATTTTGAATAGTAGATCTCATACTGGGTCAGACTAAGATGTTTTAGGTTAGCCCAGCACCAAACAGTCGCATGCCATTTGCCTTCACTACATTGTATCTCCTGTCATTGCCCCAGCTCCACTGACCTAATTTTGATCTGGTTCTGTGTTTTGCAGTCGGACCCTGATCTGCCTCCGGAGCCTAGACCTCATTCTCCGTCACACACACACCCTCCCCCTCCTGCTCCCCCACCGTATATTCCACCACAACCGTCCATTGAAGAGGCAAGGCAGCAGATGTACTCTCTACTTGATGATGCATTTGCTTTGGCAGCTCCAGGTAGTCCTGGAAAAGTCCTATCAGCAGTCTGCCTTGGTCAGCAAGCCACCAGCACTCCTATCAGGGGAACCAGAATGTCTGCTAACAGCCACTGGACTCCAGTGTATGAGCAACCCCAGAATCTCAGCAACCCATATGTCACGGTATGTAATATGTTCATACATATGTAAACCTTTCCATCATGACACACAATGCTGAAGTGACGTCCGTTTCAAATGTTTTTTTTTTCATCATTCTCCAGAATTTTATTTTGGTTTAATTCATTTTCCATCCAGTATCTTTACCCTAATGCTAATGTTAATAATAATAAAACATGACCAGCAATGATTAAGTGACAGTGATCTGTGTAATATTGCTTTTGCCCATGTTTGATGTTGGAGAAGCCTGGAGATACCAGAACTGGACTGAGGCTGTCCCAAATCAGTTCAAGTGGGATCCTCACATGCAGGTGGGGATTTGCATTTTATTAGTCTGATGGAATTCAAACTCAGATCCCAGCACTGAAGGGCCAGTGTCCTAGTGCACCACTCAGTCCCCAGGTCTGTTGTAATTACAGCTAGCCTGATTGGAATTCTCATTACAAATCATCAATTACACTTAACATTTCTCAAGATTAACATAATCAACCAAGCATATAATTCAGTTCAGGAACAAAGGTAGTTCTTTCCATAGGATGTTAATATATGCTATTACATTGCAGACAGTAAATGATCCAAGTCTTCTTCTACAAGTTAATCGGGTTATTAAAGCCTTTTCCATCAGCTTTTCAGAGTTCGGTGACCTTTATTCTTAAACTTATTGCTTTCCAGTCTTTTTAAAATGAGCATTTAATATATGGTATAGCCCTGGCTACACTATATAGGGCCTGGGCACCATGTCCAGCCAATGTAGAGTTAAGTCAGGCTTCTAACAGGTGCTGATGTTGATAATGAAACAGAATGTCAGAAACCCAGACCCCTGCAGTCTTTTTCCTATCTCTTCAGTATCATTAGGCCTGTAAGTTACAGGCAGCACTTGTTTCCAGATCTGAGCCAATACTAATCTTAAAAGGGCCCCAAAGAGCAATATGTGTTGGCTTGTGCTTCATTTTCCTATTTGAACCATTCAGGTAACACCATGAACCACCATCCTCTCATTTATGGCTAAAGGGATTGCAGCACCAGATTAAGTCACTGCAGACAATGTAATAAGACATGAAATCACTTGTATAGGATGCTTGTTACAGAATAATGTCAAATAGTCATTACAGGGTTTACACAGAGATTAACTTCAGACTAGGTGAGGTGTGGTATTGCTGGCAGATGTTAAGATTGTGATTCACAGCAGGAGATGGAACAATGATGGATGGTTTGAAAATGGTATGGGCTCTGTAGAAGTAAATGTTCTGTATTAAAGCCTGCAGCAATGAATTTCTCTTGCAGCTGACAAATGTACTTGTATCTGCCTCCTCGGACTCACAGCACCATTCTTAAGTTGCTTTTCTAAAGGCTTTTGCCCTTGCAAAATGGCTTTTGCAGTTTTCCCCTTTGGAAGGTGCTTTATGAAGAATACAGCAGACTGATGATGTAGGACAGTAAGAAGTCTCACAACACCAGGCTAAAGTCCAACATGTTTATTTGGTAGCACGAGCTTTCAGAGCACTGCTCCTTCATCAGGTGAGTGGAGAGTTGAACTTTAACCTGGTGTTGAGACTTCTTACTGTGCCCACCCCATCTCTGCATCAATGATGCAGGAGGCTTTGCTGGGTTGTATTTTTTTTATTTGTCCTTGGGATGTGAGCATTTCCGGCAAAAGCCAGCATTTATTGCCCATCCCTAATTGTTCTCAGGAAGGCTTCTTCAGCTGCTGGAGTCTATGTGGTACATCAAAGAACAAAGAACAATACAGCACAGGAACAGGCCCTTCGGCCCTCCAAGCCCGCGCCGCTCCCCGGTCCAGGATTGAATCCTGAATCCAGGATCCCCGCCCAATTTTCCAGCCTATCTACATACCAATATCCTATCCACCGAGCTGTCCCTCACAGCTACGATGCTTTGTTCATTACAACCTATTAACTCACCCCCACCCCCCCCATTCCAGACCATGTGATCTCCAGGGAGAGGCGAAAACCCAGAGTGAAAAACCCCAGGGCCAATATGGGGAAAAAAAATCTGGGAAATTCCTCTCCGACCCCCTGAGGCGATCGAAACGAGTCCAGGAGATCACAATGGCCCCGATCGGAAAATGCTTCCCAACCCTAGTCATTTCCACTTCCACGACACCATATGAATTCCCTGCCCCCGAGACAGGTTCCCAACTATCCGCAGTCTCGCTCTGTACTGGCACCAGCAAGATGATCATAGAATGAAGCCTTGAAACGAGAAACAAGGAACAATTAGCCCGCGCCGCTCCCTGGTCCAAACTAGACCACTCTTTTGTATCCCTCCTGTGTATCCTGTGTACACCTAGAGTGTATTTTGCTGTAGCAGTTTGATACAACTGAGTGACTTACTATGCCATCTTCGAGGGCAATTAAGAAGCAACCACATTGCTGTGGACCTGGAGTCTCGTGTATGCCAGATCTGGTAAAGAAGATAGATTTTATCCCTGAATGCAAGTGATACAAATGGGTTTTTAAAGTAATAGTTTTGTGATCATTATTAATGAAACTTGCACTTTATTTTGGATTTATTAGCTAGTTAAATTTAAATTCCTCCAGCTGCTGTGGCAAGCTTTGAACTCCTATTTCCAGAGTATTAGTCTGAACCTCCGGATTACCATTGTGCCATTGACCCCCTATGACATTCCATACGAAATAGGAGCCTGAGTAAACCATTTAGCCCTTCGAGCCTGCTCCATCATTCAGTACAATCACGGCTTATCTTCTACCTCAACTCACTTTCCTGCCTGCTCCCAATATTCCTTGATTCCCTGAGAGATCAAAAATCTGTTTATCTCAGACTTGAATATTCTCAACCATTGTTCCTCCTCAATCCTCTGGGATAGAGAATTCCAAAGATTCCCAAATGTTTGATTGAAGAAATTTCACCTAATCTCAATCCTAAATGGCCAACCCCTTATCCAAACGGTTTCAATTCCACAGCTACTCTATCAAGCCCTTTCAGAATATTGTACACCTCATTCTTCTAACTCCAGAGTGGAGGCCTAATTTACTCAGCATAGGACTACCTTCTAATCACAGCGATCAACCTAGTGAACCTGTTCTATACTGTCTCCAATACAGGTGTATCCTTTCACAAATATGGAAACTAAAACTGTGCACAGTACTCCTGGTATGTTGTCACAAAAGCTCTGTACAATTGTAGAAATGCTTTGTTATTCTTTTACTCCGATCCCCTGGTAATAAAGGCCAACATGTAATTTACCTTCATAACTGCTTGCTTTACCTGCATGCTACATTTGTATTCTTGCGCACAAGTACACCCAAGTCTCTCTGAACATTACGATTGACAAGTTTCACGTCTTGTAAAAAAGATTGTTTTCCTATTCTTGCTACCAAAGCACATAACCTCACACTTCCCCACATGATACTCCACCTACTGACATGCTGCCCATTCACTTAACCTGTCTGTAAAGAATCATTGGATGGATACAGCACAGGAGAGCATTCAGCCTGTCATGTCTGTGCAAGCTCCATGAAGGAAAAATTCAGCCGGAGTCACTGCCCCCCCCCTCCCAAACCACCTTCCTGTAGAAGTGCATATTCTTCCTCTTCAGATAAGTAGAATAATGGAATGAATAAAACTGTTAATCCTGATGAATGCTACTTCCATTCCATGATGCACAAGTCCTGCAATGGGTCTTGAACCAAAGCAATATTACCGACCAGACTTGGATTTTGATTGAACTTACTTGGTTCTCTTACTCAACAGAACTGCCATTGTATCTCTGCGACAAACAATTATTAGCATTTATAAGTAGAAAGAGATTGTGGATAAGTCATGGCTAAAATAATCTACTGATTCAATCTCTTTGCAGCCTCTTTGTTTCCTGCTCTCAGCTTACATTCACACTTAACTTTGTATCATAGAATCATAAAGTGCAGGAGGCCATTCGGCCCATCGAGTCTGCACCGGCCACAATCCCCCCCAGGCCATATCCCCATAACACCATACATTTACCCTAGCTAGTCCCCCTGACACTAAGGGGCAATTTAGCATGGCCAATCCACCTAACCCTCACATCTTTTGACTCGGCAAGGAAACGGGAGAGCCCGGAGGAAACCCACGCAGACACAGGGAGAACATGCAAACTCCATATAGACAGTAACCCAAGCCGGTAATCGAACCCAGGTCCCTGGCACTGTGAGGCAGCAGTGCTAACCATTGTTCCACCGTGCCGCCCCCTCAGCAAGCTGAAATACATTATCTTTGATTTCTTTTTTTGAATTCTATTTTTGAATTTTGTCTAGCAGCTTGATATAACTGGTTTGCTAGGCCATTTCAGAGAGCATTTAAGAACCAGCCACATTGGACAGGATTTTATGGTCTCGCTCGGGCGAGACCAGAAATTCCTGCCCGAGGTCAACCGAGATTTCCGTTGTCGGACCCTCGCTCGCTCCGATTCCATGGCGGGCGAGTTGATAAGAGTTTCAGCCATTGTGTGGGTTTGGAGTCACAGATGAGGTAAACACAAATTTTCTTTCATAGGGGTGAACCAAATGGGTTTTTGCAACAGTCCAGTAGTTTCATGGTAACCATTACTGAGACTAGCTTTTAATTCCTGATTAAATTAATTAACTGCATTTGAATTCCACCAGCTGCCTTGGTTTAATTTGAATTGAGGCTTTCAGAACATTAGCCTGGGCCTCTGGACTACTAGATGTAGGAGTAAGATATAAAGGCAGAATTAGGCCGTTCAGCCCATCAAGTCTGCTCCGCCATTCAATCATGGCTGATAAGTTTTTCAACCCCATTCTCCTGCCTTTTCCCCATAACGTTTGGTCCCCTTATTGATCAAGAACCTATCTATCTCTGCCTTCAATATACTCAATGATCTTGCCTTCTGTGGCAATGAATTCCATAGATTCACCACCCTTTGGCTGAAGAAATTCCTCCTCATCTCAGTTCTAAGGGTCATCCCTTCACTCTGAGGCTGCGCCCTGGTATCCTAGTCTCTCCTACTAATGGAACCATCTTCCCCATGACCACTCTATCCAGACATTTCAGTATTCTATAAGTTTCAATGCGATTCCCTCTCATCCTTCTAAACTCCATTGAGTTCAGACCCAGAGTCCTCAAAGGCTTCTCATACGTCAAGCATTTCATTCCCAAGGTCATTCTTGTGAACCTCCTCTGGACCCCCTCCCAAGGTCAGCACATCCTTCCTTAGATACAGGGCCCATAATTTCTGACAATATTCCAAACATGGTCTGACCAGAGCCTAATAAAGCCTCAGCAGTACATCTCTTTGTATACTAGTCCTCTTGAAATGAATGCTAACATTGCATTTGCTTTCCTAACTACCAAGTCACCCTGCAAGTTAACCTTAAGAGAATCCTGAATTAGGACTCCCAAGTCCCTTTGTGCTTTTGATTTCTGAATTCTCTCCTGAATTTAGAAAATAGTCTACACTTCTTCTTCCTACCAAAGTGCATAACCTCACGCTTTCCCATGTTGTATTCTATCTGTTGCTTTGCCCACTCTCCTAATCTGTCCAAGTCCGTCTGCAGCCTCCCCGCCTCTTCAATACTAGCTGTACCCCCACCTATCTTTGTATCATCTGCAAACTTAGCTACAATGCCCTCAGTTCCTTCATCTAGGTCATTGATGTATAAACTACCTTGCCTCTAACACCATGAGCTCTTATCTTATTCAGCAGCTCCTGTGTGGCACATTGTCTAAGGCCTTCTGGAAATCCAAGTAGATAACATCCATTGGCTTTCCTTTGTCTAAACTGCTCGTTACCTCCTCAAAGAATTCTAACAGATCTGTCAGACATGACCTCCCCTTGATGAAACCATGCTGACTTTGCCCTATTTTACCATGCACTTCCAAATGTTCCAAAATCTCATCCTTAATAATGGACTCTAAAATCTTATCAATGATCGAGGTCAGGTTAACTAGCCTGTAATTTCCCATCTTTTACCTCCCTCCCTTCTTAAACAGGGGTATTACATTAGCGATTTTCCAGTCCTCTGGGGCCCTCTCTGACTCCAGTGATACCTGAAAGATCACCATTAATATCTCCACTATCTCTTCCGCTATCTTCTTCAGAACTCTGGAGTATAGTCCATGTGATCCAGGTGATTTATTCACCTTCAGACCTTTCAGCTTCCCTAGCACCTTCTCCTATGTAATGACTACCATACTCACCTTTGTCCCCAATTCTCTCAAATTTTTGGTATGTTACTGGTGTCTTCCACCGTGAAGACTGATGCAAAGTACCTATTGAGTTCCTCCGCCATTTCTTTGTTCCCCATTACTACTTCTCCAGCGTCATTTTCCAGCAGCCCAATGTCCACTCTTGCCTTTCTCTTGTCCTTTATTTATCTTTAAAAAAAAAACTCGGGTCTTTACTGGCTAGCCTACCCTCATATTTCATCATCTTCCCCCTTATTTCTTTTTTTAGTTGTCCTCTGTTGGTTTTTAAAGGTTTCCTAATTCCCCCAAGCTTCCCACGAATCTTCGCCACATTGTATGCATTTTGTTTTGCTCTTACGCTGTCCCTGACTTCCTTCATCAGCCATGGTTGCCTTGTCCTCCCCTTAGTATGTTTTTTCTTTCTTAGGATGAAATTTTGCTGTCTCCTGAATTGCTCGCAGAAACTCCTGCCATTGCTGTTCCACTGTTTTTCCTCTCTCAATCAACTTTGGCCAGCTCCTCCCTCATGCCTCTGTAGTTACCTTTACTTGACTATAATACTGTTACATCTGATTCCAGCTTCTCCCCCTCAAACTGCAGGGTGTATTCTATCATATGATGGTCACTGCCTCCTAAGCGTTCCTTTACCTTAAGCTAAAGTTTATTTATTACTCACAAATAGACTTAAATTAACACTGCAATGAAGTTGCTGTGAAAATCCCCCAGTCGCCACAGTCCGGCGCCTCTTCAGGTACACTGAAGGGGAAATTAGCATGGCCAATGCACCTAACCAGCCGTCTTTCAGACTGTGGGAGGAAACCAGAGCACCCGGAGGAAACCTACGCAGACACAGGGAGAACGTGCAAACTCCACAAACAATGACCCAAGCCGGGAATCGAACCCGGGTTCCTGGCACTGTGAGGCAGCAGTGCTTGCCACCGTGCCACTCCCTTATCAAGTCTGCTTCATTACACATATCAAACTCAGAATTTCTTGTTCCCTAGGGGACTCTACCACAAGCTGCTCCAAAAAGCCATCTCGTAGACATTCCATCAATTCCTTTTCTTGGGATCACTACCAACAGATTTTCCCAGTCCACCTGCATATCGAAGTCCTCCATGATCACTAACCTTGCCTTTCTTACTCGCCTTTCTATTTCTCCTGGTGTACCTTGTGCCCCACATCCTGATACTGCTCGGAGGCCTGTACATAACTCCCATCATGGTCTTTTTACCTTCGCGGTTCCTCAACTCGACCCACACAGATTCTACATCTTCTGACTCTACGTTGTTTCTTGCAGTCACTTTGATTTTATTTCTTACGAACTACTCTCTTACTTACTAGTCCAGTGACACTACCATTAAACCAGCTTACCTGCAAAGTCCCCAAAACCTGTCCACCATCAATAAGGCACAATTCAGGAATGTGATGGAAAACTATCCACTTGCCTGAATGCATACAGCTCCAATGACACCCAGGAAACTTGACACCATGCAGAATAAAGCAGCTAATTTGATTGTTACCCCACCCACCAACTTAAATATTCACTTCCTCCATCACTGATGCAGTGACAGCAATGCACACAATCCACAACATCTAGTGCAGTAATTCACCAAGGCTACTTCAACAGCACCTCCCAAACGCACAATCTCTGCACTAGAAGGACAGAGCAGCAGACACATGGGAACACCACCACCTGAAAGTTCCCCCTTCAAGCTGCACACCATCCTGACTTGGAACGATATCGCCATTCCTTCACTGTCATTTGGATTAAAATCCTCGAACTCCATTCCTAACACCACTGTAGGTGTACCAACATCAGATGGACTGCAGTTGTTTCAGAAAGTAGCTCACCATCATCTTCTCGTGGGCAATTAGGGATGAGTAACAAATGCTGGCCTTGCCAGCAATGCTCACAGCCAATGAAAGAATAATATAAATATTGCAGTATGTAGATTTGAAATAGTTGAGATCCCATCACTGTTCCTTGCAGCACGCCAATTGTCACCGCCTGCCAACTTTAAAATGCTCAGTTTGCCTCTTCTATGCTCCCTATCTGTTTACCAGTTCTTCATCCATGCTAATATATTGCCCCCAGCTCTGTGAACTCTTACCTTGTGTATTGCCTTTTCTGGTGGCAGCTTTGCAAATGCCTCTTTTTGAAATCCAAGTAAAAAGTACAGGGTAGTTCCCCTTTAGCTACCCTATTGATTATGTTCTCAAAAGAATTTCAATAAATTTGTCAAACACTATTTTCCTTTTCATAAAACTATAATTACTTTGATCATACTGATTTCTAAGTGTATTGTTCAGGTTTCTGTAGTAAAAGATTGCAGAATTTTCTGATGACTGATGTCAGGCTAACTGGTCTGAAGTTCCCTGTTTTGTCTCTTCCTGCTTTCTTGTGTAGTGGCATTCCATTTACTAATTTCAATCCACTAAGACTGTCTTGGAATTGAGGGAAATTTGGAAAGTCAGAATAGTGTATCTATTATCTAGCTTTTTTTCTTAGAACCCTAGGGTGTTTTAATATCTCCTCACCAGGCTTTTTTGAGGTGCCAAAAACTCAACTTTGATAATAGATTGATGGAGGTAGAGGCTGCACTGTATTTATACTTCACTGTGGTAGGAGTCATATATCACAATAGATGTCTCTGGTTTTTTGCCAGGAACCTGTCCTCTTGTTCCAGTTTCCTGCATTTCACATTGATATCTGTTCAAATCAGTCAGTTGAACATCTAGTCTATAAAGTCATTTCTCTTGACGTTAAAAAAAATAGTTTCATAGCAAATAACCATTAAACACTGTGGATGGGATTTTATGGCCTCATTTGTCCTGAAACCGTAAAATCCTGCCGTTTGCCCGCACCAATTCCTGTGGTGGGCAGGACGATAAAATTCTGGCCTGTATGTCTGAATGATCATCACAGTTGCAGTGGGAGAAAATGGTGACAAACTGACCATAATATAAAATAGCCAAGGTATCAAACCATGGTACAGGGTGGGGTAGGAGATGAAAAGCATGCCAAATAGTTAAATTTTCTATGCCATTCTTTAGCTTGAGTCTGATGACTTCTCTTTGCTTCCCAACTGAGTTGCTGCCCAATTTACAAATTAAAGTTTGGAGGTTAGAAATGTATGAATGTTATTACATAATAAGTCCCAATCTCTCTCTCTCTTTGGTTCCTCAGAGATATGAAGAGAAAGGAATGAACCCACCTTCTGGAGCAGGACATCTACGCAAGTAAGAAATTAACAAATGGCAATTCAAACCTGGGGCAGACAACCCTGTATCCCAACATTAATTAAACCCAAATTAACTACATTTCTGCTGTCCAAAGGGAAAACTAATATTGTCATAAAATAAGTTGTTTTACTTCTCATACTTGTGACAATGAGTGGGTATGAAAGCTGAAATCTAGCTGATTGTAAGATACATCGTTGAGCAAGAGGTAGGAAACTAGTTTTGAGAGCAATGAGTTAACTAGTTATGAATCTGTCTTTTGGAATTTCATTTTTGTTAACAATTGGAAAATTGTCTCTTAACATGCTACGGCAGTCATCAAATAAGAAGAAATTACAAACAGAGGCTGAAAAATGACTTGGATCTGCCTTATTATATAAAGGGTTATGCATTCTGCAGTTTTGAAAATGCACAGCCCTCTCAGTTAGAATTGAAAACCCGGTCACAATAGGAATTGTTAAAAGCTTTGCACAGCTTTAGGGGAATGACCATGAATCTGTTTGAATCTTTTTTTTAAATTGCCAACCAAGAAAACCTTGCAAAGTGAACTGGTATAAAATCCTCATGAGCTGAGTCCAATTTTAATTGAATTTCTCCTCTGATCTTTGGAGTCAGCAAAACTTGCTGCTTGAGAGATAACATTTGGAAAGGATGGCTCTCTGTTGACTGTCTCATTAAATAGGGGAAGCAAACTGAAGATGAGGATTAATGCTGGGACCAATGCATCTTTTGATTTGATATATATATGTATAATATAATATGACTTGGATGTTGTAATACTGAGTAAAATTACAAAATTTGTTAATTATACCAAACTTGGAGATGTGGCAATTGACAGGACGTAGACTAGCAGAATGGGCAGGCAAGTGGCGGATTGAATTTAATACAAAGAAATGTGAGATGATGCATTTTATCAGAAGAGATAAGCAGAGTTAATATAGACTGGCACAATTCTAAAGGGTATGCAGGGTTATTTGAGCTACAAGATTCAGTTGGAGATGCTGGGTTGTTCTCGTTGGAACAAAGGAGATAGATAGAGGGCCATTTGTTCAAGATTATGATAGGTTTAGATAAGGAAGACAAATAAAAATTGTTCCCATTTGAGTGATCATACAAGAACGAGACAGCACAGATTTAAGCTTTTGGCAAGAGATGCTGGGATATGTGGGGAAGAACATTTTTACTCAGCAAGTGATAATGACCTGAAACCCACTGCCAAGGAGCATAGTGAAAGTGGAGATAATGAATGGTGTCTAAAGAAATCGAATGGACATTTGCAGGAAATAAACTTGCAGGGATTTGGGAATGGAACTGACTGGATTTCTCTACACGGAGTTGGCATGGACTCAATGGACTGTATGACAACTTCCTTGCCAATATAATTCTGTGACTCTATGAAAACCTTCCCAGATTATATCATGCTCATCCTTTTTCCCCAACGGTGTATCTTGGCAATCAACAGAATGAATGCACTCTGTGATCTAATATCATTCAAATAAGCTGGGCACCGCCTTCATCATCATCTTGTTTAGAACCTCTGAAATTCTGGAGCTAAGCTAAGAGCAGGGGAAAATTGAATTGTCAAGATGGAGCAAGGCAGTCTGACTGGAGCACCTGAAATGCTTGTAAACATCCTTCCTAAGTATTGGGTTCTTTCTGTTGAAGTGCATTCATTTGTTCAGACTTGAGTAACCACTGTTCTTGTTCCCACCTACTCTCATGTTGTTTTGCTGAGATTTCCTTAAACCTGGATCATGTTGTTGCCTGTTTCCCGGGGAGTGTTTCACTATAGTGCTTACATACAAATTTCAGGTGCTTATATACAAATTTCCCTCTGGATGACCCAATGTATTTAAAGTTGTGATAGAGGAGATTAGAAGAAGTGGCTGGACAGGTGTGTTTGCACTTCAGGCCATCAGTTAGATCTTGCCTTCTGACACTGCCTGCAAACAAATAGCCACAAATAATCAGTTAATATTTTTATCTGGAGGGCCAGAGTTTCTGCTTGGTAAGTAGATGGCTCTGCAACTGCAGTGAACTGATCCGTAATGCGGTGACTTATCAGTCATCATTGAAGTAATTTTGGTGGATGTTATAGCTGTGACCATATCACCTTAAAATAGCACCACCTACTTGCACTTTGGGTATTCTCCTCCTGTTGCACACTCCAGCAAAGATAGAAATCTATTAGGTATGCTGAGGTAATAATGTTTAGGACCTGATTGCAACACAGTTTAACTCCTCAATGAAGGTGCACACAATGCCTGAAGATCAGTAGGCCGTCCCCAACACCTAACATGTTTGCAATCTGTTCAACTTTAATGAACAGAGTACATTTTTTAACCCAGACACTATTTTCCATTCATTGCTTACATGCTTATTTACAGTCCTGTTATGCACAGTTGCCCTGATTGCAAGGCTCAGTGTGCAAGCAGTAGATTGATGACCAATTCATCCAAGGAGTTTAACACAGCATTAAGTGTGGTTCTCTCTTAGGCCCATGAAAAGAAATGATGCCCTAATGGAATTTTCCAAATGTGCTAAAAAGTTTATTTTTGTTCCGGGTTTACTGGCTCAGTGAGGTGAAGCCATAGTCAATAAAGAGAGTTATTTTTATTGATTCTTTACTGATTTCAACCTGCAAAGTACATAATAATGCTGATTCTGAACCTTTATCACCATATCTGAGCTAATTTCTTTAAATTTTGTTACTTCATGGAAAGAATGAGCAGTAAATAATGTAATGTCATAACTTTCAAACTTGTCTTTGTGAGAGATTCCTCAAAATGCTGACCCTCTCCCATGTATACCCATTGTAATGTCTGAAAATCAAGTGATAATGAGAGTCCCCAAATGCAGGAAAAAAGTCTAGACTACAAAAAATCTAGACTATAATACTGATGAACTGGGGAAGAATTTCCAACCGGGTTTTCCGAATGTCAATGGTAACTTGGTCAGAAGATCTCCAGAAACCTGCAAAGAAGTGGTGTAAAACTAATTTGAATGCCAATTTCACCTGCAATGCAGCAACCTGCACAGCATTTTCTTAAAATAATATTTATTAGCTGTAGCTTATTGCATGATTTATGAGCTATGCATCTGGGGTGTCCAATTTGTGCATCAGTGCAAGTGATTATTCAGCACTAAGTTTAAAATTATGAATGTTATTGGAACTCTAATTTTTACAGTGGATTCAAATGAAACGCTGGTTTTATACTAATGGTTTTGTTGGGACCATCTTTATACTACAGTTATGATGAATCCTTCAGTGTGGAATATTATTTTAAAAGTTCACTTGTAGCGTGGCTGAAACTATGTTTTTACTGATTCCTGTATTTGATCTAGCCATGGCACTGGATATATGCAGCCAGGAGATATGAGAAAGGAGCAATCCCAGCAGGAAGCAATATACTCAAACAGGCCTATGTATGCTGAGGAATTCCAGACAAGACCCTCAGGACACAATCCAGGTATGGGTGTACAATGGGTTGATGTCTTTTGAAGAAATTCCATCTCCGTCAATTGCAATATTCTGTTTCCAGAGTCCTTGGCTCTTCTTACAATTTATGTGCAAGTCACATTTATATAGGCTAGTTACTTGCAAATAATTCCTCCTCAAAGCATATGCATTTATTCACTTGCAAGCCTAGCACAATATTCGGTATTCAACTTTATCTCTCTCTCTTTCACTGCCCCCGCCCATCACGCAGACATGAGGGTAACACAAACCCCCAAGCACACATGAGCAGAACCCTGCAATAGGGTTGTAACCCCCTTCAGACCCCACTCCTTGGCAGTGCCAACCTGGAAGTGCCATGGGCATGAACCAGATTACACTGAGGTACAGGGTGCTAGGAGAATCACAAAGGGGGTTCTCCCCAACACTAAATGCGCTGTGGCCCCTTCCCTGTGATTCTCCAGCCCCAGCATGATTAGCACATGTATACATGGACTGGAGAATTACGGCCACTACCTAAAGATATTGTACTGCCTCAGGAACTTCACACTTTAGAGGATAGCATAGTGATTTACAATACTTGAGCAGTAACCAAGAAGCCTGGACCAGAACCATAGTAGTTGTGGAATTTAAATTTGATTAATTAAATGTGGAATAAAAAGCTAGAAGCAGTAGAAATGATGTAAAACTACTAGATTGTTGTAAAAGCCCACCTGGCTAATTAATGTAGCTTAGGGAATGAAATCTACTGTTATCAGGTCTAGCCTATAGATAGTCCAGACCTGCAACAATGTGGATGACTCTTAAACTGCCCTCTGAAATGGCCTAACAAATCATTTGATTGTATTAAACTAATACAAAAATATCTCAGAAAAAAATGGCTGGACCATTGGGAATCAACCCAGCTACCAGGTGTGACAAAAGCACAACTGGTCCAGTCAATCCTGCAAAGTTGTCCTCACTGACATTTGATTCCCTGTGCCAAAAATAGGTGAACGGTCCCAGACTAGTCAAGTAACAGGCTGACTGTCGTATTTTGAAAGCAATGTCTCAGACTCCTGACAGAACAGACCCACTAGACGTGGCACAAAGGTATAAAGTTGGGTGGGAGTGACCGAGGGTCACCCATGATCAAGTTAGAAACATGGGGAAGGAAACCCCTGCTTATTACTGCCTCCTCTGATGATAAATCTGTGCTTTTCCATGTTGAGCATTTCTTGAACAATGGAGGTGGGGGTCCTCAATTACCAAAAACAGCTCAACCGCACTATCCTAGGCTGAGTCCTGAAGGATATAGAACATAGAAAGCCACAGCACAAACAGGCCCTTCGGCCCACAAGTTGCGCTGATCATATCCCTACCTCTAGGCCTATCTATAGCCCTCAATCCCATTAAATCCCATGTACTCATCCAGAAGTCTCTTAAAAGACCCCAACGAGTTTGCCTCCACCACCACCGACGTCAGCCGATTCCACTCACCCACCACCCTCTGAGTGAAAAACTTACCCCTGACATCTCCTCTGTACCTACCCCCCAGCACCTTAAACCTGTGTCCTCTCGTAGCAACATTTCAGCCCTTGGAAATAGCCTCTGAGAGTCTACCCTATCCAGACCTCTCAACATCTTGTAAACCTCTATCAGGTCACCTCTCATCCTTCGTCTCTCCAGGGAGAAGAGACCAAGCTCCCTCAACCTATCCTCATAAGGCATGCCCCCCAATCCAGGCAACATCCTTGTAAATCTCCTCTGCACCCTTTCAATGGCTTCAACATCTTTCCTGTAATGAGGTGACCAGAACTGCGCGCAGTACTCCAAGTGGGGTCTAACCAGGGTCCTATAAAGCTGCAGCATTATCTCCCGACTCCTAAACTCAATCCCTCGATTAATGAAGGCCAGTACGCCTTCTTGACCGCATCCTCCACCTGCGAGGCCGATTTAAGAGTCCTATGGACCCGGACCCCAAGGTCCTTCTGATCCTCTACACTGCTAAGAATGGTACCCTTCATATTATACTGCTGCTTCATCCCATTGGATCTGCCAAAATGGATCACTACACACTTATCCGGGTTGAAGTCCATCTGCCACTTCTCCGCCCAGTCTTGCATTCTATCTATGTCTCGCTGCAACTTCTGACATCCCTCCAAACTATCCACAACACCACCTACCTTGGTGTCGTCAGCAAACTTACCAACCCATCCCTCCACTTCCTCATCCAGGTCATTTATGAAAATGACAAACAGCAAGGGTCCCAGAACAGATCCCTGGGGCACTCCACTGGTCACTGACCTCCATGCAGAGAAAGACCCCTCCACAGCCACTCTCTGCCTTCTGCAGGCAAGCCAGTTCTGGATCCACAAGGCAACAGCCCCTTGGATCCCATGCCCTCTCATTTTCTCAAGAAGTCTTGCATGGGGGACCTTATCGAACGCCTTGCTGAAGTCCATATAGACCACATCCACCGCTCTTCCTTCGTCAATGTGTTTGGTCACATTTTCAAAGAACTCAACCAGGCTCGTAAGGCACGACCTGCCCTTGACAAAGCCGTGCTGACTACTTTTGATCATACTAATCTTCTCTAGATGATCATAAATCCTGTCTCTCAGGATCCTCTCCACCAACTTACCAACCACTGAGGTTAGACTCACCGGTCGGTAATTTCCCGGGCTGTCCCTGTTCCCTTTCTTGAATATAGGGACCACATCTGCAATCCTCCGGAACCTCTCCCGTCTCCATCGACGATGCAAAGATCATCGCCAAAGGCTCCGCAATCTCCTCCCTCGCCTCCCACAGTAACCTGGGGTACATCCCATCCGGTCCCGGCGACTTACCAACCTTGATGCCATTCAATAGTTCCAACACATCCTCTTTCTTTATGTCCACATGCTCGATCCTTTCTGTCCACCGCAAACCAGCAGTACAACCACCCAGATCCCTTTCCACCGTGAATACCGAGGTAAAGTATTCATTAAGCACCTCCGCCATTTCTGGCCTGCAGAAAGTGGTGAGAGAGCCAACTAAAGGAAAAAACCTACTGAACCTCATCCTTTCCAAACCATAGATTACATGTAAGTATCTATAACTGTATTTGTAGGAGCAACCACCTTAAAATCTATGTAGAGATGAAGTCCTATATCTATACTGAGGTCACCCTTCCATTGTTGTATGGCACTACATCTGTGCTGAATGGGATAATTCAGAAAAGATTCAGCAGCTCAGAACTTGACATGCAGCAAAGATTATGGGTCTTGACAACATCCTGGTTATAGGGCTGAAGGTTTTGCTCCAAAACAAGCTGCACCTCGGACTAAGCTGTTTACTTGCAGCTGCAATGCTGGTATGTCCAACAAAGTGGGAAATTACCATATATCAATTGCCTTTAAAAATCAAGTGAGACAAATCCAATCTGACCAGTTACCTCCCCCATCAGTTTACCCTCTATCATCAGCAAATTGATGGGAAGTGTTGACGTCAATGTTATCAAGTAGCACCTATTCACCAATAAACTCGCTGATGCTCAGAATTCCACCAGACCTCATTATAGCCTTAACTCAGGCATGTACAAAAGAGCTGAAACATAAAAATAGCAAAGTCTCTTGCTACAACTTGGACATTGGAAAGACTGCATCTAGAGCATGGTATACAGTTTTGGTCTCCCCACTTAAGGAAGATAGCAGTTCAGAGAAGATTCACTAGATTCCTGGGATGAAGAGGTTGTCTTACGCACAAAGATTGAGCAAATTGGGCCTATGCTGGTTGGAGTTTAGAAGAATGAGAGGTGATCTTATTGAAATATATAAAATTCTGAGAGGGCTTAAGGGTAGACACTGAGAGGATGTTTCCTCTCAAGAGGATATCTAGAACCAGGGGTCACCACTTAAAAATAAGCAGTCTCCCATTTAAGACTAAAATGAGAAATTTCTGAGGATCGTTAGTCTTTGGAATTCTCGTCCCCAGTGTAGTGGAGTCATGGAGACGGGCTGGAAAGTGGAGTTCAGGCCTCAGTCAGCTCGGCCGTGACCTTATTTAATGGTGGCGCAGGCTCGATAGGTTGAATGGCCTACTCCTATTTTTTATGCTCTTATATAATAGTGATTTGAAATAATCACTGTATTTAAATGCACATTCTTAAAGGTGTAACTAATAAATTTGGAAACTCACTTGTCCTTGCGTCAAAAGTTCAAAGAGCGGATTGCCAGAGGTGTGTTTAAAAAAAAACCCTGTGTAAGCTGGGGCGATATACAGCATGAGAACAAGGAAGTATTCTGCAAAGTAGACTATACCAATACAAAATGGCTAGAATAGACTGCTAATTTTTCTAAACAAAATAACGTACACCTGTAATTATTCTTCAGGGTGTTACATGGTGTTGCTTTTGGCAGCCAGTTAGCCACAAAAAACAAGCAGGAGGCTAGGGAAACAATGCTTTTAGAACTACATTTCAACAAAATAAAGAGTAAACCTTGTTTTCTGTTGCGTCTTTATTTTCATTCACCACCTTAAAAGGAACAACTGTTTTTTTAAAAAACGAACCTGACAACCTCTGAAAAAAATACATGCACTTGCCTTTCATAAATAGCTTCTGTGTACAGCACGAGGCCCAAACATATTGAAGTGAACAAATTTGACGATTATAAAGAAATCTCATTCATCCTCTGTTATTGGAATGCAATGTATTGAAGCAACTTACTACTGAAAAATATGCATGATTGAGATATCTGCTCAAAATTTGCTGGGATCTCTTAACAGCAAGCAGCTGTACATTTCACGATGTTTAAATGAAACGCCTCCAGAATGGGCTCTGCTAGTAAATTTATTGGTTTATAATATAAATTTTTCTTCAAGTTTATTTTCCTTCTCAACCATGACTACAAAGTTCAGTTTCAAATTTAAAGTGGAAAATTGGTTTTAATCTTGATTGTCTGCCGTTTGAAAAGTGACTGACAACAAAACTAATGCTGCAGAATTTCAGTAGGAGTATCTTCAGAATTATAAATCCATGAATTGTATAAATCCATGTCAGAGTACAGTCATTTCGGTTCTCTTTAGATGGCAGGGTGTAATAAGAGTAGTGTTGCATGGATCCATGCTTGGGTCTCATCTATTTACTGTCTAAATCAATGAGGGGATCAAGTGTAATATTTTCAATTTTGCTGACAATGCAAAACCAGGTGGTAAACAATAGGGAGGATGCAGAGAAGCTGCAAATAGATATGAACAGCTTAATTAATTGGGCATGGAACTGTCACATGGAGTAAAAACAAAGTATTAAAAATACTCAGCAGGTTAGGCAGTATCTATGGAGAGAAACAGATTTAAAATTTCAATATGACTTCTTTAGAACTGAAAGAAGGTAGAGATGTGATGTGTTTTATGCCATTGAAAGAAGGAAGGGAAAGAACAAAAGGGAAGGTCTGGTATAAGGTATAGGAAAGAGAGATTAAATGACAAAGATGTCAGGCAAGAAAAGACAAAGGGTGTGATAGAATCAGAAAATGTTGGATAAACTCAGGCGGTCTGACAGCATCTGTGGAGAGAAGCACAGTTAGCGTTTTGAGTCCAAATGACCCTTCTACTCTTCCGTAAAAGGGCCATTTGGACTTGAAACATTAACTTCATAAGAGTCTAAGTCTTGTTACAGTTATACTGAACTTTGGTAAGGCCCAGCTGGAGTACTATAAAGAATTTTGATCTCCTTTTCAAAGGCACATATTTTTGCCTTTAGAAGGGGAGTAATGAGGATGTACTAAATTGGAATGAGAGGAGAGATTGAATAAAATGGGCCGATATTGCCTGTAATTTAGAAGAACAAGAGGCGATTTCATTGAATCTTGAAATTATTTGAAAGTGCAGATGCTAAAAGTTTGTTTCCCCTGGCTCAGAAGCCCAAAAGTAGGGATTGTAGTATGAGGGTTAGTGGTTAGTCATTTTAGGACTGAGTGAGTAGAAATTTCTTCAGAGTTTTAAATCTTTGTAATTCTCTACCTTTAGTGCTGTGGACGCTCATTTACTCGATATATTCAAAGCTGATATTGTTAGAAGGAATCAGGAGATCTGGGGATAGAATGAGACAGTAGATTTTATACCCCTCATGACTTTGAACATCAAATTGGGACACCAGAATTGGATACCATACTCCATTTGGAGGCCAAACTAATAATTAAAGTTTGTAATAACATACTTGTTTTTGTACTCATTGGTCCAAATCTTCCGGTCTCTGGATCACCAGACACTGGAAGATTCATTTCAAGGCCCTGTGGAAGTATTGATGCAAGATTTAAGTGGGAACTGCCTGGGAAGTTTAAACATGCAATGGCCTAATTCTCTGCAGTCTGGGACTCTCTGGCGCATATCTCTGACCTTGAGCTTAGGGCGGAGACTTGGGCCAGATACGTGGGATTTCCCTGAAAACTTATCCAGGAAATGTTAGACAGTTTAATACCTGACCTAACAACTGCATAACTCAACTGAGCATTATAATTGACCCCCTCAATCACCATCCCTGATCACCCAACTCAGCTACCTGCTGACCCTGAGTACAGTCCCTGAACAGACCCGACAATCCTCCAACCACATGACTAATCCTCAATGACACCACCCAATGACTACCACTAGGTGTGAAATCAATTAGTCCTGATACCCGAAAGCCCTCCCCTGCCTGCACTTTCCACCCCCAGAAACCAGTGTTGTACCTGTTAATTCTCAGATACTTTTGACCAGTTTGCTTACTCCAAGGTTTTACTCCAGTGCCCTTATTTGCAAGATGGACAAAGGACAAACACAAGTAAAGGTTCAACAAGTTTATTAATAATAACACTATAAACCCTTAAATTACCCACATAAAACAAAAGGATACCCCAGATTCAAGTATACTATCCGCAAGATGTTTTGGTTAAACTGTAGGCTCGATTCTCTGAGTCCCTCTGGTCCGTCGTCACGAAGGTGAGTCTCGATGGCAGCTTCTTCCTTCCTTCTCTGGTCAGTCTTCCAAATGGTCACGGTCACCTCCCTCGTCGAGTCTTCGCTGCTGGTTTGTCTGAAAATGTGTTCCTTTATCCCCCTGGCTGCTTGCCTTTCCAGAAACTTCTCTGGCTTCCGGCCAATGAGGTCCCAGGAGAGGGTTCCAATACCCAGTGGGTTTCTTGATGTTTGCCTGACAGGACAACAGGGTCCGCCCCCCCCCAGGCGTCCATCTCCATGTTGTTGCTTACATGTAGCTGCAGGAGTTTTCGGTGACACAAAGTCTGGCTCGATCTGGGCCTCTAACAATAGGCCGGTGCATTTCAATAAGGTGCAATGATCTCCTGCTAAGTATCAGTAGAATGCAATGACCTTTGATGGGTGGTTGATGGGTCAGGCCCAGACACATTCGTGTATTTGTACAATTGGCCTGCCTGAGGTTTGACTGTTTGATTTTAATATGCCCAATTCTTTAATTTAGGATATCCAATTTTATCAGCCTTAAAACTAGGCCCTGTTTATATCACCACACCAGAACCAACAACCTATCTGACCACCTCTCCCACCCAACTGTTCACTCACCCATTTATTAGCCCACAGTCATTCATTAAAAGACCCTGGAAGAACTTGTCCGACATTGTTAGACATAAATAGGGGACATGTCTTTTCCTTCCCCCAGACTACTATGCTCGCTGGTTATGACCACAAAACCCTGCACTGCCTATTTATGCTTCAGTTGGGATTGGAAGTTCCCAGAAGTAATGGTCAGGAAAAAACTTTGTGAGCAGGAAATGTGCCCAGCATTGCCACTGACTGGAAGTTCTAAACCTATACATTTATTTATCAAGCCCAGGATCCTGTATGCTTTTCTAATCACTTTCTCAACATGTCCTGTCATTTCAATGATTTGTTAATTTCATATTGTCTCTTCTCATTCTTGCTACCCACGTGTCACTTCACACTTCATTAAAATTTGATCTGCCATGTGACTGAAAATACCTCCAGCCTGTCTGTTTTCTAGAAGTCCATTACTGTCCTTCTCACAGATCACAATACTTCCAAGCTTTCTTTCATCTGCAAGTTTTGAAATTGTGCATTGTGCACTCAAGTCAAGGTCATTAATTTATATCAAAAGAAGCAGTGGTCCTAGTACCAATCCCTGGGGAACGCCATTCTCTACGTTCTTCTAATCCAACAAAGAGGTTCACCAGTGCTCTGTTTCCTGTCACTCTGGCAAATTCTTATTCATGCTGCCACTGTCCATTTTATTCCATCTTTGCTGGCCAACTTGTGATATAGCACTTTATCAAACGTCACTTGGAAGTGTACACCACAACAAATAGCATTATCCTCACCAACTCTACCTCATAACCTCTGTTATTGTCACAACATGATATTCCCAAGTGATCATCTGTGCCTGCACCTTATCAAACTTAATGACCACACTTTGTGCATTTAAATACATGCATTGTAAACCTAATTCAAACCTTATTACAGTCCCTCTTTGTTTGACCCCATTTAACGTGTTCCTGACTCTTATGCTGGAGCTGTCTGTCTCTCCCAATCCTTTCTGCAGCTTGTTTCTACTTTTTAATGCTAATCCTGGTTCCCAGCCTCCTACCAAGTTAGTTGAGCGTTCCCCAACACCACTATCAAATGGCTTCATGAGGGCATTGGTCTCAGTTCTGAGACACACGGCTCAGTGGTTAGCACTGCTACCTCACAGCACCAGGGAGCCAGGTTCAATTCTGGCCTCGGGTGACTGTGTGGAGTTTGCACATTCTCCCCATGCCCGCGTGGGATTCCTCCGGGTGCTCCAGTTTCCTCCCACAGTTCAAAGATGTGCCAGTTAAGTTGATTGATGTGGAGATATCTGGGGTGAGCACAGTAAGAAGTCTCACACCACCAGGTTAAAGTCCAACAGGTTTATTTGGAATCACGAGCTTTCGGAGTGCTGCTCCTTCATCAGGTGAGTGGAGTAGTAGGTTTCACAACCAGTTAGGTTGATTGACCATGCAAAATTGCCCCTTAGTGTCAGGGGATTAGCAGGGTAAATACGTGGGGTTATGGGATCGGACCTGGGTGGGATTGTTGTCAATGCAGCCTTGATGGGCTAAATGGCCGCATTCTGCACTGCAGGGATTCTATGATTCTATGCTGACTAGGACGTGGTACTGGAAATTACTACCTTGGAAGTCCTGCTTTCTAATCTCATTTCTAGTTAGCTTTAAGGATTTGTATGTAAAATAATTTCTTATAGTCTACTTTTGAGCATGGGCCCAGGTTATCAATCTTGTAGTTGGTATGCAGGGTAGAGGAACATTAGTTGTAAAGTCAGGGATCTTTCATGTAGGTTTGGGCTGAAGTAAATTGTGTGTTTTGAATCAAGAAAAAAATACTATCTAACAATTGTTACACTTGATCTGGAAATCGATGATGCTCCATTCCCAACCACAATCATCCCTTGATTACAGGATCTTATACTTACCAACATTGCCTTATTTTCTTCCATAATACATCTGTTGGGATGTTTACTATGTTAACTGCACTATATAAATTCAAGTTCTATTATTTTTCCTTTAAAGCAGTTCAATGTGTGAGAAGTGTTTGAAACACCTGAGAGACACCATTGGGTGCTGCACAACAAATCAAAGTCTTAACTTTTATTTGTGAATTTATCATTAATTTAATAGAAGATTAGATGAAGCCACCAAAAGTATGTCATCCATGTTCTGGGAAATAGCTTCAGAAGACTTGACCTTGTGAAGGTGACCTTATGTGTTTAATGGATTGAGTCTGAGCAATTTAAGTTTAGGATAAATATTTATAAGATAGGCGGGTGATATTATCAGTCCTTGAATCAGCAATAACAGGGCTCTGCTTGGAGTGTTTTTACTTGATTTTCAGTGAATGTAGAGTTTCATGGGAGGTTACAGCAAGGTCTCTCCTCCACATTCTTGAACTCTCAACCTTCTCTGCATTTTATTTGTATTCCTAGTTTCGTTAACCATTTAACTGCTTAGGTTTGCTGTAAGGTAGTGTTACTTTACTATTAAGTAAAAATTTACAGCCCAGAACCAGGCCATTTGGCCAACCAGTCCATGTCAGTGTTAATGCTCCACATGAGCCTTTACCTAATGTGTTTTACTTCACCCTTTCAACATGTGCTTCAATTTCTTTCTTCCACATGTGTTTATCTCACTTCCCTGAAATCGAGCTTGTTCAACCTTTCTGCATGGGGTTGGGGGGAACATTTGGATTTTTTTTTTCTCACTCAAGGGGCCGATGAGAAAGTTTTGGCATGGCGATAAACTGAATATAACTGAGTAAATGCAAAACAATGTCAGAACATGAATTTGATGAGTTTTTTAAAAAAGAGTAATTGATTAAAAATGTCCAGATGAGAGAGTCTTGGGTGTTCACTCTCACCCACTGAGTGGGTGTGTGAATATGTGTTGTGTTGAGGGTGAGCGAGAATCTTGAGACAGGGAGACAATTTCATTCATGTACCCATTCGGTGCCGCTGCCCCAAATATGCAAACGCACAATTTCCCCACAAGAACACATGTGCTGCCGTCTCCAGATGCAGACACTGCCCCATTACTGGAGTCCCTCCCCCCCCCCCAGGTGCATGTGCTCCCCTGTGCCCCCCCCCCCCCCCAGGGGCATGAGCCCCCCCCCCCAGGTGCACGTCTCCCCCCCCCCCCCCCCCCCCCCAGGATGCACGTGCCCTCCCTTCACCCCCCCCCCCAGGGGCACGAGCCCCCCCCCTTCTCACCCCCCCCCCCCCCGAGGTGCACGTGCCCACCCTTCCCCACCCCCCCCAGGTGCCCAGCCTTCCCCACCCCCCCCCCCCCCCCAGGTGCATGTCGTCCCCCCCCCCCCCCCCCCAGGTGCACGTGCCCCCCGTTGCCCCCAGGTGCATGTGCCCCCCGCTTTCTTCCCCCCTCCCCCCCAAGGTGCACGTGCCCCCCCCCCCAAGGTGCACGTGCCCCCGCCCCCACCCCCCCGATGCACGTGCCCCCCTTCCCCACCCACAGGTGCGCATGTCCCCCCATCCCCCCCTCCAGGTGCACATGCCCCCACTTCGCCCCACCCCCGATGCACGTGCTCCCCCTTCCCCAACCCCAGGCGCGCGTGCTCCCCCCGTCCCCCCCAGGTGCAGATGCCCCCCGTTTCTCCCCCCACCCCCCCCCCCCCGATGCACGTGCCCCCCCTTCCCCACCCCCAGGTGCACGTGCGCCCCCCGTTCCCCCCCCTCCAGGCGCGCGTGCACCCCCCCGTCCGTCCCCCCCCTAGGCGCGCGTGCTCCCCGTCCGTCCGTCCCCCCCCAGGCGCGCGTGCTCCCGTCCGTCCGTCCCCCCCAGGCGCGCATGCTCCCCCCCCCCCCCCCCCGTCTGTCCCCCACAGGCGCGCGTGCTCTCTTCCCCCCCACCCACCCCACAGGCGCGCGTGCTCCCCCTTTCCTCTGCCCCCCACCCGCCCCCCCCTGGCGCGTGTGCTCTTCTCCCCTCCCCCGGCACACGTGCCCCCCCTTCCTCTCCACCCCCACCCCCACCCCCCCCCCCACCCCCCCCGGTGCACGTGCATATACACACGCTATCTTCACTGACCCTTTCACAAAGATGTCCTTCCCGGTTAGCTGTGCCAAGGCCCTTTTCAGGCCTGTCTGAGGCCCCATGGAGCCCGCTGCAGAAAACGCCTCCTTGGATCTGCCATAAAAAGCTCTTCTGGGACTCACCTGAGCTCTATCTGGCCCGTCATATAAAGGCCCTCGTGGGGCCCGCCACAACGAGGGCAGTACCTCCACAAGCCGACTTGAGTTCTCTTGAGCTCCGATCAACCCCCTCCCCTCCCTCCGCCTCAGAGTAAATTAAAATGGAGACCACTTGATATCTCCAAGGTCCAGCTCTTCCACATCCAATCATTCCCATGCTGCAACAGATAATTATCAACACCCAAAAGCTTGAAGAAACCAGCTTGCTATTGGGTAACTGGGCTCACAGCATTTTTCAAAATTATCTGCATGAAGCTTCAACAACCGAGTCCAACAATGTGGCAAGCCGCATTAGAGTCTTGGGTGCCACATCTGTCCTGCGGGCTGGAGTTTGGACAAACCTGCCTTAAATGCTTCTATGCTGCTCTCATTAACCACTGCAGGTGGCAGTGAATTTTACTATCTCACCACCAAAGATAATAAGGAAAGTATTTATTGCACCTGAACAGAATGCTATCAGATTTTCAGCGGACCATTTTGGTAGCCTTGTCGTCATTTCAGTTCAGAACACATAGGCACATTTCTTACTGTTGCCGTTCAATTCAGTACATTACCGATAATTAAAATGCACATTTGGAGATTTCTCTTGCTGTGTTGGGAAAATGACAAACATCCAGTCTGGGGATATGGTCAGTACTCAAGTTATCACAGCATGACGCAAGATTGAAATTAAAAATAAAGCCTGCCCTTGGGCTACTCTCTCAGTATGCGCTGATTTCTTGATCACACTGTTGTTATGTATCACTCTTTCTCAGAGTAGTACTCGATCACTCTCTCCCGAGTCCCAGTCCATCCACAGTCTCTGCACCACCCAACCACCCCCTGGTTTCCACAGCCTCCAATCTCTTTCCCCACAATCCCATCTCTCTCTTTCCCTCCCCCTGTTACCCACTCTCTCTCCCTCCCCCTTGACCCCCTCTCTCTCCCTCCCCCTTGACCCCCTCTCTCTCCCGCCCCCTTGACCCCCTCTCTCTCCCTCCCCCTTGACCCCCTCTCTCTCCCTCCCCCTTGACCCCCTCTCTCTCCCTCCCCCTTGACCCCCTCTCTCTCCCTCCCCCTTGACCCCCTCTCTCTCCCTCCCCCTTGACCCCCTCTCTCTCCCTCCCCCTTGACCCCCTCTCTCTCTCCTCCCCCTTGACCCCCTCTCTCTCCCTCCCCCTTGACCCCCTCTCTCTCCCTCCCCCTTGACCCCCTCTCTCTCCCTCCCCCTTGACCCCCTCTCTCTCCCTCCCCCTTGACCCCCTCTCTCTCCCTCCCCCTTGACCCCCTCTCTCTCCCTCCCCCTTGACCCCCTCTCTCTCCCTCCCCCTTGACCCCCTCTCTCTCCCTCCCCCTTGACACCCTCTCTCTCCCTCCCCCTTGACCCCCTCCCTCTCCCTCCCCCTTGACCCCCTCCCTCTCCCTCCCCCTTGACCCCCTCTCTCTCCCTCCCCCTTGACCCCCTCTCTCTCCCTCCCCCTTGACCCCCTCTCTCTCCCTCCCCCTTGACCCCCTGTCTCTCCCTCCCCCTTGACACCCTCTCTCTCCCTCCCCCTTGACACCCTCTCTCTCCCTCCCCCTTGACACCCTCTCTCTCCCTCCCCCTTGACTCCCTCTCTCTCCCTCCCCCTTGACCCCCTCTCTCTCCCTCCCCCTTGACCCCCTCTCTTTCCCTCCCCCTTGACACCCTGTCTCTCCCTCCCCCTTGACACCCTGTCTCTCCATCCCCCTTGACACCCTCTCTCTCCCTCCCCCTTGTCACCCTCTCTCTCCCTCCCCCTTGACCCCCGCTCTCTCCCTCCCCCTTGACACCCTCTCTCTCCCTCCCCCTTGACTCCCTCTCTCTCCCTCCCCCTTGACCCCCTCTCTCTCCCTCCCCCTTGACCCCCTCTCTTTCCCTCCCCCTTGACACCCTGTCTCTCCATCCCCCTTGACACCCTCTCTCTCCCTCCCCCTTGACACCCTCTCTCTCTCCCTCCCCCTTGACCCCCGCTCTCTCCCTCCCCCTTGACCCCCGCTCTGTCCCTCCCCCTTGACCCCCGCTCTGTCCCTCCCCCTTGACCCCCGCTCTGTCCCTCCCCCTTGACCCCCGCTCTGTCCCTCCCCCTTGACCCCCGCTCTGTCCCTCCCCCTTGACCCCCGCTCTCTCCCTCCCCCTTGACCCCCGCTCTCTCCCTCCCCCTTGACCCCCGCTCTGTCCCTCCCCCTCACCCTTGACCCCCGCTCTCTCCCTCCCCCTTGACCCCCGCTCTCTCCCTCCCCCTTGACCCCCGCTCTCTCCCTCCCCCTTGACCCCCGCTCTCTCCCTCCCCCTTGACCCCCGCTCTCTCCCTCCCCCTTGACCCCCGCTCTTCCCCTCCCCCTTGACCCCCGCTCTTCCCCTCCCCCTTGACCCCCGCTCTTCCCCTCCCCCTTGACCCCCGCTCTTCCCCTCCCCCTTGACCCCCGCTCTTCCCCTCCCCCTTGACCCCCGCTCTTCCCCTCCCCCTTGACCCCCGCTCTTCCCCTCCCCCTTGACCCCCGCTCTTCCCCTCCCCCTTGACCCCCGCTCTTCCCCTCCCCCTTGACCCCCGCTCTCTCCCTCCCCCTTGACCCCCGCTCTCTCCCTCCCCCTTGACCCCCGCTCTCTCCCTCCCCCTTGACCCCCGCTCTCTCCCTCCCCCTTGACCCCCGCTCTCTCCCTCCCCCTTGACTCCCGCTCTCTCCCTCCCCCTTGACCCCCGCTCTCTCCCTCCCCCTTGTCCCCCGCTCTCTCCCTCCCCCTCCCCCTTGACCCCCGCTCTCTCCCTCCCCCTGACCCCCGCTCTCTCCCTCCCCTTGACCCCCGCTCTCTCCCTCCCCCTTGACCCCCGCTCTCTCCCTCCCCCTTGACCCCCGCTCTTTCCCTCCCCCTTGACCCCCGCTCTTTCCCTCCCCCTTGAACCCCGCTCTTCCCCTCCCCCTTGACCCCCGCTCTTCCCCTCCCCCTTGACCCCCGCTCTTCCCCTCCCCCTTGACCCCCGCTCTTTCCCTCCCCCTTGACCCCCGCTCTTTCCCTCCCCCTTGACCCCCGCTCTTTCCCTCCCCCTTGACCCCCGCTCTTTCCCTCCCCCTTGACCCCCGCTCTTTCCCTCCCCCTTGACCCCCGCTCTTTCCCTCCCCCTTGACCCCCGCTCTTTCCCTCCCCCTTGACCCCCGCTCTTTCCCTCCCCCTTGACCCCCGCTCTTTCCCTCCCCCTTGACCCCCGCTCTTTCCCTCCCCCTTGACCCCCGCTCTTTCCCTCCCCCTTGACCCCCGCTCTTTCCCTCCCCCTTGACCCCCGCTCTTTCCCTCCCCCTTGACCCCCGCTCTTTCCCTCCCCCTTGACCCCCGCTCTTTCCCTCCCCCTTGACCCCCGCTCTTTCCCTCCCCCTTGACCCCCGCTCTTTCCCTCCCCCTTGACCCCCGCTCTTTCCCTCCCCCTTGACCCCCGCTCTTTCCCTCCCCCTTGACCCCCGCTCTTTCCCTCCCCCTTGACCCCCGCTCTTTCCCTCCCCCTTGACCCCCGCTCTTTCCCTCCCCCTTGACCCCCGCTCTTTCCCTCCCCCTTGACCCCCGCTCTTTCCCTCCCCCTTGACCCCCGCTCTTTCCCTCCCCCTTGACCCCCGCTCTTTCCCTCCCCCTTGACCCCCGCTCTTTCCCTCCCCCTTGACCCCCGCTCTTTCCCTCCCCCTTGACCCCCGCTCTTTCCCTCCCCCTTGACCCCCGCTCTTTCCCTCCCCCTTGACCCCCGCTCTTTCCCTCCCCCTTGACCCCCGCTCTTTCCCTCCCCCTTGACCCCCGCTCTTTCCCTCCCCCTTGACCCCCGCTCTTTCCCTCCCCCTTGACCCCCGCTCTTTCCCTCCCCCTTGACCCCCGCTCTTTCCCTCCCCCTTGACCCCCGCTCTTTCCCTCCCCCTTGACCCCCGCTCTTTCCCTCCCCTTGACCCCCGCTCTTTCCCTCCCCCTTGACCCCCGCTCTTTCCCTCCCCCTTGACCCCCGCTCTTTCCCTCCCCCTTGACCCCCGCTCTTTCCCTCCCCCTTGACCCCCGCTCTTTCCCCCCCCCTTGACCCCCGCTCTTTCCCTCCCCCTTGACCCCCGCTCTTTCCCTCCCCCTTGACCCCCGCTGTTTCCCTCCCCCTTGACCCCCGCTGTTTCCCTCCCCCTTGACCCCCGCTCTTTCCCTCCCCCTTGACCCCCGCTCTTTCCCTCCCCCTTGACCCCCGCTCTTTCCCCCCCCCTTGACCCCCGCTCTTTCCCCCCCCTTGACCCCCGCTCTTTCCCCCCCCCTTGACCCCCGCTCTTTCCCCCCCCCTTGACCCCCGCTCTTCCCCCCCCCTTGACCCCCGCTCTTTCCCTCGCCTCATAATCACTCCTTTCCCCCCTGGCCTTTACCTCTCCCTTTCCCTCCCCTTGTTATTCCCTCTAGCACCCCCCCCCCCTCAGTTACACGCTCTCCTTCCCTTCCCCCGTTACGCTCTCCCCTTCCCTTCCCTCGTTAGGCTCTCCCCTTCCCTTCCCCCGTTAGGCTCTCCCCTTCCCTTCCCCCGTTAGGCTCTCCCCTTCCCTTCCCCCGTTACGCTCTCTCCTTCCCTTCCCCTTACCCCGTTATGCGCTCTCCTTCCCTTTCCCCATTACGCTCTCTCCTTCCCTTCCCCCGTTAAGCGCTCTCCTTCCCTTCCCCCGTTATGTACTCACCTTCCCTTCCCCTCCCCCCCGTTACGCGCTATCCTTCCCTTCCCCTCCCCCCCGTTACACGCTCACCTTCCCTTCCCCTCCCCCCTCCTTACACGCTCACCTTCCCTTCCCCTCCCCCCTCCTTACACGCTCTCCTTCCCTTCCCCTCCCCCCTCGTTACACGCTCTCCTTCCCTTCCCCTTCCCCCCCGTTATGCGCTGTCCTTCCCTTCCGCTCCCCCCCCGTTACGTGCTTTCCTTCCCTTCCCCTCCCCCGTTACGCGCTCTCCTTCCCTTCCCCTCCCCCAGTTACTCGCTCTCCTTTTCTTCCCCTCCCCCCCTCCCCGTTACGCACTCTCCTTCCCTTCCCTTCCCCTCCCCCCCCGTTATGTGCTCTCCTTCCCTTCCCCTCCCCCCGTTACGTGCTCTCCTTCCCTTCCCCTCCCCCGCCCCCCCCATTACGCGCTCTCCTTCCCTTCCCCTCCCCTCCCCACCCCGTTACGTGCTCTCCTTCCCTCCCCCCGTTGTTCCTTTGTTTAAGAAGGGTAGCAAGAATAATTCAGGTAATTACAGGCCGGTGAGCCTTACATCACTGGTAGGGAAATTATTGGAGAGAATTCTTCGGGACAGAATTTATTCCCACTTGGAAATAAGTGGACATATTAGTGAGACGCAACATGGTTTTGTGAAGGGGTGGTCGTGCCTCACGAACTTGATCGAGTTTTTCGAGGGAGTGACGAAGATGATTGATGAGTGGATGTTGTCTACATGGACTTCTACATGGGCCTTTGACAAGGTCCCCCATGGCAGACTGGTGCAGGAGGTGAAGTTGCATGGGATCAGAGGTGAGCTGGCAAGGTGGATGCAAAACTGGTTCGGTCAAAGAATGTGGAGATGCCGGCGTTGGACTGGGGTTAACACAGTAAGAAGTTTAACAACACCAGGTTAAAGACCAGGTTCAGGTTAAACACCAGGTCACCTGAAGAAGGGGCTTGGAGCTCCGAAAGCTTGTGTGGTTTTTGCTACCAAATAAACCTGTTGGACTTTAACCTGGTGTTGTTAAACTTCTTACTTGGTCAAAGAAGACAGAGGGTAGCAGTGGAAGGGTGCATTTCTGAATGGAGGGCTGTGACAAGTGGCGTTCCTCAGAGATCAGTGCTGGGACCTTTGCTGTTTGTAATATATATAAATGATTTGGAGGAAAATGTAACTAGTTTGATTACTAAGTTTGCGGACGACACAAAGGTAGGTGGATTTGCGGGTAGCGATGAGGACCATCAGAGGATACAGCAGGATATAGATCAGTTGGTGACTTGGTCGGAGTGATGGCAGATGGAGTTTAATCCGGACAAATGTGAGGTAATGCATTTTGGAAGGTCTAATACAGATAGGAAATATATAGTAAATGGCAGAGCCCTTAAGAGTATTGATAGGCAAAGGGATCTGTGTGTACAGGTACACAGGTCACTGAAAGTGGCAATGCAGGTGGAGAAGGTAGTCAAGAAGGCATACGGCATGCTTGCCTTCATCAGCCAGGGCATTGAGTTTAAAAATTGGCAAGTCATGTTGCAGCTTTATAGAACCTTAGTTAGGCCGCACTTGGAATATAGTGTTCAATACTGGTTGCCACACTACCAGAAGGATGTGCAGGCTTTGGAGAGGGTACAGAAAAGATTTATCAGGATGTTGCCTGGTACGGAGGGCATTAGCTATGAGGAGAGGTTGGAGAAACTTGGTTTGTTCTCACTGGAACGACGGAGGTTGAGGGGTGACCTGATAGAAGTCTTCAAGATTATGAGAGGCATGGACAGAGTGGATGGTCAGAAGCTTTTTCCCAGGGTGGAAGAGTCTATTACTCGGGGGCACAGATTTAAGGTGCGAGGGGTAAGGTTTAAAGGAGATGTATGAGGCAGATATTTTACACAGAGGGTGGTGGGTGCCTGGAACTCGTTGCTGGGGGAGGCAGTGGAAGCAGATACGATAGTGACTTTTAAGGGGCATCTTGACAAATACATGAATAGGATGGGAATAGAGGGATATGGTCCCCGGAAGGGTAAGAGGTTTTAGTTTAGTCGGGCAGCATGATCGGTGCAGGCTTGGATGGCCAAAGGGCCTGTTCCTTTGTAATTTTCTATGTTCTTTGTTACGTGCTCTCTTTCTAAACCTCCCCCCCCCCCCCCCCCCATTATGCTCTCTCTTACCCTCCCCTGTTTTTCCTCATCTCTTTCCTTCCCCCATTCTCCCTTCCATTGCCTCTATAGACAGGATAAATATGTAAATCTGTCTGAGTGCCTCTGTCTTCATTCTCTGCCCCTCTCTCTCACATCCTCCCATCCCCATCCCCCAATTCTTTTCATCTACTCTACAGCACTCTGAGAATATAGGTGATCTATGAGAAGAGGGAAATGTCAATTGCTGGAGACCAATTCCACTGGTAGTGTTGCTCGGGCTGCAGTGGAGAGTGACAGTTGGTGTCTCAGTGAGGGAGTGTTGCTCGGGCTGCAGTGGAGAGTGACAGTTGGTGTCTCAGTGAGGGAGTGCTGCTCGGGCTGCAGTAGAGTGTGACAGTTGGTGTCTCACTGTGGGAGTGTTGCTCGGGCTGCAGTGGAGAGTGACAGTTGGTGTCTCAGTGAGGGAGTGTTGCTCGGGCTGCAGTGGAGAGTGACAGTTGGTGTCTCAGTGAGGGAGTGTTGCTCGGGCTGCAGTGGAGAGTGACAGTTGGTGTCTCACTGAGGGAGTGTTGCTCGGGCTGCAGTGGAGAGTGACAGTTGGGGAAGTGTGGGGAAGTTTTTTTTTTTGTTTTCTTTTTTTCTTGCTGGTAATGGCTTCAGGGATGGCAGTTCAGGCAGTATGCTGCATCTCCTGTGGGATGTATGTGGTGAGGAAATCCAGTAGTGTTTCAGGAGATTTTAGTTGTAAGAAGTGCATTAGATTGCAGCTTCTGGAGGAGCGTGTAAAGGAGCTGGAGGGGGAGGTAGAGGAACTCCGCATAATTCGGGAGGCGGAGGTGGAAGTTGATAGGAGTTATAGAGAAATAGTAACTCCTAGAAATGAGGCTTGGGTCAATGCCAGGAGGAGGGGTAAGAAGCAATCGGGAAGACAATCCCCTGGGGCGGTTCCCCTCCATAATAGGTTTTCGGTGCTGGAGGCTACAGTTGAGAAGGAATCAACTGAGCATAGAGAGCAGATCTCTGGGGGTGAGCCGAGTGAGAAAGCTCAGGTGGTTAGGGGCTGTAAAAGACTGGGCCTTGTGATTGGGGACTCCACAATTAAGGAGACAGATAGGAGGGTCGGAACTAAAGGTAGGGACTCAGGGTTGGTGTGTTGCCTACCAGGGGCTGGGGTCCGGGATGTGTCTGACAGGGTATTCAGGACTCTTAGGGGGGAGGGAGATAAACCACAAGTTATTGTACATGTGGGGACACACGACATAGGGAGGATAGGGGAAGGGGATATTAGGCAGGGATTTATGGAGTTGGGGTGGAAACTAAAGGCCAAGACTGACAGAGTGGTTATCTCTGGACTCTTGCCTGTACCACGGGATAGTTTAGAGAGGAATAGGGAGAGGGAAGGTTTGAATTCATGGCTGAGGGGATGGTGCAGGAGGGAGGGGTTCAGGTACTTAAGCAATTGGGGCTCGTACTGGGGAAGGTGTGACCTCTATGAGAAGGATGGTCTACACCTTAATCAGAAGGGGACCAATATCCTGGGGGGTAAATTTGCTAAGGCCATGCAGGGAGGTTTAAACTGATTCGGGGGGGGGGAGGGATCCTGAGTAGTGGGGCTGAAAGTGAGGGATGCATGGATGGGGACTGCAATGCACGGCATTGCAGAGGTGGGGTGGAGCAGGGTTTGAAATGTGTATACTTCAATGCCAGGAGTATTCGCAATAAAGTGGGTGAACTTGCAGCGTGGATCAGTACCTGGGACTTCGATGTTGTGGCTATTTCAGAGACATGGATAGAGCAGGGGCAGGAATGGATGCTGCAGGTCCCGGGGTTCAAATGTTTTAGTCGAAGTAGGGAAGGAGGTAGAAGAGGGGGAGGGGTAGCATTATTGGTCAGAGATTGTATCACAGTGTCAGAGAGGAGGTTTGATGAGGACTTATCTGTTGAGGTAGTATGGGCGGAGATTAGAAATAGGAGAGGAGAGGTCACCCTGTTGGGAGTCTTTTATAGACCTCCTAAAAGTTTTAGAGAGGTTGAGGAAAGGATTGCGGAGTCAATCCTGCTTAGGAGTGAAAGTAATAGGGCAATTGTTATGGGGGATTTTAACTTGACTAATATTGACTGGAATTGTTATAGCTCTAGCTCGTTAGAGGGGTCAGTTTTTGTTCAAAGCGTGCAGGAAGGTTTTTTGACTCAGTATGTAGACAGGCCAACTAGAGGTGAGGCTATATTGGATCTGGTGCTGGGAAATGAGCCAGACCAGGTGCTAGACTTGGAAGTTGGTGTGCATTTTGGTGATAGTGACCACAATTCGGTTACGTTCACCTTAGTGATGGAAAGGGATAGGCATGAACCTCGGGCCAATGGTTTTAGCTGGGGGAAGGGTAATTATGAGGCTATTAGGAGAGAATTAGGAAACATAGGTTGGACTAGGAGATTACAGGGACTGGGAACGTCCGACATGTGGAGTTTTTTCAAGGAGCAGCTACTGCGAGTCTGTGATAGGTATGTCCCTGTCAGGCAAGGAGGAATTGGTAGGGCTAGGGAACCGTGGTGCACCAAAAAAGTTTCTTTGTTGGTTAAAAAGAAAAAGGAGGCTTATGTTCGGATGAGACGTGAGCACTCGGGTAGTGCACTAGAAAGCTTTAGATTGGCTAAGAGGGAGTTGAAGAGCGAGCTTAGAAGGGCTAAAAGGGGACATGAGAAGACTTTGGCGGATAGGGTTAAAGAGAATCCTAAGGCGTTCTATAGGTATGTCAAGAACAGAAGGTTGGTTAGGGCAAGTTTAGGGCCAGTTATAGATGGCAGAGGGAAGTTATGTGTGGAACCGGAGGAGATTGGTGAAGCATTGAACCAATATTTCTCTTCAGTGTTCACGCAAGGGGACATGAATATAGCTGAGGAGGACACTGGGTTGCAAGGGAGTAGAATAGACAGTATTACAGTTGATAAGGAGGATGTGCAGGATATTCTGGAGGGTCTGAAAATAGATAAATCCCCTGGTCCGGATGGGATTTATCCAAGGATTCTCTGGGAGGCAAGAGAAGTGATTGCAGAGCCTCTGGCTCTGATCTTCAGGTCGTCGTTGGCCTCTGGTATAGTACCAGAAGATTGGAGGTTAGCGAATGTTGTCCCATTGTTTAAGAAGGGGAACAGAGACTTCCCCGGGAATTATAGACCGGTGAGTCTCACTTCTGTTGTCGGCAAGATGTTGGAAAAAATTATAAGGGATAGGATTTATAGTTATTTGGAGAGTAATGAATTGATAGGTGATAGTCAGCATGGTTTTGTGGCAGGTAGGTCGTGCCTTACTAACCTTATTGAGTTTTTTGAGAAAGTGACCAAGGAGGTGGATGGGGGCAAGGCAGTGGACGTGGTATATATGGATTTTAGTAAGGCGTTTGATAAGGTTCACCATGGTAGGCTTCTGCAGAAAATGCAGATGTATGGGATTGGGGGTGATCTAGGAAATTGGATCAGGAATTGGCTAGCGGATAGGAAACAGAGGGTGGTGGTTGATAGTAAATATTCATCATGGAGTGCGGTTACAAGTGGTGTACCTCAGGGATCTGTTTTGGGGCCACTGCTGTTTGTAATATTTATTAATGATCTGGATGAGGGTATAGTTGGGTGGATTAGCAAATTTGCTGATGACACCAAAGTCGGTGGTGTGGTAGACAGTGAGGAAGGGTGTCGTAGTTTGCAGGAAGACTTAGACAGGTTGCAAAGTTGGGCCGAGAGGTGGCGGATGGAGTTTAATGCGGAGAAGTGTGAGGTAATTCACTTTGGTAGGAATAACAGATGTGTTGAGTATAGGGCTAACGGGAGGACTTTGAATAGTGTGGAGGAGCAGAGGGATCTAGGTGTATGTGTGCATAGATCCCTGAAAGTTGGGAATCAAGTAGATAAGGTTGTTAAGAAGGCATATGGTGTCTTGGCGTTTATTGGTAGGGGGATTGAATTTAGGAGTCGTAGCGTTATGTTGCAACTGTACACAACTCTGGTGCGGCCGCACTTGGAGTACTGTGTGCAGTTCTGGTCCCCACATTACAGGAAGGATGTGGAGGCTTTGGAGAGGGTGCAGAGGAGGTTTACCAGGATGTTGCCTGGTATGGAGGGGAGATCCTATGAGGAGAGGCTGAGGGATTTGGGATTGTTTTCGCTGGAAAGGCGGCGGCTAAGAGGGGATCTTATTGAAACATATAAGATGATTAGAGGTTTAGATAGGGTGGATAGTGATAGCCTTTTTCCTCTGATGGAGAAATCCAGCACGAGGGGGCATGGCTTTAAATTGAGGGGGGGTAGTTATAGAACCGATGTCAGGGGTAGGTTCTTTACCCAGAGGGTGGTGAGGGATTGGAATGCCTTGCCAGCATCAGTAGTAAATGCGCCTAGTTTGGGGGCGTTTAAGAGATCCGTAGATAGGTTCATGGACGAAAAGAAATTGGTTTAGGTTGGAGGGTCACAGTTTTTTTTTAACTGGTCGGTGCAACATCGTGGGCCGAAGGGCCTGTTCTGCGCTGTAATGTTCTATGTTCTATGTTCTAATTCCTGGAGGACAAGAAGAAATCTGAGCACTGGTCTTTGCAGAGGCAGGAGAAAGACGTTAATACAGGTGTCGCTGCTATAGTTATTATAGTTCTGTTCCTTCTAATGGTTTGCTGGGCAGAAGGTAAAGGGAAATGTTGTGGATAATACAAGACCCTATCGCGTCCCTGTGCTGCGAAAGTGAGGCACATTCAGTTTAACCATCATGGCAGGTCGGAAATTGTAAATTGATAAGTTAAGCTTTGGGTTTAAGGAAGTCACTCATTGCTTTTGTTTTATTCATTCTTGGAATGTGGGTGTCGCTGGTTACGCCAGCATTTTTTACACATTCCTAATTGCACTTGAAAAGGTGGTGGTGATCTGCCTTTTTTTTTTAACAGCTGCAATCCATGTGGGTTCATCCAGAACAGTGTTAGGGAGGGAGTTCCAGGATTTTGACGCAGCAGCAAAGAATATTAAGTATAAAAAAGTTGGGTGGGAGGGTGAGCTGTGAGGAGGATGCAGAGATGCTTCAGCGTAATTTGGACAGGCTGTGTGTGTTGGCAAGTGCATGGCAGATGCAGTATAATGTGGATAAATGTGAGGTTATCGACTTTGGTAGCAATAATATGAAGGCAGATTATTACTTGAATGAGTGTAAATTGAGAGAGGTGGATACTCAACGAGACCTTGGAGTCCTCGTGCATCAGTCGCTGAAAGTAAGCACGCAGGTACAGCAGGCTGTAAAGAAGGCAAATGGTATGTAGGCCTTCATAGCAAGAGGATTTGAGGATGGGGATGTTTTGCTGCAATTGTATGGGGTGCTGATGAGGCCACACCTGGAGTATTGAGTGCAGTTTTAGTTCCTTATCTGAGGAAGGATGTCCTTGCTATAGAGGGAGTACTGCAGAGGTTTACTAGGCTGATTCCTGGGATGGCAGGTCTGTCATATGAGGAGAGACTAAATCGGTTGGGATGCGTGAGCATTTGCACCCCCCTTGCGTCTCCCAGCACTGGATTTCCGGCGGCGACTGCTCCATGCCGGACATCGGTGGGGAGGCACAAAGACCACTTACACGGTCATTGTAATATAATTTAAGTACGATTAGCAGGCCTGGGACTGAAATTTCTGGGCCCACTAGCATCTCCCACCCCTCCAGAGTATTTCACTCCAGAGGGAATTACACTTCCCACTTTCGGAGAGCTAGCAGCCTGACCCTGCTGGAGTGGAGAGGGGGCAGTCAGGGGCGCCCCAGAGGATTAGGTGGCTGAGGTGGTGCCCCCTGGGCATTGACACCCTGGCACTCCCCAAGGGGCCAAGTGCCAATGCCCAGGGGACATCTTGATACTGTCCATCAGGCATAGGGCAGTGCCAAGGAAGTGGGGCATATTGGGCAGGGCCTAGGGAGCGATCAGAGGGATTGGGGGGGGTCCAGCTGCCAGTGATCGGGGGGAGAGGCCAGGGATTGGGGGGGTGGAGATGGTCAGCCTACAGGGCCGGGTCGGGACTCCAGGGTTGGGGGGCAATCAGTGAGGCAGGGGCTGGAGATCGTGGGATGGGGGTGATGGGGTTGGGGCTTGACCTGGGAATGGCCGGTGTTGGGGGGGGGGGGGGGGAGGGGGTAGACCTAGCATTGCTGGGGCTGCGGGGCTGGCCAATGATTGAGCTGGCCAACAATCAAGAGGCTGTCAGTGCGGGGCCACTGTGCATATGCAATCTTGGCACTGACAGATCAGCGCATGCGCAGTAGCCCGCTCAGCATACTGATTTCAGCCTTTCCAGCGGGGTCCCGCCCCCTGAAAGGTAATGATACTCACGCTGGTGGCCTCTGCAGTGCACAGAGTGTGGGAGATTCTTCTCTGAACTCCCACTGAAAAAAGCAACGTGAATTACTCCAGTTTTCACGCAAATCTGACACTTAGAATTGTTTTGGGAGAATTCTGCTCCAGACCTAGGGGTCAGAGTTTGAGGATAAAGGGTAAATCTTTTAGAACTGAGGTGATGAGAAATTTCTTTACCCAGAGAGTGGTGAATCTCTGGAATGCACTGCCACAGAATGCAGTTGAGGCCAAAATGTCTGATTTCAAAAAGAAATTAGATTTCGTTCTTGGGGCTAAAGGGATGAAGGGATATGGGAGGAAGGGGGGTTCAAGATATTGAATTTGATAATCAGCCATGATCAAAATGAATGGCCAAGCAGGTTTTGGGGCCGAATGGCCTACCCCTGCTTCTAGTTTCTATGTAAGAAGGATGTGCAATCACGCAGTACCTCATTGTGTCCTTTGGAAATGCACACAGCACCTCACACATGGTGAATGCTCTGAAGTACCATGACCGTTCAATCAGCATTTCTCGCATCTATTTTGAACACCACAACGTTCCACAAACGGAAGTCAAATTAACAACCTGTTAGTCTAATTTGAATAATGTTCGTTGAGAGGTTTATGTTGGGCAGAATATGAGGAGTGCAAGAAGATATTTAACATTACCAGAAAAAGATTTGCATCATTTCTTTCCCGGGTGTATCAACCTATATTAAATCATCAAAGTTTGATGTGAGGTTTTAACCCACAGCTCTTATTTTATATAGCAAGTCACCTTTTGTCATTCATTTGTTTGTTGCAGTTTTTTCTGCCTTCTGTGCATTCTTAATGTTTTTCCTCTTGCTATTTAAGCCTGTTTACTTTGCAGTTTTCCCCACGCAGCACTTACACATTGCTGCCTTTCTAAAACTACTTTGGTTCTGCATACAATATTTCATGGCTGATGCCTTTCCTCAAATCATGTGCTGCATTGGTCTGTCCCATGTCAGTGCTGTCAACACTGTTAGTTCAAATCATTGTTTTAATTCCCAAGCCATTAAAACTGTATTTTGCACACTGATGAAGACAGCTGTTTAAACCTTTAAATTCAATGGGTTGAATTAGACAAAGTACAGCTTTAAATTGCAACTATTGAACAAGCTGCAGTGAATCTCATAGAATCATAGAAACCCTACAGTATAGAAAGAGGCCATTCGGCCCATCGAGTCTGCACCGACCACAATCCCACCCATGCCCTACCCCCATATCCCTACATATTTTACCCACTAATCCCTCTAACCTACGCATCTCAGGACACTAAGGGGCAATTTTAGCATGGCCAATCAACCTAACCCGCACATCTTTGGACTGTGGGAGGAAACCGGAGCACCCGGAGGAAACCCATGCGGACACGAGGAGAATGTGCAAACTCCACACAGACAGTGACCCAAGCCGGGAATCGAACCCAGGTTCCTGGAGCTGTGAAGCAGCAGAGCTAACCACTGTGCTACCGTGCCGCCCTGAAACACCACTTTAAAAAAAAGAGGTCACAAATGACTGGGAAGAGTGAGTTGTTGATGTTGCTTGCAGCTGCAGCTAGTGACTTACTTGATTGGTGAATTTCCCAGTCCTCTTCTGTTTTCCACCCACCATGATAGCTATGAAAACAGTTAAACTTGCATGTTGCAAGCTAGTGATTTATAGAAGTTTAGCGTTGCTTTTTTGCTTTTGTATTCTCTAGCCTTTAATTGGAAAGACCACAATTCCCTATGTTTATTATTAAACACACTTCTTGACTCTGTCATCTTCAAATGATTTGTTTGATAGCAGTTGAACTCCCAGGTATCTTTGATATTCGATTTGTCACCTGTTTAAAATTAGATTTTTTGTAAGTTTTTACATTTTGCTCTTGATTCACATTTCTATTTCATTTTTAATTGAGTTTTTCTTCTGGTGCAGTTTCAATGAGATTTATCAACTTACATTGCCCTCCATTTTTAAATCATGTACAGTGTTTCCAATCTCCAAAACCAACACATCCTCAAAAGTAAGAAACCACCAAGCCAATGATAGAACAACAATGATGGGCACAAGGCAGGTTACATTGACTATATTACTTGTTAAACCTAGGTCAAGAGCCAAGACTAGTTGTGCAGAACACCGTCAACATTGAAAAGAGTAAGGGAGAAACTGAGATGCGCCAAGAAGTGGTTAATACATGACACCATTTTGGTTTCAGAAACCTGCAGATTGGAACAAAGTAGGAAGAACCAGTCTATTTGCCATGATTGAGGAGCCAAGAATGAGGGGCCATGAATAAAAGATTAAATGTAAATTTAAGCTGAGGAGCAGAATAACTTGCATAAAAAGGTTCTGAGACTGGAGTGTACTACCAGAGTTAACGAATGAAACAGACCCAGTGCAATTCGTTGGTTGACCGAAAGATACGTGAGCAGGACAGAAAGATGGAACTGTGACTCATTTTCATGTGGAAGGTTAATATTAACTGGGTGGACCGAACAGACTATTCTTGTGTTGTAATTTCAATGTAATAAATAGAACCTGTTTTGGATCCCATTTGTTCACAGGTATTCAAGCCTATCCAGCGTCACAAAGCCGCATGGATGGTAGAATGGGGTCCCAGCCAGGACATATGTGTATTGGAAGACCTGGACCAGCAGGAGATGCCGGTTGGTCACCTTATGGTCTTGAAGATGGACCAATGCAGACTGCTGCAAACAGAGAGCTTGTAAGTTATTATTGTGCTCTCTTGATGAATCTCCTTTACAAATCTGCTGTGATGAAATTCCAGATTTCTGTACTGCTGAAAGTAATGTGGTGTATAGCACAGTACAGCAGAACCAATAGGATCGGGAGGGAATGCTGCAAGACAGAGTGGGGTGGGAGCAGAGGGAACAAATAGATACTTAGACATGCAAAATGATGATTCAGCTGTGATTCTGAAAGTGCCCTTATAAAGAGTTAGTAGCTTCCAGCGGAGGCGGGAGGAAAAGAGACTTAATAGCAT
The DNA here is from genome assembly GCF_964213995.1 of Mustelus asterias. Classification (NCBI taxonomy): domain Eukaryota; kingdom Metazoa; phylum Chordata; class Chondrichthyes; order Carcharhiniformes; family Triakidae; genus Mustelus; species Mustelus asterias. Next base: position 58,218,580 of record NC_135809.1, on the reverse strand, counting down.
TTGAAATATTGGCAAGCAATCACTTTTCGATGGCTTGTGGAATCAGAGTTTCGAAAGTTTGAGATGATGCTTGGGTTAACCTTCAGTGGAGATGAAGTCACAACCTGATACTTAATTTGCTTCAAGAGCATAATTCTGTGCAATTTTTCAGCATTTTGTATTATGTTTTTCAGCCAAGTACCCGAGAACACCTGGAATATGTCTCACCACTGTTTCAGATGCAGAGGACATCCCTCCGTGACCCTTCAGCACCATCTTTGCACCTGCAGCACAGCAAAGCTCAACACCCTGGTGGAAGCTTTGGCTCCACCTGCACAGAAGACCTCATGCCTGGTCAATCCTCTACATCGCTCATCAAAGCTATCCGTGAAGAGCTTCTCAGACTCTCGCAAAAACAGTCAGCATTTCAGAACCTTCATAGCTGATTTTGATGAGGAAGAGCTCTGATCTATTCGCTTCCCATGGAAGCCAAGCAGGGAAATCTGAGATATAGCCCTGAAGAAGTGGTATTGTAGGTTAAATAGTACTATTGACATCCAGAAATGTCCAGCACAACCACAGTTTTTTTTATCAACGTGCTTCCAAACAAAGCTGCCGCCTTCTTTTCTTCAGTTTACATTGGTGGTGATGTTCCGATTTGTGAACTGAATACATCCATTCAGTGGAAATAGCACATTAACTTGAGGCGAAAGGGACAGCGGCTGGAGCTTGTCCGACACCAGCTAGCTGTTGCAAAAACTTCTTAAACTTCATTAAGCAAAAGCACTAGAAAACACCAGCAAGTGAAAGGTGAGACTGCCTTTCTACCTTGGACATCGATTTCTCTTGGTCACATCAGAATCCCACCCTGCTTCTTACAACCTACTGAATCCTAGAACTGTTCAGCTTTGAAAATCGGGAAGCATAAGAGAAAGGAACAGGATGGGGAAAATAAATGGAAAGAGTTCACAGAATTTGTGAGAGGGATCCAGTGGTCAGTACAAGAAAAAAAGAAAGATGGCAAGACATGAAGAGATGAGTTTCAGAGAAAGAATGCTTGAACGTGAAACAATGGGCAGTTAACCCTGGACAGTTGAACTTTTTTAAAAATCTGTAATAAATGCAAAATAGAAATTGGTTCTGATCACATAGGTCAGTAAGCATTTGGTAGTCATTATCCTGCTATTGACAATGATTTTTTAAATTGAAAAATCAAGTTGAAGGGACACAGTCCACACTGCAATTTGAACTGAGTATGAGGCAATCAGAATCAGATTAACCATTAGCTGAGCTTGGATTTGAAAAGCCTGAAGGAAAAGTCGAAAGTCCAAGAAAGATAAAGTTACGCAGTTTTGTAATGCTGAGAACGATTATAATATTTGATGTAAAAGACCTCTGTTGAAGTGCATTCTTGACAGAATAAGGTGGTAATTACATACTGACTGATGGGGAATAAGGTGCAGAGAGTAGCAATGATACAAAGTCATTGTACTTGTGCATAATGTACAGTAAACCGTCTTCACTAAATCAGCACTTGACTCTATTTCAAAATCACAACAGGAAAAACAAAGGCCAAGTGCTGAATCACAGCAGACAGTGCAAATTCATTGTGTAAGGCAGTATTTCGGCCTGTTTTTTTGACCAATGATCACTTCCCATGCAAAAGCAAAATTTTTTTTTTTGTTTATATATCCAATTCAATCCAATCAAAGTCCAATTCAGAGTCTCGGCAAGTGAGACATTCCAGATCCAAGCTGACAAGACAGGCCTCTCACTTCCTGTCTTGGGCTTGATCATGATATGGAGATGCCGGCGTTGGACTGGGGTAAATACAGTAAGAAGTCTCAAAACACCAGGTTAAAGTCCAACAGGTTTATTTGGTAGCACAAGCCACTAGCTTTCGGAGCGCTGCCCCTTCATCAGGTGAGTGGGAGTTGGTGTTCACAAACAGGGCATATAAAGACACAAACTCAATTTACAAAATAATGGTTGGAATGCGAGTCTTTACAGGTAATCAAGTCTTAAAGGTACAGATAATGTGAATGGAGAGAGAGTTAAGCACAGGTTAAAGAGATGTGTATTGCCTCCAGCCAGGATAGTTAGTGAGATTTTGCAAGCCCACGAATGAATGAGCACTGCTCGACAATCACCAGGCAAGAGTGTTCTCTTCCTGTTGGGGAACACTTCAGTGGTCACGGGCATTCGGCCTCTGATCTTCAGGTAAGCGTCCTCCAAGGCAGCCTTCACGACACACGACAATGCAGAGTCGCTGAGCAGAGACTGATAGCCAAGTTCCGCACACATGAGGACGGCCTCAACTGGGATCTTGGGTTCATGTCACACTATCTGTAGCCCCCACAACTTGACTGGGCTTGCAAAATCTCACTAACTGTCCTGGCTGGAGACAATACACATCTCTTGTCCTGGCTGGAGACAATACACATCTCTTTAACCTGTGCTTAACCCTCTCTCCACTCACATTGTCTGTACCTTTAAGACTTGATTACCTGTAAAGACTCGCATTCCAACCATTATTTTGTAAATTGAGTTTGTATCTTTATATTCCCTGTTTGTGAACAGAACTCCCACTCACCTGATGAAGGGGCAGCACTCCGAAAGCTAGTGGCTTGTGCTACCAAATAAACCTGTTGGACTTTAACCTGGTTTTGTGAGACTTCTTATTGGGCTTGATCTACATGATCCAAGCTGATTGGAGCAGGCATTGCACCTTCTCCAATGCTTGATCTTATTTCCATCTTAGCCAAAAGACAGAGATGCCTTTTTAAAAAATTGCTTCAAATGAAGCCTTCGTGTAACCTCATGACTTCAACCAAGTGCAGCACATCGATACTACGCTTGATCTTAGCCAAAAGACCGAGGTTTCCCATGCAAAAGCAAAATACTGTCGACAATGGAACAGTAAATGCTAAAAATATTTAGGCCAGGTAGCATCTGTGGAGAGAGAGGCAAGAGTTAGCTTTTCAGGTGATGTTAACTCTGTTTCTCTGTCCACACGTGTTGCCGGATCTGCTGATTATTTCCAGCACTTTTGACTTTTATTACCACTTCCAATAGCACACTAAGCTGAAGATCACTTGCTCAAAAGATTGGATGAATTAAAAAGTGATGCTGAGTCAATTCCACTAATCTTACTGGTGTTACTTCGCATTCCTTAAAAGCTGTTATAGACTTGTTAAATTGAGTAAGTTCAGGGTTACTAAATTGCTTTGGCTGAATAGATCAAATTCTGTTCTTTTTCTATATGGGATTCCATGATTTTTAACCAGTATTTTGGGAACTTAATTGTGATTGTATCTGTTATTTGGCGGTCTTCTATTTAGTACGTAAACACACCACTATTCCCCATAGGCAGAGTCATATTACGGTGGCAAAATAAGTTGTATTTTTTTCTATTACTGTAGTTTCTGCTCTTTTACTAGTATTTGAGTGGGCCATGTTTGTTAGTGGCCTTGGTCATGACCAGTCTCTGCATGGTATGGTTCAGACACTGTAGGTGGTGTTAATGGAGGTGACGGGGTCACCTCTATTTGGGAAGGTCCACTTATGTTAAGTGCCACTCAGACAATTAATTGGACAGCAGTCAGTATTCACTAGGACCAAGGACCCCAGGGGCAGAAATTTTGCTCAATGAAAGCTGGAGGCTGAAAGCGCTAGTGATTGGCAGCGCTACCAGAGAAACAGCAAGTGCTGCCTGTTTGACACCCACCCGAGGGTAATCTCACTAGATCTCAGGCCAGGTGAGTGATGATGGCAGGGTGATCATAGGGTTATGATGTTGCAGAGGAGTGGGAGAAGGGGAAAAGTTAATGCCCCACCCACCCACCACCGACCCCAACTTGTGAGCTGGCATTAACTTTTGCCCTTCTTTCAACAATTGATATAGAAACAGCAGTCCACATTCATCTGGATTCATTCCAGTTGTAAATTATCAGTGAGGATTTGGTGTTGGACTCCTCTGCGTTGCTTTTATAGAGTGATTGGCCTCTCCCAGCCAGTAGACCATTTTCTGCCTATGCAAACAACTTTAACAGTACTCGTGTAACTGCTCAACCTTTGGGGTTATACATGTAGCAACTGAATCTCAGATGGAAATCACATTTCTGTATTTGCTCACTCAGAATTCCATTAACACACCTGTTTTCACTTTTTTGTGTGTGGGGGCGGGGGAGGGATTTATATGTTTTTGGGTTTTATTGTCTGAAATGTTGGCTGGACCAACATTGTTTTGTATGTGTTTTGTGTTGAAATTTTCTTGTATTTATTTTGCATGTCTTTCTACTGACGGCTCTCCTGAAATCAAATATAATGTAGTTTACAGTGTATTTTTAGTCTGCATGTTTCATACTGGTGTTAATTCAATGGTAATGTTTTGCCTCATTTATGCTCTACCAAGTAATGTTACTGTGTTCTTGCACGATCCAGTGCATTTTTAGGTGTTCATACTGGTCATGGTTGTCGTATGCAACTGCATAATTGACCTTTGGAGGTCACTTGCTGTAAAATCGTTCCCCCGATGATTTATTAGGTTAAAAATGTTAACCAATGTAATCTTAAGACAAATCAGCCCCAAATTTGATATGTTGGCCTCGAGTTTACAAACCTTGGCCAGGGGCAGCATTTGGGTGGGTGCCATGATGGACCTGTGTTTCTGAACAATGACTCTGACCAAGGGATCCAATTCCTGATCGTTGTTTAATGAAAGCCCATATCTGTGGATACAAGCATCAGGATTATCTTGCAAAGAATAATGTTTGGGAAAGATGTCTGAGGCTTGCAGTGCAAGTGGAACTATAGCCCAGTCATGAGTAAACACCTTCAGAAAAAGAGCAAGAAGAATTGGCAAAATAAGTAACATTTGGCTCGTATTTCATTTCTTTAAGGCCTCACCTTTAGCAGGTGATCTCTAATTCAGTGTAAACTATCACAATTTAAACGTATTAAAACATTTTTTTCATATAGAAATATAATTATAGACTACACTTTACATTGCTCATTGACCCATCTGACGAAGTGTTTCATATCATAATAGTTGAGATGTCCCTGTAGCAAGGGTTTCCAGGCCTTTGTGGTATTAAAGCCTCCATTTTAATGAGAGACTTCACTTTCTGGTGGGTGTGAGGATCACAGAACATCCCAAGGAGAGGCTAAAAGAGACATTGGTCAGTTACTCAGCAGCACAATGTTAATCACTCATAGATTGACGATAGCAACAATAGAGGAGCTTTGACCCTGGTTAAAAATACCACTATTTGAGAGAATTCTGAATGTCAAATGTATCAATAACTTTGACGTGATTTTTGCTGAGTAATAGAGTATGTTGCATTGCATGTGGCGTTTAGGCTCCTGATGCTCTGGGACCAGCGTACAGTGATGTTCTCTACAACCACCAAGAGTTTGACCATAATTCCAATCATACCATAATTAACTTACTATTGCCTCCATTTTGCAAATAAATGCTTCTGTTCAATAAGATGAAGAGCAACCTTAAGTCTGTACTTTTTCTTGTACCAAAATCATTTCTGCACATTCAAAGTTGAGTTTCCAATAGAAGGCTAGTTTGTTAAGGAGGTGGGGTAACTGAGCCAAACAAACCACACAAGTTTGATTCTTCCATCTGTATTGAGTAAACATATCTCAGCAGTGAAAATGCTACAAATTGGCCTCTGCTTTTGAGCTAGATTGGAGAAAAAATACTCAGATTCCCACTGGGCATCCAGTGACACCTACTGGAAATATATATATCTTGAGACATGGAGTAAGAACAGATTTGGACTCAACTTTGATGCCTTCAGTGGTTGAATAGCCCATTGCATTCCCTGTCTGGATTTGTATATGTAACATAGACACTTGGGTGAGTTGCTATGAGCACCTCTGGAACTGCAACCCAGCAACAAATCAGCATGCTCAAGAGATGGGGAACTGAATTGGAGGGAGGAACAAAATTGATATTTGCTCAGAGTAAATGTCGATAACTGGTTCCCTGCCATTCCAGTTAGTTTCGGATGTGTGATTTCTACTGTAACCTTCTATAGTGCTTTTTATTAGTTATAAAACTTTGTTCTTTGGTCCAAAGATACAGTGGTTTCCTTCAGAATAAAGAGGATCTTTTCAGTATGGAATGTGGTTTGTTGACAGTGTTAATGGGCAGCACCTGAATTTCAGTTTAATCCACAGGTTTATTTGAGATAACATAAAGGCTAACAATTTCTAGAGACAAAATGGGCTTCACAAAGGCAAGATGTTTATTCTAATTCACATTACTGCATTGTTTCATGTGGTATAAATTATGAAAGAATGGATTAGTTTCCATTCAATGTTGATCTTATCCATAAATTGGCCACTGTCAAGTGACCTGAGCAAGGTGATCTGGTTTGAGAAGAGCATTGGGCCTGTTGCGATGCCTTCCAAAACTAAGTAGCCTCTTGACATTTTTGAGACTCTCACAAGGTAAGGTCACTTGGCACTTGTGGAACTATCTAAGCAAAAGTCAGCATATTTCTCAGACAAAAGGAGGAGAAAAAAGACCCTGGTATCACAGCTTCATGCTGTGATCCCTTTATGATGTGGAGATGCTGGCGTTGGACTGGGGTGAACACAGTAAGAGTTTTAACACCAGGTTAAAGTCCAACAGGTTTATTTGGTAGCAAATACCATTAGCTTTCGGAGCGCTGCTCCTTCGTCAGATGGAGTGGAAATCTGCTCTCAAACAGGGCACAGAGACACAAAATCAAGTTACAGAATACTGATTAGAATGTGAATCCCTACAACCAACCAGATCTTAAAGATACAGACAATGTGAGTGGAGGGAGCATTAAGCACAGGTTAAAGAGATGTGTATTGTCTTCAGACAGGACAGCCAGCAAGTCCAGGAGGCAAACTGTGGGGGTTACTGATAATGTGACATAAATCCAACATCCTGGTTTAGGCCGTCCTCATGCGTGCGGAACTTGGCTATCAGTTTCTGCTCAGCGACTCTGCGCTGTCGTGTGTTGTGAAGGCCGCCTTGGAGAACGCTTACCCGAAATTCAGAGGCTGAATGCACAGGCATTCAGCCTCTGATCTTCGGGTAAATGTTCTCCAAGGCGGCCTTCACGACACACGACAGCGCAGAGTCGCTGAGCAGAAACTGATAGCCAAGTTCCGCACGCATGAGGACGGCCTAAACCAGGATGTTGGATTTATGTCACATTATCAGTAACCCCCACAGTTTGCCTCCTGGACTTGCTGGCTGTCCTGTCTGGAGACAATACACATCTCTTTAACCTGTGCTTAATGCTCCCTCCACTCACATTGTCTGTATCTTTAAGATCTGGTTGGTTGTAGGGATTCGCATTCTAATCAGTATTCTGTAACTTGATTTTGTGTCTCTGTGCCCTGTTTGAGAGCAGATTTCCACTCCATCTGACGAAGGAGCAGCGCTCTGAAAGCGAATGGTATTTGCTACCAAATAAACCTGTTGGACTTTAACCTGGTGTTGTTAAAACTCTTACTGTGATCCCTTTAGGCACAGCTCTCCCGTGGAAGCATAGGATCAATGAATTTGCCCTTCTATTCCATTGGCATGTTTTACGATCGGAAAAGTAAATGTTTCCCAGTAAGCATTACAGTTTAAGTTTCCACCCGTCAGTGTATTGTGAAGGCTTGGCTTCTAATTTCTGAAATTCAATTTTAATAATGGTTAACCACTTTATCTTGTGGTTTAACCACAATGAACCTTTCCGACATAGATGGAATTTCACATTTTCTAGAAAATAAGTGATGAAATTACACAAAATTTGGTTGCAAGTGTTACTCTGTTTAGTATTCGAAAACTTAATCATTAATTCCCTGCTGACATGGCTGGACAGTTGGCCCAAATTTCTAGTGATGAACAACTTTGTTTCAATCCATGAGGCACCTTTGAGGCATTTACTGGAATCTTCCAACCTCTGGCCCAACGTGCTTGTGCTGGCTCTTTGGAAGATTTATCCAATTTAGACTAGGTCCCCTACCTCTTTCAATGTGCAAGAAACATTATTTATTATTCTCGAAAATAATTTGTTCGCAATTTGAATCATAATGCATTTATATATTGAAGTACACCTATAATGCCTTGGGCATTTAAATCATTGTTTATAACTTACTGTTCAAGTTTTTTCAGCCCAGGTGATGTTGTTTTCCAAAACCTGATGAACCGTTTTGTACAATGGTTCCTGGATAAAAGCACAAGTTTTCTGGCTTTTATACTTAAGGAAACAAATTGTATAGACTGTTTAGCCCCTTGAGCCTATGTCCGTCTCAATCATTAATCAGAAGGTTTAGTTTCAAGACCAACTCCAGGACTTTCGTGTGCAATCCAGATAGATTGCAGTCCAGGGGAGCGCTATATTGTCTTGGGCATCATTCTTTAGATGAACAGTCAAACCAAGGTTCCCTGCTTGTTTCAAAAGTTAAGATGGGTGTTAAAATGTCTCGGGTACTATTCAAAGAGGAACACGAGTTCACCCAGAATTCTGGCCAATGTTCCTCCTCCAAGTAGCATCAAGACAAACCAAACACCTAATTTATCAGTTGTGGGATCTTGTGTGAAAATTGGCTCCTGAATCTGAAAGGAAGAATTTGCGTTCATATGCATCTCTCATGACATTAGAAGTTTAATCACTGTGGACGGTAAAACTTGGCAGTCAGTTTGCACATAGTTCCACAAACAGCAGTGAGAAAAATAAGATAATCTGTTTTAATAGAATCCCAAATCATAGAATCCTTACAATGTAGAAAGAGACCATTTGGCCCATCAAGTCTGCATCAACAACAATCCCACCCACGCCTGATCCCTGTAACCCCAAGTATTTACCCTATTCATCTCCCTGACACTAAGGGGCAATTGAGCATGGCCAGTAAATTTAACCCGCACATCTTTGGAGTGTGGGAAGAAACCAGAGCACCCAGAGGAAACCCATGCAGACACTGGGAGAATGTGCAAACTCCATTGATATTGATTGAAGGATTGAAGTTGGCCAGGACAAGAAGAGAACTCTCCAGTTTTCTTTTGAATAGTGTTATGGGGCCTTCTACCTTAAATGGCAGATAGCCATCGAAAATATCATGCCTACCTCAATGCGGCACTCCCTCTGTACTGTCCTAGAGTCTAAAATATCTACCTAGATTTATGTGATCAAGTCTCTGGAAGTCAAGACTTTTTGACTTGAATAAGAGTATAACAGGTTGCAACACACACATTTTATCTCCAAATCCAAGGTGACAATCTATCAAAAAGCAATTGATTGGCTGTAGGGTTTTGTTCTCAGAATAGACGTAGGCACAACTGGTTAGAAGTAAAACTTCATTTATTGAGCATTGTTTAAAATTGGCATTTACAGAAAGCGAAAGATAGTAATTACTGGTAGAGAGAGAGCCAACAGACTCGATCCAAAAGTTTGTACAGGGTTCAACACAGCTGAACTGAACACACAACCAAATTCATATATTGTTAATAACAGCTATCTGTTTTATTAAAGAGCTGGGTACAAGCAGTCTCCAGCTTTCAAAAACAATTCACAGCTGTGTGACCATGAAAGCTTCTGTTATGCAAAACTTTGCTTAACATTGCATTTTCAAATGTGTCAACTTCTAAGCTCACAACCAAGAATTCCAAGCTGAGTTTTAAAATGTGGCCAAGTTAGCTTTAAAGAATAGCATGATTAGTTATATGGGCAGAAATACCTTAAAATGAAGCCTTTTAACTAATGCAAACCATACAGAGGATCCTACATTGGCTATGAAGCACTATTTTATACGTGTATCTCAGGATATGCGTCAAGAAATGTCATGCTAATCCAACCAAATGGATTGAGTGGAGAATTCCATATGGCTATTCAGTAGCCTTCAGTGTGATGCTGTTAAAGGGACCAAGACCATGGTTGTGTCATTGGGTTTATTTGAATATCTATTTATTCCTTGCTTATTGTGGGCAAATTTTGGAGGTGAATATTTGATCCCCTACTTCCTGCACAGGAGAAGGCCATTTGAGCCACTAAGCCTAAGTCAATTGTTTGCTAAAGTAATCCAAAACACCCACAATTTCCCCATAACCCTGAACCATCTCTGCTTCAAACATTTATCAGTTTTTTTCTTTAAAAGATACAATAGCCCTTAATCGCTATCCTTTGTAGAAATATCTGACAACTCTTTCTTCTGACTCCCCTCCTCATTTTAGTGACTGCTTTAAAGTGATAAACTCTGAGTACAGAATAACGAACAAAAGAAAAGCCTTTTCTATATGCTCTTCAAGGAGGAGAGAGACAAAAATGTTTAGGAGTGAATTCCTGAACTTAGGGCCTACACACCAGATGGTTCTTCAGATAGGCACTGAGAAGGCAGTGCGAGCAGATACCCATCGCTGTCAAAGCCCTGAGGATCTGTATGTAAGACGGAAAGAAACCTGATGGTCTCAACAAGTAATCAGGGTCAGTAAATTCATCTTCAAATGCCCTATCCTTACATTGGTCATGAGTCTCACATACTATTAAATTTGTTAACTTCTCCATCCCCATCTTTCACTCACCTACAAATACCATGAAGCCTGACTCACTTCATATCTATAGCCTCATCTTACTTTCTAACTGCTGTAAGCCTCATACCTAGATCTCTTCAACTTGCAAAACATTACCAACTTTTAACTATGACTCACACATCTTCCTAACACACTGCATCTCACTGGACAAGGTGGTGCATGACTGGAGGCTATAGGAGTTAATTTTTGAGGTAGGCATAGCTATATGTTCTTGCCCCGATTGGGAAGTCAGTGCTGGATAGGATTGAAGCAGCCACGACTAAAGTAATGACAGCCGCATGCTGAAACCATTAAAGCTGATGAAATGTTCCTACTTAATTCACTTCTCATCCCATTTCCATATCATTCCACAAACTCTACTAAATCTAAAGCTGCAAATGATATCAACATGCACCCTTTGCTCTCTCTCTAACCCTCCACTTGTGCCTTTCTCCTTTTAGATACATGAGACTCGCCACCTAGTCGGGCAATATTTTTTGAGTGTGAATTCCAAAGAGAACAAGAGATGATGATGATAAAACACTCACCTGATCTCACACTTCCAATCACCACGATCAGATATAGGTGCTGTGTGCACTTTAGAGGTTAGAACAGAGGCAGGATATGCCACTGAGCATGAGTGGTCTGCAACCAGGGGAGGGGCAAAGGGTCCCATATGTATTAATTCCCCAGAGGGCGATGTTGCACTGAAACTCTGCTGCAAATTAACACAGGGCTTTGAACAAGTCTTGGCCATCCTTCCCAGCTAGGAAGTGGTAGCCTCCATGAAAACACTCAGACTCAGTAATGGTGCAGTATCTGGTGGCTGATGTCTTGGTTTCCATTGCAGCCCAAGTAGAAGCCAACCAACTTCCAAATGGTGCAATGGAAAATCAGACTGAGGTTATGCATATGCATCTTGCTGCTATGAAAGTTCAGACTGCTGCTTTCAACATTATGAGATACATGTGCTCAAAGAGGCCTGCTGCCCAGCAAACTGTCCTCCAGCAGATGTGATGTGGAGATGCTGGTGTTGGACTGGGGTAAACACAGTAAGGAGTCTAACAACACCAGGTTAAAGTCCAACAGGTTTATTTGGTAGCAAACGCCACTAGCTTTCGGAGCGCTGCTCCTTCGTCAGGTGAGTGGGAGTTCTGTTCACAAACAGGGCATATAAAGACACAAACTCAATTTACAGATTTGCCTTGAAAATGGCAGTGACTCCATAGAATATAAAACTGTCCCCTTTCGGAAAAATAACACCATTCATTCTCCCACTATTGCCATTCCAGAGCTCTTGCTGTCGCTGTCTCCCCTCCTGATAGACAACTGATTTTCATCAACCATGCAGCAGCCATTGGGTAGCACTGTGCCAGAGTGCTAAGACAGACAAAGGCATTAAGGGAATGTACAAGGATGATTATTTGATTATTAGATGGTTTGCTAAAGCTGATTTGGAATGGTTTGTTCGGTGGCTTTTACTCCAGTATTGTGGTCAAGAGGGTGTTGTAATGATCAGTGGTAACTAGAAAGGTAAGATGTGGGATTACTGCTGAATGGGGAATTGGGATTGCATTCACTTAATACCACCGTTTGAGGTAGTCATGACAGTCTGGCCAGAAAGTGTGTTGGTTGCTTGCTCATCCTCAACTGCTTATCCTATAACTGCAACATACAGCAATCAGGGTGATTTATGACAATGGTGCTCTGCAGGGCTCCCGTAGAGCAGATCAGGCAGCAGGAGTGTTGCTTGAACATCCAGTTGGTCTGCTTGATAGCATTTCATGTGGCAACAATGATATATTTTGTATGCATTCTGCCCACGTATGTGTGGGTTACACACCAGAATTGTAAGCCAGGTGATTGGTGGATAGCTCTTGTTGCCCAGTAATGCCATTTGGTTTATCTTGATGGTTCAATGCAAGATGATGGTACAATCAACTGCTGCAGAAAGAGGGCATTGTGACTTCTGTGAGGATACCAGGCATTGACCTGCATGCTGCTTTGAGCGTGGTCACACACAGTTGGACATTAAGGGAGTGGAATCTTTTCTGGTTGCAGAACATCTCTGAATTTACATGTAATCATTGCCAAGCAAGTCGATGGCACACTGACAATGGGGAAGGAAGCCTGTAATTCTGGCAAAGCTGCACACATGCTCTCTGGTCAACAAGCGGTGTAAGCCAACAGAATGTGCCACCTCACACCCTTGTAGACATCAGTGACTTTAAATAGCTATACAAACACGTATACAATGAAAGTCAATATAAGTAGTTGATCCCTTTAAATACTGCTTGTGCATGATCTTTTGTGCTACTGACTGTGAGTTCATCTGAACAAGGAAGGATGTTAGTTTAAATCCTCCCCACAGCAGTAATTAACCTCCACATGAGGACATTGGACCCAGCAACAATGAGATGCCACCTATCCATTCTTGTCCCAAAACTGGATTGAATGCCTCCAGAATCTGAATTCCCCTCTCCTGCACCATTTCTCGTGCCACACATTAACCTGTTTTAATCAAGTATATTCACAAGATTATGGAACTGGAAGTAATCCAAAACTTTACTACCCTTTGACATCCTTTTGAATCGTCTTTGCTATCGATTGAAACTTACGCTACAAAACCTTGATCTTGTCCTTTCAATGTTATTAGCTTCCACACAGACTATGGGTGAGATTTTCCCAGAAATCAGCCAAGGCCCATGAATAAAGCAGTATCGAACCTGTCGATGGCAATGGCGGAATTACTTGTGATATAGTGTGGCACTAAGTGCCAAACGTTTTTATCCACGGATTCCATGTTGTATCATTGGCCTTGTCTGCCCTGCCATTACCTCAGCACTGCAGTCATCGGGGCACCACATTTAAAGGCTGTACAGTGCACACCAGCCACACTTCATAGGTTGCCAGGAAGTGATGGCTACCAGATAATCCACACCCAAGGTTGCAGGCCAAGCTGGAGAGACTCCTGGGAGCAGTAGAGGCCTGACATGATATCCTCTTACCCACGCACAGAAAGAAAACTAGGCAGCAATGTCACCAACCCAGCATGGAAAGCAGAGGTCCACGGCCCTTCAGAAGAGGATGAATGATCTTCTCCTTTCTGTCAGGTAAGTCACTCTTCTCATCACTCTCAACTCTCACACTCATCACATATCCACTGGAATTTCACTCAATATTAGCTCAAGGGACACCACCACTTGCTCTCCAAGACATCTCCCCAGTGGGTTGTACCCTTATCACTCACCATCCACACATGCCAGGTATACTTACCATCTGCCTTTTGAAGCTAGTTGTGATTCGCACTGTTTTGACATCGCACCACCGTGAATGGATTATTTGACTGGGGGCAGGGGTAATGATTCTGGCATATGGGATACATAATAAGATGCAAATGTATTATAATGATTTTCCCACCATTGAATGGTGGAGGGGACGATCACAGCAAGCTTTCACACTGGCATAGAATGCAACTTTGGCCTCCTTGTGATAGTTTCTGCTCCTATCACTGAACCTGCCCAATGCTAACAGGAACCTATCTAGGGCTATGTCTCTTACCTCTTCCCTATCCCCTTTCAAAATGTTCTGTACCCTTGAAGTGATATCCTTTTTCCTAGCACCTGCATCGCACAACACATTGTGCAGAACTCAAGTGTCAGCTACAGAAATAATTTCTATGCTCCCTGTTCTGTCTGTTACCCTATAGTGTCAATGTACAGCATCGTTTACTAAAAAATGAGATTAATTACATTATCTGATTTTGATACCTTGGGACACAGATTTATCGATGACGAATTTGTCAGTAATCTTGATAGCGGCCAAAATTTTCCAGCCATTCATGGCGGCAGGATCTTCTGGTTTCCCAGTGGCGAAGGATGCATAAAACCTGTAGACATCGGCAGGACCAGAAGATCCCACTGCTGATCAATGGCAGGCCACCTCTGCCGCCACACAAAATCCTGCCCAGTGTTTGTCAACAAATGTGTTTAAATAGTGGAGACTTAATTAACAGCTTTAGGACTGAACTCTAAAGGATTTGATTCTATGTGAACTGGGAGCACACCATCAGTGAAATAGGAGGAAAGCTTGATTTCATTTTGCGTTAAAGGATTGTTGCTAAATCATTATGGAAAATGCTTTGTTTTGTACATTAACCTATTTTCTATCCTTTTCCAACCAATGCTTGATGCTAATACTTCGTTAGGGAAAGGGCATCATTTGCACGACTGACAACTTTACGTTATTCAGAAGAAAACTTCTCAGAAACGTGATTTCGGTACAAGATTATTTTGGATGAAGGTGGCCTCTTTTCCTGTCTGATCTCAATATTCCAGTCGAGAAGAATCAACATCTCTTGCAACAAAAACAGCAGCAATGGATGAGCTCTAACGAGAGAGTCATCCAGACTTGAAACATTGGCTCTACTCACTCTCCACAGATGCTGTCAGACCTACTGAGATTTTCCAGCATTTTTCTGTTTTTGTTTCTGGTTCCAGCATCCACAATAATTTGCTTTTACCATCTCTTTCAATATCTACTCAACTGCTCTTCTTAGTGACCAAAATGGTGTCATGAGGCCTTGAGGAAATCCTGTTTGAGTTTAACAAGCTTCAGCTGATTGAGACAAATTTTGTACTGAAAGCATTAAAGCTCCTTTTGAGTTGCAATGTCATTAGAATGAACTTGGCTGGGTCTTTTGTGTGTGTGAAATTCTATTTTGTGGATTATATCAGTGATATTTAACTGCAATCCATGGACACCCTCTGATTATAAATGAAGGTAGACTCTGAAGCGGTGAAGGACAATTGAGGAAATTCTCAAAAATGTGTAAGCCTGTTAGGGGAAAGGGTGAGAATACTGCAAAACCAGCAACTGCAATTATTTGAAATGATTACTATATTTTATTTTCCAATCATAATCACCTATTCATCTACTTTGTCAAAATATCTTTACATTATAATTGTTTCCCCAATTTATGGAAATTCAAATGTACTTTCTTAATGGTGAAAAGCTAGATGTGATGGAGATCCAAGGGAATTTGGGATTCTAGGTACATAAGTATATATAGATACAAAAAGATTATCAAAAAAGGCTAATGGAATGCTGATCTTTCAGAGATAATTAGAATGCAAATGATTAGAAGCCATTCTACAACTGTACAAAGCCCTGGTTGAACCAAATCTGTGTTCAGTTCTGGGCACACACCTGAGGTAGGATATATTGACCTTGGAGGAAATGTAACATAGTTTTATCGAAATGATCCATAGGCTCCAAAGGTTAAATTGCAAAAAAGATCATACACACTAGGGTGATAGTCCCTGTAATTTAGAAGATTGCTGTTTTCAAGATTATTAAGGGAGTACGATGGATAGAAATTATTTCCACTGGTTGGTGAATCTAGGACGAGGAACTTGGAGGGGGAGGTGGGGTGTGTAGTTGAAAAATTAGAGCCAATCTTTCAGGATTGAAGTTTGGAAACGTTTCTACATGCAGAATTTTAAAACACTTCTGCAAAAGAGAGTTGAGGCTAGTTTATTGTTCATTTTTAAAACTGAAATTGATGGGTTAATGAAATGCATTACGGATTATGAGGTTGTGGTGAGCCATCGTTGGTTCCCACTGGATAGTACTGAGCCAGGGCTGGCCAGTACTGCAGGAATGTATATAGGTTACTGTGGGATTGTACTAATGTTGCTGTTGGGTTAGGGTGGGATTGTTACACCTGTGTTTGTTACTGTTGTGGCATATCCCAGTCGGGCTCCGCCTCCTGGGAGAGGTATAAGACTCCCTGCTCGGACGGGACCCCTTCAGTCTGGGATAGTGTGTTAAAGTTCTGATAGCTTCATTGTTAGTTAATAAAAGCCTCCTTTTACTGAAGCTTCGAGCCTCGTGTCCAATTGATGCGCATCAATTTTATTAACTAAAATTAAACTCTCGACGGAAGAAAAAAAAGAAAGGAGAGTATGGAGCAAATCCTAAAGCCAGAACGTCTGACGCTAGATCCACGTGCGGTGGGCGCTTCTAACACCTTCGACCACTGGCTGAAGTGTTTTGAAGATTACCTAGCAGCCTCCGCAGCGGTCACCACAGATGATGACAGACTCCGGGTCCTCCATGCGAGGGTAAGCGACACAGTCGACCTCGCGATCCGTGCGGCCACCACTTACCCTAGGGCCCTCGAGCTTCTAAAGAAGCGCTATACAAAACCTCCTAACGAGATCCACGCTCGTTACCACCTCGCTACACGGCAGTCGGGCGAAACCATGGAGGACTATGCCAATGAGCTCTTACAGCTAGCCAGGGGCTGTGACTGCAAAGCTGTGTCGGCTGAGCAGAGCATGTATGACCTCGCCCAAGATGCGTTTGTGGCCGGGGTCGGGTCTTCATACATCCGTCTCAAGCTGCTAGAAAAAGGTAATCTCAACCTTACCCAGGCCATCGAATTAGCTGAAATGCTCGAGTCGGCTTCGAAGAGCTTAGTCCTATATCCAGAGGACCACGTGGAGACAACGTGGCAGGAGCAGTTGCAAATCCCTCCTCGCCCCTCGGGCTTGAAGTGCTGTGTTATGGCGTGCTCCCATGTGGGCCAGACGACGGCTGCAGCCCCATGCGGCCCGCGGTGCTATTTCTGCGGAGGAGCAAAACATACCCGACAAAAGTGTCCCGCTAAAACGGTAATCTGCACCGCATGCGGTAAAAAAGGGCATTATGCAAAGGTGTGCAGATCGAAGCCCAGGAACGGCAGTGCGGCCTGCGACTCTTCGGAGCTGGGATCATTACCATCGTCGTCGAAGTCCTCGCGGGGTTCGTCCACGTGCGAGTCCAGGACGACGCCATTGCGGTCGACGGAGTCGGAGGAATATGACCACCAGGGGTCGCTGAGTTTGGCGCCCTCACCCATGTGCGATTCATGGGGGCGGCCATGTTGGTCGACGATGACCACGAGCGACCAGCAGGGGTCCTCAGCATCGACTTCAGCTGCCTGCAGTGACGTTCATGGACCAACGGTGGCGTCGATCATCCTGGACCAGGCTAAGCCTCACAGGCTTGATTGTTCAATGATGGATATCCAGGTAAACAATCATGTGCGTTATTGTCTGTTTGACAGCGGGAGCACTGAGAGCTTTATCCACCCTGACACTGTGAAGAGGTGTGGACTCCAGATTCAACCTGCCAAACAGACAATCTCTATGGCATCAAGGTCCCGGTCTGTCGCCGTGCTAGGGAGTTGTGTGGTAACCTTGAAAGTACAAGGCACAATTTACGAGTGTTTCAAGCTCCTTGTGTTGCCGTATCTTTGCGCACCAATTCTTCTCGGACTAAACTTCATGGTCCACTTGAGGAGTGTGATCCTACAGTACGGTGGGCCACTCCCTTCACTGGCAGTGGGAGAACAGCTGCAGTCCCCAAATTGCCCAACGCGCCCCGCCTGCAATCTTTCTACGTTAAAGGTCACCACACCCTCTTTATTTCAGAATCTGGTACCAGGCTGCAAGCCCATCGCTACTAAAAGTATGCGTTACAGCACTGAGGATCGGATCTTCATCAGATCTGAGGTTCAGCGACTCCTCAAAGAAGGGATCATACAGCCCAGTGTTAGTCCGTGGAGAGCACAGGTTGTGGTGGTCAAGAGCGGGAACAAACCCTGGATGGTCATTGATTACAGTCAGACCATTAACCGATATACGCAGCTGGATGCGTATCCTCTCCCGCGCATATCTGATATGGTCAATCAGATTGCGCAGTACCGGGTGTTCTCCACCATAGACCTCAAGTCCGCCTACCACCAACTCCCCATTCGCCCAGAGGACCGACACTACATGGCCTTTGAGGCGGATGGTCGTTTGTATCATTTTCTTAGGGTTCCATTTGGTGTCACCAATGGGGTCTCGGTCTTCCAGGGTGCTATGGACCGAATGGTGGACCAGAACAGGCTGCGGGCTACCTTCCCGTACCTAGATAATGTCACCATCTGCGGCCATGATCAGCAGGACCATGACACAAACCTCCACAACTTCTTACGCACTGCATCTCGCCTGAACTTGACCTACAACAGGGAGAAGTGTGTATTCCGTACGCGCCAGTTAGCCATCCTGGGATACGTGGTGGAAAACGGGGTCATTGGCCCTGATCCAGACTGTATGCGCCCCCTTGCTGAACTTCCCTTGCCCGCTAGCGCAAAAGCACTGAGAAGATGCCTAGGCTTCTTCTCCTATTATGCGCAGTGGGTCCCCAACTACGCGGACAAAGCCCGTCTGCTTATTAAGTCCACGACTTTTCCACTCACGCCAGAGGCCCAATTGGCCTTCAAGAAATTGAAAGACGACATCGCGAAAGCCACGATGCACGCGGTAGACGAATCCATCCCTTTTCAGGTGGAAAGCGAAGCATCTGATTTCGCCCTGGCCGCCACACTTAACCAGGCGGGCAGGCCCGTCGCGTTTTTTCCCCGCACCCTCCAAGGCGCCGAAATTCGGCATTCAGCGGTGGAGAAGGAGGCCCAGGCCATTGTGGAGGCCGTCAGACACTGGCGCCATTACCTGGCGGGAAAGCGGTTCACCCTGATCATGGACCAGCGGTCCGTGGCGTTCATGTTCAACAACTCGCAGAGGGGCAAGATCAAGAATGACAAGATCTTGCGGTGGAGAATTGAACTCTCCACCTATAACTACGATATCATGTATCGTCCAGGGAAACTCAATGAGCCCTCGGATGCCCTCTCGCGCGGAACATGCGCTAGTATTCAGGAGGATCGCTTGAACGCCCTCCATAATGATCTGTGCCATGCTGGGGTCACTCGGCTCTACCACTTTGTCAAAGCCCGCAACCTGCCTTACTCGGTGGAGGACGTCAGGTCGGTAACAAGGAGCTGTCGGATTTGTGCAGAATGCAAACCGCACTTTTACCGACCTGACCGGGCATACTTGGTCAAGGCCACTCGCCCCTTCGAGAGGCTGAGTGTTGATTTTAAGGGCCCCCTTCCCTCAACAGATCGGAACGTGTACTTTCTGAACATAATCGATGAATACTCCCGGTTCCCGTTTGTTGTCCCCTGCTCGGACACATCAGCTGCCACGGTGATCAAGGCATTCCGTGATCTTTTTACCCTGTTCGGGTACCCCAGCTATATCCATAGCGACAGGGGCTCGTCGTTCATGAGCGATGACTTGAGGCAATTCCTGCTCTCATACGGGATTGCCTCTAGTAGGACCACGAGTTACAACCTTAGGGGTAATGGACAGGTGGAACGAGAGAATGCTACAGTCTGGAAGGCTGTCCTATTGGCGCTGAAGTCCAAAGGTCTTCCAGTCTCCCGTTGGCAGGAGGTCCTCCCTGATGCGCTTCACTCTATTCACTCCCTCCTGTGTACGGCAACCAATGCTACTCCCCACGAGAGGATGTTCTCATTCCCTCGGAAGTCGTCCTCGGGGATATCTTTACCAGCCTGCTTGACGTACCCAGGACCCGTCCTCCTGCGGCGACATGTAAGGGCCCGCAAGTCCGACCCCTTGGTCAAACAGGTCCACCTCCTCCACGCCAACCCTCAGTATGCCTATGTGGCATATCCTGATGGGCGAGAGGACACAGTCTCGATCCGAGACCTGGCGCCTGCAGGGGACGTAGCAACTCCTGTCGCTCCCATACCCCCAGTGACGAATCCATTATCTCTCATTTCTTCCCCGGACATGGCGCGGGCAGCATCGGGACCAATGCTTAACAGTTTTACTCCAATGCACAGCTTGCCTGAGCCCCGAAGATGGTCGCCACCGCAGGACGTGTCAGGATCCCCTGCACTACCGTCTCATCAGGGTCAACCGGCCTGTGAGTCCGTGGAAGAACAGCTGGACGCCGTTTTGGGGAGAACGCCACCGCAAGTGCCTACTCCGGTGTCACCACCGGTATTGAGGAGGTCACAACGACGGTGCGGTCCTCCAGACCGTCTGAACTTATAATCTGCTGACATTTTAGTCTGTTTTCGTACCCTGCTGGCCTTTGTTCTCAAAGGAGGGGTGAATGTGGTGAACCATCGTTGGTTCTCACTGGATAGTACTGAGCCAGGGCTGGCCAGTACTACAGGAATGTATATAGGTTACTGTGGGATTGTACTAATGTTGCTGTTGGGTTAGGGTGGGATTGTTACACCTGTGTTTGTTACTGTTGTGGCACATCCCAGTCGGGCTCCGCCTCCTGGGAGAGGTATAAGACTCCCTGCTCGGACGGGACCCCTTCAGTCTGGGATAGTGTGTTAAAGTTCTGATAGCTTCATTGTTAGTTAATAAAAGCCTTCTTTTACTGAAGCTTCGAGCCTCGTGTCCAATTGATGTGCATCAGCGGTGAAGTCGGTATCAAGTTAGATTACAAACTGGCCATGATCTTGCTGATCAAAACAAGCTTAGTGCATGGTTTGTTTTTTTATGGCCTTGCTAATCTCTGTCACACCTTTGTGATTTACTGTATTTGTACTCCAAGATCCCTTTGGGGGTAGAGAAATATCTAATTATACATGCCCAGTAATGTGTCCTCCCAATTGCTCTGACCAAAATGTACTTGCGTTTATCTGTGAGCTTCATTCGCAAATTCTTTGCTCATTCTGCAAGATTATTGATGTCCTCCTGTAATTTGTTGCTATCTTCCTCAGTACTGACTATCTTCCAACCCCACCCCGACTCTTCCTGCCCCATTTTGGTGTCATCCGCAAATTTAGAAATTGTGTTTTTGATTCCAAAGTCCATATCGTTAATGTCAATTGTTTACAGCAGTGGTCCCTACTCTGAGGGACATGTGAAACGATTAAGAAAAATGATATACTATTTCACCCGCAAACCTAACAGTATTTAGTACAAACTGGTTCATCACCTGACAGGACAGTTAAGCCTTTATCAATTATATAAATTTGATCAAGGTTTGAATGTTGGTGAAGAAAGCTTTCAAGACTGCTAGATGTATATGATAGAGCAGGCAGTATAACTCAATATTCTGTGGCTTCCAGTTACTTTAAGGCAATGTTGTTCTTAATTGGGTATTTGAAGTATAATAGCACCATTTGAATGACAAAAAATTGGTGAACAGGTTCATGTATTTTATTACCAAGCTTAAATCATACAGATCTTGTGACTGTGTAAGGTAAGAAAATGTCAAGGATGAGAAAAGTCCATTGCTCCATGAAACTCATTCCTCTGTCCAGTCGACTTTATGATGATTTGTATGATTGTCTTTGGGTACAAAGGTAGATGAAGGAAGCAGCGGTTGGAAGCATCAAAGTAACCCTAACATTTATTGCTTCCTCAAATGAGTGAAGCAGCTTTGCTCCAGGGCTATTACATGTGCTATTTTAGTGATTTGAAAACATTTTGAGTATTTCAGTCATAAAGTTGAAGTCCAAAAATAAGATTTTTTTAATGCAAGGTATTACATTTAAATGCAATATTGGATCTAACGTTGTTTATATTGTGAATAAACTCTATGCATTAAAAATATTGCATCCTGGATCAAATCTGATTGTTACCTGGTTAATTTGACTATTGTAATAGGACCCTGACTTGTTTGGAGATAAACTTGCATGAAGGATCAGAGCCAAATGTATCACCAAAATTGAAAAGAGTGGAAGAAAAGACCAGGTAAGTTGAGAATTTAAAGCCAAGCTTGGGTTTTAAAACCTGTAAGATTGCAAGAAGAAAGTATCACAGAGACATAAGGAGTTAGAGAAGCAATCTTGATTTTCGCGTAGTGGTGACAGTAGGAAAGAGGACAGTGTACTGAGAAGCTTAAGAATAACAAGACAGGAAAGCTACAATAAAATAGCGGTGAAAAAGACTATAGAGCAGAAAGGAATCGCATACCAGATGATCAGTTTTCCTTTGTATTCTGTTCTGGGGTACAAGATACATTTACAAGGCTCTTCATTGATATGAAAATCATATTTAATTTTTTAAAAAACGATTGGCTGGTTACTTCCAAGCTTGGCGGTAAATGTCATGTCGCCCAGTCCAACACTCTTAATAGCCACTGTTAATTCCGTTTCTGAAAGAGATTCTTGCTTTGTTTCGTGCCATTTCTTTGCTGCAGTGTGGTGATGGTATAATAAATCCACAGAAAAGCCATAGTGCAAAAGAGCGCATTTGAAACCTTGTTCATTCACCCTGAATTGATGAGAGCTGGTTGCCACTCACTTCCTCCCTTTGGTCCTTTCCAATTTTGTGTTTCACTTTGCTTCCCTTTTCTCAGGGCGAAGGGTATTTTTCTGACTCCTCAGGTCTCAGTTTTCCGACTTTATTTACACAAATAAGGATGAGGGTGAGGAACCAGAGACTCCAGCCCACAGCAGCAGCAATCCAGCCGTATTCATCCACCCCAAGCTGGCAACATGTCTTCGCTGTTGTGCAAATGTCCTCACCATTCTGAAAATCTGTAGGGTGATGAAAGGAAATAAAAGATGTGCAGGTTAGGTGAATTAGTCACGCTTAATGTCCCAAGATGTGTAGGTTAGATGGATTAGCCATGATAAATGTGTGGGGTTACAGGGATAAGACAGAACAAAGGGCCTGGATAAGATATCCTGTCAGAGAGTCGGTGCAGACTCAATGGGCTGCAATGTAGGGATTCTATGATTCTATTTTAAGAATTTTTTTTTAATTAAAAATTTAAATTTGGCAACCTGACCCATACCTAGCAACTTCGAGTTTTAACAGACCCATAGCACCATAGTGATAATTCTGCTCCCAAGATTATTTTAAGGATATTTTAATACCCTTATTTCTTTTAAGGAGAATTCATGCCTCCATTTTGAATTAATATTTATTTTTAACGCTTCAGGAAACTTGGCAGCTGAAGGGCGGGGTGAAGGACTGAATCAAACAGGTTGGTTTCTTTACAGCATTGCTTATAGGCCTTGAAAAATAGGAGGGCTTCGCTTCAGCTGCTTCACCCTGGCTGCACTATTAAACCCAGAAGAACCCACCTCAGCCCTTTGTTCCCCACCTCAGCAGCTTGCCCAGTCCCACCGCAATCTGTCAAATCCCCCTGCAATATGTCTTGATGACTCTCCAACCAGTGATCTGTCTAATCACCCTGTAGTCTGTCTGCGCCCCCCCCCCCCCCCCGAGTTACGGCATTTCTTTTGATTGAAAGTTCCTCTTTAAAAATGTGTTGATGTGATGTTTTGCTTATCATGTCAGATTCGCACCCTTAAAATCAAACCTCAAATGAGAAAAGAAAATTTGCAGAATATTACCAAGGAACAATTTGTACCTCAAAATCCGTGGTCATCTTATTAAAGACTAAGAATGTCAATAACAAAATGGAAACATCCAGCTAGAAGGGAAGGTTGATGAGCTAGAATGGAATAACAAACTGCAGCATGCAAGTAAAGTAATTGGAGAACAATCCACCACAGAAAGAGGCCATTTAGTCCATCAGGTCTGCACCAGCACTTTTGAAGAGCAATCAGTTGGTATTTCCTCATTTCTCGGCAATTATTCCTTCCAGGTATTTCTCCAAATCCCTTTGAAGGCTGCCCTTCAGTCTGTTTCCACCTTTCTGTCAGGTATCACATTCCAAATCCTAATCACTTGCAGTTTTCCTCATGGTTACATTTGGTTATTTTGCCAATCGCATTTAATCTGTGCTCCCTTGGTAATTGACATTTCAGCCATGGAAAAATTTATCTTTATTTACTCAATCAATAACCTTCTGATTTTACACATTTCTATCAAATTTCTTATCCCTCATCTTTGGAACCATTTTACTAAATCTCTTCTGGACATCCTTCTAAATGGTACCCAGAATGGAACATGATATTCCAACTTGGGGTCAGGCTGCACTAATGTTTTATACAGGTTCAGCATAACTTCCATGTTTTTGTATTCTGTACCTCTATTTACAGAATCAAAATTCCTGTAAG
The DNA here is from genome assembly GCF_964213995.1 of Mustelus asterias. Taxonomy (NCBI): domain Eukaryota; kingdom Metazoa; phylum Chordata; class Chondrichthyes; order Carcharhiniformes; family Triakidae; genus Mustelus; species Mustelus asterias. The sequence continues at coordinate 58,194,146 of NC_135809.1, read as the reverse complement.
TGTTGTTAACTGAGAGAGATAAAATGGTGAAAAATGTCAGCAAGTTTGGCAGCTTCTGCAACGAGAGAAACACAGATAATGGGGGGATTCTCCGCCCCACCCCCACCGCCGTGGTGTGTTTCTCAGTGGCAGGAGGTCTTGCCATTAGCCAGCGGCGGGATCTTCTGTCCTGCCACTGTCAATGGGATTTCCCACTGAATCCACCCCATACCGCTGGGGAAGCCATGGTGGGGGTGGACCAGCATTTCAGGTTGATTAAATTTTTGTCAAGGATTTCTATCTGCTGTTACTACAACTCTACAAATCTTTGCTTTCCATAGTTGTTTCATGTTGCTAAGATTTACAGGAAGTGGATTGTGACTAAAGGACTTGGTCATGACCGAGTCTTCTACACAAATCAGTTGCTGCCAACATGGGTTATCAGATTGGCATTTCCTTTGGAAGACAGCATGTCTGGGAGAATGAACATCAGGACAAGTTTTACAAAGATGGAGGAGTGGGAAAAGGGCTCTCAGCAGGAGGTCATATCCACCCAGAGTGTTCAGGGACAATTTCTCCTACTTCAGCCAGTAATTGTGTGAGAGAGACATCTTGGCTTCAGTAAGAATGTCCTCACTGAAATCTGCTGCATCCACAACTGCAACTACAAGTTGGGCAAGGGCTGAATTGCTAATGGTCAACTTCTTCCAGTTGGCAGCTGGAGATATTTACAACATTTCACATTTTGCTGTCTACTTGTGTGCAAGGGAATGCATTGAGGCTCTCCTTTCAAAGTGAGTTGACTACATTTCATTCTCTTTTGCCAGAGAGGAGCAGATGGAACAAACTCATGGCTCTGTGGAGATTGCAGGCTTTCCAGTAGTATATGTGCCACTGACTAGGCACATGTCATCTTGTAGACACTGCACAACTGAAAGGGATTCCATTTCCTCAGCATCCAGTATCTTGGCAGTAGTCATGACGCCTTTATTATGCGCCAGTGTGCTGTACCATTTGCCTTTAAGCTACTATGGCAAGCCAAAGACTAGTTCATGACAAGGGCTAGCTAATGATGGGAAGCCTGACCCTGACAAGTGTGCATAAAATGCTGACGAACAAGGGGACATTGTTTACTAGAAGGAGATACATGCAGACTCCAGAGTAGAGGGTGAGGGTAGATTAGTGTGACACACTCGGGGTGGTTCTCACCAGCACCCAATTTGGAGAAGGTGTGCTTTGGGAGGGCACTGTTGTCCTTGATCCCCTTTGGAAAGGGAAACTATGTCTAGGTTCCTGTTTTAGTTCAGGGGCTTGCAGAAAGGAGTCATGGAATGCAGAGATTCCACCTGCAAAATGGAAAGGAGTCACAGATGACTGGAATTCCAGGGGTTATTTGGACCTCACAGTCTGAAGTCAGAGAAGGAGACGGTGCAGAAATGCAGCAGGCATGAAGCAGGATCAATTGTTGGAAGCACAGTGCACTGCAGCTGCAGAGAGGGGAAAGGGCTGTGTGCTTCACAGCAAAGAAGCACAGCCTGGTGTGCAGGGCTGTATTACAGTCACCGCCGCTCAGCTCTGCGGGCTCTATTTCGGGCTGCAGAGAGAACGGTGATGGTGACTGGGGGCATCTGCAGTCTGTCGATAGGGAAGACATAATATAGAGACTGGGTAAGTGAAGTTCTCACGGGGGAGCGTTCATCCTCTAAGTAATCGTGCATGCAGCCCCAGAATGGGGTGGGTAGAAGTCCACACGGGGCATGGGCACTTTGCAGGGGATGAGCTCGGCCGGCAGGGCTGGAATGTGCACCATAACAACAGTAGGATCCAGTATTAGTGGGGGAGGCTGGAGAATTACAGAAGGTAGTTCTATCCATACGAGGCTCCAGGTAAATCAGAGGCAGGCGGACACTGGGGGAAGGAATATCAAACTTGGTCCTGAAATACAAGTGTTGCAGGACCATCGTGAGATCCCAGAACAATGCCATCATGCAACAATGAAAGTAAGATCGGTTTTGTATGGGAGGTCTGCTACACTGGGCTACGAGATTCCTTCTTGGGATACACACTCACTTGGTGCCCCTACAGTGAACAGGATCCAGATCAGTTACAAAATAAAGAGACCTCATTGCACAGGAAGCAACAGAAAGCCAAAGATTTCATTCAATGCTGTTAAAGGGAACTCAACATTGACAGAGTTTATGGTAGGAATGCAGCCTTGGAGAGTGAAGTCAATAGTGCAAGAGATACAGCTGCATTATATATGGCATCCCATCAGTGAATGGTGGGTTAACAATGAACGCTATTCATCAGTGGCGAATGCATTCCACTCATTGACCAATGAAAGGTTGCTGGTACACCACTTTCAAGAATGGAGTGCAGACGTACTTTGCTTTAATCATTTCACTTACACCTTCTCAAATATCTCAACAATCCTCTCCCCAGCCTGGGCTCACTCCCGCTTGCTGTGCAAGATAGGCATGTATGTGATCAGAGGGTACAGAACAAAGAGAGGTTGGTTAAATGCATATTTCCTGTGTATGTGTGGTGAGCCTTCCCCAGAAGAGCCGGAGGATGGGGTGTGAGCAACATGACAGATGGGATGGTGGTGATGTGAAAGTGTCCATAAAGTATGGGTGGCGATATGTGTCCCCAGTTAATGGATGTGTGAGGCCCTTGAAGAGAGTAGCCATTTTGGTACATGATGCTCTGTTGAGAGTTTGATAGTGGAGGGAGCTAAGAGAGGACTTACCCTGGTAGAGCGAATGAAATCATTCATCTGCTTCCTGCACTATGTTGCACTTCGGATGCGATTGCCACCTATGCTGAACTCTTAGACAACTGCTTCTCAGGCTGGAGAAGTGGTGTTTGGATGCTTCCTGAACATCCCACAGGTAGAGGACATGACTCTCCACCCAGACTCCCTGGATCAAGTGGGTACTGCCGCCTTCTTGAGGAAGTTAACCTTTTGGTTCTGGCTTCCAGACATTCTTACACGGTCTGGTGAAGACAGGTGGGCTGGAGAGACTGAGATGTATGTGTTGGACTGGTGTTTAGATATGGTGCCAGCTAACGGTGGGTAGGCAAATCCGCTGCCAACCCACCAGGTGATTTGGAGAGATATTCGCTCGTACATAATTAACTAGGCTCCAAATGTTGAATTGGGCGTGAGTTAACATCATTCCAGCCAGCGGGAGCTGTGCCGCTGGAATTGCCTGCCACTGCACTTAGACAAAAGAATGGAGAGTTCCACTCTTTCTCTTCCCTCTGTAACTATCATAGCATCTGCTTGCCCATAATGAATAAACAAAAGCCAACACAAACTAAACATTCCAAACTCAGTTTTTAAATCAAAGCTTACCATATTCTATACAAACGTAAGCTAATCATTCCCTTAGTATCTACCTTCCAAATGCTTTTGCCTAACCAAGTGCTGCATGGTGCAGCCTCCTTGGCTGAAGCATGACTTTCCTTGGAGGAATTTTCAGATGTCCTGGGAGGAAAGCAGCCTCGAGCTGCTCCTGCCCGAGAAGGATCAATTTCAGCCTTCCACCTGTTACTCTCGGACTGCGCCATCTCCTCAGCATGGATTGGCTGGCTGAGAGTCAACGGCAAGGGAATTGGCAGAGTGCCGTTGATGAGAGCAGCAAAGCTGAAATTCATGATTCACAGAACCTGAAGTTTAGATGGCCCTAGTATTCCTGTTGGAGAACAGATTGCTGAACTGCTGGCCCCTTTCAGTGCAGGTATCTGCAGCCATAATGGCAGCAGTCTAAGCTTCCATGGCAGCAAAGTGACCTTGCATTTCAGCAGTCTAGACTGCCACTCCAGTACCTAGACTTTGGGTGGCTTCTGTTGGCACTACAATGAAAGTTGACACATCAGCCACAACTGTGCTAGTAGTTAGCCACCACTGTCGTGCTGAAAAGAAGGACACCACAATCGACACAAAATAAGCAAAGTTGATGCAGAATTCCTCCATGCTCTTTGACATTACATGTACACTTTCTTGTAGGCCTGCCAATGCACCAAGCAGCTTCTTCTGTAGCCTGTCCATCAAAGTGTTCATCCAAGTCCTCTGCAACAGAACGCATATGCCTTGATGTCCAGCGAGCTGGCACCTATGCTTGGTCCCTGCCCTGGCTGCAGACCACTGATTCATAGTATCTAATTAAAAGCACATCTCATTTCTAAGCTATATGAAGTACATGCTGCATTAGTATATTAACTCGTGGCTATGATTCATGGTATTTTTTCATTATCACTGTTGTCTTCCTCTTCCACCATTGCCTGGCCTGGTGGTATCTCTTGGGTATCTGAATGGAGAAAGGCACAAGGGTAGGATTATGGTGAAAGAAGGGGGAGAAAAGTACTTGGACCATCTACCATTTCTAAATCAAAAGAAATTGTGGAATGAAGAGAATGTGAGAAGGAGGATTAGAAATGAGTATGTTGTAATTTTGTATTGTTCAGCCCCACCCCCTGTTTTGGCCTCAGCAATGGCTGCTCCAATGATGGCAAGCACTGTCTCCTCCAGAGGGTAAGGACACACAATTGCTGCTGACCCCGCCTCTCATTATGTGTCATTTTGCCCCGCAGGAGAGAAAGAAGTGTGTCGGTGAACGTGGTGCAATCTACTTGGGTAATGTGGCCATCGAGGTGTAATATTGGCAGACAACGAGGTATAGATGTGAGACTTGCAGCAGTGTTAAGTGTATGAGAGTGAAGTGAGGCTATGAAGGTTGAGTATATATTATATTGACGAGGTGTCTGAGGCTGGTGATCCAGTTGGTGGGACACGACATTTGAAGGTGCATCCACTGATCTTGACCATTCACTAGCTCATTGAACTTCTTGCAGCACTGCATCCAGATCCTCAGGCCTTGAATTTTATTATTTACCACAATCTTGTCCTTTAGAGATCTCTCCACTGCCTTCAGAGCATTTGTGTGAAGGGCTTCCTGGTCCCCTGTGAGTAGAGCACATCTCTTCGCTTCTACTTCCTTGATCAAGAACACGATCAGGCATCAATAAATCTTGGAGTCAGTTCTCCCCTATATTGTGCAATTCTTGTATGTCTCCTGGCAGAATCAATTGCAGAATGACCATTCCAACCACAATGCACTTTACAATAAAGAAGTGCAATGTAGTTTTTAATAGTGTAGTTTAGCTCATGGAGAAAGGAATAAAAGGATATTTTGATAAGGTTAGATGAAGTCAGGTGGAAGGTGGCTTATGTGAGGCATAAACAGTGATGTAGATCAATTGGGCAGAATGGCTTGATTCTGTGTTGCACTCAATGTAATTTGATACAACGAAATGTTTTACTTGGTAGAATAGCAAGTGGAATAAGAAACAACTAGCTGATGGGTAAAGTGTTAGGGTATATGAATATTAACCAAATGGCAAAAATGCTCATTATTAAGGAAATCATCTTAATCAAAAGATTCCGTTCCTCCTTATTATCTTATTGTAATGTCCAAAGATTATTCTGTCTTCATGGGTAGACTCACCAGGGCTCCTGTGATGGATAATTTTAGCACCCCTGTACTTAGTTTCTCCTTTTTGACCCAACTTCCGTTCCCTGATGTATCCAACAACTCAGCAGACTTAACCAAAAGTCTACATTGGGATGTAATTTGTAACCAGGCACAACTGTCCTCGAGGATAACAAAATCCATACTTAAACCATTTCCCCCTCTGACCCTCCCAACAACATCAACCACCCTTCCCATCAAGCAAAAGCTAGCTTTAAACTGAGTTCAGAGCTGGGCTTTCTAAACATACCAGGTTACAATTTAAACAAGTGACCCTGGGAGCACAGGCGAGAGGGCATGTCCATTCTCTTGCATAATTAAAACTAGCACCCACATGCCAGTCACAACAACAACTCATATTTATATAAAGTCTTTCGTAAAACTTCCGAAAGAGCTTTATAAAACAAAATATGACAGAATTGCAGTGTTTTGGTGCTGTTAGTTCCTAGAATCCAAGCTTGGTTACACCAGGAATGCAGCTAACCAGGAGAAACTTGAGTATCTCCAATCAGCTGAACTCTGTTATAACAATGTTTGTAGAATTACTTCAGGAGGAAAACTTGCTGTGAAAGATATTCTAACCATTTAAAACTACTGCCATGCTGTCCATTCTACCAGATAAGTTCCTTCAAATACCAAGAGGCTCATATTACCAGCAAATATAAAAAGTGCCAAGAACAGAATGTTACAGGAGTGGCTGGAACATTATTTCACTTGATGCAATTTACATAATTTTAAAAGATAACATTGACAAGTGCTAACATTTCCAATAATCAATTTAAAATTAGGATATTTAAAAGCTGCATTGTCAATTTTTTTAAAAAACTCATTTGTGATTTTCTTATGGATTTAGCACTTCTCTCCAATGCTGTTTTTTTAAATTCATTGTATGGGATGTGGGTGTCCATGGGTAGGCTAGCTTTTATTGCCCATCCCAAGTTGCCCTTTAGAAGGTGTCGGTGAGCTGCCTTCTTGAACCACTGCAGTCCCTGAGGTTCAGGTATACCCACAGTGCTGTTAGGGAGGAAATTCCAGGATTTTGACCCAGTGACAATGAAGGAACAGTGATAGATTTACAAGTCAGGATGGCGAGTGGCTTGGTGGGGAACCTCCAGGAGGTGGTGTTCCCATGTATCTGCTGCGCTTATTCTTCTAGATGGTAGTGGTCGTGAATTTGGAAGGTGCTGTCTAAGGAACGTTGGTGAATTCCTGCAGTGCATCTTGTAAATGGTATACATGTCTGCACTGTTCGTCAATGATGGAGGGGTTGAATGTTTGTGGACGGGATAGTAATCAAGTGGGCTGCTTTGTCCTGGATGGTGTTGAGCTTCGTGTGTTGTTGGAGCTGCACTCACCCAAGCAAATGGTGTATATTCTGTTATATTCCTGACTTGTGCCTTGGTGGAGAGACTTTGGGGGGGTCAGGTGGTGAGTTACTTGCCTTTGACAGGTATTTTGATGCTGTAGCTGGCCTTTATTCCATTGGAGAATAGAATGTTGTTTAATGTATGAAAAGCGTACTTAATACAGGAAGTATGCTTTATTTTAATATACAGTTAATGGGAAGGGAAAATGTCTCAATGTTTATTTCCAATTTCTCTGTTGTATTGACCGTCACGTATACACCCTGCCTGGGACGACCACCAGTTACATACCCAACATGATATCCCTTTTCACTGACTTCAGCTGAGTTACTGCCAGTTTCCCAGCTCTGCTAAAATGAAAATTGTTGCAAGTGAAATCATAAACATTTTAAAAATTGTTTATGGTTTCATAAGAACAGGAGTAAGCCATTCAGCACATCAAGCCTGTATTTTGCACCTCAACCAACATCACTCAAATAGATTATCTGGCCATTGTCACATCACTTTTTGAGGGACCACATAGTGTCAAATTGTTAGCTGCATTTCCTACATTACAACAGCTAATGCACATAAGAAGTTAATTAGCCATAAAGTATTTTATAACACCCTGAAGATATGAAATGCCCCATATAAATCCAAGTCTTTATTTCCAACTTCCAAGTTACTATGCCGCATATGCATCAATGTACACCTTTAAACTGCTTTGAACTGGCATGATATCTGTAATCATGATGTGGAGATGCCGGCGTTGGACTGGGGTAAACACAGTAAGAAGTTTAACAACACCAGGTTAAAGTCCAACAGGTTTATTTGGTAGCAAAAGCCACACAAGCTTTCGAGGCTCTGAGCCCCTTCTTCAGGTGAGTGGGAATTCTGTTCACAAACAGAACTTATAAGACACAGACTCAATTTACATGAATAATGGTTGGAATGCGAATACTTACAACTAATCCAGTCTTTAAGAAACAAAACAATGGGAGTGGAGAGAGCATCAAGACAGGCTAAAAAGATGTGTATTGTCTCCAGACAAGACAGCCAGTGAAACTCTGCAGGTCCACGCAACTGTGGGAGTTACAAATAGTGTGACATAAATTCTGATTCTAGGATCGCATGATAAAGACTCAGGAGGAAAAAAGCAGAAATATTTATGTGAAATAGTGTGACATAAACCCAATATCCCGGTTGAGGCCGTCCTTGTGTGTGCGGAACCTGGCTATCAGTTTCTGCTCCGCGACTCTGCGCTGTCGTGTGTCGCGAAGGCCGCCTTGGAGAACGCTTACCCGAATATCAGAGGCCGAATGCCCGTGACCGCTGAAGTGCTCCCCAACAGGAAGAGAACAGTCTTGCCTGGTGATTGTCGAGCGGTGTTCATTCATCCGTTGTCGCAGCGTCTGCATAGTTTCCCCAATGTACCATGCCTCGGATGTACCAAGCCCACGGATAACCTCACGATGCTCCACTTCTCCAGCTTCCACCCTAAACACGTTAAAGAAGCCATCCCCTACGGACAAGCCCTCCGTATACACAGGATCTGCTCGGATGAGGAGGATCGCAACAGACACCTCCAGACGCTGAAAGATGCCCTCATAAGAACAGGATATGGCGCTAGACCCATTGATCAACAGTTCCAACGCGCCACAGCGAAAGACCGCACCGACCTCCTCAGAAGACAAACACGGGACACAGTGGACAGAGTACCCTTCGTTGTCCAGTACTTCCCCGGAGCGGAGAAGCTACGGCATCTCCTCCGGAGCCTTCAACATGTCATTGATGAAGACGAACATCTCGCCAAGGCCATCCCCACACCCCCACTTCTTGCCTTCAAACAACCGCACAACCTCAAACAGACCATTGTCCGCAGCAAACTACCCAGCCTTCAGGAGAACAGTGACCAAGACACCACACAACCCTGCCACAGCAACCTCTGCAAGACGTGCCGGATCATCGACACAGATGCCATCATCTCACGTGAGAACACCATCCACCAGGTACACGGTACATACTCTTGCAACTCGGCCAACGTTGTCTACCTGATACGCTGCAAGAAAGGATGTCCCGAGGCATGGTACATTGGGGAAACTATGCAGACGCTGCGACAACGGATGAATGAACACCGCTCGACAATCACCAGGCAAGACTGTTCTCTTCCTGTTGGGGAGCACTTCAGCGGTCACGGGCATTCGGCCTCTGATATTCGGGTAAGCGTTCTCCAAGGCGGCCTTCGCGACACACGACAGCGCAGAGTCGCGGAGCAGAAACTGATAGCCAGGTTCCGCACACACAAGGACGGCCTCAACCGGGATATTGGGTTTATGTCACACTATTTCACATAAATATTTCTGCTTTTTTCCTCCTGAGTCTTTATCATGCGATCCTAGAATCAGAATTTATGTCACACTATTTGTAACTCCCACAGTTGCGTGGACCTGCAGAGTTTCACTGGCTGTCTTGTCTGGAGACAATACACATCTTTTTAGCCTGTCTTGATGCTCTCTCCACTCCCATTGTTTTGTTTCTTAAAGACTGGATTAGTTGTAAGTATTCGCATTCCAACCATTATTCATGTAAATTGAGTCTGTGTCTTATAAGTTCTGTTTGTGAACAGAATTCCCACTCACCTGAAGAAGGGGCTCAGAGCCTCGAAAGCTTGTGTGGCTTTTGCTACCAAATAAACCTGTTGGACTTTAACCTGGTGTTGTTAAACTTCTTACTATGATATCTGTACCCCAAGACCAGCTTGTCAATTAATGCTCGTCAAGCTGTAGGGTGCATAATTGAGATGCAATTATAATCCTTGCCTTTACATAGCCTGACCCCCCCCGAGGACATGCAAATACTCAGATATTCCAGACCATTATTCATCTGACTGCTGATGTACTTCAACATTTATTTTAATCTGTTGTTTAATCTTTTTAAACATGTTTGCTTCATCTGCAACAGGTGAGGTGATGTGTGGGGAGAAAGTCCTTGGGTTGTAACTTTCCAGGTTGCAAATCTGTTCACGAAGAACAGGTTTACAATTTTGTTACAGTTAATGTGTACAGGAATTGTTTTGGTCATTTTATGTTAAAACTTGTGTTGCATTTTGCCCCTGGTCATACTCACATTGTTCACATTGATCCATACTTTGTTTCCTGGGCACTGTTAATTTGAAGTTATTGTCGAGTGAAGTTACCACTTGTTCTGAAAAGAAGAAAGCAATACTCTTCCAGTTTCTTCAAGATTAATTAAAAGCTGTTGATAAAATGACATTAGAAACTCTTGCAGTTGGCGTCTGAACACTTACCAGCTGTAGCTGAAGTCCAGTCTACACAAAGCAGAACCAAACAAACAGTGATAGTAACGCAGCAGCTCACAAACTTGAGATCCATGATTTAGCAGAGGTGACGAGTCAGCTTCAGTCTGTCTCAAAGCAATCCTTTATCTAGCTTTGCGCTCAACAATCTCTTCTTAAAAGCTTCAGTGGAAAAAAACTTAATGTTCAGTCCGTGGTTTAGCCACGCCTCCATTCTGTCAAAATAACCTTTCCCCATTTAGCACTAACTGGAAAAGGGCAATTGATCGCAGTCAAGCGAGACAGTAATGTCGTCAGAGATTGTGTAATTGGGGAATGAGTTAAGGTGATTAACACAGAGCATTGGAAAAACTCGCTGCTTGGTTTTTCTTTAATCTTTCCATGCTCTGCTGTATTTCTTCAGTACCGCACGCTGCCTCCATGTAGATCTGCAGTTTTTCAAAAAAGAACTTGCATCCCCAAATGCTCAGAGTCAGTTGCAGCAAAGTATTATTTGACAGTTGTTGCTGTTGTAATAGGAGAAACATGCAGCCAGTTTGCCCACAGCAAGGTCTCGCACACAGCACTGCAGGAATGACCAAGCAAGATTTTTTTATTGATATTGTTTGAGGTCTAAGTATCGGTCAGGAGACCAGGAAGAACACCCCTGATGTTTTCTAAAGTGCAGTGGGACTTTTTGTTTTTGTCCACCTAAAAGAGCAGTTCGGATTTTAGGATTTAATCCCTCATCTGAGAACCAGCACCTGTGATATTGCAGCACTCTCTAAGTGCTGCACTGAAATGCCAGCCTAGATTTTGAGCCCACCCTTTGGACTGCAACTTGTGCTCACACCCTTAAGACTCTGAGGTGAGTGCTACTACTTAAGCCATGGCTGACACCAAAAGCAGGATCCTTATTCTTGAATGAAAACAGAGTATGCTGGAAATGCTCAGCAGACCTGGCACCAACTGTGGGAAGAGACATGGAATTAATGGCTGGAATTTTCCGGCAGCTCCCGCTGGCGGGATCTTCTGGTCCTGCCGATGGTGAACCCACGCCATAGATTTCCCAACGGCAGCAGTGCATACAATGGGAAACCCCGTTAACAGCAGAAGATCCCGCTGCCGGCCAAAGGCAGGTCGCCTTCGCCACTACAAAACACGGTGTTGGTGTGTACAAAAAATCCTGCCCAATATTTCAGACCTTTGACCTTTCATCAGAATTCCAAAAAGTTTGACTTATCATAGATTGTGAAATTGGAGGGGGTGGTTGTTGATGGTAAACTGAACAAAAAGGAAGAACTGTGATGGGATGGAGGGCAGGATCAAACAACAAAAACAGTGAGTCAGTATTTAGCCTCTGCTAGGTAGAAGATGGTACACCAGTTGACAATAGCACTATCCTTGTCAAGAAGGAAGCTCACCACTTCCTTCTGACGGGCAATAAATGCTGGACTCACCAGTGACGCCCACATCCGATAAATGAATAATAAAATAAAAAGTTTGAAGATGATAGCATTACATTGGAGAGAATGGTTCAGAGGGAAAGAGGTTAGAGTGAATGAGGGAGATGAAAAAATTGAGATGACCAATGTCATGCTGATGGTTGAGAACATAAGAAATAGGAGCAGGAGTAGGCAGAGGCCAATGTGAGACATGCTCTGTGACATGAACTCTTGTTTGTCAATGATGCAGTTCTTGATACCACTGTCAGCTGTAGGCCTGCAGTCAATTCTAGATACCTTCTCAACTACTGCAGAGAAATTTGGGGCCATAATCGGCCTATGAAAGATTGTGATAATGACTCAAGGTAGTTAGTCGAAAGTAGCACTACAACTAAACAACACTGATTTGAAAAATGCAGCCAAATTCTGCCAACTTGAGTCAATCTTCATTGAAATGAAGTTTGCTGAAGAGATATCAATGCATATTGGTGGTGCAGCTGTAACATTTTGAAAGCTTTAGACAAGAGCCTGAAGAAACTCCAAACACTCAATTGCTGCACAACTAAGAACCTATAATGCTTGCATATTCAGTAGACTAATATATGGTGCTGAAATTTGGACTGCACGTTAGAAGCAGGAATGTAGGCTGAATTCAATCCATATATGTTGCCTGAGAAATATTTTTGGGATCCATTGGTAACCTGGAGTTCCCAACACCGAAATACTTTAGCTTTATAATGCAAAGTTTCATGGCAATGCTCAAGCAACATTGACTATGTTGGTTTGGCTTGGACATGGCCCGGCGCGGTGGCACAGTGGTTACACTGCTGCCTCACAGAGCCAGGGACCTGGGTTTGATTCCCGGCTTGGGTCACTGTCTGTGTGGACTTTGCACATTCTACCCGTGTCTGCGTGGATTTCCTCCGGGTGTTCCGGTTTCCTCCCACAGTCCAAAGATGTGCGGGTTAAGTGGATTGGCCATGCTAAATTGCCCCTTAATGTCAGGGGACTAGTTAGAGTAAATGCGTGGGGTTATGGGGATACGGTCTGGATGGGATTGTGGTTGGTGTAGACGCAATGGGCCGAATGGCCTCCTTCTGCACTGTAGGATTCTAGATCGCAAAACATTACAGTGGTCACCTACCTAACAATGCATTATATGGAGAGCTTGATAGTGCCAGTAGATATGATGGGCAGACAAAATTAAGATATAAGGATTCATTCAAGTGAGACATCATTTCATGCAAGATTGACTTCAATTGAGAATGGTCTGTACATGACTGAAATACTTGGTGCTGATGTCTCCACACTCGAGGGTGGAAATTGGAAAAACTACGGGGAGAATCTTACCAAAAGAACGGCAGAATGTTGGAAGAGAAACATGTCAGTTTTCTCTCCAGATCTTGCCACACTCTGTCACAAAAAAACACCTGGGCGTGTTTCATGCTGTTACGTAGAGGAATGGGGCCTCAACATTCCAGCAAAGTTGACAGCACTGAAATTGGGATGCCACATTTTAAGGATGCCCTAATTAAAAAACAATAACCACCCCCCCTACCCCACCAAGGAGATCCCAGGGGCTCCCACACCCCCACAGCAAGTGATTCATGCCCCCCCCCCCCCCATCAGAGCCGGCATCCAACCCCCAACAGTCACTGTAGGCACCCCTTCCGCCCCTCCAGCAGTCAATGTTGACATTCCCCCTCCCCCCCTCAACGTCAGACCCCTTTCCCCCCCCCCAAACAATCAGTGCCAGCATCCCTTCCCCCACCCCTTCACCTCCAGTCAGTGTTGACAACACCCCACTCCCCCTGAACATCGGACCCCTTCCCCCAACCCCTCAGCCACACAGCCATCGCCAGCAACTCCATCTCTTCCCTCCACCCACCTCCGCTCCCCCCAGCCCCCGCCCCCATTACCACAAATAAATGAATCCCCTCCACTCCCCCCAAGAGGCTCCCACTGGGGTCCGTCCTGGCACTGCCCTGGCACAGATTGGCACTGCCAGGTTGACATGGGCATGGTGCCAACCTGGCAGTGCCAATCTGTGCCAAGGGGCAGTGTCTGGTGGCCTCTTCCCTGGATGCTATACTCACCTTTATACCCCTGGGGGGGATCCCCACAACAGGTTCATGTCTGGGTGAAACTGTTGTAAACCTTGCCCAGTAAGAAGTCTCACAACATCAGGTTAAAGTCCAACAGGTTTATTTGGTAGCAAATACCATAAGCTTTTGGAGCACAGCTCCTTCGTCAGATGGAGTGGATATCTGTTTTCAAACAGTGAGATGATGGCATCCGTGATGATCCAGGGATGATGGCACGGATGCCATCATCTCACGTGAGAACCTATTCTTGCAACTCGGCCAACGTTGTCTACCTGATACGCTGCAGGAAAGGATGTCCCGAGGCATGGTACATTGGGGAAACCATGCAGACGCTACGACAACGGATGAATGAACACCGCTCGACAATCACCAGGCAAGACTGTTCTCTTCCTGTGGGGGAGCACTTCAGCAGTCACGGGCATTCAGCCTTGGATCTTCAGGTAAGTGTTCACCAAGGCGGCCTTCACGACACACGACAGCGCAGAGTCGCTGAGCAGAAACTGATAGCCAAGTTCCGCACACATGAGGACGGCCTAAACCGGGATATTGGATTTATGTCACATTATCAGTAACCCCCACAGCTTGCCTCCTGGACTTGCAGAATTTCACTAGCTGTTCTGTCTGGAGACAATACACATCTCTTTAACCTGTGTTGAATGCTCCCTCCACCCACATTGTCTGTACATTTAAGACCTGGCTGGCTGTAGAGATTTGCATTCTAATCAGTATTCTGTAATTTGATTTCTGTGTCTGTTTGCACTGTTTGAGAACAGATATCCACTCCATCTGACGAAGGAGCTGTGCTCCAAAAGCTTATGGTATTTGCTACCAAATAAACCTGTTGGACTTTAACCTGGTGTTGTGAGACTTCTTACTGTGCTTACCCCAGTCCAACGCCGGCATCTCCACATCATGTAAACCTTGCCGACATGGTTTGAAAATACAGCGGAGGCTCAATATTTGGCGGGGTTGTTTAATAATATGTAAATATATTGAAATGAATGTAGATCATGTTCACGGCCATTATGGGCCTGATTACATTTCCGACGAGGGCTGGTGAAAATCCAAAATTGCAACCTCGCCGTTGAGATTCATAATTTCAGGATTTTGCAGAATCTTGAGCCCCCACTGGCATTCCTGTGGATGGCGGTTGTGGGCTCAAGATCCCACCCTCCATCTTCAGATCACCACAGAAAAATCCCATTGCAGGAAGGAACAGGCAGCTGAGCTCCTGCAACAACGAGTGACCTATGGTGCCTCCTGTGCAACCAACAATGCTGTGCTCAAATTGGATTGCGTTCCCATCTGAAGACTCGCAACAGATATGAATCATTGGCACTGATGTGAAACCCAAGAGATTTTAGGGCATGATTTTGCAGTAGAATTAACAATGAGTTAGCTGTGCTCGCTGATATCAGCAGAAGCCACATATATTCACACACAGGGCCCTGTCCTTTGCAGACAGAAGGAGCGTATCCATGCATCATGCTTTCCCAACCAAACAAATACATTGGGACAGCCATTCTCTGGTTCATTCTCCATGGTAATGCTTTGATTAATCAGAGTCAACCTGCCTGGTTTGAATTTGAAACAAAAACTTGGCAGTTAACTGTTCTTTGCTGCATTCTCCATGGCGATGCCTCTACCAATCTGAGTCCACTTGCCAACCAATCAGCACTCGCTTCTCACGCAGTATAAATTGTTTGCCTTTGCGTAGCAGTACTGATGAGTGCAGGATGAAAAACTTTGATTTGTTTCTTTTCTCAAGCAATATTTTAAGTTCTGTATTACCAAACGGCTATGTGTAAATCAGACTGCAACTTCCAGTGGATAATTAAATGCAGAAATTAGGAAGTGCCCTGCTCCACCAGACGTTTCACTAAACTGGTATCTTGTCGAGGGGCCCAGCAAGGAACATCAAGTTGCTGTACATACCTAGTAAATAAGTACCTTTGCCAGAAAAATTTAGGACTTGTCTATTTCAATGAAAGTATATTTTTCATGTCATATTAACTATAAATTTCTATTAAGCAATCTCTCTGGAGTATTTTTCCTTCAGATTGTAATTATTGTTGGAGATTCCTTTTAATGAAGACTTCTTTAAACATTCTTTGTCTCTTTTATCCCTCGCCCTTAATCCAATCTTTTTTTATTTCATTTGCTGTCTGTGATTTGAAATTGAATTCCATATTCTAACTGACGCTTCCTAGTTTAGAATCTCTGCTGCTCATTAATGATTCTTCAATCTGGTTAAGGAGATGCACAGTTGTTTGCCCTGTTCTTGCAGATCTCATGTTCTTCAGAGCTGTCCTGTGGTTCAATTGTATGACAGGAACATCCAGTACAAAATCCCATCAAAGGACCAAGTGCAAGGGTAATGAAATTCACTGCTGATAGCAAAATCCAGCCAAAATGACAATGCATTTTCCCTGTAATTGTACTTAATCTATTGACTAATATTGATTTCTAATGTCAAGTGCAACTCTTTTATAGTGTCATGAAACCCATTCATTTTTGTGTCCCTGGGTTTTGTCTGTGGAGTTTGTAACTTTTCAGTACAGGATGTTCCAATGCTTGTTACGTTGGCTCCTGCCTTATAACAAAGGTGGGACGGACTGGGAGTGTTTTGATAAATCATCAGATTGGTTCAAGGGTCAGTGAACAGTTCTTGAGGCTGTCAGTTTGAGGCAGTCTGCCAGCCATTGAGTGTGATGTGGAGATGCCGGCGTTGGACTGGGGTAAGCACAGTAAGAAGTCTCACAACACCAGGTAAAGGACTTTAACCTGGTGCCATTAAGTGTCACAGAGACAAAAGGAATGAAAACACGTCCCAATACAGGTAAAGAAAGAGCTGTGGGGGGGAGGGCTGACTTTAAGAGGGTTTTGGGGGAAAAAGGTCCCCTTGGAGCAGTGGTGTTCTGCTTGCCATGGCATAGATCTGAAATTGCAAGCTTGTAAGTTAGTGTTTAAATGTACTCTAACATCCAGGAAGAAAGAATCATAGAATCCCTACAGTGCAGAAAGAGGCCATTGGACCCATCAAGCCTGTACCAACAATAATCCCACCCAGGCCCTATCCCTGTAACTCCTGCTAATCCCCCCGACACTAGGGCTATTTAGCATAGCCAATTCACCTAACCCACACATCTTTGAACTGTGGGAGGAAAGCTGAGCAACCGGAGGAAACCACACAGGTACCAGGAGAAATGTGCAAACTCCACACAGTCACCCAAGGCCAGAATTGAACCTGGGTCCATGGTGTTGTGAGCTAGCAGTGCTAACCATAGAGTCATAGAGGTTTACAGCATGGAAACAGGCCCTTCGGCCCAACTTGTCCATGCCGCCCTTTTTTAAAAAAAACCCCATAAACTAATCCCAACTGTGGAAGGCAAAGTTGAAACCCTGTGAAGTGGGCTATTGTTAAAGCTGTCTGATTGGGAGTGACTTTTGGAGAGATTCCAAGGAGAGATCTTCAAAGGTGAAGTTGGGAATCCCATGTGAGTTAGAGATTCAATGAAATCATTTAACTTGGTTTACTGACTTCTGGGTGGGTTCTTGAGAATTCCATGGTCTCGCTGATTCACCCACCTTGCAATTACCTCATAGAATCATAGAAAATCTCCAGTGCCGAAAGAGGCCATCTGGCCCATCGAGTCTGCACTGACTTTCCAAAAGAAATCTTACCTAGGCCCTCTGCCCTATCCCCGTAACCCCACACATTTAATATAGTCAATCCACCTAACCTGCACATCTTTGGGTTGTGGGAGGAAACCGGAGGAAACCCACAAGGACACATGGAGAACCTGCAAACTCCACACAGTCACTCAAGGCCGGAATTGAACCAGAGTCCCTAGCACTGTGAGGCAGCAGTGCTGTCCGCTGTGCCACCGGGCTGACCCATGAGATTGAAGATCTCGGTGCCATGTTTTGCATCAGTGATTTGGGTATCATTGCCACATGACTGAAAGAGATTGTGAGCACATTTTCGTTTCCTAGTCTACATTTTGTCTTTCCAACCAATTAGATACTTTTGAGGCTTGAGCGAAATTTTCCATTCTGGAGACTAGGATTGGTGGCAGGCAGGAAAGTTGGTGTGATTCCCACGGGGCAGTGGGATGGTTGAACACACGCATGATCTTCTGCTTTTTAGCTCATTGATTACGCATCAGCGAGGGGCTCCGCAAATCTCGGCGGGTTATACAGGGATTCACCAGCCCTACCATTACTTCATGGGGTTGAAGGTCCTGGCACCATGATTCAAGGGTACACGGATAGATATTCACTCACTGTAGGCTAGATGTTGTGGTGAATCAGAAAATGATGGCATCCAAGTGAAGCAAACCCTCTTCACCCTTAGTTCAGTGAAACCTCCCTGGGGATTCCCCTTCAGGGAAAATAGGCGTGCGTATGAACGAAGGGAGCAGGATATCCTCTCACCTGACCTTGCCGGCCTGGGAGGTTGCGGGAGCGGTCACTGCCCATGGCACACACAGAAGGACTGCCTTGCAGTGCTGCAAACAGATCAATGATCTTCTCTGCTCTGCTAGGGTGAGGGGGACCTCTACTTGGACTCTATAAGGGTAAGAGTTCACAGGGCTGTCACACATGATCAGTAAGAAGTCTCACAACACCAGGTTAAAGTCCAACAGGTTTACTTGGTAGCACAAGCCACAAGCTTTTGGAGCACTGCCCTTTCATCAGGTGAGTGGGAGTTGTGTTCACAAACAGGGCATATATAGACACAAACTCAATTTACAAGATAATGGTTGGAATGCGAGTCTTTACAGGTAATCAAGTCTTAAAGGTACAGACAATGTGAGTGGAGAGAGGGTTAAACACAGGTTAAAGAGATGTGTATTGTCTCCAGCCAAGACGGTATGAATTTGCAAGCCCAGGCAAGTCGTGGAGGTTACAGATAGTGTGACATGAACCCAAGATCCCGGTTGAGGACGTCCTCGAGTGTGGAACTTGGCTATTCCACATTTCACAGTAACGTCATTGCAGTGTTAATTTAAGCCTAACTTGTGATTAATAAATAAGCTTAAAGTAAAAGTAAAGTTCCTGCACAAAAAGCATCTTTAATCCCTTACTGGAGAATGCTCAGCAAATACAACAGACACACACTTCCAAACTGTTCTCTCATCCGTTGTGTTCATAGTCAATTCATCTGTCTTTCTGCAAGACAAGATTTCAGATAACAGATGGCAGTGAGCCAGGACCAGCAAGGTTGAGGACCTGGAGTTGTGGAAGTTTGAAGAGCAGGCCTTAGACCTTGCTGGAGAGGAAAGGGATCGGTCTAGAGTGGATTATCTCCCTCTAACAGGCTAGTGAGGGTACTACCAATATACACCAACAGCATACAGGAAATGACTGAGAGTGGTCATTGTATGAGCCTGCTTAGTCGATCACCAATTGCCTCCTCTCTACTCCAGGCATTAGTAAGGAAAGGTGGAGGACTTCCTCAAAAAGAAGACTGAGCTCCAACCTCCAGATCAGCTCTGGTGGAAGCCTCAGCTGAAGAACCATCACTGCGTTCACCTGCACCATCCACTAAAGCAGATACATATACCTCGGTGGGACCTACTTTAGAGTAGGATCTAGTTCACAGATACTAACATGTGAGGACAGCTGGAGACCAGGCTCCTGCTGAGCCTGGGTCCAATGATGAGCCTCTGGAATCAACCTTGAGAGAAATGTTGCAGATGCAGAGAGAGGCAGCATTGTCAGAGGCTATCAGTGGACTGGAATGAAGGTTGAAGAATTCCAGCCACATTCTGCCTGATATTGTGGCTCTGACATATGAGCACATCCAGTCTCCATGGGAAGGGTGACAGCCACCTTGGAGACCCATGTCCAGCAGTTTCTGCTAGATTTGGACTTGGATTTGCACACCATCACTCTAGCCATCAGTGCATTCCAGTAGTAGCTAGGCGAGAGAGGGTCAGAGCACTTGGACCTTCCTCCAAGTGCCCCTTATCCTCCAGGAGACAGGGACGGGCTATTGTACACCAAAAAAGAGGAGGATCACCAGCCAGAAACTGTAGGGGACATCTACCCAGGATACTCCAAAGGGTGCCCTGCCACTCCACTCCATTCAGCCAGTGGCTCTGAACACCATTAGGTAAGGCCAAGGAGGGTGCACCTGCCCTAGAACAGGAGACCCTTAGCAGGCTGAGCTTACTAGGCCTCAGGCCACCAGAGGATGCTGAAGTCATCTCTAACAACAGCACATAGCAGTAAGCAGGCTGCTTCCACCTCTGCTGCAGATATCAGCGCTGCACTGAGATATAGTGGTAGGCTAAGGTTGAAGGGGTTGGTTCTGAAGAGGGTAAAGATTCAGATCAGCCACATGAGGCTGCCACTGCATGGGCATAATGTTCTAGACATGCCAGGGCTCTGTACTGGGACCTCTGCTATTTGTGATGTATATAAATGATTTGGAAGAAGGTGTAACTGGTGTTATCAGCAAGTTTGCAGATGACACGAAGATGGCTGGACTTGCGGATAGCGATGAACATTGTCGGACAATACAGCAGGATATAGATAGGCTGGAAAATTGGGCGGAGAAATGGCAGATGGAATTTAATCCAGATAAATGCGAAGTGATGCATTTTGGAAGAACTAATGTAGGGGGAGTTATACAATAAATGGCAGAGCCATCAAGAGTATACAAACACAGAGGGACCTAGGTGTGCAAGTCCACAAATCCTTGAAGGTGGCAGCATAGGTGGAGAAGGTGGTGAAGAAGGCATATGGTATGCTTGCTTTTATAGGACGGGGTATAGAGTATAAAAGCTGGAGTCTGATGTTGCAGCTGTATAGAACGCTGCTTAGGCCACATTTGGAGTACTGCATCCAGTTCTGGTCGCCGCACTACCAGGAGGACATGGAGGCTTTAGAGAGAGTGCAGAGAAGGTTTACCAGGATGTTGCCTGGTATGGAGGGTCTTAGCTATGAGGAGAGATTGGGTAAACTGGGCTTGTTCTCCCTGGAAAGACGGAGAATGAGGGGAGACCTAATAGAGGTGTACAAAATTATGAAGGGTATAGATAGGGTGAACAGTGGGAAGCTTTTTCCCAGGTCAGAGGTGACGATCAGGAGGGGTCACGGGCTCAAGGTGAAAGGGGCGAGGTATAACTCAGATATCAGAGGGACGTTTTTTACAGAGTGTGGTGGGGCCTGGAATGCGCTGCCAAGTAGGGTGGTGGAGGCAGACACGCTGGCATTGTTTAAGACTTGCCTGGATAGTCACATGAGCAGTCTGGGAATGGAGGGATACAAACAAATGGTCTAGTTGGACCAATGAGCGGCACAGCCTTGGAGGGCCGAAGGGCCTGTTTCCTGTGCTGTACTGTTCTTTGTTCTTTGTTTGTTCTTTGATTTCTATTTATTATTGTCACATATATTGGGATACAGTAAAAATTATTGTTTCTAGTGTACTATGCAGACAAAACATATCGTTCATAGAGTACATAGGGGAGAAGGAAAGGAGAGGGTGTAGAGTATAGTGTTACAGTTATAGCTAGGATGTAGAGAAAGATCAACTTAATATATGGTAGGTACATTCATAAGTCTGATGGCAACAGAGAAGAGGCTTGAGTCAGTTGATACGTGACCTCAAACTTTTGTATCTTTTTCCTGACAGAAGAAGGTGGAAGAGAGAATGTCCGGGGTGCATCCTTGATTATGATGGCTGCTTTTCTGAAGCAGCGGGAATTGCAGGTGATAATGGATGGGAGACTGGTTTGTGTGATGGACTGGTCTACATTCACAACCCTTTGTAGTTTCTTGTGGTCTTGGTCAGAACAGGTGCCATACCAAGCTGTGATACATCTGGAAAGGATGTTTTCTAAGGTGCATCTGTAAAAGTTGGTGAGAGTCGTAGTGGACATACCAAATTTCTTTAGCCTCCTGAGAAAGTAGAGGCGTTAGTGGGCTTCCTTAATGTCAACATTATAGCCATAGTTCTGAATGCATACTGCTGGCATGGGTGTTTGCTCGTTGTTTTGACTTATCATCTCTAAATATATGTTGAATTGACTCTTCTCCGTGTCTCGCATTCAATTGATACTCAACTTAATTCGGTGTCCTATCATCATTTAAGAGTCCAACGTGTAGCCTCACAAGGAGCTCCCATCTAGAACTTCAGTTGTATTAAATCTTATACCATCTCACCACAGTCAGTAGCCTTTATTTTGACATCTGCAACATCAGGCAATACTGATGGAGAGCCAATGTACCTGTCAGCTTAAATCTCAAACAAGCATGCTTTGGGTTCTGGAGATGCCTCATCAAAATTAGTGATTATAAGAACATAAGAACGAAAGGCGTAAGAAATAGGAGCAGCAGGCCATTCAAGTCCACTCCACCTTTCAATGAGATTGTGACTGATCTACCTAACCCCATTCTCCTAAATTATCCACATATTCCTTGATATCTTTTAATATGGAGAAATCTATTAATCGATGTTTTGAACTTGCTCAAAGATTGAGCTTCCACAGCCTCTAGGGAGAGAATTCCAAAGATTCACTAGTCTGAGTGAAGAAATTCCTCCTCATCTCAGTTTTAAATGGCCCCTTAAATAAATGATCATCCTTCTTTCTCCTGTTGCAATGATGTCTGTTTGTGGAAGGCATAAGTATTGGGTCTAATGTTTTAATTGTTTCTCTAATGCCTAGTTTGCAATGGTGTTTACTCTATAAGAGTGAGTTCATGAAAAAAGTAGCATCAAACTTGAACCCCATCTTTTGGTGTGCAATGGCCCCTTCCTGTCTCCTTGAGGATAAGGGGATTAGAGGGAGGTCCAAGTATTCTCTCCTAGTCACTGATGGCTAGAGTGATGGTGGGCAAATCCAAGTCCAAATCTAACAGAACATGGCTCTCTGCAGATAGATCCCATCTCCATGTTTAAGGATGAACCCCATTCCATGCTTAGTTTCCACTCTCCCCAAGCATGAAGCTGAACTAGGGAAGTAAGGATCAACTGGGAAATTTGCAAATGTCTGCAAGATGGGTAAGTGTGTGTGATGTCAGCAGTGTCTGCTCATCTTGCAGCCTTCTTGCCTTTAACAATTTTACTTTGCTGCTGGATAGCTGCTTAGTGGTGCCCATGTGATCCTTGCATAAAGGCACGTAACACAGCTCGATCTCGAATTCATTGCCAAGTGTGCTCTCATTAGCTTAGTATATATAGAAAGGATTGGCCTTTGTGAATAGAACCATGTTGAGAACTGTCATGCTCTGAAAGTGATACATTTGCAAATTTTCTAGGTCCCGAACAGGGTCTATGAAGAAGTTATCATTGGCTGTTGTGTCAATGCTGACTCGGCTAGGATTCTACTGAATGCAAAGGTCATCTGGGCTAAAAGCCTGCCAGGCTTCCTGCAAATGCAGGGTCCTGAGTGTTTGTAACTAGTCAAACCATTGGTACAATCTTTGTGAGGACAATGCAAACAAACCACACAGCATTGCTGCATGATGTAGAGTTACTGTATCCTGATGTGCAAAGGTTGATTGGGGCTAAGTAGCAAGATGCTGCCTCAGCATTATTAACACTGATCAGAGTCGGCGATGAGACAAATGGAGCTCTCCAGATGCTGCTCCCTTTTGAAGCGCCCAAGCACAAAGCATTGAAGAATGGTCTTACAAAGCTGGTATCATCCTGACATGAATACATCTCTGTGTGATATGGCTGTTCAGCTGTTTAAAAGCTGCCATGCCTACAGTCTTGGTGAGGCCATGCGGGAAAGGAATAGACTATGTGGAGATGCGCACTAGGGAGAAATAATCACATTCTCCAGCAGGCACATGTTGCCAAGGCTACTTTCCCTTCCAAGGATGATTTTATTGTTGAGAGAAGGTGACTAATGCTATTTCCTTGATCATTGTGAGATTTCTGACCTTTCATGAGATTTTTAAACTGAGAATGAAGATGTCGGTGCACCCCAATGCATCAAAGGCTGATAGAAACTTTGATAATTTGTTTTAACTTTAACCCTCCTGGAATATTGTGGCTATAAGATTGACGTTAAGAAAGCCCACTAATGCCTCTACTTTCTCAGGAGGCTAAGGAAATCTGGCATGTCCGCTATGACTCTCACCAGCTTTTATAGTTGCACCACAGAAAGCATTCTTTCTGGTTGTATCTCAGCTTGGTATGGCTCCTGCTCTGACTAAGACCGCAAGAAACTACAAAAAGTTGTGAACGTAGCCCAGTCCATCACGCAAACCAGCCTCCCATCCATTGACTCCATCTGCACTTCCCACTGCCTTGGGAAAGTAGCCATCATAGTCAAGCACCCCACGGACCCAGGACATACTCTCTTCCACCTTCTTCCGTTGGGAAAAAGATACAAAAGTCTGAGGCCACGTACCAACCAACTCAAGAACAGATTCTTCCCTGCTGCTATCAGACTTTTAAATGAACCTACCATTTATTAAGCTGATCTTCCTCTACACCCTAGCTCTGACTGTAGCACTATATTCTGCACCCTATTCTTTCCTTCTCCCCTATATATGCTATGAACAATATGTTTTGTCTGTATAGTGTGCAAGAAACAATACTTTTCACTATTCCAATACATGTGACAATAATAAATCAGATGAGAAGGTTGTCACTGGCATATCTACAACATTGTGCATGTACATTGGCAGCCTCATGTGGCTCATCTGAATCTTTACCCTCTTCAGAGCCAACTCCTTCAACATCCTCCTCATTTGCCGAATGCCTCAGTGTCTCACTCAGGCAACACGTCCCTGCTTTGCAGGACAAAGTTATGCAGGGCATAGCAAACAACACTAAATGCAGGACACTCTCTGTGGTGAGTAGTGGTGAGCCCTGCCTGACCAATCCAAATATTGGACACACATTTGAAAAGAAAGAATATGCAAGGTTACTGGGATAAAGTAGGGAATTGGGACTAGGTAGAATACTCTCTCAGAAAGCCAATGCAAACTAGATGGACTGAATGGCTTCCTCTGCACTGTAGAGTCTGTGATCCTGTGAAGTCTCTGGAGTGGGACTTGAGCCCACAGCCTTCTGACTCAGACATAAGAATCCAATCACTGTGATGCTGTACAGCATACACCAAAAGCAGGATTCTCTGCATATCATGGCACAGTGAATTTATGAATTTATTATTAAGTAGATGTGTCATGCAGATGGAAACAGTCACTTTGAAGCAGTTGATGCTGGAAGAAAATAAAGCGGGAAAAGAAACAGAGGAATCTTTTAAGAATGTCAAGACTGGCTTATTTTATTGAATCTGCAGGCTTCACAATCATGTAGCATATACGGCAATGGTCTTTCAGATGAGACATTAAACCATTGGGCCCTGCCTGCCTCCTCAGGTAGATGTAAAAGGTCCCTCCTCACTGTTTTGAAGAAGAGTAGTTACCCTAGTGTTCTGGCCAATATTTACCCCTTAACATCATAAAAACAACTATCTGATCATTATCACATTGCTGCATGTGGGAGCTTACTGTGTGAAAATTGCTCGACAATCACCAGGCAAGACTGTTCTCTTCCTGTGGGGGAGCACTTCGGCAGTCACGGGCATTCAGCCTTGGATCTTCAGGTGGGTGTTCTCCAAGGCGGCCTTCGCGACACACGACAGCGCAGAGTCACTGAGCAGAAACTGATAGCCAAGTTCCGCACACATGAGGACGGTCTAAACCGGGATGTTGGATTTATGTCACATTATCAGTAACCCCCACAGCTTGACTCCTGGACTTGCACAATTTCACAAGCTGTACTGTCTGGAGACAATACACATCTCTTTAACCTGTGTTGAATGCTCCCTCCACCCACATTGTCTGTGCATTTAAGACCTGGCTGGCTGTAGAGATTTGCATTCTAATCAGTATTCTGTAATTTGATTTCTGTGTCTGTGCCCTGTTTGAGAACAGAGACCACTCCACCTGACGAAGGAGCAGTGCTCCGAAAGCTTATGGTATTTGCTACCAAATAAACCTGTTGGACTTTAACCTGGTGTTGTGAGACTTCTTACTGTGAAAATTGTTTGCCAGGATTCCTACGTTACACTGCGACACTTCAAACATACTTCGTTGGCTGTAAAATGCTTTTGGACATTCCATGATTGTGAAATGCACAATAGAAATGCAATTTCATCTGTCCCTCCTATCCGTTTGCAAGAGTGACGTCCATGCTTAGAACCCTTTTGTTAACAGCGAGCTGCAGTTCATAATACAGTCATGTAAGTTCAAAAAGAAAAACCACAAACTTTGCACATCTGAATGAACAGAAAGACATGCAGTATATAGCACTCTCAGTATCTGTAAAGAGAAAACTCAGATTAATGATCCGGGGGTTGTGTTTTGTCAGGAATCTAACTGCTGAGATTAAATCTCATTTTATAAGCACACAGGAATGGAAATGTTGGGTGTAATCTTACTAGCTCAGTGTGCTGGTCAATCAACGTGGCAAACCAGGAAGATAACGTGAAAGGCCAAAAATCTAATTTGCGCAGGGCACGAATTGGATTGCTATCTTCCTGGCACTGTTTTACTGGTGCGAATTGCTTTGCATCCAGAAGAGGCACAAAGCTCATTGCCATTAACGTCTGCATCTATAAACGATCATCGGGTCTGGCATGGTTGCTTCCACCCTCACAGATGCTTCCCCCATCGCCGGCGTGACATCAATCACTAGCAGGGACCGGGCGCCATGGCCTGCTGGGAGGGATCGGAAGCCCTGGAGTGCTTAGAGGCATGGCTGGGCAGTGCCTGCATGGCAGTGCCCACCTGGCACCCTGGGAATGTCAAGGGAGTGGGGTCTGAGTGGGGGTAGACAGTAATCACACATGTATTCACGTACAGCATCACATATGTATTCACGTACAGAGCACTAATATTTTTCTTTGGATTGTAGGCTACGTTTGTTACTAGTATGCCAGCACACTTCTCCAGTATTTTTGGAACAGTTGGGATCAATTCTATGAGTAAAATGTCCCAATTATAACCAAAGGCAGTTTTGGGGGGGGGAAGGGAATGGACAATAATGCCCCCTTCACTGGTCCACTTGTTCTTCCCCCTAAGATTTGTCAGTATGAGTCTCTCAAGCCTTATTTTAAGACTATAAATCTGATTCTCACCTGAAGTTGTCAGGAATGATATCTGAGGAGCAGGAATTGAGAAGGAAACCAAATGCCACTGGGGACTCGAGGCAATGGTCACTTGCATAAGATAAAGACGAAAAGTGCTTGTAGAGCTTATATCAATCAGCTGAGGCAGAGGTGAAATTGGGGACAAGGAGGCCCAAATATTCCTGTGGGCTACGAAAGTGCACTTTGCTTTTTCTGGATCCCTAAGGGACCTTATCAAAAATTAACCAGGTTCATTTATTTGGTGTCATTCCTCTGCTCTTCTACCCTACGACACATTTCACTGGCAGCTTTGGAACTATGTGGGCCATCAGGTGTGATAAGAACAAAGAAAATTACAACACAGGCCCTCCAAGCCTGCACCGACCATGCTGCCCGACTGAACTAAAACCCCTTACTCTTCTGGGGACCATATCCCTCTATTCTCATCCTATTCATGTATTTGTCAAGATGTCCCTTAACAGCCACTATCGTATCTGCTTCCACTACCTCCCCCAGCAGCGAGTTCTAGGCACCCGCCATCCTCTGTGCAAACAAATCTTGCCTCGTACATCTCATTTAAGCCTTGCCCCTCGCACCTTAAACCTATGCCCCCTAGTAATTGACTCTTCCACCCTGGGATAAAGCTTCTGACTATCCACTCTGTCCATGCCCCTCCTAATCTTGTAGACTTCTATCAGGTCGCCCCTCAACTTCCGTCATTCCAGTGAGAACAAACCAAGTTTCTCCAACCTCTCCTCATAACTAATGCCCTCCATACCAGGCAACATCCTGGTAACGATAAATTCAAGGCACTGGTGACGCCATGAAATCACAACTTTCACATTTTAATTAGGTTTTGGCATTAAAACAACAGGAGGTGGGTATGCAACGATTTCCATGTGGCTGCCATTTTAATCACCTCCTCCCTTTCTACCTGTAGATGGTGTAGGCTATACACTCTTGCATCATCTAGGTATCCAAAATTTAGTTATTAATGTGAAGTTGCAATAAAGAAATGATAGCTCCTCCCATCAATGCTAAATGTTTTGAAGGTAACAATGAGCCAAATGCAACAGATTGTCCCAGTCAATTTTTTGTCTCTCTTCGTTTAGCTGTTGTCAGCAAGAGAAGCACTGGGACACAGCAACATCCTAAGGGTTACCATTAATCAGAAACTGAACTGGAATAGCCATATATATACTGTGGCTACCAGAGCAAGTCAAAAGCTAGGAATCCTGCAATGAGTAATTCACCGCCTGAATCCGCCCCCCCAAAGCCTGTCCACCATCTACAAGGCATAAGTCAGGAGTATAATGGATTACTTTCCACTTGCCAGGATGAGTGCAGCTCCAACAGCACTGAAGAAGCTCAACACCACTTGATTGTTACCCCTTCCACTAACATTGAATCTCTCCACCACCGACGAACACTGGCAGCCTTGTGTACCATCTATAAGGTGAAAGAGCTGACCAATGTTCCTTAGGCAGCATCTTCCAAACCCAGCGGACTGCAGCCATTTAAAAAGGCAGTTCACCACCACCTGCAACTATGGGTGGGCAATAAATGATGACCTAGCCAGCGATGCCCACATCCCATTTTTAAAAAAATTAAAAAAGCAATTAGCCTCGTTGTTTCTTGATAAGGAAGGTAAAATATCGGGGCTTTGTTCCTGGCCCTGTTGGATGTTCAATTACTTCTCTTGAAACTCTGGCTGTCAGGTGTCTATATGATCACATCCTATTCCTGTCCAATCATCCATCCCTGTCTGGATTTGCAGGAAGAATGACCACCTGAAGTAGCAACTAACAACTAAACTTTATGCCTGTAAGAGTCAATGCTTCAGAAGCGAAATGGCTAAAGAATAGACAACTTTTTTTCAGTTTCTTGCATTAAAGTGTAAGTAACTTATTTTTGTACTATTGATGTAAATAAACCACATATAGTTTGTCCCATCTTTTGCAACAAAAATTTCCAATGACCTGAACTCTTGGAAATTCCTCCGATATTTTATTTGACAGATTGTAAAATAAGTACTTAAAGGATTTACTCCTATCAAGAATTTTGCACATTCACTGTGACTATTGTAATCAAGTAAATGTTTCTGCATACTGGAAAATTCCATAATTGCTCCATGTCAGAGAAATCCAAAACAATAAAAGTATTTGATAACAATTGTACTGGGGGAGGTCTGGTTTCATAGCTGAGAGAACTGGATTGTAACTAACATGTTGACATTCCAGTTGTCCCAGCAGGGGGTGAAAGTTGTTTATTTTGGTTTAGTGATCCGGAGAATGGGAGATTTGCCACTGGGGGTGAAGAATTTGCCTTCCCCCAGCCTTTAACTGGATAATGGGCTCAAAAGGTGTGATATCTGAGTCAATGAAAATGAGATTAAACTCCTGTAGTTTTGAGCTGTAGTGCCAACATAGCTGTCAAAATCAATTTGAGAGTCTATGTAGAGAAGGGAAGAAAAGTGAGAAGGTATCTCCGGGTTTTTAATTGCTACTATAGCACCATCACTAGATTTTACTGCATTGTTCTTAGATATTAGAATAGAAGATCATAGAATCCCTACAATGGACAATGAGGCCATTTGGTCTATCGAGCTTGCACTAACATCCATCCCACACAGGCCCTATCCCTGTAACCCTACGTATTTACCCTGCTAATCTCCCTGACACTAAGGGGCAATTTGGTATGGCAAATCAACCTAACCCACACATCTTTGGACTGTGGGAGGAAACCGGAGCACCCGGAGGAAACGCACACAGACACGGGGAGAACGTACAAATTCCACGCAGACAGTTACCCTAGGCTGGAATTGAACCTGGGTCCTGATGCGCTATTCAAACACGAGGCTTGAAGCTCAGTAAATGAAAGGCTTTTATTTACTGTAACGAAGCTACCAGAACTTATATACACTATCCCAGACTGAAGGGGTCCCGGCCAGAGCAGGGACTCTTATACCTCTCCCAGGAGGCGGAGCCTGACTGGGATGTGCCACAACACGACAGTACAAAGGTGTAACAACCCCACCCTAACCCCAACAGCAACAATAGCACAACCCAACAGTAACATATGTACATCCTTGTAGTACTGGCCAGCCCCTGGCTCAGCACTATCCAGTGGGAACCAACGATGGTTCACCACATTCACCCCTCCTTTGAGAACAAAGGCCGGCGGGGTACAAAAAACAGAATAAAGTGTCAGCAGTCTATAAGTTCAGATGGTCAGGGGGACCGCACCGTCGTTGTGACCTCCTCAATACCGGCGGTGACACCGGAGTAGGCACTTGCGGTGGCGTTCTCCCCAAGGCGGCGTCCAGCTGTTCTTCCATGGACTCACAGGCCGGTTGACCCTGAGGTGACGGTAGTCCATGGGATCCTGACACGCCCTGCGGTGGCGACCATCTTCTGGGCTCAGGCAAGCTGTACATGGGAGTAAAATGGTTAAGCAATGGTCCCGATGCTGCCCGCGCCGTGCCCGGGGAAGAAACAAGAGATAAAGGGTTTGTTACAGGGGGTATGGGAGTGACAGGGGTTGCTACGTCCCCTGCTGGCGCCAGGTCTCGGATCGAGACCGTGTCCTCTCGCCCGTCAGGGTATGCCACATAGGCATACTGAGGGTTGGCGTGGAGGAGATGGACCTGTTCGACCAACGGGTTGGACTTGCGGCCCTTACATGTCGCCGCAGGAGGACGGGTCCTGAATACGTCAACCAAGACGGTAATGAGGTCCCCGAGGAAGACTTCCGAGGGAATGAGAACATCCTCTCGTGGGGAGTAGCATTGGTTGCCGTACACAGGAGGGAGCGAATAGAATGGAGCGCATCAGGGAGCACCTCTTGCCAACGGGAGACTGGAAGACCTTTTGACTTCAACGCCAGTAAGACAGCCTTCCAGACTGTAGCATTCTCACGTTCCACCTGTCCATTACCCCTAGGGTTGTAGCTCGTGGTCCTACTAGAGGCAATCCCGTATGAGAGCAGGAATTGCCTCAAGTCATCGCTCATGAACGACGAGCCCCTGTCGCTATGGATGTAGCCGGGGTACCCGAACAGGGTAAAGAGATCACGGAATGCCTTGATAACCGTGGCAGCGGATGTATCAGAGCAGGGAACAACAAAAGGAAACCGAGAGTACTCGTCAATGATATTGAGGAAGTACACATTGAGGGAAGGGGGCCCTTAAAATCGACACTTAGTCTCTCGAAGGGACGAGTGGCCTTGACTAAATGTGCCCGGTCAGGTCAGTAAAAGTGCGGTTTGCATTCCGCGCAAACCCGACAGCTCTTTGTTACTGACCTGACGTCCTCCACCGAGTAAGGCAGGTTGCGGGCTTTTATAAAGTGGTAGAGCCGAGTGACCCCAGGATGGCACAGGTCATTATGGAGGGCGTGCAAACGGTCCTCCTGTATACTAGCGCATGTTCCACGCGAGAGGGCATCCGAGGGCTCATTGAGTTTCCCTGGACGGTACATGATGTCGTAGTTATAGGTGGAGAGTTCCATTCTCCACCGCAAGATCTTGTCATTCTTGATCTTGCCCCTCTGCGTGTTGTTAAACATGAACGCCACGGACCGCTGGTCCGTGATCAGGGTGAACCGTTTTCCCGCCAAGTAATGGCGCCAGTGCCTGACGGCCTCCACAATGGCCTGGGCCTCCTTTTCCACCGCTGAATGCCGAATTTCGGGGCCTTGGAGGGTGCGGGAAAAAAATGCGACGGGCCTGCCCACCTGGTTAAGTGTGGCGGCCAGGGCGAAATCAGATGCATCGCTCTCCACCTGAAAGGGGATGGACTCGTCTACAGCGTGCATCGTAGCTTTCGCGATGTCGGCTTTTAATTTATCGAAGGCCAATCGGGCCTCTGGCGTTAAGGGAAAAGTCGTGGACTTAATGAGCGGACGGGCTTTATCCGCGTAGTTGGGAACCCACTGCGCATAATAAGAGAAGAAGCCTAAGCATTTTCTCAGTGCTTTTGCACTAGCAGGTAAAGGAAGTTCAGAAAGGGGGCGCATACGGTCTGGATCAGGGCCAATGACCCCGTTTTCCACCACGTATCCTAGGATGGCTAAACGGCGCGTACGAAACACACACTTCTCCCTGTTGTAGGTCAAGTTCAGGCGAGATGCAGTGCGTAGGAAGTTCAGGAGATTCGTGTCGTGGTCCTGCTGGTCATGGCCGCAGATGGTGACATTATCCAGGTATGGGAAGGTAGCCCGCAGCCCGTTCTGGTCCACCATTCGGTCCATAGCACGCTGGAAGACCGAGACCCCATTGGTGACACCAAATGGAACCCTGAGAAAGTGATACAAGCGACCATCCGCCTCAAAAGCCGTGTATTGTCGGTCCTCTGGGTGAATGGGGAGTTGGTGGTAGGCAGACTTGAGGTCTATGGTGGAGAACACCCGGTACTGCGCAATCTGATTGACCATATCAGATATGCGCGGGAGAGGATACGCATCTAGCTGCGTATATCGGTTAATGGTCTGACTGTAGTCAATGACCATCCGGGGTTTGTTCCCGCTCTTGACCACCACGACCTACGCTCTCCACGGACTAGCACTGGGTTGTATGATCCTTTCTTTGAGGAGCCGCTGAACCTCAGATCTAATGAAGATCCGATCCTCAGTGCTGTAACGCCTACTTTTAGTCGCGATGGGCTTGCAGCCTGGCACAAGATTCTGGAACAAGGAGGGTGTGGTGATCTTCAGCGTCGAGAGGCTGCAGGCGGGGCGCGTTGGGCAATTTAGAGGCTGCTGCTGTTTTCCCACTGCCAGTGAAGGGAGTGGCCCACCGTACTGTAGGATTACACTCCTCAAGTGGACCATGAAGTTTAGTCCGAGAAGTATTGGCGCGCAAAGATACAGCAACACAAGGAGCTTGAAACGCTCGTAAACTGTGCCTTGCACCTTCAAGGTTACCACGCAACTCCCTAGCACGGCAACAGACCGGGACCTTGATGCCATAGAGATTGTCTGTTTGGCAGGTTGAATCTGGAGTCCACACCGCTTCACAGTGTCTGGGTGGATAAAGCTCTCAGTGCTCCCGCTGTCAAACAGACAATAAATCACGTGGTCATTTACCTGGATATTCATCATAGTCTATGAGGCTTGGACTGGTCCAGGATGATCGACGCCACCGTTGGTTCATGAGCGCCACTGCAGGCAGCTGAAGTCGATGAGGAGGACCCCTGCTGGTCGTTCGTGGTCAGTGTCGACCAACATGGCTGCCCCCATGAGTCGCACGTGGGTGAGGGCGCCAAACCCAGTGACCCCTGGTGGTCATACTCCTCCGACTCCGTCGAACGTAATGGCGTCGTCCTGGTCTCGCACGTGGACGAACCCCGCGATGACTTCGACGACGAAGACCCGAGCTCTGAAGAATCGCAGGCCGCACTGCCGTTCCTGGGTTTAGATCGGCACACTTTTGAATAATGCCCTTTTTTACCGCATGCGGTGCACAACACAGCTTTAGCGGGACACTTTTGCAGAGTATGCTTCGCTCCTCCACAGAAATAGCACCGCGGGCCGCCCGGGGCTGCTGCCGTCGTCTGGCCCGAATGGGAGCACGCCATTACGCAGCATTTCGAACCCGAGGGACGAGGAGGGATTTGCGACTGCTCCTGCCAGGTTGTCTCCACATGGTCCTCCGGATATAATACTAAGCTTTTGGAGGCCGACTCGAGCATTTCTGCTAACTCGATGGCCTGGGTAAGATTAAGGTTACCCTTCTCCAACAGTTTGAGACGGATGTACGACGATCTGACCCCGGCCACAAACGCATTTCGGGCGAGGTCGTACATGCTCTGCTCAGCCGACACAGCTTTGCAGTCACAGCCCCTGGCTAGCTGTAGGAGCTCGTTCGCATAGTCCTCCATCGTTTCACCAGACTGCCGTCGCGAGTGGCTAGGAGGTAACGAGCGTGTATCTCATTAGGTGGTTTGGTATAGCGCTTCTTCAGAAGCTCGAGGGCCTTAGTATAATCGGTGGCCGCATGGATCGCGAGGTAGACAGTGTCGCTTACCCTCGCATGGAGGACCCGGAGTCTGTCATCATCTGTGGTGACCGCTGCGGAGGCTGCCAGGTAGTCTTCGAAACATTTCAGCCAGTGGTCGAAGGTGTTAGAAGCGCCCACCGCACGTGGATCTAGCGTAAGGCGTTCCGGCTTCAGAATTTGCTCCATACTCTCTCTTTTTTTTTCTCGACGAGAGTTTAACGACAGTAAATAAAATTGATGTGCTACTCAAACACGAGGCTTGAAGCTCAGTAAATGAAAGGCTTTTATTTACTGTAATGAAGCTGCCAGAACTTATATACACTATCCCAGACTGAAGGGGTCCCGGCCAGAGCAAGGACTCTTATACCTCTCCCAGGAGGCGGAGCCCGACTGGGATGTGCCACAACACTACAGTACAAAGGTGTAACAACCCCACCCTAACCCCAACAGCAACAATAGCACAACCCAACAGTAACATATGTACATCCTTGTAGTACTGGCCAGCCCCTGGCTCAGCACTATCCAGTGGGAACCAACGATGGTTCACCACAGGTCCCTGGCACTGTGAGGCAGCAGTACTAACCACTGTACCACCATGCCACAGATTCTGCCTACTTTTTCCTGTCATTTCCTTGTTTAAAAAGTTTGAGATAAAGGTCAGTAATCAGTTAGAGTTGACCGATGAATCGTATAATTCCACATGTCTGTGCACTTACTACTGTTTAGTTGTTCCTCAATATGCTGTTATCTGGGGAAAGTAAGTAATTAAAAGATCAGGCGACTAAGATTACCGGATAGATTGGGATAATGTAGTAAATTTGATCTCTCCCACCCATAATACCAGCTCTAATAACACTGCATTACAGTCTCTAACCATTTCCTAAAATGAAGTCCTGGAATTGGCCACTCTCCCTGGCATCATGTTCCAGATACTGAGCAACATTGTTAATAATACAAGTGTCAGTTGTGGCTCAGTGGCTAACACCTCCCTCTTGACATCATAAGTTCAATGGTTTAAGAACCCCACTCCAGAATCTTGTAGTATACTGCAACATCAGAGGCATCATCTTTTGTTTGACATGTTAAGAACCCGAGCCTCATCTGCCCTCTTGGGTGGACTATTCAAAGAAGAGTAAGCTTTCCTGGCTGAATATTCATCTTTCTGTCAACACCACAGAAAAAACAGATTGTCCTAACACTCCAATTGTGCTCTAAAATAGTGTGCAGAGGTTGTGCTTGCACCTCATTTCAACAATTAGGATGTAGCTTTGATGGGCTAGAAATTTGGTGCCTCAGATGCCACTTAAAGACAATCAGGTCCTCTGAAAGAGAAGTTGAAAAGTTAAAAGTGGTCCAGGTACCATAGTGCCTAGTGACAAGGAAAAAGTGCATCATGATTTCCCCCATTCCCTCCAAAGAGGCGGAAATCCATCCAGGCAACATCTTCACGATAAATGGGACGAGGTGGCAGTGGAGGTCAATGCTCTCACTATCTATTCACATCTCTTCCACAGTCATGACACCACACTTCACGATACCTCCTGCTCCTCATACCCAGTGCTGTTATAACCCTCATTTCCCCACACCTCATATCTGAGGCACTACATGCCAAATATTTAATCATGACAGGTACGTCCCCTAAACAGTTCATAAGACTGTCACTAGCACACACCTTTTTTTGCACGTGAGGAACACACAAGCTGAGGTTGTCACAGTAGGAAGCCAAAAGTGTAATAAGAAGGAGGCTGGGCCGATAAACGACCAAAAGGGAGATCTATACATGGAGGCAGAGGGCATGGTTGAGGTTGAGAGGAAATTTGGTAGAGGTATTCAAGATCATGAGTCATTGAGATAGAATAGAAAGGAGAAACTGTACCTGTTGGTGCAAGGGTCCAGGACAAGATTTTAAAGGGGTTTGCAAAAGAACCAAAAGCAATATGAGAAAATATCCTTGCACAGCAAATGGTTACTCTGGAATGCACAGCCTGAGAGTCTGTTGGAAACAAATTCAATGTGTCTTTCGAAATGCAAATGGATTAAACGTCAGAACAAAGAGAGTTTACATAGCTAGGGGGAAAAGGTGAGGAAGTGGGACTAGCTAAATTGTTCTTCAGAAAGTAGGCACAAGCACGATAGGCGAATGGCTTCCTTCTGTACTGCACAGAGGTTAGCACTGCTGCCACACAGCGCCAGGGACCTGGTTCGATTCCCGGCTTGGGTCACTGTCTGTGTGGAGTTTGCACATTCTCCCCGTGTCTGCCTGGGTTTCCTCCAGGTGCTCTGGTTTCCTCCCACAGCCTGAAAGATGTGCTGGTTAGGTGCATTGGCTATGCTAAATTCTCCCACAGTGTACCTGAACAGGTGCCGGAGAGTGGCGACGAGGGGATTTTCGCAGTAACTTTATTGCAGTGTTAGGTAAGCCCACTTGTGACACTAATAAATAAACTTAAACTTATAAACTGTAACGATGCTAATTCAATAACTTGCATATACTGGGTAATCCCTTTTAAGTGAAGTTGCTGAAGGTTTCCAAAAGCTGTTTGTTAAGTTTATATATTGCTGTGAGTGAGGTGCAGGGCTGAAGCAGCCCCACGTCATATAGTCCTAATTACATATTTTGAACATTTTAATCAGTAGTTTAAGTAGTTCTCGGGTGGCTGTGATACCTATGGAAAGACCTCAATCAATATGGAGAGAGGCACGTCCAGCAATGAATCGTGCACCCGTGGATGCTTATGCATTTTTATGTCTTTAAAACAGTGTGTACAGTGCCATTAAATTTATACTCCATTATCTGATCATTTATTTTGATGTTATTTGTGGGAATTTGCAAATTTGACTGGTTTCCTATATTACAACAGTGACAAAAGTACCTCACTATTAATGGGTAAGTCAATTTAAAACAAGTTAACACTGTGCCCTCTTATCCTACTTCTCTGGTACAGGTGAAGTTATTGTTCCAGGTGCACTATCTCTGTCTCTTCCATCACATGTCTTTTATCTCATTAGGAGGTACCCTCTATAATACCAGACAAAGCTTCTCTTGTCAATTTTATATTTCCTTGTTCCACCAACTGGGACTTGCCTCTTTTTGTTCTCCTCTCTGGGTGGGTCTGTTAAATCACGGCCAGTTCTCTACACATTACAGGTGTGGCATGTACTGCATTTGTGTCCTTGGATATTGAACAATAATTGCAGATTGTTCTTGGAGAATCTTCTACCCATTGATCAGAGTCATGCTTTGCTAAGCTGAATGTTGATTTATTTTCAACAGGAGGAAGCTGCCGGTAGCTTTTAATTCATGTGCAAAATTCCGGGAATGATGATAGTGCAGAGTTTATCATGTAGAGGTTTATTTCCTTATTAATACAAAAGGTCCACTTGCCTTTACAATGTAGGATTCTGTACAACACAACCATGGGAGTTTGCTGCATTGATGGAGGTGCCATCATTTCAATGGGGGTCTCTGCCAATATTCAGTCTGATTGTTACAGATTCAATAGCAGCATTTGATAAATATCACAAAGCCCTCTCAGTCTCCAGGATCACATTCCTCCCTCAGCCAGTAAAGATGGATTAACTGGTCCTTCATCTCATTCCTGCTAGTGGGATCTCACTTCGTAAAAGAAAAATGGCTGCCTACCTAACGTTGTTGTTGCATTGCAAAACAAGTGAACATTTGTAAAGAAGTTTGAGACATGGAAATGTCATCTCTTTTCAGCTGCAGAGCTTAGAAATTTTTGAGAAAGAGATTTGGTTTGATTGTTCTCTCTGCGACTTTGAAAGTATTAATAAATCACCTGCGTGAGCAGATTTTGATCATTTGTCGTCTTGTTAACGTCACTGTTGGTTTCTGCAGCTACTGTAATGGCTGTTTATGCACTGCCGTTTACACAACACAAACCTACCCCTGCATCATATTATTCTACAGTAACTTCAGTCCCAGTAAGAATGGGCAGTCTGCCAGTTGGTTAAGGACACAGGCAATTTTAAAAAGCCAATATCAAAAAATAATAAATCATAAGATATATTTAAAAAACAACAAAGCACTGGAGAAAAATCAGTAGGTCTAGCAGCATCTGGAGAGAGAGAAACAGAGTTAAAGTTTTGATGTGAATCTGACCTCTTCAAAACCCAAATTACTACTACCTCGTTGTATTTTTCTGCAG
Source organism: Mustelus asterias (assembly GCF_964213995.1). Classification (NCBI taxonomy): domain Eukaryota; kingdom Metazoa; phylum Chordata; class Chondrichthyes; order Carcharhiniformes; family Triakidae; genus Mustelus; species Mustelus asterias. The sequence goes on along the minus strand of NC_135809.1, from coordinate 58,156,177 downwards.
TTTCAATAACGATACATGGATTTCTTATATGGTCTTAACATCAACAGCTCAAAGTAATTCCTGCTTTGCAATGCAGTCTTATGAGGCAAGCCAACCAGCAGTTACTTTGTTCACTGCAAGGTCCCATAAAGAGCACAGAGATGAATGACTGGTCAATCCTTTTTACATAGTATTGGGTGAGGAGAATTCTGACTGATTACTGGTGTTTCTCCTCAGCAACTGAGAAATGGAACCTTGGTTGAACATGTCTCACCTGCACTCTCAGAGAATACTGATCAAGTCTATAATGTTGCCCTGTCTTTAGACCCCTGCCTCTCTGTGTGTGCTTCCCAGTTGGGAATGTGTAATTTAGGAATTAAATCATCATTGTGGCTTATTCAATATACTTTCCAATATACCCTCTCCATTGTCAGTCCCTAATGCCTGGAAGGAAAGGGCAATAGAACATAAAACATTACAGCGCAGTACAGGCCCTTCGGCCCTCGATGTTGCGCCGACCAGTGAAACCAATCTAAAGCCCCTCTAATCTACACTATTCCAATATCATCTATATGTTTATCCAATAACCATTTGAATGCTCTTAATGTTGGCGAGTCCACTACTGCAGCAGGCAGGGCATTCCACGCCCTTACTACTCTCTGAGTAAAGAACCTACCTCTAACATCTGTCCTATAACTCTCACCCCTCAATTTAAAGCTATGTCCCCTCGTGTTAGCCATCACCATCGAGGAAAAAGGCTCTCACTATCCACCCTATCTAATCCTCTGATCATCTTGTATGCCTCTATTAAGTCACCTCTTAACCTTCTTCTCTCTAACGAAAACAACCTCAAGTCCCTCATACGATCTTCCCAACATACCAGGCAACATCCTGGTAAATCTCCTCTGCACACTTTCCAATGCTTCCACATCCTTCCTATAATGCGGCGACCAGAACTGTACGCAATACTCCAAGAGCGGCTGCACCAGAGTTTTGTACAGTTGCAGCATGAACTCCTGGCTGCGAAACTCAATCCCTCTACCAATAAAAGCTATGCCTTCTTAACCGTATGCCTTCTTAACAACCCTATCAACCTGGGTGCCAACTTTCAGGGATCTTTGCACATGGACATCCAGATCCCTCTGTTCACCCACACTCCTAAGTATCGTACCATTAGCCCAGTACTCTGTATTCCTGTTACTCCTTCCAATGTGAATCACCTCACACTTTTCCACATTAAACTCCATTTGCCACCTCTCAGCCCAGCTCTGCAGCTTATCTATGTCCCTCTGTAACCTGCCACTTTCCTCCGCACTGTCTACAACTCCACCGACTTTAGTGTCATCCGCAAATTTACTGATCCATCCTTCTACACCCTCATCCAGGTCATTTATAAAAATGACAAACAGCAGTGGTCCCAAAACAGATCCTTGCAGTACACCACTAGTAACTGAACTCCAGGATGAATATTTCCCATCAACCACCACCCTCTGTTTTCTTACAGCTAGCCAATTCCTGATCCAAACCACTAAATCACCTTCAATCCCATGTGTCTGTATTTTCTGCAATAGCTTACCATGGGGAACCTTATCAAATGCTTTGCTGAAATCCATATACACCACATCAACCACTTTACCCTCGTCCACCTCTTTGGTCACCTTCTCAAAGAACTCAATAAGGTTTGTGAGGCACGACCTACCCTTCACAAAACCGTGCTGACTATCCCTAATCAAATTATTCCTTTCTAGATGATTATAAATCCTATCTCTTATAATCCTTTCCAAAACTTTGCCCACAACAGAAGTAAGGCTCACCGGTCTATAATTACCAGGGTTGTCCCTACTCCCCTTCTTGAACAAGGGGACAACATTTGCTATCCTCCGGTCTTCTGGCACTATTCCTGTAGACAATGATGACATAAAGATCAAAGCCAAAGCCTCTTCAATCTCCTCTCTAGCCTTCCAGAGAATCCTAGGATAAATCCCATCCGGCCCAGGGGACTTATCTATTTTTACCCTTTCCAGAATTGCTAACACCTCCTCCTTATGAACCTCAATTCCGTCCAGTCCAACAGCCTGCATCTCAGTACTCCCCTCGACAACACTGGCCCTCTCCTGTGTGAATACCGATGAAAAATATTCATTTAGTGCCTCTCCTATCTCTTCAGACTCCACGCACAACTTCCCACTACTGTCCTTGACTGGTCCTAATCTTACCCTAGTCATTCTTTTACTCCTGACATACCTATAGAAAGCTTTAGGGTTTTCCTTGATCCTACCTGCCAAAGACTTCTCATGTCCCCTCTTGGCTCTTCTTAACTCTTTCTTTAGGTCCTTCCTGGCTAACTTGTAACTCTCAAGTGCCCTAACTGAGCCTTCACATCTCATTAGTCTCCTCCTTCCTCTTCACAAGAGATTCAACCTCTTTAGTAAACCACGGTTCCCTCACACGTCTGCTTCCTCCCTACCTGACAGGTACATATTTATCGAGGACGCGTAATAGCTGTTCCTTGAACAAGCTCCACATTACAATTGTGTCCATCCCCTGCAGTTTCCTTCCCCAACCTATGCCACCTAAATCGCGCCTAATCGCATCATAATTTCCTTTCCACCAGCTATAACTCTTGCCCTTCTGTATATACCTATCCCTTTCCATCGCTAAGGTAAACGTAATTGAATTGTGGTCACTATCACCAAAGTGCTCACCTACCTCCAAATCTAACACCTGGCCTGGTTCATTACCCAGTACCAAATCCAATGTGGCCTCGCCTCTTGTTGGCCTATCGACATACTGTGTCAGGAAGCCTTCCTGCACACATTGGACAAAAACTGACCCCTCTAAAGTACTCGAACTATAGCTTTTCCAGTCAATATTTGTAAAGTTAAAGTCCCCCATAACAACTACCCTGTTACTTTCGCTCCTATCCAGAATCATCTTTGCAATCCTTTCCTCTACATCTCTGGAAGTTTTTAGAGGTCTATAAAAAACCTAAAACACTTTTATTAATAATTAACCACCTGCTTTAACACCCTTTCCAGCCATTCTGCCTTCACTTTTGGACATAAGTGCAAGGATTAATTCTTTATCTCTAAGATTTTGATTGTCCATGAATTGGCACAGTCTTCCATTCTTCCCCTTCTTCCTGGAAACCCCGAGCACTCATCCAACCATACCCTGGCTGCAGGTTGTTCTTTGGCTTCTTCCCAATTATTAACAAAGTCGGTGCTTTATAATTCCCATCAGTTTACTTCTTGGCCACACAAGTAAACATTCTCATTCCCTGAATTGATGTTGCATAGACAATATCCCCAATGACAGTTTGAATTTTCATCATCACTTCAGTCCTCAGTAGGTGGGACTTTAACCTCTACCACCACATTCTATCCAACATATCTGTTGTAGAAGGTGCAGCAAGGAAGGGCAACAGGCATATCAGGGTATCTACTTGAAACTATTTACACCATTTACAATATGTACATAGTGAGCTATTGGGAAGGCACATCGTTCCTCTGGGCCGCCCATCGTTCCTTACAGTGCCTAGAGTACCACTGTCTGAAGTCAGTGCAATATCATGTGCCCCATAGATTAGCACTGGGTTTCTCAAACCTTTCCAGCCATGGAACCCTTTTGACCCCCAAGTGTATTGAAGGAACCCCCAAGAAACATTCTTAATATGATGAAGAGTTCAACCACAAAAAAAGGTTGTTTGTGCAGTAGGCACAAACAAAAATCTAACTTATAGAAAGCCTTTCAATTTATTATATATACATTTATTATATTTCAAAAGTTATCTTATTCAACAAGTAATTCTTAGTCTTTTTTGCCATTTTTAATGGGAGGAATGATGCTGATCTTTTCCTGACATATTTATTTAATCCTGGGAGTGCTGTTGGAGAGCTGGATTCTCATTTCAAACATGCATACACACACAGAATCACCACGTGCACACACCTCTCTCAAACACACCCGCACATCTCTCTCTCTTCCTCTGAGTTGGCCTCTCAAGGCCTCCTGGCCCCAGCCGCTCTTAGCCTCTCTCCGACCTTACCCTGGCTCACCCAGCCCCAGGTTCTCGCCTCTGTGGATGCAACCTACCTTGCACCACTGTCCAGTCTCCTTCGCTCTTGACCTTGCCTGTGAGTTTAAATTGACTTTGCTGGTATTTCCAGCTAGTCCAAACAAAGGCTGCTTTCTCAGTACATTGAACACGCTGGCACAGTGGTTAGCACTGCTGCCTCACAGTGCCAGGGACCCGGGTTTGATTCCCGGCTTGGGTCAGCGTCTGTGTGAAGTTTGCACATTCTCCTCGTATCTGCGTGGGTTTCCTCCAGGTGCTCCAGTTTCCTCTCTCAGTCCAAAGATGTACGAGTTAGGTGGATTGGCAATGTTAAGTTGCCCCTTAGTGTTGGGGGGACGGGGGGAACTAGCTAGGGTAAAATGCATGGGGTTATGGGGATGGGGTCTACATGGGATTGTGGTCAGTGCAGAGTTGATGGGCCAAATGGCCTCTTTCTGCACTCTAGGATTCTAAGATTCTATGACTACTGATTGGCTTCTGATAGGTGCACCATTCAGCCTTTGCAGTGTGAAAACCGCCTCTGATTGGACGAACTGGAAGGACAGCATTTTGTCAAATGCTGGATCTACCATGCAATCCAGTTTGGGAATTTGGGAAACTCTGGATTAGCATATCCATTCTGTTAACCTTTTTATCTACACATCCTGAGAAGTACAACAAGATGAAATGATCTCTTTAATTATGCACATGATCTTTGTTCTTCATCTATTTATATTGCTGCCTCCTTCTCCACCAAGTACGAACATGGATGCTCTGTGATGCGCGACTAATTCACTCGGGAGGCTGGATCGTACCCGGGAAATAAAGGCTTTTATTAGCAACAAGAATGGAGCATACTGCTTAACAATACAATCGCAGACTAAAGGGTCACTAGGAAGTGCAGTGACCTTTATACTCCTATAGGAAGGCGGAGCCAACCGGAGTGTACCACAGAACAATACCAACAGGTGGAACACCCCAACCCTAACCCCAACAGTAACAAGAGTAACATATGTACAAGTACCCATAGTGATAACCATCTATGGTTCAGTACCCATAGTGGTAACCATCTATGGTTCACCACACTCTGTACTAGCGAGAATGAGGCCTTTGGATTTTTGTCCCCGATTCAGACTTGCTGCCTTGGCATCAAAGGTGGCAAAGCTTTTGTTCTGTGTCTGGTATCGCACCACTGGCATTGTTTCTCCCAAATGTTCAACACCTCTCCCACTGTGTTATGGTCCACAAGGAGTTCAGCCGGAGAGAATCTGTTGACCAGGGGAGTAGCCCGGAATTACATGAGAGCTGACGGCCAAAGTGAATTCTTAGACAACAGGCCCTTACTAGTGCGGACTCGCTCAGCCTTCCTGTTGGCTTGTGGGTGGAGAGGAGAGCTTGTGACATGAGAGACCCCATTATCAACGGTAAACTGCTGAAAATGGCTGTTAGCAAATTAGGCTTGTTTTATGAAATAGTTTCATTACGGAGCACATGGGTGTAAAAGATGGTGTGTAGCACTTTGATAATGAACTCCACTGTAATTGCATGAAGCTTGATTATCTCTAACCACCAGGAATAATAATCAATAACTACATGGTATGTCTTGCCATGGAAGTCAAAGAGGTTGAGGCCTAACTTCTAAAAGTTAAACGTTTATTTATTAGTTACAAGTAAGGCTTACATTAACACTGCAATGAAGTTACTGTGAAATTCCACTAGTCGCCACAGTCTGGCACCTGTTCGGGTGCCGGACTGTGGCATGTGTAACCAGCATGTCTTTCAGAATGTGGGAGAAACCGGAGCACCCGGAGGAAACCCACGCAGACACGGGGAGAACGTGCAAACTCGACACAGACAGTGACCCAAGCCAGGAATCGAACCCTGGCGCTGTGAAGCAGCAGTGCTAACCACTGTGCTACCGTGCCGCCCCTGTCATGGGTGATGAGGAAAAACGGTGGTACAGGTATTCTGTTGGCATCCAAGTGTGAATACGGTAAAAGTGCAGGATAAGACAAATTCTAGATGGCTTGTGGGATACCCGGCCACCACACTGGCTGTTGGGCTCTCACTCTGCATTTAGTGATGCTGAGGTGACCTCAGTGGAGACTGTGAAGAATATCTTTTCACATGTCACATGGAATGACCAAATGATGGTCATAAAATAAGAGGTTGTCCACAGTGGTCAAATGGGCATGTTGCTGATAGTATTTGCAGATAAGACAATCAGCAAGATTGCATTTAGACCATCCCTGGAGATAGAACTCCCGCACTTCAATGTATTCAACATCCTCTATTTGGGTGTGTCGAGCAACCTGGAGCATCGTGGCAGATATAGACAGGAGGCTCATGACCAGTGGAGGAAAATGCTTCGATGCTTGACACCAATGTAGAATAGGTTGACTGGGGGGTCTGGGGAGAACATAAGCCATGGATTGTGACTTGCCTGGGACATAGCTGTACATTGGTACTCCATCAACCAGAGGTGAAATCCCCATGGAATTGAGGAGTGTTATAGGGCGTTTGTGGTCGTTTTGCAACTGGAAGGGAAGCCCCATCAGGGAATCAGAAAAGCACTCGGTAGCCAAGTAACCGCCAGTGCTTCTTTCTCAATAGTAACATGCCTTTTTTCAGTTTCCAGGAGGGCTCTCATAACAAAATAGGCAGGATTTTTTAAATCACCATTTCTTTGCAGCTGGATGAGAACATTACTGAGGCCCATAGAAGAAGTATCTACAAGAACAACCATAGGCAACCTGCGGTTGTGGTGCGCCAGGACATCCGAGGAAACTAGGCAAACATTAGTGGATTGAAAAGCTTTCCGTTTGTTCCGTGCCCCCCAATGACTGTTGACTCTTCTACAGGAGGCCTCTTGAGCGTTCTATGAGTGTGGCCAAGTTAGGGATAAACTTACCCACCTGTTTTCCAACCCCAGAAAACATTGAATAACAGAGATGCACATCAATTGAGAGAATTTAGTAAGGCCTTCTTTTCTGTGGATTAACCATAATACCATGATGTTAGATGAATTTTATCTTGGTTCTGGCGAACTCACAGTTGTCATTCAGCATGAAACCTGCTTCCTGGAGACCCTATGTCGTGTTTGTCTCTTGTACGAAGATGTCATCCATAGGTAATACCTTGTTTGGCCACAAACAATGTTGACATGGTACGTCAAATCTTTTAAAACATTCATTTTACAGGATGTGGGCGTCACTGGCTGGGTCAGCATTTATTGCCCATTCCTAATTGCCCTTGAACTGAGTGGCTTGCTAGGCCATTTCAGAGGGCATTTTCTGTGGATCTCGAGTCGTGTGTAGAACAGGTAAGGATTTGCTATTTGTGCTGTTGCCACAAGGCCCTCATCTCAAAATAGCAGCAGATCTGGTTCACACCTTTTGTACTGTTTTGGCAGGCTCTGGCCTCGACGGAATTACCGAGTATGGCACTGCAAAAGAAAGGAAAGAACCAACTTGTACTGATTGTGAATATTTCTCACATTGTGATTTCCAGGATTGTAGCCAGGAAGAGCCACAGCATAACAGGGTATCTATTTAAAAACTAGTTTATTCACATTATGTACATAGTGAGCTATTGGGAAGGCATATCGCACCTCTGAGCTGCCCGTCTCCTTACCTGTGCCTACCGTATGACTGCCTAACATCAGTGCCTCATTATCGTGTGCCCCATAGATTAGCATATTCATTCTTTTAACCCTTTAGACTACACTATCTAACCTTTCTTTCCCCTCTCAGGACCTTGATAACATTGCTGCATTCCAAGTCTATGCTCATCTCCCCCATGATTTCCTGCCTGCCGCTCTCCAGCCCAATTTCTGGCCTAACCAAAGCATTTACGACTACAGCAATAATGCATTATTTCTTCTGGTTCTCTTCCAGTACTTTTTTGATTTGATTTATTATTGCCACATGTATTAATATACAGTGAAAAGTATTGTTTCTTGCGCACGATACAGACTAAGCATACCCGTACCTGGAGAAGGAAAGGAGAGAGTAGAGAATGTAGTGTTACAGTCATAGCTAGGGTGTAGAGAAAGATCAACTTAATGCGAGGTAGGTCCATTCAAAAGTCTGATGGCAGCAGGGAAGAAGCTGTTCTTGAGTCGGTTGGCACGTGACCTCAGACTTTTGTATCTTTTTCCCAACGGAAGAAGGTGGAAGAGAGTATGTCTGGGGTGCGTGGGGTCCTTGATTATGCTGGCTGCTTTTCCAAGGCAGCAGGAAGTGTAGGCAGTGTCAATGGATGGGATGCTGGATTGCATGATGGACTGGGCTACATTCACGACCCTTTGTAGTTTCTTGTGGTCTTGGACAGAGCAGGAGCCATACCAAGCTGTGATACAACCAGAAAGAATGTTTTCTATGGTGCACTTGTAGCGGTTGGTGAGAGTTGTAGCAGACATGCTAAATTTCCTTAGTTTCCTGAGAAAGTGGAGATGTTGGTGTGTTCTCTTAACAATAGTGTTGACATGGGGAGACCAGGACATGTTGTTAGTGATCTGGACACCTAAAAACCTGAAGCTCTTGACCATTTCTACTTCATTGTCTACACTGATGTAGACAGGGGCATGCCCTCCACTACGCTTCCTGAAGTCGATGACTATCTCCTTCGTTTTGTTGACATTGAGGGAGAGATTATTGTTGTCGCACCAGCTCACCAGATTCTCTATCTCTTTCCTGTACTCTGTCTTGTCATTGTTTGAGATCTGACCCACAATGGTGGTGTCATCAGCAAACTTGAAAATCGAGTTGGAGAGGAATTTGGCCACTCAGTCGTAGGGGCACCAGTGTTGAGGATGATTGTGGAGGAGGTGTTGTTACCTATCCTTACTGACCGGTCTGTGGGTGAGGAAGTCTAGGATCCAATTGCAGAGGGAGCCGAGCCCCAGGTCACGAAGTTTTGGAGATGAGTCTCCTTGGAGTAATGGTGTTAAAGGCTGAGCTGTTTTTGACAGTTGACTACATCTCCTGTAATCCACCGTTATGATTCTGCTCTCTCTCATGATTCCTCCTACAGTTCCAAAATCATTAGCAAATCTCCAGCAATGACCTCTGCTCTAGCACACAGTTATCCAGGAAGTAGGTCAAGGTCATATCATAGAATCATAGAATCCCTACAGTACATAAGGAGGCCTTTGGCCCATCGAGTCTATACCGACCACAATCCCACCCAGGCCTCTTCCTGTAACCCTACACGTTTACCCTGCTAATCCCCCTGACACCAGGGTCAATTTAGCATGGCCAATCAACCTAACCTGCACATCTTTAGACTGTGGGAGGAAACCGGAGCACCCGGAGGAAACCCACGGAGACACGGGGAGAATGAGCAAACTCCACACAGACAGTGACTCAAGGCTGGAATCGAACCTGGGTCCCTGGCACTGTGAGGCAGCAGTGCTAACCACTGTGCCGCCCATCCTTGGATTCCTCCTCCACATTTACCTCTGTAAGCTTGGGATGAACTGCAGGCTGATGATACCCTGCCCTATCAATCTGCCACGATACTCAACTCCTTGATCATTATTGTACAATCAGATTGATTCTCATCAGGTCAGAACAAAGAACAATACAGCACAGGAACAGGACATTCGGCCCTCCAAGCCTGCACCGATCATGTGTTCCTAACTAGACCATCTGTTTGTATCGCTCTATTCCCAGTCTGCTCATGTGGTTATCTAGATAAGTCTTAAATGATCCTAGCGTGTCTGCCTCAACCACCTTGCTTGGTAGTGCATTCCAGGCCCCCACCACCCTCTGTGTAAAATATGTCCCCCGCATATCTGTATTGAACCTTGCCCCCCTTACCTTGAACTTGTGACCCCTTGTGTTTGTCATTTCTGACCTGGGAAAAAGCTTCCAACTGTTCACCCGATCTATGCCCTTCATAATTTTATAAACTTCTATTAGGTCGCCCCTCAACCTCCGTCTTTCCAGGGAGAACAACCCTAGTTTACTCAATCTCACCTCATAGCTAATACCCTCCATACCAGGCAACATCCTGGTAAACCTTTTCTGCACCCTCTCCAAAGCCTCCACGTCCTTCTGGTAGTGTGGCGACCAGAACTGGACGCAGTATTCCAGATGTGGCCTAACCAACGTTCTATATAACTGCAACATCATATGCCAACTTTTATACTCTATGCCCCGTCCAATAAAGGCAAGCATGCCATATGCCTTCTTCACCACCTTTAAGGATCTGTGGACTTGCACACCCAGATCCCTCTGTGTGTCTATACTCCTGATGGTTCTGCCATTTATTGTATAGCTCCCCCTTGCATTAGATCTACCAAAATGCATCACTTCGCATTTATCTGGATTAAATTCCACCTGCCATTTCTCCGCCCAATTTTCCAGCCTATCTATATCCTGCTGTATTCTCTGACAATGTTCATCACTATCCGCAACTCCAGCAATCTTTGTGTCGTCCGCAAACTTACTAATCAGACCAGCTACATCATCTTCCAAATCATTTATATATATCACAAAGCAGAGGTCCCAGTACAGAGCCCTGCGGAACACCACTAGTCACAAACCTCCAATCAGAAAAAGACCCCTCCACTGCTACCCTCTGTCTTCTATGGCCAAGCCAGTTCTGTACCCATCTCGCTAGTTCACCTTTGATCCCATAAGATTTAACCTTTTTCACCAGCCTGCCACGAGGGACCTTGTCAAATGCTTTACTAAAATCCATGTAGACAACATCCATGGCCCTTCCCTCGTCAATCATTTTTGTCATCTCCTCAAAAAACTCAACCAAATTTGTGAGGCATGACCTCCCTCGTACAAAACCATGTTGTCTATCGCTAATGAGACTATTCAGTTCTAAATGTGTATAGATCCTATCTCTAAGAATTTTCTCCAACAATTTCCCTACCACGGACGTCAAGCTCACTGGCCTATAATTACCCGGGTTATCCTTGCTACCCTTCCTAAATAACGGGACCACATTTGCTATCCTCCAATCCTCTGGGACCTCACCTGTGTCCAATGAAGAAACAAAGATTTCTGTTAGAGACCCAGCAATTTCATCTCTTGTCTCTCTCAGTAATCTAGGACAGATGCCATCTGGCCCTGGGGATTTATCTACCTTAATGCTTGCTAAAACACCTAACACTTCCTCCCTTGTAATTGCGATTTGTTCTAACTGGTCTACACATCCCTCTGAGACACTACCAATCAACGTGTCCCTCTCCTTTGTGAATACTGAAATAAAGTTTTCATTTAGGATCTCACCTCCTTCCTTGGGTTCTAAGCATAATTCCCTTCCTTTGTTCTTGAGAGATCCGACTCTTTCTCTGACAACCCTCTTGTTCCTAACGTATGTATAAAATGCCTTGGGATTCTCCTTAATCCTGTCTGCCAAGGACATTTCGTGACCCCTTTTTGCCCTTCTAAGGCCCTGTTTGAGTTCTTTTCTACTTTCTCTGTATTCCTCCAGTGCTTCATCTGTTTTTAGCTGCCTGGACCTTATGTATGCCTCTTTTTTCTTTTTGATTAGACCCACAATTTCCCTGGTTATCCACAGCTCTCGAATCCTACCTTTCCTGTCCTTCCTTCCTCTTTACAGGCACATGCCTGTCCTGCACTCCTATCAACTGCTCCTTAAAAGACTCCCACATGCCAGATGTGGATTTACCCTCGAACAGCCTCTCCCAATCAACAGCCACCAAATCCTGCCTAATCCGGCTGTAGTTAGCCTTCCACCAATTCAGTACCTTACCCATAGGACAACACTCATCCTTTTCCATGACTGTCCGAAAGTTTACAGAATTGTGGTCACTGTTTGCCACATGTTCCCCCACTGAAACTTTGATGACCTGACTGAGCTCATTCCCCAGTACTAGGTCCAGTATAGCCCCCACTCTAGTTGGACTGTCAACATATTGTTCCAAAGAACCTTCCTGGACCATTTTACAAATTCCTCCCTGTCCAGGCTCCCAGCCCTAAGTGATTTTTAGTCTATGTGAGGGAAATTAAAGTCTCCCACTACAACAACCCTATTTTTTCTACACCTGTCCAGAATCTCCTTACATATCTGTTCCTCAACTTCCCGTGGGCTGTTGGGAGGCCTGTAGTATACCCCCAGCTGCGCCCTTCCTGATTCTGAGCTCTACCCACAGTGTCTCGTTACATGATCCTTCCAAATTGTCCACCCTCTGTACCACTGTAATATGCTCCCTAACCAGCATTGCTACTCCCCCACCTCTCCTCGCCCCTCCTCTGTCTCACCTAAAACACTTATACCCCAGAATATTCAGCTGCCAGTCCTGTCCTTCGTTTAACCAAGTCATTGCAACCACTTCCAAGTTCCGCGCATGCATTAAGGCTCTAAGTTCATCTGTCTTGCCCATTACGCTCCTTGCATTGAAGCAGGTGCACTCCAGACCTCCAGGCCCACTGAATTCATCCTCCCCTAGGTTGCTCTTTCTCTTAGGTAGCCTTGTCTTGGCCCCATGCTCGTCCCCAGTCTCTACGCTTGCTGACCTATTGTTCTGATCCCCACCCCCCTGCCACATCAGTTAAAACCCACCCGAACCGCACTAGCAAACATCCCAGCCAGGATATTGGTGCCCCTCCAGTTCAGGTGTAACCCGTCCTTCTTGTGTAGGTCCCATCCTCGCTGGAAGACTTCCCAGTGATCCACGAATCTGAAACCCTCCCTCCTGCACCAGATCTTCAGCCACGTGTTCAGCTGCACAATCTCCCTGTTCTTAGCCCCACTAGCACGTGGCACGGGGAGCAATCCAGAGATTGCTGCCCTAGAGGTCCTGCTTTTTAGCCTTCTACCTAACTCCCTAAATTGCTCTTGCAGGACCTCCCTGCTCTTTCTGCCTATGTCATTTGTACCAATGTGGACAATGACGTCTGTCGGATTACCCTCCCTTTTTAGGATGCTTTCTACCCACTCAGAGACATCCAAGACCCTGGCACCAGGGAGGCAGACTACCATCCTGGAGTCTCGTTCGCGCCCACAGAACCGCCTGTCTATGCCTCTAACTATTGAGTCCCCCACTACTATTGCTCTCCTATTCTCCCCCTTTCCCTTCTGAGCCACAGAGCCCGACTCCGTGCCAGAGACCTGGTCACTGTGGCTTACCCCTGGAAGGTCATCCCCCCCCCCACAGTATCCAAAACGGTATATTTATTTTGGAGGGGAACAACTACAGGGGATCCCTGCACTGCCCTCTTCCTCCCCTCTCCTGACTGTCACCCAGCTAGCTTCATTTTTATGTGTTACCACTTCCCGATAACTGCTATCTATCACTCCCTCTGCCTCCCGAATGATCCGAAGTTCATCCAGTTCCAGCTCCAGTTCCCTAAGGCGGTCTGTGAGGAGCTGGAGCTGGGTGCACCTCCCACAGGTGAAGTCAGCAGGGTCACTAATGGTGACCTTTACCTCCCACATCTTGCAAGAGGAGCATTGAACTGCCCTAACTGCCATCCTTTCCACCCAAACTCCCAACAGGGACCTGAATTAACACCCCCCCCCCCCAACACACACACACGTAGGTTCTGGGGTGGGGGGTGGGGGGGGGGGGGGGTTGTAAAATTGCATGGACAGGATTTCCTCTGGGTTTCTGCCTGCCCCGCCCCAGATGCAATTTTACTGTGGGGCAGCCGAGGCCTTTGGCAGGAAGTCCACCCTGTCCCTTTTAAAGCCCTTAAGTAGCCATTTCCTTTTCCCACCCAGCTTCAATTTTTAGGCTGGCAGGCACCATTTCCATCTTGGGCAGGGTGGGGAGGCCACCTCAATATGAAGGCCCCTTCAGATTTTTGGCACCCACCCCTCCAGGATGTAGGGGCTCTGGCTCTCCCCCAATTCACCCTTCCTCTTCTGGCCACTGCAGCGCTGTGCCTGCAGGGATTGGAGAGCTAAAAGTAAATTACCGCAGATGCTGGAATCTGGAAAAACAGAAAATGCTGGAAAATCTCAGCAGGTCTGACAGCATCTGTGAAGAGAGAATAGAGCCAATTTTGAGAGTCTGGATGACTCTTCTATTTTTAGTAACATAACTTCAGCTGTTGCAAACACTACTCTTTGGAAGTGTTCGGAGCAAAACCTGTTATTTCATCCATTCTTTCGATTAGCCATTCTAATGTTTCAATAACTGCAACTTCTGCTCCATCAAGTGCTGTTTAATATGGTAACATTGCTAGATGAATGCTATTTGCTGTTATCATATAGACTTTTCCTCACTGCATAGTTGATAGGCTTACGGAAAAATTGGGCTTCGTAGCAACTGATCTTGGGTGCTAGAAAGACCCTTGAGGTTCCAAGATGGCATCCCCAGCACATGCGCAACCCTCAAGTGAAGTATACTGGATACCAAATAGGTAAAAGGGTTAATATACATCATACAAATGAACATTTGAATTAGGAACAGGAGTAGGCCACTCAGCCCCTTGAGCCTACTCCACCATTCAGTATCATGGCTAATCTGATTGTAATCTCAACGCCACATTCCTGCTTATCTCTGATAACCTTTAACCCCCCCTTTGCATAGCAAGAATCTATCTACCTCTGCCTTGAAAATATTCAGACTTTGTTTCCACCACCTTTTGAGGAAAAGAGTTCCAGAGATTCACACCCATCGGAGCGAAACCAGTTCTCTTCATCTCTGTCTTAAATGGGTGATCCCTTATTTGTAAACAGTGACCCGTATTCTCTCACAGGAAGCATCTTTTCAACATCAACCCTGTTAGGATCCTTCAGGATCTTACATACTTCAATCAAGTTAACTCTTAGTCTTCTAAACACCAGCAGAATCAATCCTAGTCTGCCCAACCTTTCCTCATAAGACAATTTGCCCCATTCCAGGTATTATCACACATGTACCTAAAGTCTGCAGGAGGTCCACAGCACAGGCAGATCATGATGTCAGCTGATTTGACACCAGCATTGCCATTTTAGTATGCCAGCCCCTCTTAACCACAAAAAACTGAGATTGTGATCAATGGCATGAATGTGAATGTTGCTTGTGCTTCAGTGGAAGATGAGGCAACAGCCATCAGATACTGCATTATAGTTGGCTCCAGTGTTGATGGAGGTGACCACCATTCTGTGTTGGAAAGGATAGGCTCTGTGTAAAGTCCTATGTTAACTTAGTGCTGGAGTGCTTCACAAACCTTGACATAATAACAGGCCTTCCCATGCAACAAACTTTAATGTGGAAAAAATGCTGGAAATATGCATCTGCCTGACCTGCTGGGCATTTCCAGCACTTTTTATTTTTATTTCAGATTTTCAACATCCACAGGTATTTTACTTCTGTAACCTGGCCCATTGAAGTTACCATCGAAGCTCTCTACAGCGGAATTAGTGTGTGAACTTGCCTTCAGCAACTGGCAGCTGCACCATCCTTTGGCCATCCCTGATTGCAGCACACTTGTGCCCAGTTTATTACCATGTGCAGATGCTTCCTCTGTGTGTGCACACTGTCAGTATCTGTAACTATGAAACTGAATGACAGTGTGTCTTCATCCTTGCTGCTTCTTCTCTTCTTCCTTCATTGCCTGGGCAGGTTCTTGTTCTCTGATATCTGAAATTAAAAATGAGTGAAGTGTGAGGGAAGAGGAGGGAGTAAGAACTGTGCTCTTACTACCTCTGCAGCCTCTCAGTCAAAAGAGATTGTGAGATGTTCATTTTGGGTTCCACCAGGAGTGCTCTCTAACAGCACTGTAGGTGTACCTACACCACATGAACTGCAGAAGCTCAAAAGACAGTTCACCACCAGACTCTGAAGGGCAATTCAGAATGGGCAACAAATGCTGGCCTAGTCAGCGACACCCGCATCCTGGCACACTGGTTAGCACTGCTGCCTCACAGCGCCAGCGACCTGGGTTCAAATCCGGCCTAGGGTGACTAGCTGTGTGGAGTTTGCACGTTCTCCCTGTTTCTGCGTGGGTTTCCTCCGGGTGCTCCGGTTTCCTTCCACAGTCCAAAGATGTGCAAGTTAGGTGGATTGGCCATGCTAAATTGCCCATTGGTGTCAAGGGGACTAGCAGGTTAAATATGTCGGTTTACGGGGATAGGACCTGGTGGGATTGTTGTCAGTGCAGGCTCGATGGGCCCAATGGCCTCCTTTTGCACTGTAGAGATTCTATGATTCTATTCTATGATTCTATGAATAAAAAAACTTGACTCCTGACCTTCTTGGTCCAAACATGGACAAAGGAGCTGAATTCCAGAGATGAGATGAGAGTGACTGCCTTTGATATCAAGGCAGCATTTTATCAATTATGATCTCAAGGAGTTTAGTAGAAATCAGGGAAACAGCCTCCACTGGTTGCAGTCATACCTGGCACAACCAAAGATGGTGTGTAGTTGTTGGAGGCTATCTCAGTTCTGGGACGTTGCTGCAGGAGTTCCCCAGGATAGTGTGCTAGGCCCAATGCTGCTGCATTAATGACCTTCGTTCCTTCATAAGGTTAGAGTGTGAGATGCTTGCTAATGATTTCACATTGTTCCGTCACATTCATCGCTCCTTCGATACTGCAGCTGTCCATGTCTGCATGCAACTGGACCTAGATAACATTCTGGCTTGGGTTGAATAGTCACCATACAAGTGCCAATGACCATCTCCAACAAAAGAGAATCTGACATTGACATTCAACAACATTACCTCAGTTGAATCCCCAGCATCAACATTGGGGATTAACATGCAATAGAAACATAACTGAACCAGCAACATAAATACAGTAGCTACAAGAGCAGTTCAGAGGCTGAGGATTTTGCGGCGAGTAATTCACCCGACTCCCCAGAACCTGTTCACCATCTAAAAGGCCCAAATTAGTGGAATATTCTCCACTTGCCTGGATGAGTGCAGTTTCTGCAGCACTAAAGAAGCTTGCTACTATCCAGGACAAAGCAGCCGGTTTGCCTAACACCCCATCTACTACCTTAAGCCTTCACTACCTTCACACAGTGGTAGCAGTGCATTCCATGTACAAGATACACTATAGAAACTCGCCAAGTCTCCTTCAACCTCAACAGCACCTTCCAAACCCACAACCTCAATCAGGACATGGGCAGCAGGTATTGTGCAACACCGCCACCTGCAGGTTCCCCTCCAAGTCACACCATCCTGACTTGGAATATATTGCTATTCCTCCACTGTCATTGAGTCAAAATCCTCGAACTCCCTAACAGCATTGTGGGTGTATCTACATCAGATAGACTGCAGCAGTTCAAGCACACGGTTCACCACCACCTTCTCAAGGGCAATTAGGAATGGACAATAAATTCCGGCATTGCCAGCAAATATCATAGGATCATAGAATCCCTACAGTACAGAAGGAGGCCAATCAGCCCACCAAGCCTGCACTGACAGCAATCCCACCCAGGCCCTATTCCCGTAACCCCATGTATTTACCCTGCTAATCTCCCTAACAATAAGGGACAATTGTTTAGCAAGGCCAATCCACTTAACTTGCACATATTTGGACTGTGGGAGGAAACTGGAGCACCTGGAAGAAACCCATGTAGACACAGGGAGAACATGCAAATTCAACACAGACAGTGACCCAAGGCTGAAATTGAACTTGGGTCCTTGACTGTGATGTGATGGCAGCAGTGCCACCATGTGAGGGAGAAGTGTGATGTGGGAAGAAAGATTAGATAGTAGATTTTAAAATTGATTCATGGGATGTGAGTGATGGCAAGGCCAGCATTTATTTATTTTCACCATTTAGAAAATTTCTAGTTCTATCCTTTTTTAGGTCAATAGTACATAACTTCACATTTGCCCACTTTGAATCCATTTGCCACAATTTTGCCCATTTACTTAATCTATTAACAGCTTCTTGTAATTTTATGTTTCATCTACACTGCTTACAATGCTGTCTAGCTTTGTGTCATCAGCAAATTTAGATTTGTGTCTTTCTATCCCATAATTTCAGTCATTAATAAATATGGTGAATAATTGAGGCTCTGACACAGATCCATGTGAAACACCTCTGGTTGCTTCCTGCAAACTTCCTATAATACAACAGTGACTACACTTCAAAAACTACTCCATTGGCTGTAAAGGACATTGAGATGTTTGGTTGTGAAAAGTGTTATATAAATTTAAGTCTTTATTGGGCTTTTCCAATCCCAATGAAGTTAATGGACTTTTCAATGGTTTGCCACATCTTACAGCCCCATCTTCACCGTGACAGGACTGTAAAATTCTGGTCTTCTAGGCTGAGGTTTTCTGGCCCTGCCAGTATTGGACCCACCATGAGGGATGTGACACGCTGGCCAAAAGTCCATTAACTTTCGGCAGGACTGGAAGATCCCCGGAGTAGGCAGAGCCAGAAAATCCCAACCGTAGTCTCTTTAAAGGGATTTTATCAAATTACATTGAGAAGTCCATATAAATACCCTAGTCAATTACGTTAACCACCTCTTCAAAAATTCAATCAGATTATTAGGTATGTCCAACATTTTGAAAATTTTCAGTTGATCAGAGAGATTTGTAAAGTGTTCATTCGCTTTATCCTTAATTATAGATTCTAGGGGGAATTGTCACAGGCAAAGGGAGATAGTTTTGGGTTCATGGAGAAACTTCGATCTCCCTAAAAGTGACATTGGATCCAGATCTCAACATCATCCCGCCTTCTTCAATGCATCACCTGGGCAAGTTTGAAGGCAAGGCGGCAACTATCAGGTAAGGCATTTAAATATTCAAATAGGCAATTAACTGCAGTTTTCACCAAGAATTCAAGGTTACCACAGTTAGTGTACAGTCACGAAAGTGTGTGGCTTCACTGAAACCAACAGGCTGGGAAGCCTTTGAATTCCCCATTCTTCTCCCTCCAGGTCTGACCATAGCAACGCTTTTCTTGTGAATTTAGAGAGGATGTGCTTTGCCAAAGCTGCAGGACTTCCATTATTTAGACTTTCTGATGATAAAGAATTAGAAAGTTAAACAAAGAACAAGATAAGTTTATTGAAACTATTTCCCAAATTAATAAAAAGACAAGGCAAATTGCAACCACATTACATACACCTGAGCCCATTCACACATACTGTTAAAGATAGTGGAATAAGAAGATAGGCTGAAGGATTTTTTCCCATTTTGGTTAGCTGCTGTTTGGTTGGTCTTGAAGTGATGGTTTTATGGTGTGGCAATTTTGTTCAGTTGTCTTCCTGGGTATAGTTTTAAAGAGCAGATTTCAATGTTTTATTCCCAAAAGATCGCAATTTGTAGTAGATTTCTGTTCTCAGGATGGTTACTTTGCAAATCTGGGCACAATAGTTTTGAAAAAGAGAGACAGAAAGAGAGCAAACAGCTTTTGCATCCTGTTTCAGTACAGCATTTCTCAACCTCTTGCTTGATAAATAAACTTAAAGAACTCTCCTGGCTGTTTATTCTAGAGAAATTCTATCCATCCATGTCTGCTGCAGTCATTGTTTTAAAACAGGGAATTGCATTTTGATGTCTCAGCTCAAGAACATTTGCAAAGTTTCAGTGTAGTGTGAAGCCAACAGAAGATGGGGGTGGCATTCTCCGATGTCATACGTACTCGCCCTGTTGCAAGTGAGAATGGAGAATTTGGTGTTCCAGCCAAAACCCCATTCACTTTCAATGGCATCGGAGAATCCAGCCATGAATGAGGACGGAGGTTTTTGCCTAGGGTCTTTCATGCTGCCCAGGGGCTTCACTATCTCTTCTGTCCATCCCATTTTGTGGAATGCAAGCTATATATTTTAGCTGTCTGGGAGTCTACATTGAATTAGAGGGTTTCCATTTTTTTTAAAAATCCCCCAGCAAAAGAAAAATGAGAAATTATATCTTTAAAAAAACAAAGCAAATGCTCGTAACAATCGTGAAACTGAAGAATTGCAACCATAGCCAGGTGAGAGGCTGCTGCTCAGAACATTTCTTCTTATACAGAGCTTGATAGGTGATTGTTAACCTCTTGAAAGTTACTTTGCCTGTCACGCTCATTGCTTGCTTTCGGCAGCACTTCCCCTCTGCCAGCCTTCATATGGCATGGGATCAGCTGGTACAGCTCCACCTTGCACATCTGGTGACGAATTGGAGGAGCAGTAACACCAATGACAAGAGCACCAATAGAAATAACACGGGCACCAGCTGCCTTCTCCTTAGCCAAATGTCATTTCGCAGGGCAGCGGGGATGGACATAGATCCAGCAAAAAGGAGGCATGACTCCACCTCACCCCACTCAGCTCCATACACAAAGACAGGCTCTACAGGCACAGGATGTGCTTTCTCGACATGTTAGTGCCTCAGAAAGCCCACACCCTCATGGAAGGTCACTGCTGATGTCTGCTTCCCAGGTTGGCATGTATTGTCAATGGCCTATAAGTGTTTGTCACTTGAAGAATATGCAGGGCCCTCTTGTCCTGTAATTACTAATCCTCCCTTTTACAGAATGGGTGCATGGTACTGCCAACCCTCCCTGAGTGGTTGGAGAACCTAGAGCTTAGATGCTGACCCCACCCAGTTTTGGTTAGTTTAAGAGGCATGGCAAAGCCCACTGGAGATTCCAATGGATTTTTGGCCCGCTGATAGTCTCACCGTTCCAGCAGGGGGCCATCGGTTAAAAATTCTACCTGAGCTATTTCCTGATAACAGATATCTGGCTAACTGCTCTATAATTACTGATTTCCCTTTCTCATCTTTGTGGAGTAAAATTTTCTAATCTAAAGCGAAAGGAATTTGGACCATCACAATTAGAATATTTGCAATGCTCTCACCTACTTCCTTTAAAACCCTGGGATGGAGACCCCTCTCAGAGGTGTAGGCTAGCTTTAAGTAGCGCAAGTGATATTGAGCTCCCTAATGATGTATTCAGCCAGGGAACAATGTTGGGATTGTTGGCTGCATGCTGAAATCGTTGTAATGAGTAGATAGCAGGAATATGCATCCTATCTGCATTCCACCTAAAAGGTGCAGATTAATCATCCATCACAATCCCATGTGGTTTTCCAGGGCCTAACCAGTTTAAACCCCCCCATAGTCTCTGGATAAGGGGTCAGTCAGTTAGGACATAGATGTGGAGATGTGGAGAAATTTCTTCACTCAAAGGGTTGTGGACTGTTCGGTTGATGAAAAGATTCAAGATGGAGATTAATAATTTTTGGACTCTTAAAAGAATGAAGGCATTTGGAGAAATTGAGACCAAAGATTAGCCATGTCCTCAGTGAAAGGCAGAGTGGGATCAAGGGGCTTTATGACCTACCTCTGTTCTTTTTTATATCCATATGAGCATGGGTAGGCCATTCATCCTTTTAAACCTCTGTTAGCCGTGGCTCAATTGGTAGGATCCGTGCCTCTGTGCCAGAAAAAATGGGCTTCAAATTCAATTCTAGGACATCAGCACAAAATTCAAGAACGATATTCTAGTGCAGTACTGAGGGAGTACTGTGCTGTTGGAGGTGCTGCCTCTCAGATGAGACAATAAATCGAGGCACCCAAAAAATATCCCATGGCATTATTCCAAAGAAGGGCAAGGGAGTTATCGCCACTGCCCTGGCCAATATTCTTCCCTCAGCCAGCATCACTAAAATAGGTAATCTGGTCATTATCTAATTGCTGTTTTTGGGACTATGCTGTGTATAAATTGCTTGCCATGTTCCCTATAATATAATAGTGACTATATTTCAAAAGTACCGACAAGCACTTTGCTAAGGTCATGAAAAGCAGTATATAAGTGTAGGTCTTTCTTGCTTCGAGGATCCTACTCCCCAGGGGTGGGTAACTGTGTATAGTTACAAGTTGGGTAGGTGTGGTTGTTGATGTGAAAGCAAACTGAACTAGCTGTACAGTGATTGCTCATCTATCTCACTCTCAATAGTATTGTGAATGATTCAGCACCAGCCAGCTCCAGCTCCCGCTCACTGCCCTTTGCCCACACATTCGACATTCCATATATGCTTGAGCTGCTCTCAAAAACATTCAGACCAACAATTCCACAACTGTTTCACCTGCACTGCACAGACGTATGCAGATTGGGGCTCACCTTAAGAACAGAAGAAGATCATTCAAACCCGTAAGTTCTCAACTCGTTCCTTTAATTTTCCAGTAACCACCTCTTTACTTTTTAGCTTGGGTGAAATGATACTTTATTTTTGCTTTTTAAATAGATTAGAATGCCATGCACAAGGCATGCTTTCATAATAGTGTGTAACTTTCTATCTGCTTTCCAGTTTGCCGTGAGAGAGTATGTTTCAGTGAAGACAAGTGCCCTGAGCTGGTCTTAAGTCACCATTCCTTTAAGTCTGAACATGGTGTGACGTCCTACATGAAGAGTACCACATGAGCGTGTCAGTGCAATGTAAGTATGGAATTTGTAAACTGTATCTGCCAGACTGGGAATTCCAGCCTGTGTCAGTGATTTTGTGAATGCTACAGTCTGTGGTTATATTGGTGCCAGTATACCATTGTGTTGAGTACTGAGATGTACTGAGCATTGTGTGAGTATACACCATAGCACATTAACTTAGAGTTTGTCTTCAATACCAAGAGCTTTTACAATGGAGCCCTAACTCTACACCAACTGAGTACGTCCAGTTGCTTTAGAATCATTACCACTCAAATTCAGTATCAATATTGCCTTATATTCTGAAAACCACAACCATAGAAATCATAGAAATCATAGAAACCCTACAGTACAGAAAGAGGCCATTCGGCCCATCGAGTCTGCACCGACCACAATCTCACCCAGTCCCTACCCCCATATCCCTATATATTTACCCACTAATCCCTCTAACCTACACACCTCAGGACACTAAGGGCAATTTTTAGCATGGCCAATCAACCTAACCCGCACATCTTTGGACTGTGGGAGGAAACCGGAGCACCCAGAGGAAACCCACGCAGACACGAGGAGAATGTGCAAACTCCACACAGACAGTGACCCAAGCCGGGAATCGAACCCAGGTCCCTGGAGCTGTGAAGCTGCAGTGCTAACCACTGTGCTACCGTGCTGCCCAACCAGTGGAATATAAAGAGGGACTGGGATCTTAAGAACTGTGAGAATGTTACACCACAAAAGCAGTGAGCATGTAATTAACAGCTCTGCTTTTACTTGTGCCCCTTGGGTATATGTAACCATCACAGATATTGATAACCTTGATGTATCAGAAGATTATGGAAAGGTGGCAGACAAATCACAGAATGATACAACATACAAGATAGCCATATTGGGAATCTTTGAAAGAGCTAAATCAATTAGTCCCACCCTCCTGCTCTTTCCCCATAGTGTTGCAATTTTCTTCCCTTCAGTGCTATCCAATTTAAATGTTATTGTTGAATTTGTTACCAAACTATAAGGTTGCATTTTTCAGACCTTCACAACCTGCTGTGTAAAGCAATTTCCATTTCCCCTCTGGTTCTTAATTACCATTACCTTCTGTGTCCTCTGTTTACTGACCCTGGTAATGGAAAGTGTTTGACTTTATTTACGTAAATCTCCTTTGAACCCTCCCTGAGGTCTTGACATTCTTCCAGAAGTAAGAAGCTTTCTCTCCTACATTTTTTAATGCACCATTTCCACAGAACATTCGAGTGTCGAGCCTTGAAATAAAGTGTTTCTTGTTTTACTTAGCACAGGCTGAATTGTTGTGCAACAGTATCAAGTATCCAAGCCACAAGGAGAAATTTAACTACCAGTAACTCAAACTTGACAGCAACTCCTTGCTTAGCAAATCTTAAGAGGGTGGGGTTGGTGCTGTAAGGCAACAGAATTCTTCAATTAACCCTCAATTCAACAAGGTAGCAAATCACAAAATATACTTTCCCCAGTCCATCAAAGTGTAGCCTGCACCTTCATGAAATCTGGAGGTTGTTAACTTGAGAAATTAGGAGCAGTTTATCAGTGAACTAGTCAAAACTTATATATGCAGATAAGGTTTAATTATATTATAATGCACCACAACGTAACACTGCTTAGGGTGGCACAGTGGTTAGCACTGCTGTCTCACAGTGCCAGGGACCCAGGTTTGATTCCAGCCTGGGGTGACTGGTCTGTGTGGAGTTTGCACATTCTCCCCGTGTCTGCGTGGGTTTCTGCCGGGTGCTCCAGTTTCCTTCCACACTCCAAAGATGTCCAGGTTAGTTGGATTAACTATGGTAAATGCACGTGGTTACGGGGATAGGGTGAAGAGATGAGCTGCCTCACAGGCTTTAGCAAGAGCTGGAGGGAGAGATAGGTTGGGAGGGCTTTCGGCAGGGCAAGGGGAGCGTGGGCCGTGACTCAGGCCAGGTAGTAGGGGCAGATATTGGGGGAAACCTGTGATGTGCCTGGGGACCCATAAAGTAGGATCACCCCTTTCCCGCCAGTAGCCCAAGCACTTGGCAGGCTTCAAACCTGCCTCCCTTCTGTGCCCTTCAAGGCCTCATTTGGCTTAAGGGAGGCCTGTTGCACTGAGGATTGTGGTGGGGTCGGAGATAGGTGGGTAAGCACCGGGAAGGGCACCCATGGCATCATGCCTAATTTTATACTCCCCAAATACCTGCCACCTTACCCCCAATGTAGTGTAAGCCTCTGCCCCATGTTTGAAACCCTCCAAACATAATTGTATTGCTGGCACAACATTGACATAGTACTTCTCAAATGACTGTGACCGACTGTCATTATCCTACTTGCAGCTTTGACAAGATTGACAATACAATCCTCCTCCAACATCTCTGCCCTATTGTCCAGCTGGCTGGGTGTACTCTCAGCTGGCTCCAGTTCACTGCAGGTTTTAATTTTAGCCTCTTGCGTCTGTCAGTTGCCATTGTTCCAACACTGGCAACTGTATGACTTCAGTTCCTGAGGCTATATGCTATCAAAATATCCCCCTAAATGTCTCTGCCTCTCGCTCCTCTTTTAAGTCAATGTTTAAAACCTTTCTCTTTGACTAAGCTTTTGGTCACCTCTGTTAGTACTTCTTTACATGGCTCAGTAACGTGTGAATTACTATGGGATATTTTATTATGTTAAAAGTGCTATAGTGTTGCTTTTCTTGTCCCAGATTTGATTACTGATCTGTGCTGGGGGTGCGCATCTCTGTGTGGGTGTCAATACAATTGGCCTCAGCACTCCTTTATGGGGTGGGGAAGGAACAGTGTGGGGATAGAGGGGCTAATATGCTCCATGAGCTACGTTCCCCACACCCGATTAACTACCTAATGGCTCCTATTGCAACATTTGCATCTGTGAATGTTGGACAAGTGCATGTCCAGGGTCAACTGTGATATATTTTATTAGGCAATACTTGCAAAGAGTGGTCACTTGGGTGAAATATCACAGAACATCCAGTGCACATGGACCTCAACATGGAGATGACACCTCCAGGAAGGGAGGAGAAAAAAAGTATAAAAAGGGATATTTTTGTAATGCAAGATAATGTAACTTTCCTGAGAAACAACATGCTAACTTCCTTTAAATCAGCCCAGATATTGTGGAATTGGTTGTGTGGTGTTGTCCAGATGGGTGGGGTTTCCTCAACTAGCTACATTCTTATATACTCAGTTGTAGACAGAGAATCACTTGCAATATCTTCTCTTCCTACTTCCACACCAACACCTTTGGAGTCTCCCAAGGATCTATCCTTGGCCCTCCCTCTTATTTCTTATGTCCTATTTCTTATCAATGTGCAGACACATCATCCAAAAGCACATCACATTCTACACATGCAGACAATACCCAGCATTGCCTCACCAGTACCTCCACTGTTTCTGATTTGTTCCATCGCTTGCTTGATATCTAACATGATTGAGCCAAAATTTCCTGCTGTTTCACATCGGGAAGATTGACTCCAGCGTCTTTGGTTTGAGCCACATTCTCCAGCCCCTGACTCCAACCTCTCAACCCCTCCAACTCTCTCATTGCTGTCCAAGATTGAACACGGCCGTTCACATCTTTGGCTTCCTATTTGATCCTGAGCTGAGCTTCCAACTCCATATCCTCTTCATTAGAAAGATTGCCTACTTCCATCTACACAAAATTGTGCACCTCCGCCCTTGCTTTAGTTTTTTTACTGCTGAAACCTTCATTCATGCCTATTATCTCCAGACTCCATTACTCTCCTGTCTGGCCTCCAACCCTCTTTAAATGTAGCTCATCCAAAACTCCAACTTCCTGCACACCCCCAATTTTTTTCCCTCCACCAATGGCAACCTTCAGCTGCGTAAGTCCTAAACACTGGAATTCTCTTGTGAAAGCTTTTAAGTGTGCCTTCCTTTCTACTCTCCAATAAGGTGATGAAGAAAAAATGCACGTCTGACATAATACAATGAAGAATTAGGCTGAATATAGAAAGTTCAGAAAGTGAGAAAGCAAATAAGAGAAGCAAAGAGGGAGTATGAAACGAAACTGCAGCTAACATGAAAGGGAATCCCAAAGTCTTTCATAGACATAAATATTGAAAGTGATAAAATGAGTAGGGATCAAAAAAGGAATTTATGTATGGAGGCAGGGCTGAAGTGTTAAATGAATATTTTGCATCTGTCTTTACAAAGGATGGCTACAGTGAACGAGGAGGTAATTAACACACCAGAAGGAGGAGGTATTAGATAGGCTGTCTACACTTAAAGTTGATAAAGTACCAGGATCAGATGAGATGCATCCAAGGATATTGAGGGGAATGGAAGTGGAAATTACAGAGGCACTCGCCTTAATTTTCCAGTCTTCCTTAGACTCAGGTGGTTCCAGAAGCCTGGAGAATTGCAAACATTATGCCCGCGTTCAAAACAAATGGTGCAAAGATAATCCCGAAACTACAGGCCAGTCAGCTGAACTTCGGTGGTGGGAAATGAATAGTGTCATGGACAAATGCAAATTGATTAACGAAAGCCAGCAAGGTTTTGTTAAGGGAAAATGGTGTTTAACTAACTTGGAGTTTTTTGAAGAGGGCAATGTAGTTGATGTGGTATACCTGGATTTCCAGAAGGCATTTGATACAGTGCTCACAACAAACTTGTGAGCAAAATGATAGCTCATGGAGTAAAAGGAACAGCAGTAACGTGGATTCAAAATTGACCAAGTAACTGGAACCAAGTGTAGTGGTTAATTAATGTTTTTCAGACTGGAGGAGTTCCCCAGTGATCAGTGTTGAGACCTTGCTCTTCCTGATAGATATTAATAACCCAGATCTTGGTGGATATGGAACGCAAAAGCATTGTGAACTGTGAGGAGAATAGTCTAAAACTCAAAAACTACCAGACAAGTTGATGGCATGGGCAGCCAAGTGTGAGATGAAGGTCAATGTAGAGAAATATAAAGTGGTTCATTTTGGTAGGAAGACTATGGAGAGTCAATATAAATTAAAGGGTGCAATTCTGTAGGGGGTGCAGGAGCAGCAGGACCTAGGTATATACATGGATAAGTCATTAAAAGTGGGAGGACAGGTTGAGAGCACAATTAATAAAGCATACAGCAAACATCCTTGGTTTTATTTAATAGGGGCATAGTATCCAAGGTCAAGGAGGTTATTTTGAACTTTTTAGTCTGGCCTCAACTGGAATATTGCATCCAGTTTAGGGCACCTTAGGAAAGGCATTGGAGAGAGTGCAGAAAAAATTCATGAGACTGGTTCCAGGGACGAGGAACTTCAGTTGCGAAGTAAGATTGGAGAAGTTAGGATTCTTTTCCATGGAGAACAGAAGGTTGAGAGGAGATTTGATAGAGATATTCACAATCAAGAAGGGTCTGGACAGATTAGATAGCGTCAGACTATTCCCACTCATGAAAGGATCAAGAACCAGAGAGTACAGATTTAAAATAATTGGCAAAAGAAACAGACGCGACATGCGAAAATACTTATTCACACAGCGAATGGTTAAGGACTGGAATGCACTGCCTGAGTGTGGTGGAGACCAGTTCAATCGAGGCTTTCTAAAAGCAATTAGACTGTTATCTAAAAAGGAAGAATGTGCATGGTTACCGGGAGAAGGCACCAGGTGAATTGTTCATTAGGGCAGTAAATGCAGACACGATGAACTAAATGACCTCCTTCAGTCCTGTGACAATCCTGTGATTTTGTGCAATTCTTTAACCTACTTTAACCAAACCTTTGGACATTTGTCCCATTGTAGTTTGAGATCAAATTTTGTTTGAAAAACACTCCTGTGAACGGACTTGGACTTCAATAGAAGTTAAGTTGCAAATTGTTGTTAGACTACGGAAACCATCAGGGCTTCACGAACCTATTTCTCCCTTGAAGCGTACAGAAGAAACATTCCCATTTAACCAGGGTTGTAAGTCCCCAGCAATCTATATTTAACTTTTGTTGCGAAACTGTTTTGCATTTGATTAATGCAATATTGATTGTTCAAGCATAACCTTTGTTGATTCACAGTCTTAAAAGGAAAATCTGAAAATGAGTTTGGAGTGTTAATGCGTGGTGTGTCTGGTTGGGAAAACTTGCTTTCATCCTTCAACTGCAATTTTTCATGCTTCCCTTGCTTATCATTGTGGTCTTTCAATTCCTTTCTGTATTGTCTTAACACTATCATGTTAAGACTTTGGCCCAGGTTTTCGTCTCTGGGTCACGTCAGGAGATTTCCCAGCCTGCCCCTGTGCAACAATGAAACCAAAAACATCCCTCAAGCCCTCATCACCAACCCACACACTCCCTATGCCCCATCCATGCTAACCCTCAACTCCCACACACCTTCCATGGCCCTTCATACCCGCTATGGCTAACTCACGTCCCTCTATCCACCCACCATGGCTCCTCGGCCAACTTTGTACCAACTCGTACAATCCTTTACCCCTATCCTTTGGCATTACCCCCTCTACTCAAACTCATCCTAATACCCTGGGACACTTCCTGGACAGCTTTGACAGCTTGACACTTCTTGAGCCACTTGGCAGTTCCTTGACAGCTCCTATAAGTTTTTGTGTGAAAATTGCATAATCATGTTTAATTTTAGCATTCCAAACAGCGCCTTAGCCCTCCAAGTGGGTACGCTGGCAAGAATCCACCAAACTCAGACACTTCTTGCCTGATGTGCTCACTTCTGTGGAGGCAGCTGGTGATTTAAAATGTGCATATGTGAGCACTGGATTGACTCCAGTCCCTCCCACATGAAGATGGGAAATGCCATGTTCAGGGGGAGGGATAGAGAAATTTTGGCCATTTCCAGGATTTTCACCAAGACGGGTGAGGTGCCTCTTCAGAGCCACTTTTAGGTGAAAACCCAAACCTTTTTGTTTTCATCCTTTTATTCGTTTTTCAGTAAATGAAAGCAAAAGTTAAAAAACATCAGTTGATAAATTCTCTCTGTCTTTCCTTCAGTCTTCCACTTCTCTCAGTTTCTTCCTTTTCAATTTTTTCTTCAGTTTCTGCTCAATGCCTTTCTTGCAGTTCACACTCTGACCTCTACAGATCCCAGCATCAGCCGTGGTTACAGAAATGTGGTTGCAGGGTGACCAGGACTGGGAACTAAATATCCAGGGGTATCAGACAATTCGGAAGGATAGACAGGAAGGAAAAGGAGGTGGGGTAGCTCTGTTAATTAAGGATAACATCAGGGCGGTAGTGAGAGACGATATAGGCTCTAAGGAGCAAAATGTGGAATCAATGTGGGTGGAGATAAGGAATAGTAAGGGGAAAAAGTCACTGGTGGGCGTAGTCTATAGGCCCCCAAATAATAACTTCAAGGTGGGGCAGGCTATAAACAAACAAATAACAGATGCATGTAAAAATGGAACAGCAATAATCATGGGGGATTTTAACCTCCATATTGATTGGTCAACTCAAGTCGGACGCGGTGGACTTGAGGAAGAGTTCTTAGAATGCTGTCGGGATAGTTTCCTCGAACAGTATGTTACAGAACCTACGAGGGAGCAAGCTATCTTGGATCTGGTCCTGTGTAATGAGACAGGTAAAATTAATGATCTCCTTGTGAGGGATCCTCTTGGAATGAGTGGTCACAATATGGTTGAATTTCTGATACAGATGGAGGGTGAGAAAGTAGGGTCCCAAACCAGTGTCCTCTGCTTGAACAAGGGGGATTACAATTGGATGAGGGCAGAGTTGGCTAATGCAGACTGGGAACACAGACTAATTGGTGGGACAGTTGAGGAACAGTGGAGGATTTTTAAGGAGATTTTTCTCAGTACTCAGCAAAAATATATTCCATTGAAAAAGAAGGAATGTAAGAAAAGGGATAACCAGCCGTGGATAACTAAGGAAATAAAGGAGAGTATCAAATTAAAAACCAATGCATACAGAGTGGCCAAAACTAGTGGGGAACTAGAAGATTGGGAAGGCTTTAAAAAACAACA
The DNA here is from genome assembly GCF_964213995.1 of Mustelus asterias. NCBI lineage: Eukaryota > Metazoa > Chordata > Chondrichthyes > Carcharhiniformes > Triakidae > Mustelus > Mustelus asterias. The sequence continues at coordinate 58,125,892 of NC_135809.1, read as the reverse complement.
AAGAACTACTAAGAAAGCAATAAAGAAAGGAAAGATAGATTATGAAAGTAAACTAGCACAAAATATAAAAACTGATAATAAAAGTTTTTACAAATATATAAAATGGAAAAGAGTGGCTAAAGTAAATGTTGGTCCCTTAGAAGACGAGAAGGGGGATTTAATAATAGGAAACGAGGAAATGGCCGAGGCCTTAAACAAGTTTTTTGTGTCGGTCTTCACAGTGGAGGACACAAATAGCACACCAATAATTGACGGTCATGGGACTGTAGGGGGTGAGGACCTTAAAACGATCACTATTACTAAAGAGGTAGTGCTGGGTAGGCTAATGGGACTAAAGATAGACAAGTCCCCTGGTCCGGATGGAATGCATCCCAGGGTACTTAAAGAAATGGCAGAAGTAATAGCAAATGCATTAGTTGTAATTTATCAAAATTCACTGGATTCTGGGGAGGTGCCAGCTGATTGGAAAACAGCTAATGTAACGCCACTGTTTAAAAAAGGAGGTAGACAAAAGGCAGGTAACTACAGGCCGGTTAGCTTAACATCCGTAGTTGGGAAAATGCTGGAATCTATCATTAAGGAAGAAATAGCAGGACACCTGGAAAAGAATGGTTCAATCAAGCAGACGCAGCATGGATTCATGAAGGGAAAGTCATGCTTGACTAATTTACTGGAATTTTTTGAGGATATAACGAGTGCGGTTGACAGAGGGGAACCGGTGGATGTGGTGTATTTAGATTTCCAGAAGTCATTCGATAAGGTGCCTCACAAAAGGTTGCTGCATAAGATAAAGGTACATGGAGTTGGGGGTAAAGTGTTAGCGTGGATTGAGGATTGGCTATCTAACAGAAAGCAGAGAGTCGGAATAAATGGGTGCTTTTCCGGTTGGCAATCAGTGACTAGTGGCGTGCCGCAGGGATCGGTGCTGGGGCCTCAACTATTTACCATATACATAGACGATCTGGAGGAGGGGACCGAGTGTAGGGTAACAAAGTTTGCGGATGACACAAAGATGAGTGGGAAAGTAAATTGCGTGGAGGACACAGAGTCTGCAGAGAGATTTGGATAGGCTGAGTGAGTGGGCGAGGATCTGGCAGATGGAGTATAACGTTGGTAAGTGTGAGGTTATCTACTTTGGAAGGAATAATAGTAAAATGGACTATTATTTAAACGGTGAAAAATTACAACTTGCTACTGTGCAGAGGGACCTGGGGGTCCTTGTGCATGAATCACAAAAACTCAGTTGGCAGGTGCAGCAGGTAATCAAGAAGGCAAATGGAATGTTGGCCTTTATCGCGAGAGGGATGGAGTATAAAAGCAGGGAGGTCATGCTGCAACTATACACGGTACTGGTGAGGCCGCACCGAGAGTAGTGTGTACAATTTTGGTCCCCTTATTTAAGTAAGGATATATTAGCTTTGGAGGGGGTACAGAGAAGGTTCACCAGGTTGATTCTGGAGATGAGGGGGTTAGCTTATGAGGAGAGATTGACTAGACTGGGCTTGTACTCATTGGAGTTTAGAAGGTTGAGGGGTGATCTTATAGAGACATATAAGATAATGAAGGGGCTAGACAGGGTAGAAGCAGTGAGGTTATTTCCACTTACAATGGAAACAAGAACTAGAGGGCATAGCCTCAAAATACGGGAGAGTCAATTTAGAACAGAGTTGAGGAGGAACTTCTTCTCCCAGGGGGTAGTGAATCTTTGGAATTCTCTGCCCAATGAAGCAGTAGAGGCTACCTCGTTAAATGTGTTTATGTCACAGATAGATTGATTTTTAACCATTAAGGGAATTAAGAATTATGGGGAGTGTAGCGGGATCCCTCTTTTTAACTCCACTGGGCTTATTTTAGGTTTGGTTCTCCGTTACCCAAACCCCACCAATGCCCGAGTGATTCTCTCTCTCGCCAATGGAACAACGGCCACCTTGCGTCTACTTCACTAGAGTAGTGCTCCTAAGAGAGAGAAAAGGAAACTGCTGCCTATCCACTACCTGGCAGTCTTTCCTGAGTGGGCGGTTTCGAAGCGCCCAGGGTACCCTCAGTTCTAGACTCTGGAATTATGGTAAGGGATATTTAATATTGTGACTTGGTCAGAGATCGTTGGTGAGAAATTGAAAAGATCAAAATGGACTCCAATGGAAGTCAAAGATATATATATATATATATATATATATATATATTTGTTAAAACATCAAGGTCAATCACCAAACACCAGGAAAACAACACACAATGCCTTATGCTCTATGAGACTATAGCTATGGAAGGAATACTAAAATGGGCACGATGGAATGCTTACTTTACACAAGTTTACCAGTGTCTTAAACTATGAAAGGTGTATGCAAAAGCCCCCCCCCCTTTCCCCAAAGCCTCATCCACTATGATGATCTCGGGAACTTCGCGAATTACCGGAGGGTACTCACAATCCTAGTTTAAATTGCTCAGTGGGCTTCGGGCTGCGTGCTGGAGACGAACGAGAGGCAGCAACAGGAGAAGAGAGTGGAGAGTGCTGCTATGCTGGTCCAAAGAGAAAAGAGAGAGAGACCAGAGCTTGCTTGTCCCTTTTTAAAACCTGAACCAGTGATTCTCTCACACAAAAACAGTTTCTGATCATTGACAGTTTCGATTGACTGGGACAAAAGGGCCGACAGCCTTAATTGACATTTTAATGTCTTTTAAAGGTTCTCTGAGTCATCCTGATTGGAATCCCATCAGCGAGCTGAGTCATTGATGTTGTCTGTGGATGGAATGATCTCTGTTTTCATTGTCTTGCTGCTGGGCTATTTACTTCTTGTCTGCTGGTCACGGTTTCTCCTTTGTTTCCTGTTGATTAGATTATCCCTGTCTCGACCTTCTCGTTATTCCCAGCCTCTTGCATATTCATGTGGCCTGACAACCAGTCGGCCATTTTCCTTATCTCTGGGTTCATAGAATCATAGAAACCCTACAGTGCAGAAGGAGGCCATTCGGCCCATCGAGTCTGCACTGACCACAATCCCACCCAGGCCCTACCCCCACATATTTTACCCGCTAATCCCTCTAACCTACGCATCCCAGGACTCTAAGGGGCAATTTTTTTTAACCTGGCCAATCAACCTAACCCGCACATCTTTGGACTGTGGGAGGAAACCGGAGCACCCGGAGGAAACCCACGCAGACACGAGGAGAATGTGCAAACTCCACACAGACAGTGACCCGAGCCGGGAATCGAACCCGGGACCCTGGAGCTGTGAAGCAGCAGTGCTAACCACTGTGCTACCATGCCGCCCTCTTTAATCATGGAGGATTTAATCATGGGTTCTTTAATCATGGAGGATTTGCCCTAAAACTTACAGGAGCGGGCAGGTAAGTGGAACTGAACCCACTATCAGATCAGCCATGAACTTATTGAATGGCGGAGCAGGCTTGAGGGGCTAGATGGCCTACTCCTGCTCCTATTTCTTATGTTCTTATGTAACCTCTCTGCATTCAGGAATTCTCTTCCTAATCCTTCCACCTTCTAAAAGCCTCAAAATCTACCTCACCATTGTTCACTCCTGATTCCTACTTGACCCTTTCGAGCCATGAAATCCCTACAGTGCATTAAGAAGCCAGCCGGCCCATCGAGTCTGTACTGACTTTCCAAAAGATCACCCTAGTCATGTCCTCCACCCTAGCCCCTTAACACTGCACATTTAGCACACATCAGTGTACACTAAGGAGCAATTTAGCATGACCAGTCCACCCAACCTGCACATGTGGGAGGAGCCCGGAGCACCCAGAAGAAAATCCCATGCGGACATGGAGACAACGTGCAACTCCACAGTTACCCCAAGGCCGGAATCAAACTTGGGTCCCTGCAACTGTGGGATAGCAGTGTTAACCACTGTGCAATTGTGCTGCCCTACTTGTTTCTGCCCAATACCTCATGAAGCACCTTGGAAGTTTTCTTCTGTTAATGGTGTCATACAAATGCAAATGGTTATTACTTCACGGTCAAACAAACCTATGATGGGATATGATGTTTGGTCACTTTTCAATATTCTACAGACACTGTAGCAAATAAACTCTCTTCACATATGTACTTTCCTTTCCCAGTGCAATTACAGTTTCCACAGGAAAACTTACCCTTCCTGAGATTGGAAAGGTTCCTGTTAGCATTTGAACCTAGGCTAACATTTTGGTGTAGTGCTGAGGGAATGCCACACATTTGGATGTGTCACTTATCATGTAAACTAGTCATGTAAACCAAACAATACCACAGCACTTTTTGTAGAGGATTAATGGGTTTTCCTGACCTCTTGGTCAGCATTCAGCCCTCAACCAACACCACCAAAAGACATAGCAGATAATTCATCTGTGTTGTTTTTGAGAGCTTGCTGTGTGCACATTGGATGCCAGGGCTTCCGGTAAAGCAACAGTAACTTAAAAATACAGTACATGACTATGAAGCATTTTGGGATGATTATGAAAGGTGGTACATAAGTGAATGTTTTCTTTTATGAGGATGAAGGATAAACCCTTTATCATTGCTATTGTAAACAGTAATTTCAGATGCCTGAATGATGGATGGATAACATTATGACAGATCTGCCTCCAAACTGCAAATTAGGTTTATGAAGGAAAACGATGAAATGAAAACAAATATTTGCAGCAGGTAATCTAGAGAAGTTCACTTAATTTACAAAATCATTTGCAGATCCTAATTTAATCCAGGATCTGCGTCGTGAAGTTTATTCATGCAGATAAATATTCACGTGAGCAGGGCAGAGGAATTAGACTCATTAGTCAGGGAGAAAACAGTCCACAGAACCTCTATAGGCTAAATGACCTATTTCTGTGACAAATTGGGGAATTCAGAGGAAATGAACAGACATTTAACAGCTCGGATCATTACGGAACAAAGGGAGGTCACTTTGGCCTAGAATTTGCCAGAGAATGCCCATTTGTTAAATTTCTTTTGTCACCTGCTCAAACATCTTTTGCTAAAATTGTGAGCTGATAACAGCATGAGAAGGGTGACAGGGCATCAGGAATCTTAATGAAGGAGGGGATCAACAATCTACCTTCCTAATTAATTATATTTAAGCACTGAGAAAGCACAGAACATGATGGAAAAAGAAATAGGGTGAATAAGTGTGGGTAAACTAGAACCAAATCAGATACGAGAGGTAAGAATGATTTGATTGAGAGAAAAGAGTTAGGAAGAAGAAGAAAATATAATTAAACAAACACTTTGAAAATTTCTGGTAATAATTTACTATCTGCAGGAATGAAACAACACCATTTAAATTGTCCCCTTTCTGGGCCAGAGAAATGAGTGGTATTACAGGAACAGAAATCTCATCATTAAGTGGGTCCTTACATCATTAAGTACCTAAATCTCTACAGCAGTTTAATTCATTTTAACAGCACAAATGCAGCCATTCACAGGCAGCTTGACAATGGGTTTTCACCAGGTTATATGGTGTGGAGGCACAAGTAGTCCAGCAACTTGTTATAATTTGCAACTCGTGTCCATCCCTTCCTTACACAAATTACTAGGATATTAACACGTTAATAATGCTATGCGCATTACATTAAGTACAATTTACAACAAGTTATAAGCGACTTTATGAAGCATTATAGAAATCCCTCAAAACTGAGTTTTTGTGAAAATAACTGGAATTCTCCATTGCAGAATTTTGACCTTTTGGATGGTGGTGTACAGGACACCCTCTCTGCAATTCCCAGAGATACAATCTGTTATGCTTGTAAACATATTTGATGTCTCCTGCATTAAACAACAAACATTGCCAATGACATGCAGAGTGTTTGGAGTGTAACTAAGAGTGACACAGCTTACCTCTGCCTTCAGTCTGTCCTTGTAATCAGTCTAATCAACCTAGACCCAAATGTGGATAAAGCACGCATAGTGTTTCGCTTGGGAATTTTTTTTCAGTGGAGACGTGACTAAAGCCAACCTTCCTCTGGAAGCTTTCACAACTTAATATGAGGGAAATTCACTTGCTTCTAAATGGACGCTCCTGACACCAATGTATAATCTCAAACATTGCTGCACAAACTCAGAGTGGCCACCTGATATAAGGAATGCTGTCTTAGTCCCATCTCTCTAACTTTCTCCTCCTACTTGGTCAGTTTGGTTCAATACAACCATGTTGACAATGGTATGTTCTGTAACAGAAAGAAGTCTCACAACACCAGGTTAAAGTCTAACAGGTTTATTTGGTGCCACAAGCTTTCAGAGCGCTGCTCCTTCATCAAGTGAGTGGGAGTTCTGTTCACAAACAGGGCATATAAAGACACAAACTCAATTTACAAAATAATGGTTGGAATGCGAGTCTTTACAGGTAATCAAGTCTTAAAGGTACAGACAATATGAATAGAGAGAGGGTTAAGCACAGGTTAAAGGGATGTGTATTGTCTCCAGACAGGACAGTTAGTGAGATTTTGCAAGTCCAGGCAAGTTGTGGGGGTTACAGATAGTGTGACATGAACCCAGATCCCGGTTGAGGCCGTCCTCATGTGTGCGGAACTTGGCTATCAGATTCTGCTCAGCGATGCTGCGTTGTCGTGTGTCGTGAAGGCCGCCTTGGAGAACGCTTACCTGAAGATCAGAGGCTGAATGCCTGTGACCGCTGAAGTGCTCTCCAACAGGAAGAGAACAGTCTTGCCTGGTGATTGTCAAGCGGTGTTCATTCATCCGTCTGCATGGTCTCCCCAATGTACCATGACTCAGGACATCCTTTCCTGCAGCGTATCAGGTAGACAGCGTTGGCCGAGTTGCAAGTGTCTGTACCGTGTACCTGGTGGATGGTGTTCTCACGCGAAATGATACCATCCGTGTCGATGATCCAGCACGTCTTGCAGAGGTTGCTGTGGCAGGATTGTGTGATGTCGTGGTCACTGTTCTCCTGAAGGCTGGGTAGTTTGCTGCGGACAATGGTCTGCTTGAGGTTGTGCGGTTGTTTGAAGACAAGAAGTGGGGGTGTGGGGATAGCCTTGGCGAGATGTTCGTCTTCATCAATGACATGTTGAAGGCTCCGGAGAAGATGCCATAGCTTCTCCGCTTCGGGGAAGTACTGGACGACGAAGGGTCCAGTACTGGAAGACGAACATCTCGCCAAGGCCATCCCCACACCCCCACTTCTTGCCTTCAAACAACTGCACAACCTCAAACAGACCATTGTTCACAGCAAACTACCCAGCCTTCAGGAGAACAGTGACCACGACACCACATAACCCTGCCACAGCAACCTCTGCAAGACATGCCAGATCATCGACATGGATGCCATCATCTCACGTGAGAACACTATCCACCAGGTACACGGTACATACTCTTGCAACTCAGCCAACGTTGTCTATCTGATATGCTGCAGGAAAGGATGTCCTGAGTCATGGTACATTGGGGAGACCATGCAGATGCTACGACAATGGATGAATGAACACCGCTCAACAATCACCAAGCAAGAGTGTTCTCTTCCTGTTGGAGAACACTTCAGCAGTCACGGGCATTCAGCCTCTGATCTTCGGCTAAGTGTTCTCCAAGGCGGCCTTCACGACACACGACAACGCAGAATCGCTGAGCAGAAACTGATAGCCAAGTTCCACACACATGAGTACGGCCTCAACCAGGATCTTGGGTTCATGTCACACTATCTGTAACCTAGTCTTGCCTAGTCTTGCAAAATCTCACTAACTGTCCTGGCTGGAGACAATACACATCTCTTTAGCCTGTGCTTAACCCTCTCTCCATTCACATTGTCCGTACCTTTAAGACTTGATTACCTGTAAAGACTCGCATTCCAACCATTATTTTGTAAATTGAGTTTGTGTCTTTATACGCCCTGTTGTGAACAGCGCTCCCACTCACCTGATGAAAGAGCAGCGCTCTGAAAGCTTGTGGCTTGTGCTACCAAATAAACCTGTTGGACTTTAACCTGGTGTTGTGAGACTTCTTACTGTGCTTACCCCAATCCAACGCCGGCATCTCCACATCATGTTCTGTAACCTCAGAGACGCCTCCTGGAGGATGAAACAGTGAATAACTGAAAGGCCATAAAGCCCATTTTGCACTGGAAAGGTTAAAGATAAATTTCAAATGTCTTACACCTGCCAACTTCTCAAGCTAGCATCACTATTTCAGCTGTTGGCTTATCATTTCCAAGAAATAAATCATTTTGTCACTGTAATTTGATCTCTTCTATATGAGCCACTCACTAAAGGTCATCGGAAAGCTCTTAAGGTTAATCAGATGCTATTTTTTCTAACTGTTGGTTAAGCACAAAATGTTGAGGCAAAAATGTTTAAAGATGGTTTCTAAGAGTCACAGTTACAGGGCCTGTTTATTAAGCATTTTAAGATGCAAGAAGTTGGGGAGGGATCTTGTGATGCAGTGGGTAGCATCCTTACCCTTTGGGTCAGAAGCTCCAGGTTCAAGAAGTCCCTGCAATGAGACAGATAGGGAGAGTGTACATGGGACTCTTACCAGTTCAGATGGTGATGAGGTATGGCATGAGTGGGAGCTAGAGTGAGGAGCATAGCAGCTAGTGGGGGGTGGGGGACATGGGGATTGTGGAGGGGGGTGAAGACGGCCTTGTGATAGATGTTGGCAACCTGTGAGGTGGCTGGATGAGAGATCAACTTGGAGAGGTGTGTGAGGGGGTCTAGAGGGAGAGTGGAGGAGGCACACTTACCCTGATGATCATTCATCTTCTTGTGGCACTGTTGCCCCATCCTCTTCTGTAGTGAGCTAACACTCACTAAGACTGCCACAGCCTCCCAGGCGAGGGTGGTCTTACATGTAGAGTTTGGCAACTTTAGACTATGACCTTTCTCATCCATCTTAAACCCCCTTTAAGTATTCCATATATGTATTGCCTCAATGCAACCACCCCCCCACACCACACCATCTGTCTTTGCTTCTTAAAGTTGCTACATTTTGTTGCAGTTTCTACATTCTCCCTCCTTTCAGTTCTGACAAAGAGTCAAAAGACTCGAAACGTTAACTCTGTCTCTCTTCTGATAGCTGCTGAGTTTTTCCAGCATCCTCTGTTCTTGTTACACACTCACTCTGCTTGGCAGCTGCTGAACACCTCAAACCTTTCTGCATGCTTGATCAAATCCCATCTTTCTCCGGGTGTCAGGGCAGTTTAAAATATCTCAAAAATACAATTGCAAATATCAATGCTGATAGATGTTTAAGATGATCTGAAGATTTTTCCTTAAAAAAAATCCTGGAGTTCTGCACCTTCATGGTAGTGATCAAACTCACCAAATTTGGGTGGAGACATTCCTGGGAGGATTGTGGATCATGTGACATCCTGTCCATGTGATGTCTGATCACATGATTTGTTTTACAAATGTTGCATTTACCTGGAATAGGTTGGGTTCTTTGCAAGTGGAGCTTGCCAGTGAGTGGGTAATTAACAATAAGATTCAACTATATAACCAAATGTAATATGATTTTGTACTGATAGTTGATACATTACTAGTGATAAGATGTCTATTGCTCCATCATCCAACTAATAATAATTCTACAACTCCCCGAATAGTCACTCTGAAAATGTAGCCGGAGTCCTCCTGTATTGTGCTGGTTTTATTTCCTCAGTCAATGGCCCTTTCACCAGGTCTGGTATCTCTCTATCTCCTTACATTTTGTTTTGTTTAAAGGTAATAGCTCTGAATTGAGAACTTCAGTCAGAGCTGATCAGTATTTGGACTTCATGTATTGAAACTGGGTGGCACAGCCCAACCTGAACTAAACTTGATCGAGGAAGGAGTCCTCTCATAAAATTATAGAAATAACAACTCTTGCCTGGGAGGCTGTGGCAGTCTTAGTGAGTGTTAGCTCACTACAGAAGAGGATGGGGCAACAGTGCCACAAGAAGATGAATGCTAATCTGGTACTGGTGTTCTCTCCTATCTTTTTATATTTCTCCTTTTCAAATATTTATTCCACTCATTTTGCAATTTAGGATTAATCTCTATCTCAACAGTCACCTCTGGTGAGGTATCTCATGGTCTAATTATACTCGGTTCAACAAGCTTTCTCCTCTTTATCCCTCTCCCACCACTCTGGTTTTTGTCCCATCGTTACCCATTCTCCCATCAGTAAGAACAACTTTTCAGTTCCTAACCAGAGTAGGAAGGTAAAGTCCTGAGTTTGCACTAACCTTTTTACTGGCAACGTCTCTCTTAGTGCTGTTTCCATTTATTACCTTGGTATCTTGTTCCTGGCTCTGGTTCCGTGCAACTACTCCTGTCAGTCCCCCTCTCTCCTGTGCCCCTGTTCTCTAGTTGTCCTCCCCTGAGCTGCACTCTCCAGTCACCCTCTCCCTTTGAGTCTCCAGTCTATCCCGACCACGTTTTGAATCTTCTGCGTTCCACCCCCCTCCCCCCCTGTTATCTGGTGTCTGTCTCCCCTGGAGCCCTCATTCTCCAGTGGCATTGTTCCCTGCAAGCCCCCATTTTCCAGTATCCTAAATGCAGGCATTCTTCTAATTTGTATTATTCACTTAATTCTTTCAATCTTCTTCCTCAGTGAAACGGTAGAAGGATGGCGTCATTGTTTCGAAGTGAGGAGATGTGCCTGACACAGCTTTTTCTGCAGGTTGAGGCTGCCTATTGCTGCATCTCTGAGCTGGGAGAGCTTGGTTTTATGCAGTTTCGAGATGTAAGTAAAAGTTGGCAGACTTTTCAAAATGTATTTCTAAATATGAACGAGGCCAGCATTTATTGCCCATCCTTCTTTACCCTTAAAGGTGCTGGTGGTGAGTTACCTTTTTAAACTGCGGCAGTCCATGTGCTATTAGAGAGGGAGTTCCAAGATACTTACAAAGGACGATAAAGGAACACTCTTTTGTGTTCAAGTCAGAATGGGTATGTGGAGGTAATTCCCAAGCAAATGCCCTTCTAACTGATGTAGGTCATGGGGTTGGAAGGTACCGTCAGCATTCATGTGCTAATTTTAAATCTTCTCCCAAAGCACTAGTTATCCTGCCTGGAAGAATGAGGTTGCATAGTGATTAATACTGCTGCTTCACAGCACCAGGGACATGGGTTCAATTCTGGACTTGGGTGACTGTCTGTGTGGACTTTGCACATTCTCCTTGTGTCTGCTTGGGTTTCCTCCGGGTGCTCCAGTTTCCTCCCACACTCCAAAGATGTGCGGGTTAGGTGGATTGGCCATGCTAAATTGCCCCTTGGGGTCAGGGGGACTAGCAGGCTAAATGTATGGGGTTATGGGGATAGGGCCTGGGTGGGATTGTTGTTGGTACAGACTCGATGGGCCAAATGGCCTCCTTCTGCACTCTAGGGATTCTATGATTTTACATTAGCCTGAATTCTGTGCAAACACAACATATTCATCTTAAACCCATTCTTCCTGTCACAAAGCTGCTCCCATTATTCCAAGAATCTGGAGTCTTTCCTGCACACTTTTTATTTGTTCATGGGATGAGAGAGTTGCTGGCTAGACCAGCATTTATTGCCCATCCTTGAGGGCAATTAAGAGTCAACCACATTGCTGTGGGTCTGGAGTCACATGTAGGCCAGGCCAGGTAAGAATGATAGTTTTCCTTCCCTAAAGAGCATTATTGAACCAGATGGGCATTTTAGAACAATTGATAATGGCATCATTGGACTTTTGATTTCAGATTTTTTATTAAATTCACATTTCACCATCTGCCATGGTGGGATTTGAACCAGGGATGACAATCCAGTTTGTTGGCATCTTCTGGAAAGAGCACATTATGTCTAATAACCTGCTGTGCGCACACTGACCCCACAAGAACAAATCACTCAACTTCTTAATGAAAAACTGGGAGAGATGTTGGTGAGAACTTAATGGTACCCCTGCAAGAGTCAGAGCCTTTCACAAGGAAAGGCAGAAATGCTCCAGGAAAGATGTTAATTGAATGAAAAAAGATTACTGTGTCGCAAATTACATTATATGTCATCACCAAAAAGAAAAGTTTGGGCCTTTCTCCCAGAAACAACAAATGCAACTCTTGTCAAAGATTGGGAGGGCTCAGCAAATCTCATTTGCCAAAGGCTGTCGTACTGTGGAGAAACCAAACCAGGCACAAGCAGAAACAAAAAACACTAAACGGGGCATTATTCAAACAGGGGTTAGCTTGTTTTGTCTGTAAAGATGGGACAAGAGCCATATACAGTGAAATTTAAACCCAGCCCCAACATCGAACCAACCTTGGTTTATGTAGTTGGCTGCAGCTTCATGTGCAGATGGATCTGACCTGAAGTTCACTCGTACTCCTGTATATCTCTTCCCTTACCATCATTTTTGCAGTGCTGTTTCTGATACCAAAAACATTGGGGGAAATATGAAGCAAACTGAACAACAACAATCTCGAGGGAAGCATCAAGGTGCCAGGACAAGGGAAATCAGAGAGGCGGCACAATTTTCTGCTGAAGGATAAGGCACAGAAGCTGAGGAGCCACGAAAGAACCAATGACATATAAAGGAAACAGTCCTGTGGTTAAAGTTGAAAGGAGCGAGGGAGGAAGTTACAAAGTAAGACTTCAAAAAGTCTCTGAATTACTCCCAGTGCCGCCCTCGAGTGAGAGTAAAAATAGGAGAATATGGAAGGTCAATTTATGATTACGGACCATTGGGGGGGGGCAGTGACATAGTGGTATTGTTGCTGGATTAGTCATCCAGAGACCCAGTGTAATACTGAGAGGACCTGGGTTCAAATCCCACCATGGCAGATGGTGAAATTTGAATCCAATAAAAGTCTGGATTTAAAAGTTTAATGATGACCATGGAGCCATTGTTGATTGTCGTAAAAACCCATCTGGCTCGTTAATGTCCTTTAGGGAAGGAAATCAGCCGTCCTTGCCTAGTCTGGCCAATGTATGACCCCAGACACACAGTAATGTGGTTGACTCTTAAATGCCCTTTGAAATGACCCAGCAAGCCATTCAGTTCAATGGCAATTAGGAATGGGCAATAAATGCTGTCCCAGCCAGTGATACCCACATCCCATGAATGAATTTTTAAAAGATAATTAGAATAGTGTCATGGGGTCATAGTGTGTGCTTGGAACACCAGCTTCATGAGCACTGCACACCAGGGTGGTGGAGTTAAGAACTTCCCATGTTTACAAGAAGTGATAGTGGAAAGTGATACTTTTGTATGTCTTTTTTCACAGCTGAATGCAAGTGTCAATTCATTCCAGCGGAAATTTGTGAATGAAATTAGACGTTGTGAAGTGATGGAGAGAATCCTTCGTAAGTGTGCAAATGATCGATAGAGTTTTTTGTGTGTACAAATAGTTAACACAATAGAGAGAAGATCCTGTAAACAAAAATTTCCTAAATCTCTGTTTGTGATGAAAGGTAGACAGCACCATGCAAAATAATGACAAATCCAACTTGCAGATTTGTGAACATTTTCACACTGATTTACATATTCTTTCTCAGCATTGCAGATAGTTATCACTGAAAGGCATCTCCATAGATTTCAGCCTTTGAGTTGACTTGTCTTAGTTTGCCTCAATTTCACTTGAGGTTTACAAAATTAAGAGGTGTGGATAGAAAAGATAGTCGGAGTCTTTTTCCCAGGGTAGAAATATCACTTACTAGGGGACATAGGTTTAAGGTAAAAGTGGGAAAGTTTAAAGGAGATGTGAAAGGCAAGTTTTTTTACGCAGAGGGTGATAAGTGCCTGGAATGCAATGCCAGAGTAGGTGGCAGAAGCAGACGCAATAGCAATGTTTGAGGCATCTTGACAGATACATGAACAGGCAGGAATATAAAGGCAAAAGGTCTTTAATTTAGAAAGGCGTCATATGTCGGCGCATGCTTGGTGGGCCAAAGGGCCTGTTCCTGTGCTGTACTGTTCTTTTGGAATCAGAACGCTTTTAGTGGTTTTTGGGGTGGTGCGAGGTGGGTAACCCACTGCTTCCACTTCATTAAGTCTGGGACAGGTTGGCCTTCTTGTCTGGATGCTAATTGAGAACCCATCCTACCTTATTTCAACTGCGGCCTGTTGGGGCCTGGGTCCCTTGGTGAGCCGAGACCTCTCCCTGTTTGCTTTACTGGCAGCATTTGCCACTCCCAGTGTCACTACCGGCAGTGGAGAGTTTTTGACCTCTGACAGACCAGCAGCCTTTGGTGTACACAATTTCCAACCCCTGGGGAGGGCCCAACAAGACCAGTTAAGTGCCTGATGAGCAGTTGATTTCTCTGGGTCTTCCACAATAGAGATGACATGGGACCCCAGTCACTGAGAGTAAATTCTGCTCAGAATCCTACCAAGTATCCAAAAACACAACCTAGGACTGGAGTTCCTTTTTGTGGGAAGTACTGTCCTTCCAATGAGATCTTAAACATTAAAACCTACTGATGTAAACTGAAAAACAGTGAGATCTCCAAGTGCCCTGACTGACATTTTTCCTTTAACCTAATTTTATTCCTATATTGTGGATGTGGAAAAGATTGAAAGGGTGCAGAGGAGATTTACAAGGATGTTGCCTGGATTGAGTGGCATGCCTTATGAGGATAGGCTGAGGGAGCTCGGTCTTTTCTCCTTGGAGAGACGAAGGATGAGAGGAGACCTAATAGAGGTGTATAAGATGTTGAGAGGCATAGATCGGGTGGACTCTCAGAGGCTTTTTCCCAGGATGGAAATGGCTGCTACGAGAGGACACAGGTTTAAGGTGCTGGGGGGTAGGTACAGGGGAGATGTTAGGGGGAGGTTTTTCACACACAGGGTGGTGGGCGAGTGGAATCGGCTGCCGTCAGTGGTGGTGGAGGCAAACTTGATAGGGTCTTTTAAGAGACTCCTGGATGAGTACATGGGACTTAATAGGATGGAGGGTTATAGGTAGGCCTAAAAGGTATGGTGGATATGTTCGGCACAACTTGTGGGGCCGAAGGGCCTGTTTTGTGCTGTAGTTTTCTATGTTTCTATTTAAAAAGAGAGATTAAACAAGTCCAGAAACTAAAGACCAGTGATCTTAAAGTTGGTGGTAGGAAAGACAATCTTTACTTGGACGTAATAGAAACACATCCAGATACTAAAATATATATGGAAAAGTCAACATTGGTTTCAAAAGGGAAGCTCATGCTTGACAAACTTTGTAGAATTCTTTGAGGGAATAAAGAATAGACAGGAGTAATACAGTAGATATAAAAGATTTGGATTTTCAAAAGGCCTTCAATAAGGTACTGTTTAGTAGATTCGTGACTAACGTCAAAGTTTGTGGAGTCAGGATAAGTAGCAGAATGATTAGCAAGCTGGTTGCAAAATTGAAGATTGACTTAGAGATAGTTATTCAGACTGTCCGAAAGTGACAAGTGGTGCTCCACAGGGATTGGTGTGGACACCATTGTTGTTCACCACTCGGGAATCAGAAAAACCATTTTAAAATTTGCAAATGACACCAAATTTAGAAGTGCATTAAATAGAGGAAAACTGACAAAACAACACTTTTCCAAAATGGATGTGTAAACAGTGAATTAATTTCAATCTAAATAAATGTGGGGTGGTGTATTTTGGTAAGGAATATAAAGAGACCTCCATGCACAATAAGAGCTAGCAAAGAGATCTAGAGTACACACTTCATTAAATACAAATTAATAAGGCAATAGAAATGCAAACAAGGCACTGGAGTTCATTCTGGAGGAATAGAATAGATGAGCAGAGAGGTTATAAAACAGTACAGTACTAGTTCACATGTTACAGAAATTAATATAGAGGCACTTGCAAAGAAGATGAAAAAAGATTTACAAGAATGACACCAGAATAAGAGTGAGTAAAGATAGAACAGACCGGGTTTTTGTCTCTAAAAGAGAGACTGATGGATGAACTAACTGAGGTTTTAATGGGGCTTGATAGGGCTGATACC
Source organism: Mustelus asterias (assembly GCF_964213995.1). NCBI lineage: Eukaryota > Metazoa > Chordata > Chondrichthyes > Carcharhiniformes > Triakidae > Mustelus > Mustelus asterias. The sequence goes on along the minus strand of NC_135809.1, from coordinate 58,110,038 downwards.
ACTTGCGGGAAGTCTGAGGCTAGTGGCCATAAATGTAAGACACTCGCCTTTAAATCCAATAAGCAATTCAGGGAAATCCTCTTTACCCAGATGTGCAGCATACATTTAGCATAGACCAGTTGAGCCAAATGACCTGTTCCATGTTGCCTGTTGTATGTTTGAGACCAGAGCCATTAAGAAGCAGATTAATCTCACAGCTGATGGTACACTGTTCCAGAATGGCTGTTACATTCGTCAACCATCACTGGACTTCACAACAAATTCTCTGAGAAGTACTTTGTAATGTTTTGACATTTGATGTGAATATGAGATATCTTGTAACCCAAAATAAGCTGTCCCAGTATGATTGGATGTAAGAAAACCATGGAAAACTGAACCTCGGGATAGATTGAAACAGGAGATGGGCAAAGCGAGAATCAAGTATATTACAGTGAGGAAAAAATGCAGCAATCCACAGTTGAATGGAGGCATGCGATTAAATTTGTAGTGACAGAAAATAGTGTTTTTGCATTTAGAATCATAGAATAGTTAGAGCACAGAAGGAGACTATTCAGCCTACCATATCTGTGCCAGTTCTCTGCAAGAGCAAATTATAGTCTCAAACCCTATCCTTTCCCTGTAACCATGCAATTTATTTTCTCATCATGTGATTATCCAATTCTCCTGTGAAAGCCATAATTAAATCTGCCTCCACCACATACTCAAGTAGTACATTCAAGATCCTAAATTTTCTGTGCAAGAAACTCCAAGTTACCTTTAGGTTTTTTGCAGTTAATCTTGCATCTTGTCCTCATCCTCTCTAAAGTCTTCATGTCCTTTCTAAAGTGCAGTGCCCAGAATTGTACACAATATTCCAGTTTCCAAATTTCACCCTTTATTTTAAATCACCTCTCATTCTTCCTATCAAAATGTGTCACATTGTACTTCTCTATATTAAATTTAATTAGTCACATGTCCATCCATTCATCCTGTCTATGTCCTCTTGACTTTTATCACTCCCCTCACAGTTCACAAAAGTTCCAAATTTTGTGTCATCTCCAAATTTTGAAATTGTGCCCTGTGCATTCAAGGCTAGGTTGTTAGGAAAGGTAGTGGTCTTCATACTGTATTGCCCCATGGAAATCCCACTGCATACGCTCCTCCAGTCTGAAAAGTGGTCATTTTCATTGCTGCTACTCGGTTTCCTGTCCTTCAGCAACTTTATATCCAATCTGCTATTGTCCCTTTGATTCCATAGACTTCAACTTTGCTGGCAAGCCTGTGACTTGGTACTTTATCATATGTCTTGTGGAAGTCCATGTACATTATCAGCAGCATAACCTTCTCAAACTCCTATTGCTTCAACCAAAAACTCAGTAAAGTTAGTTAAACATGATTTACCTTTAATAAATCTGTGCTGGCTTTCCTTAAATAAACCACATTTATTGATGTAATGGTTATTTTTGCCCAAGATGATCATTTCTAAAAGCTTTCCCACCAGCGAGGTTAAGCTGACTGGCCTGTTGTTGTTGAAAAAACAGTGCAAGGATAAACAAGGATTTAATATTTGCAATTCTCCAGTCCTTTGGCACTACCCTTGCATCTTAAGAGGATTTAAAAATTATGGTTAATGCCTCTGCAATCTTCTGCTTGTTTCCTCTAGTATTCTCAGACATACCCTATCTGGTCCTGGTGACTTATCAACTTTAAGTGAAGCCACTTTTCCAGTACCTTCTGTATTAATTTTAGCCCATCCAATATCACAACTGCCTCCTTTTCACCAGACTTTAGCAGAATCATCTTCCTTGGCAAACATGGATGCTGAATATTCATTCAGTACCCCAGCCAATCCCTCGGTCACTATGGTGAAAATCTTTAGGATGGTGGGGTTTCCCTTTCCACCATCAGAGGAGTTGGTGGTGAACCCATCTTTGCTGATGCTGTCTGTCCCATGGCCATGTGACGCTCCAACAGGCATTAATTGACCAGAGGTGGGACTTCTGCCTTCCTTCTGGAGGGAGTCCTGCCTCCGAGAGCAGCCGGCCAATTTGATTGTGTACCTTTGTCTAGTCCCTACAGCACCAGAAGCTGCAGTGGACAGGACTGGAACTGCAATTAGTGCCCAGAGTCTAAGTCACGGGATTCTATCTTTTTGGTCATCGGCAAGCTCTGTCTTTGCTTGTCCTACATTTCCTCATGAGAATATACCTAGACTGTTCACGCCTTCAACTGTTGCACATTGTCCCATTACAGCTTTTCCTGTCGATCTCTGATTCCTCTTTACTTGGGCCATAGAACCACTGAGTCCTTAGAGTGCAGATGGAGGCCATTGGGCCCACCACGTCTGCACTGACTCTCCGAAAAAGCATTTTACCCAGGCCCACTCCCATGCATTTACCATGCCTATTCCACCTAACCTACACACCTTTGGACAGCAAGGGACAATTTAGAATGGCCAATCCACCTAACCTGCACATCTGGGAATGGAGGGATACAAACGATTGGTCTAGTTGGACCAAGGAGCGGCACAGGCTTGGAGGGCCGAAGGGCCTGTTTCCTGTGCTGTACTGTTCTTTGTTCTTTGTTTGTTCTTTGTTTGTTCTTTGTTCTTTGGAGTGCTCTATTCTCTCCCTACTGAAATTGACCCACTTCCAAACTAAGTTTTTTACTGTAAATTGCTCCTTGTCCTTTTCCATAGGTGGAAACCTTTTATGATGGTTTCCGAAATGTCCTTTTACTGAACCTTGATCTCCTTGACTCGGTTCATTGCCCAGAACACATTTAACAATGCATCCTTCCTCCTTGTGGCATTACTGAACCAGAAAATTATTCAGAATACACTTCAGTAACTGTTCCCTCCTCTCTGTCTTTTACATTATTACTATCTGTATTAATATTAGAATAATTAAAATCTCCTGTTATCACTACTCTAGCTTTTGCACATCTCTGCAATTTTCTTGCTGATTTGCTCTCAACATCTTTCCCTGTAGTTGCTGGTGTACAGAATTCTGTAAGAGTTTTAACAACACCAGGTTAAAGTCCAACAGGTTTATTTGGTAGCAAATGCCACAAGCTTTCGGAGCGCTGCCCCTTCGTCAGATGGAGTGGATATCTGCTCTCAAACAGGGCATACAGAGACACAAAATCAAGTTACAGAATACTGATTAGATTGCGAATCTCTACAGCCAACCAGGTCTTAAAGATACAGACAATGTGGGTGGAGGGAGCGTTAAGCACAGGTTAAAGAGATGTGTGTTGTCTCCAGACAGGACAGCCAGTGAGATTCTGCAAGTTCAGGAGGCAAGCTGTGGGGGTTACTGATAGCGTCCACATCATGACTACCATCATACAGAATTCTCCCAGTCGATATAGTGACTGGAATTCTCCGGCCCCCCCATCAACGGGTTTCTCGGCAGCGAGAGGTGGCGTGCCATCACTGGCGGTGGGATCTTCTGCTCCCACCACTGTCAATGGCATTTCCCATTGTAGCTACCTCACACCACCAAGGTACCCATAGCTGTGTTGTGCTGCTGCTGGGACCAGAGAATCAGCCATTAGCAAACAGCTGGAGAATTCAGGCCAATATCTCTATTGTTTCCTAACCATGTCCAAATAGATTCTGACATTGACCTATGTAGACACCCAATCTCTAATACTGGAATATTTGGGAAACCCTGAAATCCCTGCCTAAAAGCACTATGGATGTACCTATACCACATGGATTTGAGTTCAAGAAGGTTGCTCACCACCACTTTCTCGAGGGCAATTAGGCATTGGCAATATATGCTGGTATAGCCAGCGATGCCCACATCCCATGAATGAAGAAAAAAAAATTGCTCCTTGGTCTCCTCCTTGCTTTCCTTCAGTGTCTTTCCTGAACACCTTGTATCCAGGAATTTTTAGTGTCTGCTCCTGCCTTTTAATTGAGCAAGACCCCCTTATCACTTCAACATCACATTCCAATATGGTTATGTGTTCCTGCAGCTCACTAACCTTATCTCACACACTTTGTCCATTAATATAGTAGGAAACAGTAAACAAAAATAGAAGCCAAGTCAAATACAAAAGCAATAAAAAGTTGCATGAATAGAAAATCTAAGAATTAGAAAAGCAAAATAATCTATAAAAGTCCAATAAAAAGGTATTAGGTATAGCACAGCTATCAATACAGGGCTAGGACTTCAAGGCGATGTAGCAGACTTTAGTTTAAGTATACCTGGATTTGCAAAGTCATTTAAGTGCCTTGGGCAAGATAATGGCATATGGAATTAAGAAAATTGTTGCCGCGTAGTCAGATGTCTGGAGGGCACAGAGCAAAGTGTGGGAGTTAAAGAAAGTTTCTCGCATGAAATTTCTTGGAATGTACAGCACAAAAACAGGCCAATCCAGTCCGACTGGTTAGTGCTGGTATTTGTACTTCACCCCATCCCCATTCTAAGTGTTTCTTTCTGACCTGAAACACCCCTATATCTCTCTCTTCCCTTTTCCCTCCTGTATGCAGCACAGCACACCATTTGCACGTGGCAGCAAGTTTTGTGTTCCCAAGTCTCTATATTAAGAAATTCCTCCTAAATTCTTCCTCATTGACTATCTTATATTTATGCTCCTTGTTTCTTCACCCATGTGGAAAAAGTTTCTTCACATCCATCCTATGAACGTCTTTGTAATTTTATGGTCTCTGTTGGGTCCTTTCTTCACTTTCTATTTCCTGAGAAAAGAATCTTTCCTGATTGTTGCATCCTCTCAATTTTGATAATATCCTTGTAATTCTTTTCTGCACTTTTCCAGTGTTTCAATATCTTATTGACAGTATGGAGATCAAAACTGCACACAGTTAACCAAGGTTTTATAGAAATTTAACATTACATTCTTCCAGAAGTGAACCCGAGGACTTTGTTTGAATTTGTTATTGTCTTATGAACTTGTGTTGCTACTTTTTAGATAACTATGGAGTAGTATTTCCTGGTCTCTCTGCTTCTCTAACCAATTTATTTCATTTAATACCCAAAATAAACACAGCAAAGTGCCTCATTCCCCCTACCACAATGAACCCATCTCACGCATCTCTGTATTGAACTGAATAGGTCATATTGTTTATGTTTTCTCTTCCTGGTCCTCAGCATTAGCTGTACACCCAATTTAGCATCATCTGCAAGTTTTGACACCATTGTGCCAATTTTTGATTCAAAATTATTTATGTATACGGTGTGGAATTGGAGCGCTGTGAGACCCCAGTTCCAATTTTTTATTGGACTGAGAAACTACCCTTAACTCCTACACTCTACCATCTATGTTGTAAGCCACCTTTTAATCCATCCTGATAGCTGGCTTCTGATTTCACCTTCTGCCCTGAGTCTCCTGTGTACTACCTTATCGAGAGTTTTCCGAATGTCCATGTATATCATATTCACTATATCATCCTGCTCTACTCTTAGCTAATTCATCCAAGCATTCAGAATGTTTGGTCAAATATAAACCTTCCTTTTTTGTCGGCAATTTTTTAATATCTTGAACTGTAAGTGTAGTTCTCCCCTGACACCGCCCTCACCCCCTATCCCAGAACATCATAGGAAGATGCTTTGTAGTAATGGTTACATATGAATTTGCCTGACCAAAATTAGATTCTAAAATTTCTATTGATTGTGCCTATTGATATTGTTTGGATTTGGATTTACTACAGAAGATTTGATAGACCACTGGTCACCACTTGTTCTTTATTTTCCTTACCTTTATGTTGAATTGGGTTTGTAGGATTCCTGGAGACTGAAATGGAAAGGGATGAGATTGTTGTCCAAGATGACGGAGAGAATCCTCAGGCTCCTCTTCCCAAAGATATGATTGACCTGGAGGTAAGGAGGGAAATCTTGTGGAGTCCAGATTATCATTGCACGTTCAACCTAGGGGTTATAGTGATTCTTGGGTTCAAATCTAGAATTATGAAAGCAAAGTTCCCTCTTAGCTGGCTGGAAGGGTTGTATGTAAAACAAATTAGGGTTGACACAACCCAAGTCCCAGTGGGTGCAGACTCAGTGCATTTAACTGTGGAGAATTGGATATAATGGCAGTCTCACTCAGAGTGGTGCTGGATGGTTGTTATAGAATGTGGATAAGCTAACAGAAATGTGGGCGTGGTCTTCTCAGGTGATGGGACATGGCTAACTTGTATTGTGGAGCATTACTCTCTCTCTGTCTATGGCTTGAATACCCCCACTATGTGACAGCGGAGCTCCATTCTTGAGCGTCAATGTTCCTTCATCTTGATACTGAACCTGATGTGATCTTCTTACTTGAATCCGTGCCATTAATGATGATGTGCTGCTATCCAAGTCTTGTGGCTTTGATTTATGTTCCAGAACTGTGATCTCTTGCTCTAATTTTGATTGCTTAAAGAATTTTCCAATTTCTACCCCCAACCCCAAATTACCTGAGTTTCCACTTGCTTTTTGTGCCTCTCTCAAGAGGTTGCATGGTTGTGGATGGGGAATGTATGTGTGTGTTCACAAATGTGTGGGTCGGACTAGATGAACCAGTAGATTTTTTTTTGTCTGGCATTTTCCTACCTTCACTGGCAAGCGTGTTCCCTTTAAAGGAGCATTGTTATTTGGAATTTTACTTGAGTTCAGTCTTAGAAGAACCTACTCTAAAATTCTTATTTTGGACTGCACTTCCTGCATCTGTCGCAGTGCAAATTTTATTGTATAAGTCCACTAAATCTCAGGATGTTACAGCAAGTCCACATGACAAAAAAAAACAAAGGTGGGTTAATGTTTGGGTAAAGGCTTGTCTGTTACAATTTAAGCTCCTCACCCAGTATTATTAACCCATGTTCACAGTAATAAGACCGTTTCATGAGCTGATTCTTGATCCCATGAACTATAAAACTCATCCTTCTGCATGCCATCAAGAAGATGGCAGGTATATGACCAACAGTTACCCTTTACTGTAGAACACTGCACTAGAAATTATACAGGTTGTCCATTACATTCCATCCAGATCACTCGGACTGAAACTATATTTGTTTACAAACGTGATGATTACACAGAAGTGGCAAACACATGTAGCAAGTAGTTATACAATACTTCACTTCCACAGTACTTATCTTCCCAAAGAAATTCTAAGGGGGTGATCTTAAAAAAAGATTCTAAATGCTGAACGAGCATGACAATGGGAGAGAATCGCGCCAATCTTTCGGGTGAGCTCCCAGATGCAATAGTGCGGCACTTTAAAAAGAGCCCAGATGTGATTCTCGCCAGTAAGGGAAGGGGGTGGAGTCTCTTTTCACCGGGAAGCTGGCTGCTGAGTTCCAGGGACGCCATTGTGTGGGTGCCCCCATCTCCCAGTGCACTGTGTACGCAGTATACTGAGAGATCTGTCATGCTGCCCTGGCTGATCACCAGCTCTGCCCCCCACAGCCGATGCAGAGTAGTCCCCTTCTTCCTTCCGTCTGTCTGCTTCAGGCACCCTTGACATTGCCAGGCACTGCCCAGCCTTCCCCCCTGACCACCTGGGGGGCTCAACAGCCTCCGGTCCCACCAGTGAGTCCATCGCATCTGGTCCCCTTTGGTGGGGACCATACATGAACCTTGCTGGTGTGAACATTGACCGATGAGTAGGTAAGGGCAAGTGAGCCCTGAGAATAACATCCAGGACTCTGGGCGGCACAGTGGCTAGCACTGCTGCCTCAGTGCCAGGGATCCGGGCTCAATTCACGACTTGGGTCACTGCCTGTGTGGAGTTTGCACGTTCTCCCAGTGTCTGCAAGGGTTTCCTCTGGGTGCTCCGGTTTCCTCCCACAGTCCAAAGATGTGGGGATTAGGTGGATTGGCCATGCCAAATTGCTCCTTAGTATCAGGGGGACTAGCTAGGGTAAATGATTGGGATTATGGGGATAGGGGCTGGGTGGGATTGTGATCGGTGTAGACTCGATGGGCCGAATGGTGGCCTCCTGCACTGTAGGATCCTATGATTCACTAATTATATCTAAATGAGATTCAGAATATTAAAATCAGCTTCATGGGATGAGTTGGTAAGATAGCCCCCTAAGTGTCATAAAAGTATGAAAATGGGAGTGTTCTACACCAGTTTTTTGGGATGGGTGTGGTACTGAAATCTTCTCACACATGGTCAGTTTTTCTGACAGCAGGAAAATTTGCCCTGATAAAAGGAGGCAGAGGAGCATAAGTGCAACAGTGAAGACTGCTCGGGACGCCATGGCACAGGATGCCCTGATTTCTCAGTGAATTGCGAAAGCCCCTTCCAACCCCTCCCATGCACATCGGACCTGTTCTCTCCCCTCACACCCCCTCCACCTCTCCCCCCCCCCCCCCCCCCCCCCCCACAAACCCATCATCGGCGGCATGTTCTCCCCCTACACCAACACGGGTCGCCAACATCGGGACATGAGGACCCTTCTGATGAGTCCCCTGGCACAGTTATGGTGCCAACTGGGCACTGCCACAGTGCCAGATGGGCACTGGCACTGTCTAATAGGTACTGCTCGGCTATGCCCCTGACCACTGAGGGCTTGAATTGCCTCTGATCCCCCAGCGTGGCCATGATGCCTGGTCTATGTTGATGGAGCAGTGATTCTCACTGAATATATTTATATTGAATATATTCAATCCATGCAAATCGGCCTGCACCATTATTAGTTTTTACTAATGCTAATTTCGCTCAGTTCCTAATTCTTGCTAGTCCTTTGGTTCTTTACTATTTCTGGGAGGTTTTTATATCTTCCTCTGTGAAGTCAGGTACAAAGCCTTTGTTTAATTTATCTGCCATTTCCTTATTCCCCATCTTAATCCTCCAATCCAAGATCCCCTCTCACTAATGGTATCCTTATTAATAGTACAATCCCACCTCCTTTTCCTTTTTGCCCCTCCTTCCTAAATGTCAAAGACTCTTGAACATTCAGTTCCCAGCCTTGGTCACCCTGTAGTTGCGTGTCCATAATGGAAATTAGGCCATATTTGTTTACTCCTATTTATGCCGTCTTTGCTGCAAATGCTGTGTGCAATTTGATAGGGAGCCATTAATTTTGTCTTTATTATTTTGTAATCTCTAGTCTTTGGCTCATTCTTAAGTTGTAGACTCTGCCCCTTCCTGCCACACTGATTATCATTTCCTTCTTTCTCCCTTACTTTGTCCTCTAATTTTTCACAATAGCTCTTGTGTGATCCCTCACCTGCACTATTTGGGTGATAGCCCTCTCTACTGCCTTAGTCATGCAATTCATCAGAACACTTGTCCCAGTATGATTCAGGTGAACAGTATTCCAATGGCACAGTTCCCTCTGTCTCCAGTACTGGCGCTAGTGTCCCATTTGAATTGAAACCCATTTCTCCCATGCCAATCTTTCAGCCACATGTTAACTCTCTGATCTTATTTACCCTCCACCAATTCTCTTATGGCTCAAGTAATAATCCAGAGATTATTACCCTTTTGAGGATCTGATTTTTAATTTTGCTCTGAGTGTAAGAAGAACCTCTTTCCTGGTCCGACCTATGTCATTGGTACCTACAGAGATCATGGCAACAGGATCCTCTCGCCATCCAATGGCAAGTTCCCCTCCAACCCAGAGCTGGAACCTGAATCCTGGTACCAGACAGGCAACACCATGATCTGGATTCTCGCTTTCAGCTGTAGAGAATTGTGCCAATCCCCATGACTACACTGTCCCCTATCACCGCCATCCAACCCCACCCCCCACTTGAATGGCTTCCTGTACTACAGTGTCACCCTGCAGCCACTGCTTTCGTCCATACAGGCTGCAAAGAACCTTGAATCTGCTGGACAATTGCAATGGCTGAGGCTCTTGGGTCCCCATATCTTCCTCAGCCTCAGTCACAGTCACACCTTCCCATCGCTGACCATGGACCAAATAAGATCACCCTGTGATCAAGGACAAAATAAGACCACCTTATCTTCAGAGTGTGACCAGCTTCTGGAACAAAGTGTCCAGGTAACTTTCACTCTCCTGATGTGTTGCAGTGTCTGCAGCTCTGCCTTTAGCTCAATGACTGAGTTGCAGTTCCTCCAGCTGGAGGCATTTGCTACAGAAGTGTTTGCCCTGCATCTGAGCTGAAGTTCCTCCAGCTGCAGGCTTTTGCTGCGGATGTGTTTGACCTGGATATAACAGCTGTCCACAAGCTCCCACATTCTGCAGCCATCAATCATCACATTCTGTGCCATCATTACAGCATTTAATTCATTAATGATCTTACTGATTAACTTTTCCTTAATGTTCCTAGCCCTGAAATTCCTGAGTCAAAATAAATAGGAAATACTCATGCCAATCTAATAAGCTTTAATACTATTAGTAAACCTTTCCAGAAATTTTAACTTGGGTAATTTTTGTAATTGTAAAATGTTTGAACGATAAATTAGAAAAACACTCACTAAGCGATCAGCTACCTGTTTTCCTATGACATCACACGTTGCCAGAATTACGTTGGTCAGATCTGGAGCCTGGGATTGGACTGGACTAGACAGATCTTTTGGGTACTGCTTCATGTCTCCCAGTCCTCCTTTCACCCGCTCTCCATTCCTGTTGGCTAATCTATCCCTCTACAATCTGTCTTGACTGGGGATCCTATATCCTCCCTGTCCTTCTTCCAACCTGACAAGTTTAAATAGTCCCCTGTTGCTGCCTTAATGTTTTTCCCAAGTCTCTTTGTCCCTAATTAGTTTAAGTATAATCCATCTGTCCTGGAATGATTCCCAGTTGTTTATGCAGGTAACATTGTTTTCCTTGTACTTGGCTAACAGCTACTCATTCATCATTCGAATTCTTCTGGTAAACTCCCCTTCTATCTCAAATACTCGAAGTATACATGAGAAGGTCATTCACTGTCTTTGATTTTGAGCCAATTCTCATTTATGTGGATTTTAAAGCTTCCATCATTCTTATTGTGGCATTTATTCTTATCTGGATAAATGAATGTGGGTAAATTAGATGAGAAATTAAACTGTGGTCCTGACTGCCCTTAGTTATATGTTAAAGATTTCAGGGCACTGTTTTCTAAGAGCAGGACAGTACTCCCTGCCTGGTGTCCTGACCAATATTCATCCCTCAACTAATATGACTGAAACAGGTTATTATAACATCGTTCTTTGAGGCACCCTGAATGCTGGTAATTGGCTGCTGCATTTCCTACAATACAACAGTGACTACACTTCAAAAATATATCAGCTGTAAATGAATATCCTGAGATCATGAAAGGCACTGTATAAATGTATGTCTATTTTTTATATTTGAGTCAGTATATGTCCTGTCAGCATTCCTTCTGACCTTTCCTCAGGATTACTGCTGTAGATCCATGCAGGCAGCTGCCATTCTATAAAAGACCTGCATTTATATCAGGGCATCCCATAGTGCTTTCCCTCCAGTTTTCTTTCTCTAGTGTACTGTCAGAAAATGTACTGTTTTTGTAATGCACCTAGCTATTTATTGAACTAACAAAGGAGTCATTTTATGTCTACAATATCTCCTGTGTTCTGAAAACTGTCCTTGTCCAGGATGTATTCTTTATTGCTGTGACTTTGTATCCTGTGTTGGACAGCGTCAATGTTTGTTTGTGTAATCTCTTGGCTAACCACATTGGCTTTCCTACATTTCCTATTTTTAAAAATAAGTATCTTGGCATTTTCAGCAATTATTCCTTTGCCATTTCTTTGCTATTCCTGATCGCACTGTTCCCCATCTCCAATCCCTGAATGTTTCTTCCCTAGGTCCGTACCTAGCCTTTCTTTCTTGGCTCAGTTAAATCCCATGTGAAATATAATTCAGTTGCCCTCAAAAATGTGTCCACCTCTGTACGTTCCCCAACCTTCCACTGGCTCTCTAATGTCTGTAAGCTTTTCTCCCCTCTGTTATATCCATTCTTCTCATTGTGTGAACATATTATAGCAAACATACAATAAGGGCTGAATCCTAGCATCTCTTCTCTCCAGTGTTATTACCTGAATGGGGAAAATATTAAAGGGTACAGAGAGAGCAAAGCCAAGGTTAAAATCAATAGCTCCACAGTGGGTTAGGACTGACACAAGCGCATAAATATCTGAGATGCAGTGATTACCTTGTTGTGATCTCAGTTGTTGTTTCTATGCTATACTGAGTGATTAAGTAGCTAAGTGAGAGTCATGCATTGTTCATCTTTTCACAGGTCGTTCTCGAAAAACTAGAGCACGATTTGAGGGAAGTGAATCAGAACCAGCAAACTCTGAAACAGAACTTTCTGGAACTCACTGAACTCAAACATCTGCTGAAAAAAACACAGGACTTCTTTGAGGCAAGTTTAAGCACAGACAGTACTCCGAGAGCGCGTGCTGGAATGATGGATTATAATATCCAGTTTACAATATCACCACATAAATAGTACATGGAGGAATTCCTCAGAGTCTGGTGAAGTAATCAAAAAGGCAAGAAAAAAAACCTGCCTAAAACTCATGTAAAATATCCACCAGGCTGTTTCCAAATTCTAGGTTGTCCCACTGCCAGGACTGAAAGCGGGCCCCAAGCCTACAGGTGGATGTTGAGACACTGGGTATAATTTTATCTGTGACGGACTACATTTTTTTCTTTTTATGGGATGTAAGCAATGTTGGCAAGGTCAATATTCGTTATCCATATCTAATTTCCCTTGTGAAGGTGATGGTGAGCCGCCATCTTCTTGAACTGGTGTAGGTATATGCACAATGCTGGTAGGGAGTTCCAGAATTTTGACCCAGGGACAGTGAAGGGATAGTAATCCTATTCCAAGTCTGGAAGGTGTGTGGCTTGGAGAGGAAGTTGCAGATGGTGGTCTTTCCATGCATCTACTGCCCTTACTGTTCTAGGTGGTAGAGATGTGGGCTTAGGTGCTATCAAAGGAGCCTTGTTGTATTCTGCTGTTCATCCTATATGTGTTTTACACTGCTGTCGCTATGCACCAGTCAAGAATGCGAATGTTTAAGGTAGTATTTGGGGTGCCAATCAAAAGCTGCTTTGTTCTGGATGGTGTTCAATTCTGGTCGCCACAGTACCAGAAGGATGCGAAGGCTTTGGAGAGGGTACAGAAAAGATTTACCAGGATGTTGCCTGGTATGGAGGGCATTAGCTATGAGGAGAGGTTGGAGAAACTTGGTTTGTTCTCACTGGAGCGACGGAGGTTGAGGGGAGACCTGATAGAAGTCTACAAGATTATGAGAGGCATGGACAGAGTGGAGAGTCAGAAGCTTTTTCCCAGGGTGGAAGAGTCAATTACTAGGGGGCATAGGTTTAAAGGAGATGTACGAGGCAGATTTTTTACACAGAAAGTAGTGGGTGCCTGGAACTCGTTGCTGGGGGAGGTAGTGGAAGCGGATACGGTAGTGACTTTTAAGGGGCGTCTTGACAAGTACATGAATAGGATGGGAAGAGAGGGATATGGTCCCTGGAAGGGTAGGGGGTTTTAGTTAAGTCGGGCAGCATGGTCGGTGCAGGTGTGGAGGGCCGAAGGGCCTGTTCCTGTGCTGTAATTTTCTTTGTTCTTTGATGTTGAGCTTCTTGAACTGCGCTTATCCAGGAAAGTGGATAATATTGCATTACACACCTGACTTGTACCTTGTAAATGGTGACCAGATTTTGGGGAATCAGGAGATGAGTTACTTGTGGCAGAATTCTCAAACTCTGACCTGTGGATTAGCAACAGCGTATGTCTGACTGACCTAGTTAAGCTTGTGGTCAATAGCAACCCCCAGGATGTTGATGGATCTTTCAGCAGTTGTTAATTACTATTAAATACAAAGGAGTGATAGATTCTCTCTTGTTGGAGATGGCCATTGCCGCTTATCAGCCCAAACCTGAATCTTGCTGCATATGATCATGAGCAGCTTCATGATCTGAGGACTCGCATATGGTGCTGAACATTGTGTGAACATCCCCACTTCTGATCTTATGTTGGATGGAAGGTTGTTGATGAAGTAGCTGAAGGTAGTTGGGCCTAGAACACTACTCTGAGGAGGTATAGCAGCAATGGCCCAGAACTGAGATGTTTGATCTCCATCAACCATATCTGTCTTCCTTTATGCTTGGTACGATTCCAACTAGTGCAGCAATTTACCCCCTGATTCCGATAGACTTCCATTTTGTTAAGACTCCTTGGTACCACACTTGGTCAAATGTTGCCTTAGTGCCACAGGTAGTCATTCTCGCCTCTGGAATTCAGCTCCTTTGCCCACGTTTGGTCCAAGGATGTAATGAGGACTGACGGCCCAGTCAGAGGGTCAGCAGGCCCTGCCAAGGCTGCAGAAAGAACCAGAAGGCTTGGACAAAGGAAGTGAATGTACTGAAGCCAACTTTGCAGATGACACAAATAGGAGGAAAGGCAAGTTGTGAGGTGGATACAAACAGTTTAGAAAGATGAATTGATAGATTAAGTAAGTGGGCAAAAAGTTGGCAAATGGCGGTTAATGTGGGAAAATTGAAATTGTTCATTATAGAAGGGAGAACAAAATAAAGTATTACTTAAATGGAGAAAAACTGCAGAAAACTGCAAGACAAAGGGATTTGAGGTCACTTCATAGATCATAGATACCCTACAGTACAGAAAGAGGCCATTTGGCCCATCGAGTCTGCACCGACCACAAACCCACCCAGGCCCTACCCCCATATCCCTACATATTTACCCACTAATCCCTCTAACCTACACATCTCAGGACACTAAGGGGCAATTTTAGCATGGCCAATCAACCTAACCCGCACATCTTTGGACTGTGGGAGGAAACCGGAGCACCCGGAGGAAACCCACGCAGACACGAGGAGAATGTGCAAACTCCACACAGACCGTGACCAAGCCGGGAATCGAACCCAGGTCTCTGGAGCTGTGAAGCAGCAGTGCTAACCACTGTGCTACCGTTGCAGAAAGCTAGCACACAGGTGCAGCAGGTAATCAGGAAGACTCGTGCAATGTTGGAGGTTAGAGTATAAGAGTAGGGAACTCTTGCTGCAACTGTACAAAGTACTGGTGAGGCCACATCTGGAGGACTGAGAGTAGTTTTGGCCCCTTTATATAAGGAAGGATATTATTTCATTGGAGACAGTTCAGGAAAGGTTCACTAAGATGATCCCCAGTATGGAGGGATTGTCTTATTAGGAAAGATTAAACAAGTTGGGACATCACTCATTGGAATTTAGAAGAATGAGAAGTGATCTCTTTGAAAAATATTCTTAAGAGGCTTGACAGGATTATTAAATATTTAAAAAATTGTTCCCACAGTTGCTGCTATGTGAATTGTTAACACCTCCTTTGAGTTTCAAACTTTAGCTTGTGCTCAATTCTGTTGGAACTTTTTGCAGTCTACCAATTATCTGGGGCACAATCTCTCACTCATCATTCCCTGACTGAAGCAATGGCCCCACTATGCTTTCCAAAGATATGTGGGTTAGGTTGATTGGCCATGTTAAATTGCTCCTTAGTGTCAGGGGGACTAGCAGGGTAAATACGTGGGGTCACAGGGAAAGGGCTTGGGTGGAATTGTTGTCGATGTGGGCTTGATGGTCCGAATGGCCACCTTCTGCACTTTGGGGATTCTAAACGGGCATAATAGACAGAAATTTAGTACTTGTGTATGCTACAGAACACTATCTGTGTTACAGTTACATTACTAAAAGTGTTTGCAATGGCTGAATCATAGATTCACAAAAATAAATTTTCCAAAGATCCAGCTGAACTGAAAGCTCTCTCCACCATCCAGTCCTTTGAGGTGTTCTGACATTAAATAGTGTCACAGATTTGCCATTCACCAGTCACCTGATTTTTGTAGTTCAACAGAAAAGCACAGTCTCCATCTTGAGTATTGTTTCAAGTTCCATCAGGTTCTGCTGCTGTATGTCAACAGAGATTTCCTCTTCACAGACTGAAGCAAATTTAACGGACGATTTCTTCAGCGAAGACACAATGCACCTACTGGAACTGCAGACCGCGTCTGGAGTGATTGCTCCTGGTAGGCTGGGGTAAGTGAAGTACAGCGGTAACCTGGCGCAGCTTCAGGAAGGCACTTGCAGTTTCAGTTGCTCTGCATACTTAAGCCGATTCCAAAGTGTTCTAGCCCTTGTGTCCAGGTAACAGATTGTTACGTGTACTTTAAATGACCACATTGAAAATAAGTATCAGCTTAAGTCACATGGCACCCATCACAATGTTCAATTCTTGAGCCTAAATCGATGAAGAAACCGTCATAAGTAAAGTTTCCACTTGTTTGAGATGAGTGCAGGGAATCTCCCCATAGCGATGTAGCCTTTTATTTAAATATGCAAGCATTAGGGTGGCAAGAATTGAAGCATCTGAACCTTCAATTGAGTACTCCTGGAGTTCACCCAGTGAATAGCATGTCGAGTGCTGGGAACAGCACCAACTCTGAATATTCCCTGCTGCTCTCCCATTTTGACCATTGCTTGTTTGGTTTCATAGCAATTGGACTCTAACATTCTGTTTCCTGATTGGACAAATCTTGTCTGCCAGTCAAATGACCACTTTTCCCACTAATATTTTCATAGCTAAAGAAAAACCTTTTAAAAATAATTTATTTTCATGTCCAATTGACCTGGATTGCACGCACAGTGTCCAGGGAACTCATTTTTAATTTCTGGAGACTCCAGGTTGATCCTGGGGCAACTCAGCTTCCTGTATTTTGTTCACCCTCCAGTCGATACAGGAAGCCATTATGTGAATCAGACAGGCCCTTGGGACAGGACATTCCTGAGGATTGGCTGATCAGCCTGCCACATTAATGCGATGTGGAGGGATTGGGTCTTTTAATTCCAGATAACTAGGTAAACACAACACCATTCGAGATATCAGAGGCCTACTTGAACAAACAGCAGTTGATCCAATTTGCAGGCATTGCCTGGCACGAACATGGGGGTCCAGAATCCTTGGCATTTTCCAACCAGAGCCTAAACTCTGTGGATTTCAATGATTGAGGTGTTCCCCTACAAATAGAGAGAAAGTACATTCTCTCTATTAGGCAAACACAAAATCTATCCACGAATATCCCTGTCTGGCTTGGATTGGAATCTTGGGTTTTCATGCCTGTTTGACATCGAGGTGACCAAGACAAGAGCACAGAGGAAAGAATACTGAAAGTTAATGGAACCTTGACAAAAGTTGTCAGCATTCAAGTGACTGTCTGCTGTTTGCTAATTTAATCAGAAATTAATCCAGTAAAGTACGGTTTATATTTCTATCAATTGAAATTTAACACCAGTGAAAATTTCCTAGTTTATATAGTTTGTATTGACTTCCCTGTAAAATGTAGGACCGCTGTGACCTGCTTACATTGGGGGATTACCTTTCTGATACCCTGTCCCCAACCCCCTCCTGCTTCTCCCCCCCCCCCCCCCCCCCCCCCCGCACTGAGGTCATAGAGGAAAATTCCAAAAGTTTACAGCAACTTAAATTGATATTAAAGACATCACATGGGGTCTGAGAGATACGTTAGGTTAGCACCGGACCTTTCTTTTCATCTCTTGAGACTTTTCTTACGACTCCAGTTGGATTGCTGGAACATTAATCTCCTCACTGGGCATAAAGAGCATGGCTCAACTCAGTTTTGATTGGTTTTGGTACTTATCACAAAGTTGCTCATAAACAGTTTTCAGTGTATGATCACATTGGAAGAAATTGTCTAGCATCTGAATTGGAAAATGTACATGTGTACTAAGGGGTACCTAAATAAGGAGTGGAACTCTCCTGTGGCAGGGGCCGGGACGTGGTGTGTTTCCCACTGTGGAGGCTGATGGGAAAACACACCATACCTTTCATCCCCGGTGTAATATGCATCTGGGAATTTTACGCTGTCTTCCATGATGGCACATGTTCCACTGCATATTTTAATAGGTGTCCAGTATCACCGACCCACCATTGAAGAAAGAAGACAGATCTCCTTGAAGACACTGGGAGGGATTTTCCCAACCAGCCCATGGTGGGTTTGGTGGCAGGAGCGAGTCAGAAACCCGTTGGCATAAAATCCCATTACAATTCTCCCAATGACAGGTGAAAGTGGGTCACTCTTCCTGCTGGCAGGTGGCACAAATCCCATTTGCAACACATGAATGCTCATTAAAAACAGCTGCCTGCCGGCATCCCGTCACACCTTGCAATCTAGTTTTAAAGTTTGTTTATTAGTGTCACAAGTAGGCTTACATTAACACTTCAATGAAGTTACTGTGAGAATCCCCGAGTTGCCACACTCTGGCGCCTGTTTGGGTACACTGAAGGAGAATATAGTGTGGCCAATGCTCCTAACCAGCACGTCTTTTGGACTGTGGGAGGAAACCGGAACATCCGGAGGAAACCCACGCAGACACTGGGGGAACATGCAGACTCTTACAGACAGTGACTCAAGCCGAGAATCGAACTCTGGTCCCTGGCACTGAGGCAGCAGTGCTAACCATTGTGCCACCATGCCTCGCCAGTGAGAATTTACGTCAGCGTCAAACTTAATTGCTAAAGAGTGGAATGCACAAGACGGTCCTCAGTTTACCAGAGACTTTGGGGTGAATGCAGTGACTTTCTGCCACAGTGCTGTGCTGCTCCTGATGTGCTGTACATCACTCTGCCAAGTAGGATTGGTTCCTGCCTCCATCTCCATGCCGAGCTGGTCTTCATGGATAGCATCGTGCTGCTGGACCTATGGACCTTGCTGTATCACCAAGTGCAGCACCCTGGGCTTGGGGAGTACAGGGATCTCTTTCTCCCCTAGGTGCCACATGGCAATGTTTATATCAGTCACGGGCATTCGGCCTCGGATCTTCAGGTAAGTGTTCTCCAAGGCGGCCTTCACGACACACGACAGCGCAGAGTCGCTGAGCAGAAACTGATAGCCAAGTTCCGCACACATGAGGATGGCCTAAACCGGGATGTTGGATTTATGTCACATTATCAG
This sequence comes from Mustelus asterias, assembly GCF_964213995.1. Taxonomy (NCBI): domain Eukaryota; kingdom Metazoa; phylum Chordata; class Chondrichthyes; order Carcharhiniformes; family Triakidae; genus Mustelus; species Mustelus asterias. The sequence goes on along the minus strand of NC_135809.1, from coordinate 58,091,153 downwards.
TAACCCCCACAGCTTGCCCCCTGGACTTGCAGAATCTCACTAGCTGTTCTGTCTGGAGACAATACACATCTCTTTGACCTGTGTTTGATGCTCCCTCCATCCACATTGTCTGTATCTTTAAGACCTGGCTGGTTGTAGGGATTCGCATTCTAATTAGTATTCTGTAACTTGATTTCTGTGTCTGTGCACTGTTGGAGAGCACATTTCCACTCCATCTGACGAAGGAGCAGCGCTCCGAAAGCTTATGGTATTTGCTACCAAATAAACCTGTTGGACTTTAACCTGGTGTTGTGAGACTTCTTACAATGTTTATCTGAACAGGACTGTGCTGCAGGACTCATGCAACCACTACAAAAAAGATCTGAAGTTTGACTGGGGGTGAGGCTGGGTGGTGTGGCCTGATGAAGACCAGGGGAGCAATGTGGAAGCAGGGCTGTACAAGGAGTGTGTGGATGGGGGGCTCGCAATGGCAGGCAGAGGAGCAAGGATGAGGATGAAGAACGATGGAAGGCAGAGGGGAGAGAAGCTAGACCCTGACAAGGCTGCACGAAAAGCTCACAATGAAGGGAGTCAAATGGGATACCACACTGTTTACTGGAAGAGAATGGATGAAGACTCAAGATTCAGTGGGTAGAGGTCCAAATAAGGCATGAGAGTGACATGAGTAAACTGGACTGGTATTTAAATATGGCTCTGGGATCTTTGAACCCACTTTCTGAGAGCAGATGGTTAAATCAGCTGCTGAGAAAAGTTGGAGGGAAACTCACCTGTGCTTAATTAATGAGTTTCCAAACACACAATCTTCTGTGGGATCCTGCCATTGTGGTCAGAGGGACAGGTGCTGCCAGAACCATCCGCCACTGCTCTTAGTCTCAAAAAGGGGGAATTCCGCCCACTGAAGCTTGAAGATCCACCTGATAGATCTCCCCCCACCGCTGTGGTGTTCCAGGTCACTGGCAACCTCCACACTGAACTCCGGACATAGCCCCAGGCCTTCTCTCCTGACTGCTCTGGGACAATGATGATCATACAAGTGCTCTGCTGCACATTGCCCCTATAAAGATGGTGAACATTAACTCGGGCCATTTACTAGAATATGACTGCACATTCACGGCATTGGCAGGAAGCACAGCCTTTTAACAGAGAATGTTCCAATCTTCTATGTTGCTCAATGCCTATGTGCTTATTATCTGCTCATTATCACATTGTTTATGGGAGCTCACATTGCACAAATTGGCTTCTGTTTCCTCAAGTAATTATACTTGAAAACTTGCCTCATTAATTGTACACTCAGGTACTGCCTAAGTCCATGAAAGGCTCATTCTTTATCATGTTGATTCTTCCTCACTCCCAGTGTCTGTCCTCTTTCTTCCCCTTTCCTGTGCCTGTCCTTGCCCCCTCCACTCCCACCCACGTTTTCAAAGGCATCCTGAAACATTGGCCCTCTCGCAAACATTCAGGGCCTGACCACTAAGCAGCTGCCTTGCTCCCAATACTGTTGGAGCCACACAGGAAATTCTAGTCAACCTCTAATAATTAGTTTTATGTTGCCTTTAAATTTTGTTAAGCTTGCCACTACTTGTGGGCAGGTAACTTTCCACACCAGACCTGGCCGCTAGCAGAATGCTTTGTCAGCACCACCCCACCCCTGGACCAATGTGCCAGCCAGCAACACAAGATTACAGACCTGCCCACCTCAGTTCCTGCCCCCATACTAGATCAAACAACCTGTCACATGTGTCACCATAGCAACAAAGCTAAGATGTTGTCCATGTCTAAAAGTACAATCCCACAATAATGGAAAGATTTCTCAAGACCCTGATAAATCATTTTCTGGTGACTGATTATTTCAGATTTATAGCTGGGGTGATTCGGAGAGAGAGAATGGCTGCCTTCGAACGCTTGCTCTGGAGAGCCTGTAGAGGAAATGTCTACATGAAGCAGTCCGAGATGGAAGTTCCCTTGGAGGATCCAAGCACAGTAAGGGGCTTTTAAATTAACTCGAATTGTTATGAAGGACAATCTCATAATTCTAATGTCAAGATCAAACAAAAGAACTGAATGTTAGAAATCTGAAATGAGAGGACACAGCAGAGAATTTAACTGTTTAGCTGCAGGTTCTTCAAAAAATTTGCTCTGTCTTCTTGCTGCTTGTGGGATCTTGTGCACACTTATTTGCTGCCTTCCTTATTGTGGAACCTGGAAATACGAAAGAGTGCCTTGCTTGCACTAAGTCATCTCCCCATGCACCCTACCCCTAACCATCAGACTCTTCTGAGGACCTTGTCCATCTCGGGACCATCACGTCTGTGGCTCTGCAACATTTTCTGGTGGTCCTAATCACTGGACTCATTAGACATTTGCAGCACTGGGATTGGGCCCTGGGTCAAGGTGCAACCCAAATTCTAGGGGAAAGTCTTTAACCTAAATACTGGGTGAAACTTTTGGGTGTTTTAGAATGTTTTAAAATTGACATGAGTGGGAGGCAATTCCTTGAATGGAAATGAAAATAACAGAGGGCGGTGGAAGCAGGAGATACCAGTCAAAAGTGCAGACGCTGTCGGAAAGAGGAAAGGTCTTTATTTACAAAATCAACCAGTCTTTCCTCTTCATATTTTGACTGACAGGTAATGTTCTTTTCCAAGTTTTTAACCTTGAGGATTTGTACCTTTCAATATCTACACTGTTGTTGATCTAGTGTGAAGTAGACTTGAGGTAAAATGAGTACAGTGAAGTGTCTCCTTAATGCCTGCTTTACTGAGTTGGAAGCACACTGACGGAAGGTTGTGCATTTAAGGCCTACTCCTGAAAGTAAGCACCCAATCCAGGCTGACATTTCAATGCAGTAATGAAGGTGTGCTGCATTGCGGAAGGAATGTTTCTTAAAATTCTGAAGATCCCAGGGCTTTAATTGAAGACTGGGAAGTCTCGCAGTTCTCTAGACAACGCCCTTACCTTAGCCAACCCATCAAACAAATAAATAATTGATCATTCATCATGATGCTTTTACATCCTTGGCTACCTTGAAAACCAACACAAACAATGACTGTTATTCAAAGTAATTGCATGTGAAGCACCTGAAGATGCTGCTGAGAAATATAATATATATCATATTTCTCAGCACAGTTGTTAGCACAGCCTCCTCACAGCATCAGGGACCCAGGTTCAATTCCGGCTTGGGTCACTGTCTGTGTGGTGTTTGCACGTTCTCCCCATGTCTGCGTGGGTTTCCTCTAGGCGCTTCAGTTTCCTGCCACAGTCCAAAGATGTGCGGGTTAGGTTGATGGCCATGCCAAATTGACTCCAGTGGCAGGGGTTTATCAGGGTAAATGTGTCGGGTTGCAGGAATAGGGCCTGGGTGGGATTGTGGTCGGTACAGACTCGATGGGCAAATGGCCGCCTTTTGTATTATAGGGATTCTATTCTATGATAAGGTGCTGCATTAATTCTAGTCCTCCTTGTTGCCTGCGTGACAGATTATTATGTTTTGCAGCTTGTGGAGGTACAGAAGAATGTCTTCATCATCTTCTTTCAAGGGGAACAGCTGAGACACAAAGTGAAGAAGATTTGCGAGGGGTGAGGTGATCACTTCAATGTAGTGGATATAATGACATGCCACCACTGTGCAGGCCTCTCATTTTTTTAACTTGATAAACCTAAGGTCAAGTGCCAAGGCTCACCAATGGCCCTTCTGATTTTTTTCAAAAGTTTTCTTCCCTTGAAATTGGATCAAAAGAATTGGAGTTGCTAGTAAATTAAATCACCCTGACACCGTACAATGGCTTGGTGACCCGGTCACTGAGCTCACTTCTAGTTACTGTAGTGCAGAAGAGAGTAAAGAGATGGATGACCTGGAAGAATGAAATGTAACTGCCCATAATCTCAGCTGGTTACCAATCTAGCATGTTAACTCCATTCACCCAACACACTCGCCAATCTGGCAATCCAATGAGCTGCTGGTTATAAATGCAATCGTGTCTGCATAGGTTTCCTCCAGATGCTCCGGTTTCCTCCCACAGTCTGAAAGACGTGCTAGTTAGGTGCATTGGCCATGCTAAACTCTCCCTCAGTGTACCTGAACAGGAGCCGGAGTGTGACGACTGGGGGATTTTCACAGTAACTTCATTGCAGTGTTAATGTAAGCTTACTTGTATCACTAATAAACTAAAAGCTTGTACTTCTGGTGATTTATCACTGCAACCACCACCTCAGTAAACTCATGGTCACTTCATGACAGTAGCAGAAAGAAGATTCATTCTCGAGGAATTGAAGGTCCAAACCTCATGATATTTGAACACGTGCTTCGGAGGTGGCTCAATGTGGTACCGCACCAGTGCAACCCAATAGTGTTAATTGGTCCAGCTTGGAAGTAAAATGAAGAGTGGGAATCTGAACATGTGGGTCCCTGCTTGACCTCACCTATCTTTTATATTTTAAAAATGAGGGGCCTCGTTTCCAAAAGGTACTGCACAGCTATGTGGTTGCATAGATACAAAGTTATATATCAGACAGAAAATAATAGCGTGCCGGCAAACATTATGTGACGGCACTAAACAGAATTTTGGCCATCTTCCATTTTTAAAAGATTAATGCCAATCAATGCATGGCCAAAATTTCCCAAAAGCCATTCCCAAAACACACCGTTTGTGTACTACAAAGATCACACCCATGACAATGATTGATGCGAATCCCAAAGCACCTTGAACTAATCTGTTTCTGCAAATCTATGAAATGTTCAATGTGATTGTTTTCAGATACTAAATCCGTTATAGCTCCCAGCTTGTTTTAAAAGTTTAATCAAAAGTCCCATTGATTCCTGTGATATAAAACTTGGCTGATTTTTGTTGATTGGTCAGTTTATAAAATTGTAATACGGCAGTACCCTTGACGCAAGTAAGTTTACTTTCTAAGTTAAATGTGTTCTTGCTGCAGGACTGATTACAATGTTTATTTATGAGAATATTTAGTATTATTATTTTTAGGGGAGGGAACATGATTCCTATTGGGAAGAGACTAAGATTCCTTTGCTTTGTCTTTCTAACTAGAATCAGCTTAGGGTCTCTTCTGTGACTGCAGGGACACGAGGGCTGCATTCACCTCTGAGTCCACTGCTGTGTGTTTAAAGCCCCACCCCATGGTCTTGAGCACAAAGTCTAGGTGCCACTCAGTTCAGGACTGAGAGAGTGCTGCATTGTCACAGGTGCAGTCTTTCAGATCAGGCATGAAGCCAAGGTTCTGTCTATCTTTTCCTGAGTGTGCGAGCCAGTATTTGTCTGTGGGTTATGCATATGTGAAAAATGGGGGCTAGGCTTCCTACAACTGTGACTACACCTTAAAAAAAGTACTTAATTGACTATAAAGTAGTGTTCTACTAAAATAGTCTGTTTTTATTTAATTTATTTTATGGTTGGGCCAGCGTTTATTGCCTATCCCTAACTGCCCTCCATTTCAGAGGACATTTGAGAGTCAGCCACGTTGAGAGTCACACGTAAGCCAGACCAGGTAAGCACAGCAGATTTCCCTCCCTACAGGAAACTAGTGAACCGGATGGGTTTTTACAACAACCGACAATGGTTTCATGGTCATCATTATACTTTTAATTCCAGATTTTTATTGAAGTCAAATTTCACTATCTGCTGAGGTAGGATTTGAACACAGTAAGAGTTTTAACAACACCAGGATTTGAACCCATGTTCCCTGATCTTGCCCTGGGAGGGTCTCTGGATTACTAGTCTAATGCCACTGTGCCACGGCCTTTTCCTATAATTAAGGCCCCTTTCTCACTTCGGGCTTTGATTCAGCCCAGCTCCTAATACTCCCTTTATCTTGCTCCCAGGGTTTCTGCTTTTTAAATGTAGCCTTGTTCTTTCCTTTAACTACCTGTTTGTAGTGTTTTGCAACCGCAGGTCATGATTTATTTTTAGCCTGACTCTGGGTTTTTTTTAATCTATCATCCCAGCTATTTATTTACTGCTGCTTTCAGTGTTTGTGTTTGTTTCAGTGGCACTCCCAGTGTTCCTGCATTTAACCAATTCCGTTCTGCTTCCTATTAAGTCCGCTTGCCAATGTTTCTATTTTTTTAAACCTTGTTCACAACGTCTGATTCTGAAATACTTCACCGTGAATGAAGTATGTTTGAGGCAGCACAGGAATGATGACAGCCAACTCTGCGCAGCAAGGTCTCGCAAGCTGCAATCGAATGATAGCCAGATAATCCATTTTAGCCATTTTAATTGTAGGATGTTGCCCAGGTCACAGGGAATAACTTGTCTGCTCTTCAAAGCAAGAGTACCTCTCGCTTGAAATGTGATCTGGTGTTGAATTGGGTTGAAAAAGATGTGACAAATGTCAATTCAAACAAAGGGACACTGCCCTGGTTATGTTACTAAACTAATTATTTGGAGGCTTGAATTAGTAATCTGGAGTGCGGGTATTCAAATCCCAGCACAACAGTCTAAAATCAGTTAATTAAATTCTGAGCACAGGAAGTTAAAATCATTTAAAGTGACTATGAAGCTGTTGGCTTGTTGTAAAATCTCCCACCGGTTCATTAATAAATGATAGGGAAGGAAACCTGTCATCTTTACCTGTTCTAGCTTATTTGTGGCTCCAGTCTACACCAACATGGTTGATTCCTAACTGACCTCTGAAGTGGTCGAGGAAGCCATTAGTTGCATCAAAGCATTTTGCACAGTTGTTAAAGAAAGGCCACTACCATCTTCTCAAGTACAGTTCGGGATTTACAATAAATGCTGGCCTTGTCTGCAACACAATTGAATTTTAAAAAGGTGCTACAGCGGACAGCACAGCTGCCTCACAGCACCAGGGACCCAAGCTCGATTCCAGCCTTGGGTGTCTATGTGGAGTTTGCACATTCTCCCTGTGTCTCCGTGGGTTTCCTCCGGATACTCTGGTTTCCTCCCACAGTCCAATGATGTGTAGGTTAGGTGGATTGGCCATGGTAAGTGGATGAGGTTACGGGGATAGGGTGGGGGTGGTGGGGATGGTAGTGGGCCTGGGTAAGATGCTCTTTCGGAGAGTCGGTGCAGACCCAATGGGCCAAACGACCTCCTCCTACACTGTAGAGATTCTATGATTCTATTTCTCTTTGACTTGTCCCAGGTTCCGTGCCACCATGTATCCATGTCCTGAATCTGCCAGTGAGCGTCGGGAAATGGCTGCTGGTGTGAAAACCCGCATTGAGGATTTAAATACTGTAAGTGAGCTACCAGAAGCGCTGGCCATATCAGGGCTGGATAACTCGCTCCTTATGTTGTTTTATATAATAAGCACCAGTCACCACTTGTCTTCCTTTATTGCACTCAGTTAGAGTCCGAGTAACCATTTCAGTCTTGTCAGAGTAACTGAACCTAACTTGACAGCACCTCCAAACCTCTGAAGGATGAGAGTACCTCCTCCTCAAAGTTGCTCACCCATCCTGTATTGGAAGAATATCACCATTCATGCAATGTCACCGGATCAACATCCGCGAAATTTCTCCCTTCTTGGTAGTACTTCCACCCCATGGACTACAGCAGTTCAATGAAAGGGCCATCATCACCTTCTAGAACAACTGGGGGCAGTCGATCAATGTCTTGTCATTGATGTGGGCATTCTGATTTTTTAAAAAAACCTAAAGTCTGAGGTGAGGGCTTGAATTTAACAGTTTGAAGCAGCAGTACTGCCTGTGGCCACGAACACACATGCTCCTGTCCTTGATAAGTCAAGCTCGCTTATTAACTTGAATAAAAAGAGAAAGTGCTGAAAAAACTCAACAGGTCTGGCAGCATCTGTGGAGAGAGAAACAAGTTTATGTCTTGGGTGCATATGACTTCTTCAAAACTGAACAGAGGCAGAAATGTGATGGGTTTTATGCTGTTGAGAAAGTGGGGAGGGGCAGGTGGAGCAGAAGGGGAGCTTAATTAACTTTAGTAACTTAATTAAAGTTAATGAGGACTGGACTTGTACAAATTCAGGTCGTCAGCTGACTGAATGCACAGCAACAAACCTGGAAAAGTTCAGCAACAGCTTCACCACAGCTAACATGAGTCTACAGTGACTGTTTCAAAATGGCATTGGATTTGAGGAATTTTAGTGTTTTGGGTATTATGTTCTGCAATTCCAATTGTTTCCTCTCAAAAACTGAAATCCTAGGGTCTTGCCAATGACCTGTGAAGTAAGTACTAATAATGGAATGTAGTGACACATAAGCTTGTGAGCTGAAGTTGTACTCAATATTCCATCGTTATTGGGGAGGCAGTGGCACAGTGGTATTGTCACTGGAGAATCCAGAGACCCAGGGTTCCAATCCTGCTCCAGCAGATGGTGAAATTTGACTCTGGAAATATTTGGAATTGAAATGACGACCATGGTGATTGTCGTTAAAATCCATCTGGTTCACTAAAGTCCTTTAGGGAAGGAAATCTGCATCCTTACCTGGTCTGGGCTACATGTGTCTCCACAACAATGTGGTTGACTCTTTTAAAAAAAAAAAATGCCCTCTCAAATGGTGGAACAAGCCACAGTTCAAGGGAAATTAGGAATGGACAATGAATGTTTGCCCAGCCAGCAACACCCAGATCCCATGAACAAATTATTAAAACTTGCAAGGAAAGAAGATATTTTATGTTCTGGTGGATTTATGCTTTCATACTGTTGTCTCCACTGGATTTTGCAGAACTTTGGTGTATAGTGAAATTCTACTTCTAAAACCAAAAATACTAGTGATTGAATGTATTACATCTCAAGGCATGTCTGCCAACAATACGGTATCACCTGCAATAAACAGTATGTTTTAGAATGTGCAGAACAAGCAGGTATAAGACTGACTTTTATGATGTCATTGGTGAAGATGTTGAATGTGTTGACATTGGGAAACTCCACTTTTGTCCTATCCTATTTCTGAGAGAGATTTAGTGAGTCTGCACACACCTTAGAGCCAGTGTGCCAATCCAAGATAACATCCACATTCTGGCCATGTTTTCTCAGAGCTAGCAGGATCATTCGGGATACATGAGCGATCAGGTCAGAAACGTTACAAAAATGAAATGAAAGTAATGCAAGTAGGATCTGCAATATCATTATTATCCAAAAACTGCTTCTACTTGTAGCCAAGGGGCATTTCCAAGTGCACTGTCTGGGCATGTCCCTCGCTTCCGGGGGCTTGACTTATCTTTGCACCCCCAGCAAGTTCCCCTCAACAGCTTCAAGTTTTAATAACTTGTAAACATGTTGGCGAGATATGAATGTTCAGAGAGAGGGGAACACATGAAGAGGAAGCCCTATAATCATATTTAAATTTATTGAAATGAGGTTCCTGCACTTTCTGGGAAGAATCTCGTTTCCCAACTCTTGCAAGACTTTGGGCCCATGTCGCACCTTATGCTGACAGCTAATGCGGACTCAAAATTTCCCACAATGTTTTGAGTCTCAAGTCCAAAATATCTCGTCTTTGGAACTGTGCCACTGAACTTATTTCTGCCCCTCTGAATTTATTTGTTCCTACCTTGACTCTATTTTTCCTCCCTTGGACCAATCCCTTCCCACATTTGTGATTCTTCTGATGCTCTATGTCATTTCAACAATTTCTAGTTCCCTGGCCCTAGCTGCCTCCTCGTCATCGTAGATGTCCAATCCCTCTATGCCTCCAGCCCCCTCCTGGGGGTGGTGGTTGGGGTTGAGGGCTCTCCGCTTTCCTTGAATGGGGGACTAAACAATCCTCATCTACCACCACCTTCCTCTAGCTAAACTTATTCTCTTGCTGAACAATTTCTCCTTTAACTTGTCTCACTTCCTCCAAATGAAAGGTCTGGCTTTAGGTACGGGAAGCAGTGTGTGAAGGATGCAGTCGAGGTAACTGAGAGAGCCGGTGGGCTTGTAATGAATATTAGTAGAGAGCCTGTCCCCAGAAACATGGACCATGTGAAAGTGAATGAAGTGTGGAAATTCAAAGCAAATTTGGTTAATTCTTTTCCTCTTCTGGGCAAGAGTATGAAGCAGCTCAGATACAGACACCAATGTATCAGAAACTGGTTTACAGGTGATTGTATTGATGTTGCTTCATGCTCTCTTGCAGCTGGAAATAGTCAACTTTGCTTCCAATTTCCACCCTTTTCTCATCTTCATATGGTCCATCCCTGACCACTTCTCTTGTCCAACTTCCTGTCTCTATTCCTGACGATAAACGTTTTACTAATAATAAGTCCACTGACTCCCTCGGCTACCTTGACAATGGGTGGGACTTCCTGCCGTACATCACCTCACACCCTGCTTACTGTAAGAACTCAAAGAACAAAGAAAATTACAGCACAGGAACACACCCTTCGGCCCTCCAAGCATTTTGGAAGATCTAATACAGATGGGAAATATACAGTAAATGGCAGAACCCTTGACAGTATTGATAGGCAGAGAGAGTACACGTACACAAGTCACTGAAAGTGGCAATGCAGGTGGAGCAGCCAGTCAAGAAGGCATACAGCATGCTTGCCTTGGCCAGGGCATTGTGTTTAAAAATTGGCAAGTCATGTTGCAGCTTTGTTCCACACTTGGAATATAGTGCTCAATTCTGGTTGCCACACTACCAGAAAGATGTAGCGGCTTTGAAGAGAGTATGAAAAAGATTTAACAGGGTGTTGCCCGGTATGACCAGGCAACTGACCATGCTGCCTGACTGGACTAAAACCCCATACACTTCCGGGTACCATATCCCTCTATTCCCATCCTATTCATGTATTTGTCCAGATGCCCCTTAAAAGTCACTACTGTATCTACTTCCACTACCTCCCCTGGCGGCGAGTTCCAGGCACCCACCACTCTCTGTGCATAAAAGAAAATCTGCCTCGTACATCTCCTTTAAACCTGGCCCCTCGCACCTTAAACCTATGCCCCCTAGTAATTGACTCTTCCACCCTGGGAAAAAACTCCTGACTATCCATGCCCCCTCATAATCTTGTAGACTTCTATCAGGTCACCCCTCAACCTCCGTTGTTCCAGTGAGAACAAACCAAGTTTCTTCAACCTCTCCTCATACTTAATGCCCTCCATACCAGGCAACACCCTGTTAAATCTTTTTCATACTCTCTTCAAAGCCGCTACATCTTTCTGGTAGTGTGGTGACCAGAATTGAACACTATATTCCAAGTGTGGCCTATCTAAGGTTCTACAAAGCTGCAACATGACTTGCCAATTTTTAAACACAATGCCCTGGCCAAGGCAAGCATGCTGTATGCCTTCTTGACTGGCTGCTCCACCTGCATTGCCACTTTCAGTGACCTGTGTACGTGTACTCCCTCTGCCTATCAATACTGTTAAGGGTTCTGCCATTTACTGTATATTTCCTATCTGTATTAGATCTTCCAAAATACGTTGCCTCACATTTGTCTGGATTAAACTCCATTTGCCATCTTTCCGCCCAAGCCTCCAACTGATCTATATCCTGCTGTATCCTCTGACGGTCCTCAGCGCTACCCGCAAATCCACCAACCTTTGTGTCATCTGCAAACTTACTAATCAAACCAGTTACATTTTCCTCCTAATATATATTACAAACAGCAAAGGTCCCAGCACTGATCCCTGAGGAACGCCACTTGTCACAGCCCTCCATTCAGAAATGCACTCCATTCCATTCTCCCAGTTTCTCCATCTTGGTCATATCCGTTCTGATGATGCTGCCGTCCGCACTGGCACTTCTGACACTTTATCCTTTCTCCTTAACAGAGGAATTCCCCACCCCTTCCCACCTGTGGTTAAAGGGCCCTCAGGCGAGTCTGACACATTTCCTGCACTTCCACCATTGCTCTTTCCACTCATTCCCAGAACCATGATAGGATTCCCCTGGTCCTCACTTTCCACCCCACCTGACCCCCTATTCAACTGATGAAAAAAAAAGAGTCATATTGTACTGGAGGTGTTAACTCTGTTTTTCTCTCCCTGCAGATGCTGCCAGACCCGCTGAGCTTTTCGAGCACTTACTGCTTTTTTAAGATCTCCCGCAGATGCACCATAAGAGTCATTACTGCCCCATATGTGCACAGAAACAACTTTTAGGGTACCCTGGGATGACATTCAATCTCAAGTATTGGAGATAGTGATACCAGTGCAGAAACGCTAACAATTAGCACGAGTGAGAAGTCCTGCTTACAGAACTTGCATGGATCCCAAATTGACCATGGGGACCTCACTTTCTGCTTTGATACAAAACCAATCCACCATTCTGCAAACATCTCCATTGAATTTGAAAATCACTTGTCAAGCCCTTGAGGTTGCATTGAAAACCCTTTGCACTTAGTGAAACATTGCTGGCAGAATAGGGCCATTCTTTACAACTCTTGGATCGGTATAAAAGTGAAAATTAGCAATGAACGCACATTTCATTGTATCACTTCCAGATATTTACTTCCTCTTCTCACCCCTTCTCCAGAATTGTTCTTTGAATCCAGCACCCTTTCTATTCCCCTCTATCCCTAAACCCTCTCTATTTTCTCCCTTATCACTTTCATTGTCAATCATTCTACCCTTCCCATTCACAATCATTCCATTCCACCCCTCCTCCTCCATATTGCCTGATTCCAGTGGCTAATGTGCCAATCTGGGACCCTCCCTGTTCTCTACAGTATACAGAATCTGCAAACCTGGCGATAGAACAAAGGGCGGAGTTTTACGGTACCTTTGTGGCAGGGGCAGGGCTGTAAGATGCTGTGTGCTATTTAAAACGCCACAAACTCCAGCAGGAGCAGAAGATCCTGCCAGCAGGATGGGCCATAAAATTCCACCCCAAGTACTACTCTGGTGCATTACCAGTGGGATTCTAGGAGAGAGGATCCAGCTGTGCTGATATTGTTGCTTTTCAAGACTTTTGTTAGAAAACTCTTGACGCACTGACCATGCCCTCGAATCACTGACCGTCAGTTGTGAGATGTTGATCATGTGTAGTCTAATATATTAAGAGGTTGGTGGTAAAATAAAAACAATTTGTACATCTCTTCAAAAGCTACACAAGTATTCAGAGTGGGGCAAGCCACTTCATTAGATTTGGGGCAAATCCTGCTAGTTGAATCAATGACCCATTCTGAGTCAAAGTTGATTACCTTAATGAGTATTAATGTCAAGGGAAGAAGCAATGTGGACTTTATTGTGTCACTTCAAATAGTCTCAGTGGAATTCAAATTGGACTTGATTGGCTTTTTTCATCAAAATCATCAGGCTGGGCTTATCTTGCCTTGTGTCTTGAAATTGTCTTGCTCGGGTGTCTTCTCAGTGTTCTTGGCCTGTGGTTTACTATCATTCTTCCTTCCCCCATAATCATTCGTTATTTGCATCTATTGTGTCCTCTTAGAATAAATCAATCAAAGTGCATGAAGTGGTTTTTCAATCCTCTATTTTGTGATATTACGACATTCTTTTAGTTATAGGTTTTAAAATGAGAAGATGTTATAAAAACGTGCAATCTCATTCATTGTTTTCCCTTCAAAATTAATTTGTCAACTTAAAACGCAAAATGGGTTTAATTTTCATTTAAGCTTCTGTGAATTCACTTATTGATTCTTTAGGTACTTAACCAGACAGAAAGTCATCGTCGCCGGGTCCTGCAAGAAGCGGCGAAAAGCCTCCAAAACTGGCAAGTGAAGGTTGTGAAAATGAAAGCCATCTATCATACTCTGAACCTGTGCAACATTGACGTAACCCAGCAGTGCCTGATTGCAGAGACCTGGTGTCCAGTAGCTGATATGGATAGGATCAAGATGGCACTCAACCAAGGGAAGGTGAGCAGCTGAACTATGAATAAGGCAGCATATCGAGGGCATGTAATGCAATGAAGGGATTTCCAAACCATATCACTGGAAATGGAATTACCTGATTTACTGTGTTGTCTGTGTTATTCTGCTCACGAGAGCTTCATATATCACTTGTTTTTATTTTGCTCAAACGTGCCTAGAAATTGCAGAGGTTTGCTACTTTGTAACTATGATCTCAGTAGTTCCAACCTCCCTGCAGGACAATCAAAGAAGAATCATGGAATAATAAGAAAACTCTTGAACTGCAAGGCATTGGACTACAGGTTAAAGCTATAAAGGAGTTTGGGCTGGATTCTGCTGCAAAGCAGGGCTGTTTTAAACAGCACTATTATTTTTTCACAAATCTGACGGTAACTTCAGGTGAGCGCAGATGTACAGTTCAAAGTGAAACCCCTGCAGTTGCTATCCAAGATGTGCCACGCCTCTATAAGCTGCACATTAAGCATCAACTTGCTGTCTAATTCCTGGTTCAAATATGTTGTCCAGAAGAATGTTCTTGTTTCTGGCTCTGAGGAAGGAGCCATTGCCAGATCTGAGCTGGAAAATGAGGTGGATGAAATAGTTCATGCCTCAGTAGGGGAGCATTTGGGGAACAGTGATCATGGTAAAGTTTGAGTTTACCTATGGGAAAAAAAACAGGGAAACTTAAAATTAAAAAAAAGGAGGACGAATCTGTGGGTTGAGGTCAGACCTGACCCAGATAAATTGGAATGATAGATTGCCAGACAAAACTGTAACAGAACAATAGCCAGCCTTTATAGAGGCAATCATTTGAGTACCGTTGAGGTACATTTCCTGAAGGGGAAAGGTACAGCGCACTGTATAGTGAAAGAGATGGGAAATAAGCTGAAGCAGAAATAAAGGATCCATATCCGATAAGTGTAGATTCATTTGAGAAAGCATGGTTTAGATAATGCACTTGACAAAATCGACTTTCATATAGTAGCTGAGTTAGTTAAGTTAATGCTGTTGATAATGTGTACATGAGGCATTTGATAAGGTGCCACATTAATAACTTTGCCAGCTCTTGGAACAAAGGAACAGGGACAATGTGAACGCAAAGTTTGGTGAGTGAAAAGAAACAGTAATGGTGAATGATTATTTTTCAAACTAAAGGAAGGTGTACAGTGAGGTTCCAAGGGTTGGTACTGGAATCATTGCTTTCCTTGACTAGGAGGGAAGTGGTAATCCTTCAGGACAGAGGTTGGTGGATATATGAAACTTAACGGAAGAGAAGTGTGAAATGATACATATTGCTGAATAAGGAAAGGCAATATAAAATAAAGATACAATTCTAAAGGGGATGCAGAAGCAGAGAGATGTGAGGATATATATATACACACATTATTGAAGCTGGAGGGTTGAGAAAGTGATTTAAAAAAGGCATTGAGGACCTTGGGCTTTCTCATTAGGGGCAAGAAGGTTATGCTGAAACTCTGATTTGTCCTCAGCTGGATATTGTATCCCATTCTGGGCATCACACTTTAGAAAGGATGTAAAGCCTCTGACTAGAAACAACTAGTAGGTCTATGACAAGTGCGGGAGAAATTTGTTTTTGCCTGATGGCCACATGGCTGGTTCCTGATAGAACCATTCTAAATATCCTTTTATCAGTAGGGTAGGTTTTGACTATTGTTGAACAACCTTACTAGCACTGAAAAATAACTTTGACAATTGTAGAGTCTCATTCCTTCAGATTTTAATTGTTGTTGAAGTTTTTTTAAACTATTACATTTTGCCTTTACTTATTGGCTCTTTTATCTCACTCCCAATCCAGCATTTTGTTCCCTGGTTTATGGCCAAAGGAAACAGCGGGTGCCATTCATCCACCCCCTTACAGCAAACCTGAGCCCACCAACTGCTGGTAATATCTAATCTGAAATTGGGTGAACTATTGTGTTGTTACATTACTGATCTTAACCCATCATTACCCATACAAGAGGCCCTACTTATAATCTCTACTCTGAGTTAATTGAACCCAACTAGCAGTGGCAGTGGGAGCTTGGGAGTGGAGTAACAACCCAGAGTTCCTCTTCTGATGGTGAATTAGTGACCATGGTCTACTGCTGCTGGAAAGTGTGTGCATGTACGAACAGGCCAGGTGATCTCAGTCATGCTGTTGATGAATGGTAAATCTTGCCTCTAATTGACCACTGAATGAAATGTGCTGTTTTCTTGTGTCTCAGGAGCGCAGCGGATCCAGTGTCGATCCGATCATGACGGTAGTGCAAACCCAAATGGCCCCACCCACCTTCAACAGGACCAATAAATTCACAGCTGGGTTCCAGAACATTGTGGATGCGTACGGGGTTGGAACATACCGAGAAATGAACCCTGGTAACTCGATTTCAAATGTTTCTATCTGTGCACAAAGATGTTAACGGTGTTAATGTTGAATTGAAGAAGGAAAGGCAACCGGTGTGATCTAGCAGCTCTGTTAACCGTGGGCCTAAATCCTGTAATGGCTGCTAAATCTTGAGCAGCCAAAAACAGGATTTGCACCGGCAAGATCACAGTTTGATGTCTTCCATCCAGCGAGGGCATGAACCTGATTTCCATAAATTTAAATAAATTTCAATATAATTAATGGGCTTGACACCATAGCATCCACCCACCATGTATCCTCTTCCCTGGCGGCACGTGGATCTCTATTGGTTTTCTAAAGCGAAAATGAGTCGTGCCGACCGTGCCAAGGAGTGGTCCTGGAGGTTGAGGGACAAGGCTGGGCATTGTCCTGTGGCACCCTGGAAAAACCAAGGTGGCAGTGTCACAGGGGTCAGAGGAAGGAGGCAGTGCCAAGGGGGCTCTGGCAAGGCGGTAATCTTCCTCCATTGGAGTGGGTGGCGTTTCCTTTGTGTGGGGGGGGGGGGGGGGGAGGGGGGGGGGGAGGGGAGGGGAGAGAAGGGCAGTGGGGGGGAAGAGAGAGGGGGCAGCCTGCGATGAGTGAGGTGGTACCCTGATGTTGGCATTCTAGTGGAAAGGTGGACCTGATGCTTGGGGGAGGATCCTAATGTCCACGTGGGGGAAGGGGGGCCTTAAATACAAAAAGGGTGGCATAGTGGCACTGTGGTTAGCACTGCTGCCTCACAACACCAGAGCTCAGGTTCGACTCTGGTCTTGGGCAACTATCTCCATGTCTGTGTGGGTTTCCTCCGGGTGCTCCAGTTTCCTCCCAAAGCTCAAAGATGTGTAGGCTAGGTGAATTGACCATGGGAAATAAACTTTTCCGATTGTGTTGTCCAGTTACCTGAGCTGAAACTTCTCCGTTTACTATATCGGCTTCTTGTGGAGCTCAAGGGGTTTAAATTTTCTTTTTGTTCACTGTCATGTTACTCCTCCTACTGCAAGCAAATGTCCCCCAGCCAACCCGGCAACCCCCTCCTGTTACACAAATGTCATCCTTTGCCAGAGAAGTGGCTTAGGATGGGAGGTCACTTACTGTTGGAATACTGTTGATTAATCCATGGGGTTGGTTAAAGGATAGTCGGGGGGGGGGGGGACATGCTGTAAATTATTCCCAATGAAATGGAGTCCTTTAGTTGTGTGAAGTCTGGTGGAAGGACATGCAAACGCTGTGATTTTTTTTTAGTGAATGGTGATTGGTAGTAAGATTTTGGTTTGGATTCCATGACTACTGACACTAAAACCAGCCTTGAGCCAATTCTGTGTGCCAATTCATGCTCACTCATGTCTTGTTTGCTTCAAAACTGAAAATATTTAGCTATATGGAACTTGATTGCTGCATTTCTTTTATTCCATTCTGTATTTGATATTCTAAATGTACTAACCTTCTTGATACAACCCTGTGATGTGCAACAATTTGAGAGAAGTCAAACTATTCTGTACTTTTTGTTTTGCAGCTCCCTATACTATCATCACCTTTCCATTTCTATTTGCTGTTATGTTTGGCGACTGTGGGCATGGAGCAGTTCTTCTGGGCTTTGCGCTCATCATGATTATTAACGAGAAAACATTTGCTGCCCAGAAAGGTGGCAATGAGGTGGGTGAAACTTTTGAAAAGTTTGGTGTATACTTTTAGTGGAAACACAAATGTCATTAGCCTGAGTTTAGGGTGAAAATTTGGGTGATAAGGTACCAGTAGCCTGAGGTTATTCATGCCTTCACCAGTCGCCTGATGTTGTACCTGTCTCTCATGCAGATGATTCTGGATTTAAGCTGTGATCATGGATTATTTAGTTATGGTGTGAAGAAAGAAAACTTGCATTTAGAAAGCACTTTTCACCATCTCAACGTGGCCCAAAGCTTTTCATAGACAATGAAACACTTTTGACCTGTAGTCACTATCGTAATTAGGAAACACAGCAACCAATTTGTGCACAGCAAGCTCCCACAAAGAACAATGAGATAATGATCAGATGATCTGTTTTATGGTGTTGGCTGAGGGACAAATGTTGTCAAGGACACCATATGAAAGGATTAATAATCTCTCCAAGCTGAATCTCAGTCACACAGGAAAAACTATGTGCAAATGACAGGTCTTGATTAAAGTAAACCCGGTTAAGAATCAAGGACCATTGAATGTGCATCAGCCCATTAGGACAAGGAAAAATGGAATGGGAGGTTAAGATACCTTGGCCAGAGATTTAGCTATTTCTTGATGATATAACATGCACAAGTTTTAATTGGATATTATACCCTATGTATGCATGATGTAACCTTAACTATGATTGGATCGAGATAACTCCTATACTTGGTATATGCTAATTACTTGTAATCGGTGCTGAACCTATAATTGCCTATCTATTTCTGAATTCTGGTCTGAATGAGTCCTATAGCTATAGTCTTTTAATAAATCATTTTAAACCATTCCGTGACTTTGTCTGGCTGCTGGAGGGAAATGATAGTTTTAAATACAACATATTGTAACAGCCCCCTAACACCATGCCTGGCTGACATGGTTATTAGGTGAACCATTCAAGTCAGAAAGATCCTAATTTTGAACTCTAGTCTCTGTTACGTTCATTGATTATAACCATTATAATGATGAGTCGCTGCACGTGGTCTTAGCTAGAAAGGGGAAAGTTCTGCAGGGAAATGATATGGTTGCCAAATGAGGATAGACCAGGCTTAGCTGCCATTCACTTCATGGTAGAACAGGCTACTGTCCAGGCTTAAGAAAGGTCATTTGAGTGTGAGGTGCCAGTGGAAGCATATAGAACTGTAACCTAACCAAAAGCCACAGCCTTCAGGAATAGAGAAGATAATTGTCAGTTTTGATTAAGCGACTACTTTCTCCTTTCTCTGTACAGGTTTTCTTAAGTCACACCTCAGCTGAGAGCAGGTAACTGAGCTGGGGCTGGTGTCCCATTACGTCCTTCTGCTTGTAGAAAGGCCATGAGAAGGCTGAGGTTAATGCATCAATGCAGTGATAGTTGAAAGTCCATTCTGTACCCTATTGTGTTGTATGATGGTGTTATTGTCCATTATTGCTATATACTTCATGATGGAGGGGATGACTCCATTCTTTGGATGGTATTGGTGAAGCAACCGACTACATTCAAATTGTACTAAATTTAATTTGCGAAATGACACTTATACAGGAAAAGAAGAATGGACCATTCCGCCCCTCGAGCCTGTCTGTCATTTTATTACAAAATGGATGATGTACGCAATTTTACTTCATATCGCTCCTCCCAAACTAGAGAAAACAATTTCACAATTGACCTGAATGAATCTTGTTGCTATTTTAAGCAGTCAAATAAAACATTCCTCAATCTTCCCCAATCGAAGTTTATATGAAACCACATAATTACAATTACAAAATGGATTTTTAATTGTAATTTGAAACCATTTAAACCCCAGGTATCTTTTTGTTGATCCAAGAAATTTGTTTCATTTCTTGGAGCTTCTAATGTCTGGAGTGATTCACAAAATTTGTGGCTCGATGGAATAATATTGTTAGAAGGTTAATTTTATACCTGTGTCCTTTGTACTTAACTGGCGATGAAGCCTGAAACTGTTTGTTGCCCCAAATTCAGATCTGGAACACTTTCTTCAGTGGACGCTACCTCATCCTGTTGATGAGCATATTTTCCATTTACACTGGATTCATCTACAATGATTGCTTTTCAAAATCCTTCAACATATTTGGGTCATCTTGGCATGTCCGAGCAATGTTTCGCAATGGAAGCTGGAAGTAAGTCTTTTAATTAACTCCCAGTAATAAAAGATCAGTTAGAAACATAGAAACTAGAAGCAGGCCTAGGCCATTCAGCCCTTCGAGACTGGTCCGGCATTCATTTTGATCATAGCTGATCATCAGAGTCAATACCCTGATTTCCGCCCCCCCCCCCCCCTCAATTCCCTTTGATCCAGCCATATAAATAAAGTGGCACGCCCAAACTGTTGCCTTTTCTCCACATATTTCCATTTCCTAGACGGGGAGTAATTGGGAGCAGAAACCTGAACTACATCTTCATCTTCCCTGTCCCAGGGTTGTTAAGGACAACTGTAACCTTATAACACAGCAAGGACCCGCCTATCAGTAGTGACCTGTTTATTTGGGGAGCTTTTCCCTTTGTTATTTTAAAAATCCTAACTGTACCCTCTCGGTTTGTGATTTATTTTTCCCCAGGGCAGAAGGCCCCAGTTTCCTAATCCTGTCCTGATAAACTGGAGACCTTAAACTAGGGGCCTCAACACCTCAAACTTGATATTTCACACCTCTGTGTTTAAGTTCCTCCCATCTCTTGTTAATTCCTCCAGCTTTTTCATCCAGTCTAAGCAATGGATTGTACATCCCTCTCCACCATGCACTTTGCCCACCATTAGTGACCATGCCTTTGGAGCCTGGGCCCCACATTCTGGTATTCTCTCGTGATACACTCTTGCCTGTCTCTACATCTTTAAGACCCTCCTTAACACCCTACTGTTGGAAAATGTCTTTGACCCTTTTCACAATATCTCCGCAATGTGTTGTATTGTTTTTACATTAAAGGTACTATACAAACAGTGGTATAAATAGGCAACTCTCCTTTGGACTGTTTCCAAAATTTTGATATCCTCTTGCTATATTTGCCAGTGTTTGTTTATTTTTGTCTGTCTGGGAAAATGTGATAACTCCTTATCCATTTGTTTTACTCTTTGTGCAGTGACCATGTAATTGAAAACAACCTGTTGCTACAGTTAGATCCTGCTGTGCCAGGAGTATTCTCTGGAAATCCATACCCATTTGGCATTGATCCGGTGAGGAATATTATATTACCTACTCCGTGCTTTCCAACATTGATCATGGGATGGTCTACTGCACAGCTAGAAGTGTTCCATCTTCTCTGTTTCTTATTAGTTTCTTTTAACCAAATTACCAAATCATCAGCACCAAAACTTTGGTCAGAGCTGATGAATTTGGGGCCTTTCAACACACTTGATGATCAATTTGAAGGAAAATGCTTTATAAAGGCCAAGATTGGGCTAATGACCAGCCCATAACTGGATAAGGGACAGTACAGCGATTAATCAGATGGTAATTGTTAAAGAGTTCTCACATCTGTTAAGTTCACAGAGAAAGGAATTTAATGAGAGTTTGCACGGTAACATTACTGATAATTTATACCCTCAAATTGCACTAGTGGAGATAGTGATCTGGTGGTAATGTCACTGTACTTGTAAGCCAGAAGCCCAGGCTAATGCTCTAAGGGCATAGGTTCAAATCTCACCACGGCAGCTGGTTTAAATTAATGTCTGGAATATAAAGCTAGTCTCAGTATGACACTATGACAACCATCACCATTTGTTATAAAAACCCATCTACTTCACGAAAGTCTTTTATGGAAGGAAATCTGCTGTCCTTGCATGGTCTGGCTTACATATGATGCCAGAACCACACTAACGTGGCGAATTCTTAAATGCTCTCTGAAATAGCCTAGGAAGTCTTTCGATCCAAGAGCAATTAAGGATGGGCTTGGTCAGTGATGCCTACATCCTGTGAAAGAATAATAGGAGAAAATATTTTCTTTGCCCCCAACACTCCTAATCAATATTATTTTGTTAATCTAAAGATTTGGAACATAGCTTCAAACAAGCTAACCTTCCTCAACTCTTACAAGATGAAGATGTCAGTCATCCTCGGTATTACACAGATGATCTTCGGTGTCATTCTCAGTATTTTCAATCACATGTAAGTACAAGAGATTATTTCTAGGTGTGCTTATGTAGACAAGCATTTACAGAACATTTTTCATGAATACAGGGCATCGCAGAATAACACTTGAGAACCACTGATGTAGTTTTGAGATTAAATCACTTGTGGGGAAACATGGCAGTCAGTGAGTACATAGCATAGTCCTGCAAACAGCAATGAGATAAAGACTACTTGTTTTGGTGATGTTGGTTGAAGTCTAAATTTTTGCTGAACACCTGGGAACTATCCTTCCTCCTCTTAGGCACGTGACATGTCCACCATATCTATCAGGCAGACACTTTCTCTGTTTAATGTCTGACCCAGAAGATGGCATCACTGACAGTGCAGCAGCCCTTCAGTGTCCTCTTGGATTTTATGCCTGTGTTTCTGGAGTGGGGCTTGAATTTTTGACCTTTTGGGCAAGAATGGGCTACCTACTCGAGCCAAGGGCACCAAATGACTTTATTCTACTGTTCCAATGGACTCCTGGTGGGCACAACTTGTGAATATGATGCAACCTTCTTGTTTTTCCTTACCATGAATAAAGACTCCTCCCTCAACTTCGAAAGCTGGAAGCGAAGAGGCTGGAAGGAGAAAAAGTTCTTAAACCTGAGGTTTCCCTCCATATGGTGAGGGAGCTGAGAGCAGAAGAAAAAGTATTTCTCTATTGAGGGTGGCAGTGGGCAACCATACCCACCTCCATTCTCCAACCCCTACCAAAGTTTCAGGCAATGCAGGGGTGGTGTGAATTTGGTTGAACCAGTAGTGGCATTTGCATCAATGTGAAGTGGAAGTGAGATGCACTCTCACTAATCCCACATATTCTGCAGCCACAATGCACCAATGCAATCACAGACCGAGGACTATCAGGCTAGGCTTTCTGCACACTTGCCCTTCCATGTAAGTAGCATACAAACTTTGTGTCAAATTTATACATCACTTGTAAGTTTCTCTCACTTCAATTAAGCTTCCAGCACTTGATTGGCTCAATTGTGATTTCTTAAATATACTTGGGAAGATTGTTGTGATTGTTAAAGACCAATCATCTCTGCACCAAGACATCACTGCAAACATTCCTTGGGGTAGTCCCTTTGGCGCAACCATCTTCAACTATCAATGCCTTTCTCTTCATCATAAGGTCAGAAGCCGAGTATATGCCGGTGACTACACAGTATTTGAAGCAGTCTGTGCCAACGAGACCCAGACAAGATTCAGGCCACACAAATGCCAAGCAATGAATATCTCCAACAAGAGAGGATTTAACCATCTCTGCTTGACGTTCAATGGCATTACCATCATTGATTTCCCCGCAATCATCATCCTGGGGTTACCATTGACAGAAAATGGACTGGACCAGCCACATAAATATAGTGGCTGCAAGAGCTGGTCAGAAGCTGGGAATTCTGCAGAGTAACTCAACTTCTGAGTCTCGAGCCTGTTCACCATCCACAAGGCACAAGTCAGGAGTGAGTTGGAATATTATTCACTTGCTTGGATGAGTGCAGCTACAAAAACGCCCGAGAGATTTGACACCCTTCAGGACAAAGCAGCCTGCCTGATTGGCATTCCATCCCCTACCTTAAATATTCACTCCCTCCATCACTAACTCACAGTCGCAGCAGTATGTTACACGTTCATGATGCATTGCAGAAATTTGCAAAGTCTCCTTCAACAGAAACTTTCAAACTCATCTCTACCACACACAAGGACAAAGGCAACAAACACGTGGGAACTCCACCACCTCCAAGTTCCCCTCCAAGCCACTCACCATCCTGATTTGGAGTTATATAACAAAGAACAAAGAACAGTACAGCACAGGAAACAGGCCCTTCGGCCCTCCAAGCCTGTGCCGCTCCTTGGTCTAACTAGACCAATCGTTTGTATCCCTCCATTCCCAGGCTGTTCCTTCACTGTCACTTTTATTGTGATTTCTTAAATCTTGGGAAGATTATTGTGATTGTTAGAGGCTGATCATCTCTACTCCAAGACATCACTGCAAGAATTCCTTGGGGTAGTAAAAATCCTGGAACTCCCTCCCTAACAGCACTGTGAGTGTACCTACACCACATGGACTGCAGGGGTTTAAGAAGGCAGCTCACCACCAGCTTCTCAAAGGTGATTAGAAAGGAACAATAAATGCTGGGCTACCAGCGATGTCCACATTCCAAGAATAAATAAAAAGAATGTCTCACTTCTGAGTCTGAAAGTCATGGCCTTACTCTAGAGACTTGAGATCCAGACTCGCGTTCCTCTGCAGTACAGAAGCACCATTGGAGATGCACTGTGTGGATGGATTTTAATCTGAGGCCCTCTTGACTGATTGTAAAACATCACATGACACGACAGGAGTGGGGGAGTGTTGCTTTATGGTCTGGCCAATCTTTATTACCCAACCACCAGCACTGTCACGTTGCTGTGGGATCTTGCTGTGTGCAAATTAGTCACTATATTTCCTTCCTTAACACAGTAACTACACTTCAAAAGGACTTAGAAACATAGAAAAACTACAGCACAAACAGGCCCTTCGGCCCACAAGTTGTGCCGAACACATCCCTACCTTCTAGACCTACCTATAACCCTCCATCCTATTACACTCCATGTACTCATCCAGGAGTCTCTTAAAAGACCCTATTGAGTTCGCCTCCACCACCACTGACAGCAGCCGATTCCAGTCGCCCACCACCCTCTGTGTGAAAAACTTACCCCTAACATCTCCCCTGTACCTACCCCCCAGCACCCTAAACCTGTGTCCTCTCGTAGCAGACATTTCCACCCTGGGAAAAAGCCTCTGAGAGTCCACCCGATCTATGCCTCTCAACATCTTATACACCTCTATTAGGTCTCCTCTCATCCTTCGTCTCTCCAAGGAGAAAAGACTGAGCTCCCTCAGCCTATCCTCATAAGGCATGCCACTCAATCCAGGCAACATCCTTGTAAATCTCCTCTGCACCCTTTCAATCTTTTCCACATCCTTCCTATAGTGAGGCGACCAGAACTGAGCACAGTACTCCAAGTGGGGTCTGACGAGGGTCCTATATAGCTTCATTGGCTGTCAAGTGCTTTGGAACATCCTGAGGTCGGAAAACGCAGGAGGTGAATCCAAGTCCTCCTTTCTCTTTGTGATTATTGATTGCATTTTAGTTATTGGGCAAAGAGATCATCAGTTTTCTCAGCAGCTTGATCATTCTTTTTTTTTCAATCGCTGCTTTTCTCTCACATCTAGAGTGCACCCACAAGTCACAATCAATCAGTACCCTAGTGTTTGCCTTTGGGAAGTGGTTTCATTTGTTACGCAGATAGCAATGCCGTGCTAAAAAGTGCTTCTGTGAGAATTCTGTAAAAATGTGCTGAATAAGAGCATTCATCTTACTTGCCTAACTCAGCAGCCCTTTCATCCCTCTGAGAACTCACTTAGATCAGTAATGAACTTCCCCACAATTAACAGCCGTATTCAATAAGCAGGCTGGTGGGTTCCAGTTCAATTAGTTATCTTCCCTGCAGTACACCAGGAGACCAGTAGGTGTTGCTGTGTTCTAAACAAATGAACAAATCTGTCACTCGAGGACCTTGTAAAATATATTACAACAACTTGCAGTTATATAGTTTCATTAATGTAATAAATCGTCCCATGATGGCATAGTGACAGTGGTTAGCACAGCTGCCTCACAGCGACAAGGACCCGGGTTTTATTCCAGCCTTGGGTCACTATCTGTGTGGAGTTTGCACATTCTCCCCGTGTCTGCGAGGGTTTCCTCCAGGAGCTCCAGTTTCCTCCCACGCTCCAAAGATGTGCAGGTTAGGTGGGTAAGCAATGCTAAATTGCCCCTTAGTGTCCAAAGATGTATAGCTTAGGGGGAATTAGCCATGGTAAATGAGCAAGGTTATGGGGATAGGGTGGGGAGGGGGTCAATGTGATGGGTTGCAAGGCGTGTGTTGAAGAAGGAGACCAAAGGAGAGAGGGGTAGGAAAGGTATTCTTGGGGTTGAAGCAACTGAAGGCATGGCTACCAATGGTGAAGCAATTAAATTTGGGCCATTCAAGGTGCCTAAATTAGAGGGGGGTAGGTATCTTGGATGATTGTGGGGCTGCGGGAGATTACATTGATAGGAAGGTGCAAGGGATTTAAAAACAAAGATGAGAATTTTAAAATCAAGGCATTGCTCAAATGGGGGTCAATGAGCACAGGGATGATGGCTGAATGGACTTGGTGTGAGATAAGACATGGGCAGCAGAGTTTTGGATGATGTCAAGTTCACAGAGGGTAGAACGAAGGAGGTCAGCCTGCGTATTATTTATTCATTTGTCGGTGTCACCAGTTAGACCAGCGTTTATTGCCTGTTCCTCATATGTTGAAATAGTCAAGCCTACAGATAACCATATTATGAATGGAGGTTTTGGCAGCAGATGAGATGATGGGAAAAGTCACGCAATCTTATGAGATATGTACAGGTGGCCTTAGTGATGGTATGGCTCAGTGGCCATCAGCTCATTTCAAGGGAAGAGTGTTCCACAGACTAACAACCCTCTGAAGTAATAATTTATCCTCGTCTCCATCTTAAATGAAAGACTCCTTATTTTTAAACTGTGTCCCTTAGTTATAGAGTCTCTCACAAAGGGAAACATCCACCCTGTCAAGTCCCCTCAGGATCTTGTGTGCTTCATAGAAGAATCATAGAATCCCTACAGTACAAAAGAAAACCATTTGGCTCATCAAGCCTGCACCAACAACAATCCCACTCGGGTTCTATCCCTGTAACCCCATTTATTTATCCTGCTAATCCCCCTGATGCTGAGGGACAATTTAGCATGGCCAATCCACCTAACCCTCACATCTTTGGAGTGTGGGAGGAAACCGGAGCACCTGGAGGAAACCCCCACACACAGGAAGGAACTCCACGCAAACAGTGACCCGAAGCCAGAATTGAAACTGGGTCCCTTGCGCTGTGAGGCAGCAGTGATGATCGTCTTTCATTCTTCTAAACGCCGTGGATACAGGCCCAACCTCTCTTCATAAGACGACCTCTTTAGCTCAGGAATCAGTTGAACGAAGCTTCTCTGAATTGCTTCTAATGCCTTTATATATTTTCTTAAATAAGGAGGCCAAAAGTGTACGTAGTACTTCAGATCTAGGGGGAGGCAACGGCCTAGTGGTATTATCACTTGACTATTAATCCAGAAGCTCAGCTAATGTTCTGGGGATCTGGGTTCAAATCCCACCACAGCAAATGGTGGAATTTGAATTCAATAAAAAAGTATCTGGAATTAAGAATTTACTGATGACCATGAAACCATTGTTATTTGTTGGAAAAAACCCACCTGGTTCACTAATGTCCTTTAGGGAAGAAAATTTGCCATCCTTCCCTGGTTTTGGCCTGCATGTGACTCCAGAGCCATAGTTGACCCTGTTCAGAGAGCAGTTGAGAGTCAACCACATTACTATGGCTCTGGAGTCACATGCAGGCCAAAACCAGGGAAGGATGGCAAATGTTCTTCCCTAAAGGACATTAGTGAACCAGGTGGGTTTTTTCCAACAAATAACAATGGTTTCATGGTCATCAGGAAATTCTTAATTCCAGATACTTTTTTTATTGAATTCAAATTCCACCAATTGCTATGGTGGGATTTGAACCCAGATCCCCAGAACATTAGCTGAGCTTCTGGATTAATAGTCTAGTGAATTAAAAAGAAAATGGCCTCACCAATGCCCTGTACCACCCAGGCAAAAATTCCCTATTTCAAATTCCAGTCCCCTTCAAATAAAAATTCCATTTGCCTTCCTAATCACTTGCTGTACATGTATATTTATAATTCATTAACCTGGACCCCAGACCCCTTGGTACCACCATATTCTCTCCATTTCAATACTGCCATGAAAATGACCCATTTATGCCTACCCTGTTCTCTATTAGCTAACCAATCCTCTGTGCATGTCAATATGTTACCCCCTACATGATAACCACTTATTTCTGTAGAAATCTTTGGTGTGGCGCCTTATCAGAAGTCAAAAATTGGAAATCCAAGTATACCACATCTAGAGGTTCCCTTTTATCCACTAAACTTGTTACTCTAAATTAGTTAATGCTATTGCCCTTCCACAAAACCATGTTGACTCTTGGTTGCATTGGATTTTCTAAGTGCTTCCCCATAACCACCTCAATAATAGATTCCAGCAATATCCCTATTACAGATGTTAGGCTAACTGCCTGGTACTTTCCTTCTTTCTGTGGCTCCTTCCTTGAATAGAGGAATTGCATTAGCTATTTTCCAATCTGATAGTATCTTTCCAGAATCTAGGGGATTTTAGAAAATTAAAACCATTTCATCTAATATCTTTTTTTCAAGACCCCAAGATGAAGTCCATCAGGACCTGGGGACTTGTCAGCCTATAGTTCTGCTAATTTTTTTCTACCCTTTCCCAAGTGACTGTAATTATTGTAAGGTCTCCCCTCCCTTTCACCTCTTGATTTACAATTATTTCTGGGATGTTAGTTATGTCTTCCACAATGAAGTCAAATACAAAATATCTGTTCAATACATCTACCATTTCATTGTATCCCATTATTAGTCCCCTAGCCCCACTTGCTAGAGGACATTTTTTGAAATGTGTAGAAATTCTTGCTATCTGTTTTTACATTTCTAACTAGTTTTCTCTCATATTCTTATTTCTCCCTAATCTTTTAGTCTTTTTTGTTTATTTTTATATTTTGCCTAATCCTCTGACCTATCACAATATACATAAAATTTGCGCTTTTTCTTTCTATTTGATACTATTGTTAAATTGCTTCATTAGCCGTAAGTACCACATCCTTTCCTTAGAATCTTTCTTTGTCAGTGGAATGGATCTTTTCTGATTGTCATGAAATATCTCCTTAAGTGTCTGCCATTGCATTTCCATACTGAGCTATCCCTTAACTTAATTTCCCAGTTCACTTTGGCCAACTAAAGTGGGAGGCAGTGACATTGTGATGTTGTCATTGGATTAGTAATCCTGCAACCCAGAGTAATGCTCTGGGGACCCAGACTCAAATCCTACCGTGGCAGATTGTGAGATTTGAATGCAATAAAAATATGAAATTAAAAACCTAGTGATCATCATGAAACCATTGATTGTTGTAAAAAAAATGACGTGGAGATGCCAACATTGGACTGGGGTGGGCACAGTAAGAAGTCTCACAACACCAGGTTAAAATCCAAAAAGTTTATTTGGAATCACGAGCTTTCAGACTGCTTCATCAGGTGACTCACCTATTGTAAAAAATCCATCTGGTTCACTAATGTCCTTCAGGGAGGAAAGTCTTCCATCCTTACCTGGTCGCCTACATGCGACTCCGGATTCACAGCAATGTGGTTGACTTAAATGTCCTCTTAAATTATCAAGCAAGCCACTCAGTTCAAAGGCACGTAGGGATAGGCAACAAATGCTGGCCCAAGGCAATGACGCCCACATCCAATGAATTAAAAGAAAGCTTTCTTCATATCTTTTTGCTTTCATTTACTTTTAATAGTTTTAGACCCATTCTTCTCTTCCTCAAACTGAATGTGAAATTTAACTATGTTCTGATCACTGTTACCTAGGAGTGCCTTTAAAATGTGGTAATTAATTAATGTTGTTTAATTGCACGTTACCAGGTCTAGTCTAGCCTCTGGTTGGCTCTTGTACTTGCTACTTCAAGAAACTGTCCTGAAAACCTTCTATGAACTCATATTTCAGGTTTCTCTTGTCAATCGGATTCCCACAATCTATATGAAGCTTAAAATTACCCATGAATAATGCAAAACCTTTCTCATTAGTCACAATTGTTTCTTCCTCTATACTCCATCCTACAGTTACTGTTATGGGAATTGGGGAGTAACCTTTGTTATTTCTTATCTCTATCAAAACTAATTCTACATCTTGATTTTTAAAACTAAGGTTGTTTTTTACAATTATAGTAATGTCATCCTTAATTAACATAGTGACTCCACTACCTTTCCTAGCTTCCTGACTTCTGAATTACCATGTACCCTCAGCAATCCACTCGGTTACCTCATCAAGGAACTCCAAGTTGGTCAATAATGATTTGCTCTCAACAAATCCATGCTGGCTTTCCTTAATTATACCACATTTACTGAAGTGACATTCAACTTTGTCCAAAGTTATCAGTATTAGAAGATTCCACACAATTGAGGTTAAACTGACTGGCTTGTAGTTATTGGACTTACCTTTACACTTTTATATTGAACGAGGATATAACATTTGCAAATCTACAGTTCGTAGAATCCCTACAGTACAGAAGGAGGCCATTCGCCCATCGAGTTTGTATCGACCACATTCCCACCCATGCCCTATTCCCGTAACCGCACACATTTACCCTGCTAATCCCCCTGACACTAAGGGCCAATTGAGCATCAACCTAACCTACATATCTTTTGGAGTGTGGCAGGAAACTGGAGGAAACCCACGCAGACACGGAGAAAGTGCAAACTCCACACAGTGACCCGAATTGAACCTGGATCCCTGGCACTGAGGCAGCAGTGCTAACCAGTGTGCCACTGTGCTGCCCTGTGGCACTTCTAAGGAAGACTGAAATATGACAGCCAGTGCCACTGCAATTTCCACACTCTTTCCCCTCTGATTCCTTGGATGTGTCTCATCTGATCCTGGTGCTCAACCACTTTTAAATACAGACAGTTTATTTTAAGGCCTCCTCCTTATCAGCCTTGAGCAAGGTTAAAGGTTAGAAAATCTGTTTCACTCAAAGCTAACAAACATGAAAAGCTTTTCAGCGAAAGTGATAGGTTTTGGGTTAACTCCTCCTTGAGGTGCAGTTGCTTCAATATCTTTACAGAAGAGATGTAAATGTTGGCCAGAACAGCAAGCAGGGTGTTGGTTCACTTCTTGGCCTTTTGACTAAGATCAAATGTGCAGGATCAAGCTTGAGATCAGGTGTAATGTCTATTCTTGTCAGCTTGGTTCTAGTATGTCTCTCTCATGGGGACTATGAATTGGATTCAATTTGAACTGGAATTGGTTTTTGGAGAAATCAAGAGGATGGATTAAGGGCTTGCCCTATCCACTGCGCATTCGCTTTGTAACTCTGAAAAAGGAATAATTTTTTTTTTAAGTGGCACCTGAGAGAGCAGATGGATTCTCTTGTCTAAAATCTCATCTAAAAGACAGCACCTCTGACAGTTCGGCGCTTATCTTTGATCTCGGGTGAATGTAAAAGATCTCATGGCCGTATTTCGAGGAAAAGCTGGGGAGTTCTTCTTGGTTACTGGCCAATATTTATTCCAGCACCAATAACACTAAAACTATCTGGGCATTATGAAATTGTTTGAGAGTTATTGTTATATGTAAATTGGCTGCCTGTTTTTTTACATTGCAACAGTTAATACATTTTGAAAGTACCTTATTGTCGGAAATGCATTGGGCGAAATCTTACCAAAAAATGGCTGAGTGGTGATTTTGATGAGCAAACCAATGTGTTTCTCTCCAGATCTTGCGACATTCTGCCAAAAAAAAATCTCAACGGCGTGTTTCACGCTGTTATAGAGGGGGTGGGACCTCAACATGTCGACAGACCCCACTGCTCTGAGATAGGGGCGCTCGGAGGGCCCCCCTCCCCATCCCCGGAGTTGGTACTTCACTTCCCCCACAATGGCCATCACCGGCATTCCTTGCTCATGTGTCTGTTCCTGGCCATCACCACATCTAAATGAACCCCCCACCCCCTGTGGTTCCCACTGGGCCTGTCCCTTTGCACTGTTTGGCATGGTGCCAACGTGGCAGTGCCAAGGGGCTGTGCCAGTGGGGCATTGCCAGGCCACTGTCTGGTCATGTCCCCCTCCCCTGGTGCCTATTCTTACCTCTACGACCCGGGTGAGACCCCCATGACACGTTCACAACTGGGTGAACCTGTTGTAAATGGTGCTAGCATGATGGCACGCTGGTACCCGCTGAATATCTGGTGAGGAGGGGAGCACCAGTCCTGCTGCGTGTTTCACACCATTCCAGCGGCAAGGGGTCGGTAAGATTGGAACTCGGAAACTCACTGGCATGAATTGCGCTCTCCATTTTGAGCGCACACCGCCATTCCCACAGACAGAGTATGGGCTCAAAATTGCCTCCGTTGTGTGTCCTGAGGTGGAAGGCACAATATAAATACAAGATCTTCTTTACACATCAGTTATTAACAAGGGAAAAACGTAATTGTTTTTAGAGCGTGACAATTCATTTCCTACTTTTGTCTGTTTTACAGATACTTTAAGAACAAGGTCAACATCATCCTTCAATTCATACCCGAGATGATCTTCATGTTTAGTTTATTCGGTTACCTGGTCTTCATGGTTATTTTTAAGTGGTGTTTTTACCATGTCGAGATTTCTCAAATGGCTCCCAGTATTCTAATCCATTTCATCAATATGTTTCTATTTACTTACAACGATCCTACCAGTCAGCCCTTGTACAATCATCAGGCAAGTGTCTCTTGTTTTACCTATGATGCCTTGACTAAACTTAATTGCTGGCCAACAACGGATGTGCTGCAAAGGTTTACCGATGATTTGAATGAATCTTTTTAGCTATTGCATTGGCCCTATCCTCCTTGGTTGAAAGCTCCATTCCGGGTGGCAGGATAGAAGACTTAGTGGACATTCTGGGGGGAAGTATTTCACCCAGAAGGTGGTTAAGATCTAGAACTCCCATTCCTGAAAGACACAGGCAGAAGTCCTCATAACATTTTAAAAAACACTTAAAATGCCTTAACCTAAAAAGCTACAGACCAAGAGTTGGAAAATGGAACTGGATCGTTAGTTACTTGCCAGCTGCTGTGGGTATGATGGGTCAAATGCCCTCCTATGCTGTAGCCTTCTAGGGTCATATTGTGAGCTTGAATCTATCGGTGGCTCAAATGGCTACATTTGTAAAGGCATTGTTCAGTTTTAGGATAGGTTGACAGCCTGACGTTTCCAGGTGCGTTTGCAGGCCTGTGATTCGTTAGCATCACAAGTCACCTGGGCTATGGAAAAAAAATCTACCAGAACTCCTGTTTCTGATCACAATCCAGTGACTGTTGTAGCTAGTGTTTGGGTGAAGATTGGGTTCAGTTGTGATATACTCATGGCAGAATAATCTGAGAACACGTGCTTAGTGCTCACAATGAAAACTTATCTCTTCGATATCCAAGGGTTACTGTTGTCATGGGGATTGAATTCTAGCAAGGAGAAGAGGCCAGCCGAGAAACAAGTTGTAAATATGACCCTTCAGAGAGTTGATAAGAGATGCAAATTCTATTATGCACTGTTACCAATTGCTAGTCCAGGAGAGCTCAGCGGGCAATGAATGGAAGTTCACGATACCTTGCTAAATTAATTTTCTATTTTTACAGCAAGAGATTCAGAGTTTTCTGGTGATTATTGCAATAATTGCTGTCCCCTGGATGCTTTTTCTCAAGCCCTTCATCTTGCGATCGAATCACAGGAAAGCTCAACGTGCGGTAAGATGAAGATAGTCCAAGCCAAGGTTTGAATGTGGTGAATTGAGAGTCAGAAATTAGAATGGGACGTACTATCCTGGGAACCATTTCAGTTCTTATATCACTTGATCTTTTCACAATTTGTCCAACTCGGCTCATCCCACTTCCCTGTCCATTCCCTGTAGCCCTTCCATTTTGTTTTTGTATTGATGCTTATTGAATTCCCTTTTGAAAGCCACAGTTGTAATGTTTTCTAAAGGTTCATAATGGATTCCAAGCTTTTTTAATGCCTCTATTTTAAAAAGCCCAGGAGCCTGTATGCTTAGTTAACTACTTTGTCAACTACACTGCCCCTTCAGCAACTTGTGCACATGTTCCCCCAAGTCTCCCTATCGCTCCACCCTCTTTAGAAATGTGCCTTTTATTTGATATAGATGGAAAGATTTATGGCCAAAGCCTCTACAGTTTCCACCTTTCCTTCATTATCCTCAGATTCATCCCATCTGGTCCTGCTAGATTAGAATCCTTACAACTCTTAACTCAACTCTAAGTATAGCCAACCCTTCTAATGTCTTTTCTTTATCAATCTTCAGCTGATCCACTATCTCAAATACCTCCTTTTTCACAATAACTATCGAATACTTTCAACATTTTAAACACTTGCTATAGGCGAGGGAATACAAATTTTTATGCAAACTATCCTCGTAATTTGACCCTTTAAGCCATTGATCTTTTTTTTGTCCAGCTTGGGAAAGTAGCTTTTTAAAGATTCTTTCATGGGATGTGAGTGCTGTTGGCAAGGCCAACATTATTGTTCATTTCTACCTAGCCTTAAGAAGGTGAGCCACTTTTTTTTTTCAAAGTTTATTTATTAGTGTCGCAAGTAGGCTTACATTAACACTACGACGAAGTTACTGTAAAAGCCCCTCAGTCGCCACACTCCGGCGCCTGTTTGGGTGCACTGAGGGAGAATTTAGCATGGGCCAATGTACCTAATGAGCACACCTTTCGGACTGTGGGAGGAATCCAAAACACCCGGAGGAAACCCACGCAGACACGAGGAGAATGTGCAACTCCACACAGACAGTGACCCAAGCCGGGAATTGAACCCAGGTCCCTGGTGCTGAGAGGCATCAATGCTAACCACTGTGCCGTGAATTGTTGTAGTCCATATGATATAGGTACAACCCACAGTGCTGTTAGGACTTTGGCCCAGCCACAATCAAGGAACCATGATATAATTTCAAGTCAGGATGACGTATGGCTTTGAGGGGAATTTGCCGTGGCGGTGTTTCCATGCACTAGCTACCCTTGACTGAGGTGGTAGAAGTCATGGTTTGGAAGGTTTTGAGGAGGCTTGGTGAATGCTGCAGTGCGTGGTATATGAAATACACAACTACTGCCACTCTGCACTGGCAGTAGAATGAGTGGATGTTGAAGGTGGTAGATGGGGAGCCAGTTAAACAGGCTGTTTTGCCCTGGAAGGTGTTGCATTTCTTGAGTGCTGTTAGGGGTACACTCATCCAGGCAAGTGGAGAGTATTTCTTTACACTCCTGACTTGTACTTTGTAGATGGTGGATAGGCTCTGTGGAATCAAGAGGTGAGTTACTCACCACAGGATTCCCTACCTTAGACCTGGACTTCTAGCTACAGTAATATGTTTGGCTCAATTAGGTTTCTGGTCAATGGTGGCCACCAAAGTGTTGAGGGTGGAATTTCAGCAATGGTAGTTATGTTGAATGTCAAAAGGAAATGGTTAGACTCTGTCTTTGTTCAAGGTGGTCATTGCCTGGTACTTGTGTGGCAGAAGTTTCCATGCTGTAAACCTCTATGACTCAGTGTCATATGCCATTTATTAGCCCAAACCTAAATATTGTCCAGGTCTTATTGCGTCTGGAAGCTGACCATTTTGGCATCTGGTAAATTGCAAATGGAACTGAGCATTGCATCCTCAGTGAACATTCCCACTCCTGACATTACGATGGAAGGCGGGTCATTGATGAAGCAGCTGAAAATAGTTGGGCCTAGGTTACTACCCTGAGGAACTCAATAACCACAACCATCTTCCTTTGTGAGTGAGTGCTGCTCATTAAAGAACTATGACTGACACCTTCTATTACATCACTATTGCATGAGAGTAGTCTGAAGGTATGGTAATTGGCCGGGTTGGATTTGTCCTGCCTTTAATGGACATCACATCTGGGCAATTTTTCACATTGTTGAGTAGTGCTGTAGCTATATTGGAACAGCTTAGCTGGGTGTTTGGCTGGTTTTTCAGCACAAGTCTTCAGTATTCCAGCTGGGGTGTTATCAGGAGCCATAACCTTTGCTGAATCCAGTGCTTTCAGTCAATTCTTGGCTTTCACCTGGCGTGAATAGAATTGGCTGAAGGCAGGCAACAGCTGGGAACTTCAGGAGACTGAAGTGGATCGTTCACTCAGCACTTCCAGCTGAAGATGATTGCAAATACTTCCAGCATGGTATTTTGCACTGATGTGCCCCATCAATGAAGAGGGGGATGTTTGTGGAGTCTCCTTCTCTGGTTGTTTAATTATCTATCACTGTTCACTACTGGATGTGATAGGATTGCAGAGATTTGATTGTTTTTTTTCTTTATTCTTTCATGAGATGTGGGCATTGCTGGCAAGGCCAGCATCTTGCCCATTCCTAATTGCTCGTGAGCTGGCCTTGGTAGGGCAGTTAAGAGTCAACCACATTGCTGTGGGTCTGAATATGTTTGTAGGCCAAGGATGGCAGAATTCCTTCCCTAAAGGAAGTTAGTAAACCAGATAGTTTTTTTACGACAATCAATGTTTGTTCCAGATTTATTAATTGAATTGAAATTCCACCAGCTGCAGTGGGATATGAACCCATCTGTCCAGATCATTAGTCTGGGTCTCTGCATTATTGGTCCAACGATGCTTCTATTTCCCCAGACCTGTTGGTTGAGAGATTGCATGTGACAGACAGAACAAAGCCACTTTGCCATTTTCTGGCACTGCTCCTGGCCTGATCTCCTGCACTCTTCTTTGAACCAGGATTAATCCCCTGGCTTGATGATTATGGTGGAATGAAGGATATACCAGGCCAATTGATTGTTGTTGAATACAATTCTGCTGCTGCTGATGTCCCTCCAAGGCCTCATTGATATCCAGTTTTGATGGATCTGTTTGAAATCTATCTAAGCTCAGTGGTAGTGTCACACAACATGATGGAGTGTATCCTCGGTCTGCATGAGAAGCAATTCAGAGAAAGTTCACTCGGCTGATTGCCAGGGTTGTCTTATGAGGCAAGGTTGAATTGGTTGGGCCAATACTCATTGGGAGTTTAGAAGAATGAGAGGTGATCTTATTGATTCATTTAATATCCTGAGGGGACTTGACTGGATAGATGCTGAGAAGATGATACCCCTTGTGGGGGATTCTGAAACTCGGGTCACAGTTGTAGAATAAGGTTTGTTGGATTTAAGATGGAGATGAGAAGGAATTTTTTCTCTGAAGATCATGAATCTTCAGAAATCTATTCCCGAGAGACCAGTGAGGCTCGATCATTAACTATATTCAAAATTGATTTTGAATTATTTTTGATCTATAAGGGAGTTGAGGGTTATCAAGGGAAAGGCAGGAAAGCAGAGTTGAGGACACAATAGATCAAACATGATTTTCATGAATGGTGCAGCAGGCTCAAGGGGCTGAATGGCCTATTGCTGCTCTTATTCCTTATGAAGACTGTCTTGGGGAAATTCATCTATAACAGGTAGATTGGTGAGGGTGAGATCAAGTAGGTTTTTCCCTTTTGATGATTCCATCACCACCTGCCGCAGGCCTAGTGTGATTTATTACTCGAGTTACTTTTTTAAAAAAATTGTTCATGTGGTGTGGGTGTCGCTGCTGGGCCAGCATTTATTGCCCATTGGGTTTAAGAGTCAACTACGTTGCTGCATAACATGTAGGCCAGACCAGGTAAGGACATCAGATTTTCTTCCCGAAAGGACATTCGTGAACGAGATGGCAGTGACTTCATGATCATCGTCAGACTTTTAATTCCAGATTTTTATGGAATTCAAAATTCACCATTTGCCACGGTGGGAATTGAACCCGGGTCCCCAGAGTGTTACCCTGGGTCTCTGGATTATCACTGTGGCACTGCCTCCCCCTAAAGGTCTAGTTTAATATAATGTACAAACAATTATTAATCAGAAATTACTCATTTACATTTATAACCCAGTATTTAAATGAGATGCAAAAAGAGTAGCAGTGAAAGTTTTAGCTTTTAACAGTTTTCAGTGTTGTTCATCAAGGGCTGTGATCTAATTAACATTTAGACAGTGGCTTCAAAGTGAAACATTGATGGTGCTGTGAAGTTCTTTACAATCCGACATTAAACCACAAAATGAGACATTGGAGCTAGTGACCAAATGCTTGGTCAAAGAGTTTGAAGGATGAAAGGAGAAGAAAGAGTCAGAGAAGTTCGGCGAGGGAATTCCAGAGCTTGGGACCTCGGCAGCTGAAAGTGTGTTGGCCAATGTTTAGGGCATGGACAAGAAACCAGAATTCGAGGGCTGTGGTGCTCCTGACAGTTGTAGGGCTGAAGGAGGTTACAGAGTTAGTGAGGTCCCGAAGGGATTTGAAAACCAGGTTGAGAATTTTAATGTGTAGGCATTGGTGGGCTAGGAGCCAACGTTTAAGGCAGTGAGTACGGGGTAATGGGTGAACAAAACATCAAGCAAATTGAGATATGGGCGACAGACTTTTGGATGACTTCAAATTTACTACGGGTGAAAGATAAGCAAACAGGAAACCAGTGGCATATTTGAATAGTCAAGTCTGGGTGAGGGTTTTATCAGCAGGTTAACTGCGATGGAAATGATATGTTCTGTTTATTTCAATGCATAAGTCATTGTACTTGTAGGCCGGGATTCTCCCAAAAAAATTCTAAGTCCCTAATTTGTGGAAAATGGGAGTAAATCCCACTGGCTTATTCAGCATGATTTCCAGAATGAATCTCCCACACTCTGAGCACTGCAGAGTGCCTCAGCGGGATTCACTCTTGAAATCTGGGGGCGGGGCCTATTCCTGCCTGAGAGGCCGGCAGCATAGCACTGAGTGGGCCACTGCGCATGCACCGATCTGTCAGCGCAGAGATCGACACATCCACAATGGCCCCGCATTGCCAGCTATTGCCAGCCTTGCAGCCCCCTGTTGCTGGCCTCCTGGATCTCCCCGGTCGAGCCCCGATCATCATCCTCCCTCCCTCTCCCAGTCATCCCAAGTGCAGAGTGGCAGTGGGTTCCACCCCTTTGGCACTCCCCAATGCTGGGTGAGCAGTGCCAAGGTGCCCCTTGGTCAGTGCCAGGCTGGCACTGCCCAAGGGGCACCTCCTTTATCCCCGACCTCCTGGGGGGGGCCTGAATGGCCTCTCTTCCTTCCAGCGGGGTTGGGCTGCCTGTTCCCTGTTAGTGGGGAGCAGGAGTAAATCCCGCTGTAGGAAAGAGAGACGTATGGGCCTGGAAACCTCATGGCTAATGAAATGGAAATCACAATTTCCATATTGTTATTAGCTCTGCACTGATTTCTGATGCGGAGCTGATTACGCTGGGAGACTCACGGAGGCCACGGCCCACAGCGGGAAGCCTGAAAAACAGCCTCCACTGATGTGTCTCGGCCTGTTGCGCTGCTCGAGCAATGCAGCAGGCTGGGAGAATCGCCCTCGTATTATTTGATACAAAGTCCCTTCCACTTTGTGACTGTGTTAAACAATATGGTGACTACCTTATGACTGTGAGGTACAATGTGAATACTTTGTCAGTACAGAGATTTGTATATAGCTTTTGGAGTAGCATGCTGACACTTGTAATTTTACAATTGCTTCCAGCACTGCATAGCATGTCAACATTTAGATTTTTAGATCTGCAATAATATTAGTGAAGGATCATTAACCATTCTTGCACAGTTTGAAATTCCGCCATTTCCCCTGGCAGGTTTGGGTGAACATCAGTATATCAAAGACTTTTCACCAGATTTCTATCAAATTGACAACCTTCTCTGTTCATTTGCCAGCAAAGGAATTAGCCCTGTCCTTCTGGGAACTGAGTATGCAGAAGACCTTGAAAACTCTGTATCGGAGAGACCAAGTGTAGACTGGGTGATCGCTTTGCTGAGCACTTTTGGTCTGTGCGCAATCAGGACTCTGACCTTCCGGTTGCTTGCCATTTAAACACACAATCCTGCTCCCATGCCCACATGTCTGTCCTTGACCTGCTGCAATGTTCCAGTGAAGCTCAACGCAAACTGGAGGAACAGCATCTCATCTTCTGGCTAGGCACTTTACAGCCTTCTGGTCTCAACATCGAATTGAGCAACTTCAGATGATTTGCTCTATTCTCCCTTGGCCCCTTTGTTTTCATTTTATTTAATCTTTAACTGTTCTCGACCTTTTATTTTTTTATTGTTTTTCTTCCCCCCCCCCCCCACTCTTTTCCCCTACTTTATCCTCCTTTCCCTTGCCTTTTCTCCTCCTTTGCTTCCCCTTCCTCCTTTTTCTAAACCTTACCTCTCCCTCCGCCCCCCCCACAACTTTATCTGTCCCCATCAATGCTGTATCCCAGTGTTATACAGTGACAGACCGGTCCCCACCAGTACTGTGTGCCCAGTGTAATGCAGTGACAAACTGTCCCCACCAGTACTGTGTGCCCAGTGTTATACAGCGACAGACCTGTCCCCACCAGTGCTGTACCCCAGTGTTATACAGTGACAGACCTGTCCCCACCAGTACTGGTCCCCAGTGTTATACAGTGACAGACCTGTCCCCATCAGTACTGGTCCCCAGTGTTATACAGTGACACACCTGTCCCCACCAGTACTGTACCCCAGTGTTATACAGTGACAGACCTGTCCCCACCAGTATTGTGTGCCCAGTGTTATACAGTGACAGACCTGTCCCCATCAGTGCTGTATCC
Source organism: Mustelus asterias (assembly GCF_964213995.1). NCBI lineage: Eukaryota > Metazoa > Chordata > Chondrichthyes > Carcharhiniformes > Triakidae > Mustelus > Mustelus asterias. The sequence continues at coordinate 58,050,805 of NC_135809.1, read as the reverse complement.
CAGTGTTATACAGTGACAGACCTGTCCCCACCAGTGCTGTATCCCAGTGTTATACAGTGACAGACCTGTCCCCACCAGTACTGTGTGCCCAGTGTTATACAGCGACAGAACTGTCCCCACCAGTGCTGTACCCCAGTGTTATACAGTGACAGACCTGTCCCCACCAGTACTGGTCCCCAGTGTTATACAGTGACAGACCTGTCCCCATCAGTGCTGTATCCCAGTATTATACAGTGACAGACCTGTCCCCACCAGTGCTGTATCCCAGTGTTATACAGTGACAGACCTGTCCCCACCAGTGCTGTATCCCAGTGTTATACAGTGACAGACCTGTCCCCATCAGTGCTGTATCCCAGTGTTATACAGTGGCAGACCTGTCCCCACCAGTACTGTATCCCTCTGTTAAAATAACAGACCTTAGCACCATGTTTTACAAAATATAGTACCAACACTGAAAGGTGAAATCCTGATTCACTGTAATTTAAGATAATGTTTTCTTTCCTCTTAGTTGGAGTCCGCACCTGAGAATACATATACTTCACCTGATATTGAGGCAGATATCCTACAACCCCAACAAAGGAGCACTGGTGACCATGGTGATGATCAGAGCGAAGAGGTGAGTCCAGCATACTCGGCCGAGGGATTAAAGACCAACCTTGTTACGTTAGCCAATTCAGGCACTGTCAGGGGTACAGGCTTACTTTTAAATATATGCAATGAAAGAAAAATGTCAACGCAGAAAAGTGAGTTTGTGATCCTAAACATTACATGGCTCATATACAAAGCCGTCCTCTTGAAACATGTACAATCTGTCTGTGCATTTGAGAATTGGCACATCTGTAACAAAATCAAATAGTTCAAAGTGATCTCAGCAAGGCGGACAGGAATACTGCTGTGTCTTTGGAACAATTTTAGAAATTCTGCAAACTGCAGTGTTGGGTAACTGTGTTTTAATCATTATCCTGTACCTGTGAGCAAGGACACATACACACATCCTCATCTTCATTGAGGTCTGAGCATCTGAAGCTTCCAAAAATGTAAAGCAGATACTAATCTAGTAATTTTGTCCAAAAAACCTCATAACTTTCTGCGCTACATTGCAAAGTCGTATTGATCTTCCCAAATTGAAACAATTTCTCAAACTCGCACTGTGATCCCTCTTGTGAACACTCTCTCATTGGACTTGGCAAATGATGTAAACACTCTTACTGTCCACATCTTCACTCCTTCCCTCCTTGACATGAGCTCACTCTGTGCAAACCAGTGGTTGAAGATGTGTGTGACTCCAAAGATGAGCAGGTTAGGTTGATTGGCCATGCTAAATTGCACCTTAGTGTCAGGGGATTAGTAGGGTAAATAAGTAGGGTTATGGGGATAGGGCCTGGGTGGGATTGTGGTCAGTGCAGAATGGCCATTCTGCACCGATGGTCGAATGGCTTCCTTCTGCACTATAGGGATTCTATGATTCAGTGAGTTACTTGCTGCCTTTACCAGCTGAGCCCTGGTGGTGGGGTGGCGTAGTGGTGAGACATGTTACAGATGCCAGGGAGGATCCTGGAGTTACACACTTTTTGAAACTAAAACATGGTTTTGTCAATGGCTGCAATCAATATTTCTTTCTCTTGTATTATTCCAGTTCAACTTTGGTGATATCTTTGTGCATCAAGCAATCCACACAATTGAGTACTGTCTCGGCTGCATCTCAAACACTGCATCCTATCTCCGACTGTGGGCTCTGAGCTTGGCTCATGCAGGTAAGCAACCCATTAGGCTCCAGCCGAGGTGAAGATGAATGGAGATGCCGCAGGCTATGGATGAAGTAAATGGATTCCTGAGCTCCTGCTGTGAAAGACACACACATTCCCTAAATATAAAGCTCACTTTGTTTCAGATTTCAGCCAAACATTCTGTAACATGAACCATGCATCTGCTGTTTAAAAAAGCTGCAGTGAAAATCTTCCTGCTGCAGCATCCATTCTAACAGCTGTCCAGTGAGGGTTGAGAGGGAAGGAAGCAGAAAAATCATAAAGGAAATAGAAGTTTAAAAAAAAACATTGACTTTAGTTTTAATTTACAGATGTTTTATACTAACCATGCCAGATCTTCACATATCCTAATTAATGAAAGTATGTGAGTACTTTCAAAGTACTGGTATACAATAATGTGACAAAAAAGTCCAAATTTGACTATTAAAACAAACAGGCTGGAACTTAATTCTTCAATAGCCTTGTAATGAGAGCAGACAATAGGGAAAAGGACCCGAGAGAGAACTGTGCTGGATACATCATTTTTTAACAACAAAATTCCTGTAAAATGACCTTAACATTTTCAAAGAAATGTTAGATTTATGCAACAGAATCATTCTTTGATTTTCAGGATATCATGCCAAAATATGAAATAAATTGAACTTTAATAATTTCCCATTGTAATCATCTGATTGTACATGCTTTACAAGGATGACCATACACTCTACTTCCAACAGGAGATAAACAGGAACAGTTGGAAATACACTCTCTTCTAGCTGGCCCTGAGAACGGTTATTATGCCCTAGGACACCAGCTGGAACAACATTAACTCTGGTGTTGCTTGTCTTGTACCTTGTCAGTCTTTTGTAACACGTTCGTATCTTTTCTCAGCATTATTGGCTATAATCTGATCGTATTGTTTTATAATCAAATTATTTGTTTCAACTGCCTTCTAATTAATTATCTTAATTGTTCTGAAGTTCATTTTTAAATGTCACATATTGGCGACTATCATTGGGGAAAACTAAAGTCTAATTGAACCATCACAAAGAAGATATTGCACTGATATGCACGATGTTGTCTCTGCTAAGTCTATCATATTTATCCTATCAAATGATAAAATAATTCTAATGCCCTTTCCTCCAACACTCACATCAGGTCAATTTTAAACTTGGCATATTCAGCAGAAAGAGGGATGAGCATAAATAAGAGCAGAAGTAGGCCATTCAGCCCCACGAGTCTGCTTCACCATTTATCGTAAGAAGTTTAACAACACCAGGTTAATGTCCAACAGGTTTATTTGGTAGCAAAAGCCACACAAGCTTTTGGAGCTCCAAGCTCCTTCTTCAGGTGACTCGCCTGAAGAAGGGGCTTGGAGCTCCGAAAGTTTGTGTGGCTTTTGTTACCAAATAAACCTGTTGGACTTTAACCTGGTGTTGTTAAACTTCTTACTGTGTTTACCCCAGTCCAACGCCGGCATCTCCACATCATGATCACCATTTATCCACAGCACAGGTTACCCCTTCAAAGAACTTTAAGTTGGTTAAACTTGAGTTCCCATTCACAAAACATGCTGATTCTTCCTGACTGCCTTGAGTTTTTCTAACTGCCTAGCTATGACCTCTTTAACGATCAATTCTAACACCTTCCCCACTACAGATGTCAAACTAACTGGCCTGCACTTTTACTAATTTCTGTTTCCCTCCCTTCCTGAATAGAGGGGTTATATTTACTACTTTCCAGTCCATCAAAACCTTTCCAGAATCCAGGGAATTTTGGAACTGCATCTAACAGCTCATTAGCAACCTGTTTTAAGACCCTAGCATGAAGGTCACCCGAACCTGAAGAATTGTCAGCTGCAGCACCAATAATTTGCTCAGTATCACTTCCTTAGTGATTGCAATTTCATCACATTTCCTTCTTCCTCCACCTCTCCATGTACAGCTATTACTGGAATGTTTTCATTCAACATTTCAAGAAGACCGGTCGCCACCACCTTCTGAGACAGTTAGGGGTGATAATAAATGCTAGCCTAGCCAGCGACGTCCATATCCTGTAAATGAATAGAAAAATAAACTTGGAGCATGCTAAGTTATCCACTGCCTATCCTTAATTGCTGTTGGTGACCACTGCTTTGAATTGCTGCAGTCTATGTAGGCAGGTCCACAATGCCTTAAGAAGGGAGTTCCAAGATCTTGATCTAGTGACAGTGAAGGAATGGCAATATATTTCCCAGTCTGGATGGTATGTGGTTTGTAGGGGACCCTGCAAGTGGTGGTATTTCCATGCAACTGCTGCTCTTGTCCTTCTAGGTTAGATTTTTAAAGTTTATTAATTAGTGTCACAAATACGCTTACATTAACACTGCAATGCAGTTGCTGTGAAAATCCCCTAGTCGCTACACTCCGGTGCCTATTCAGGTGGTAATGGTTGCCGGTTTGGAAGGTGCTGTAGGAGGACGAGTTGCTGCAATTCATCTTGTATATGGTACTCACTGTTGCAACCGTGTTCCTATGGTAGAGGGAATGTTTAAGATGGTGAATGGGGTGCCAATCAAGCAGGCTGCGTTGTCCTGGATGATGACGAGCTTCTTGACTTATTGGAGCTGCACACATCCAGCCAAGTGGGCAATATTCCTTCATGTTCCACACTATGCTTTGTAGATGGTTTGGATATGATTTTGTAAGTCAGGAAGTGAGTTACTCCAGAATTCACAACCTCTGATCTGCTTTTTATAGCCACAGTATTTATATGACTGGTCCAGATCAATTTCTAGTCAATGTTGACCCTAGATTGTTGATGGTAATGCTGTTGAATGTCAAAGGGAGATGGTTAGATTCTCTCGTTGGATTTTGCCATTGCCTGGCACGTATGCTACTTGTCACTTAACCCAAGCCTCAGGGAAAAGAAATGCAAAGATGAGGATTTCAGCTGAGGCAGAAGTAGAGTCAAGCAATGTTATGGGGATGGAAATAGAATGTCTTGATGATTGTATGGATGTGAATTTGGAAAGTCATCTTATGGTCTGATTTGTTGCCAGGCGTACGATGGTGCCTGTGACTAGGGAATAGAGTTTGCGGTGAAGAGAGTGGCTTCATTTTTCTCAGTGATTACCTTCCCTCTACCTATAGTACACCGATAATATGGAGACTCAGAACAAACATGCTGAAGTTGATCTTCTCCTTGGCTGTATAGTATCTTTAAGCCAATGGCAGAGCTCCTATTTTAATAGGCTGTGGACTCCGGTCACCTGTGCTGACAACAATGGAATGTCAGTGATGGAGGGTTATCTGTATATCTGCAGTTAGCTATACTTAGGAACATAAGAATTGCTAGTCAGAAACACTCCTAAACCAAGATAATCAAATCTTAGAACCCAGAATTTTGCAGTTCTATTCAGAATAGAATAATAAAATATGATGTAATCTCAATATTGTGTGTCCCATTTATCTCTAGAACTATCTGAAGTCCTGTGGACCATGGTACTGCACATTGGCCTGAGTAGTGCTTCTTGGGGTGGCCTCATTGGAGTCTTCGTTATATTTGCAATTTTTGCCGTCTTAACAGTTGCCATTCTCTTGGTGATGGAAGGATTATCTGCTTTCCTACATGCTCTGCGTCTTCACTGGTATGTACTTCAATGTAGATCAGCATGAATCATAGAATGGATTCTGTGCTGTAATCATTCAGCCCATCATGTCTGTACTTGCCCTCTGCAAAAGCAACTCAGCTAGTCCCACTCTCCCAACCTTTCCTGTAGCCCCACAATTTGTTTCTCTGGTGCTTAACAAATCTCCTTTTTGAAAGCCATGATTGAATCTGCCTCCACCACACCCTTGGGCAGTGCATTCCAGATCCGAACCCATTCACTACATTAAAAAAAAAGGTTTTCTCTGTCACTATTGATGATTTTTTATCACTCGCCTTTAAATTGATGTCCTCTGGTTTTTACCCTTCTGCCAAAGGAAGCAGTTTCTCTCTATCTAATCTGCCCGTACTGGAACTCAAATCTTTTCTTCTCTAAGCTTCACTATCCATGTGAACTACTCAAATCCCTGGAATCATTCCTGTAAATCTTTTCTGCACCCTAAAGCCTTCAGGATCCTTCCAAAAGTCTAGTGCTCAGAATAGTAACAATATTTGAGTCCAAACCACTGTTTTATAAGGTTCACCAAGCTTGCTTTTGCACTCTACCTCTACACCTTTTGAACCACTTTCTCAATCTACCATGCCACCCTCAGTGATGTGACTTCTGCAGCTATACCCCCAGGTCGCTGCTCCTGCATCTCCTTTAAAATTTAGTGTCCTTTATTTTATTTCCGCTCGCCTCGTTCTTCTTACCAAAATCTATCACCTCGAGCACAATTTAATACTGTGTCTTTTTGTTTTGCTCTTTCCTCCTAGGGTGGAGTTCCAGAATAAATTCTATGGTGGAGCTGGCTACAAGTTTAACCCCTTCTCATTCAAATCCATTCTAGATGGAAATCCAGATGAATAGAACTGCATTTCAACATAATGAGTTCAATTAACATTGCAGCCACCAATTTGAAGATTGCATCATTAGAAAATAATCACTGTGGATCTTGAAAAATTTATACAATAGATTCTTGATTTGGGCTAACATTAAAATTTAGCTTGTATAAGTTTTGGTGTATAACGTTCAGCTGGAATTCTTTTGTGTGCTCTCGCAGAGGTGTTAGCAAATTTAAAATCAGTCGGCAAATGGCTTGTAATAATGTAAAGAGGAATGGTGTAACATGTTGAGCATCCCTATATTAATAATCACGCAAGTTAGGATTTTCAATGGGGTGAAATGTAATTTAAAATGATTTTGCATTTGCTTCACATTGGTAGTATGATTTAGTGAATTATGCAGTGATATCGGCGCGGTGGTACAGTCATTAGCCCGGCTGCCTCACAGTGCCAGGGACTCGGGTTCAATTCTGCTCTTGGGTTGACTATCTGTGTGGAGTTTGTGGAGTTCTCCCCATGTCTGTGGGTTTCTGCCGGCTGCTCCGGTTTCCTCCCACGGTCCAAAGATGTGCAGATTAGGTGGATAGACCATGCTAAATTGCCCCGTAGTGTGCAAAAATGTGTAGTTTAGGGGGATTACGGGGATAGGGTGGGGGTGGCATGGGGGTGTGGGCCTGGGTAAGACGGTCTGTTGGAGAGTTGGTGCAGACTTGATGGGCCGAATGACACCTCTGTACTGTCGGAATTCTATGTCTCTATGATCACTGGAGTTAAAAGATTGGGGGCTTCCGATACTGCTGACATCTTAGAATTAGGGACATTCTAAATGGCTTCTGCATTCAAAGGGCGAACTACCACAACATTAACCTTCCAAGTTTCATCAAATGCTGAACTGCTTATCTATTATTGTAAATGTGCGTCCTTTGGCGTTGAGAAATAACAACTACTCAGAAATGTTACTTTTCAATATTAGCCAAAGAGCCATGTGAACACGAATTGGTTAAAAACACATTTTAGGTTCATCCCAGTAAAGATATCTCTTTTATAAAAACAAGGAAGATGTACCCAAGAAGGGCAAATTTTATAATGTCACTATCTGCATAGTGTTAGTGTTTCCATCGCTGCCTGGGAACATGTGAATAAAAATGTCCTATTGAGCAGCTGTCTAATTGGACAATGAAGTAAAGTGTAACAAAGATGTGTGCCACTGATTTGGTGCACACGCCAACAATATTTACATGAACAAATGTGACCGGAAGCAAGAGCTCTCTGATTAAAACAAATTTTGAATATCACAGACACTGACTGATTTGTATCTTTCCAAAGGAGATGAGGTGGTGATGTTGGTGTTCGTTTGGATGATCCTCCAGTGTGGAAATGAGAAGGTTGACATTCCACTGGTGAAAGTGCGCTAAAGATAACAAGATCATTTCTGATTGTAGATTAGGTTATGTTGAGGATATTTCTCTTCACCAGCACCCTCATTCCCAGGTACCAACAGGAGATGTAGCCCCCATACTTATAACATTGCCCAAGGATTGGCTTGCAATTATTAAACCAACTTTATCAGCATCATCTTAACTCTGAGTCAAAACCAAGTGACCAGAATCAGTGCTTGAACTTAGTCAGATTTCTACCCCTGCTACAACACTGGAAGAGAACTACTGGAACTCAGACACCCTCCATCATTCACCTGCTCCTCTTACTTTACCTAACTGCAGCCTTTCTGTGGTTGGCCCCATCATCTCCAACATCCAGCCATGTAGGACTAACCTTGCTTAATTTCACTTTTACCTAATCAATCGTAGCCACAGAATCCCCAACAATACTTTTTGTTGCCATCCCCATATCACTTGGACTCTTCCAATGATCTTCACTATCTATATTCTTCTTTTCAATGTCTTCATCTGAAAACTGTTTGTTTCCACATGGATAGTGATAACACCCAGTTGTACATCACCACCACCTTGTGACCTCTCCAATGTTGGTTTGTTACCAGTCTGCCAAGTGACACGGTGGCACAGTGGTTAGCACTGCTGCCTCACAGCGCCAGGGATCCGGGTTCAGTTCCGGCATTGGTTCACTGTATGGAATTTCCACTTTCTCCTGTATCTGTGTGGATTTCCTCCGGGTGCTCCGGTTTCCTCCCACAATCCAAAGATGTACGGGCTAGGTTAATTGCCCATGCTAAATTGACCCTAATGTCAAGGGGATTAGCAGGGTGAATGTGGGTTACAGGAATGAGGGCATGATGGGATTGTGGTCGGTACAGATTCAATGGGCTAAATGGCCTCCTTCTGTACTGTAGGGATTCTATGATATATGATGCCCAGCTATAGTTTCCATCAGTCAAAGATGAAAGCTATTGGCTTTGGCCATTGCCACAAAGTCCATTCCATCTACGTTCCTAGCTGCTGTCTCAGGCTGAATCAGACTGTATCCAGACTTGGATACCTCAAGAAGGTTCCTTCTATGGTGTTAAGTAATGCAAATTTACTGAGCATGTGTACGATGTTATACTTGCTAACCTACATGATGGCATTTTTATAGGGGAACACCTGGAGCACAACTTAATATTTCCTCACAATGCACTTAAATAGGGACACTCAATATTGAATTATAAATTGAAACATCACAATGATGTTATTTGGCCCATTTTACCTGTGTTGGACCTTTGGAGCTATTCAATTGATACCTCTCCACTGCTCTTTCCCATAGTCCTTTGCATTTTTTCCTTCCAATATTTATCCAATTCACTTTTGAATGGTGCGATTGAATTTTCATCCATCACCCTTTCAGACAATCGTAATAACTGGCTGTGATTTTTTTTAAAAAAATCCAATGTTACCCCTGGCTTACCTTAAATCCATGTCCTCTGGTTACTAACTCCCTGCACTGGCAATACTTACCCCTTATTTACTCTCTCAAAACTGAACATCAATTTAAACACTTCCACTAAATCTTTTCCTGCCCTTCTCTAAAGAGAAGAATCCCCAGCTTCTCCAGTATCTGCATAACTGAAGTTCTTCAATCCTGGTACCAAAAGAGTAAGTAGATTCTGCACATTCTGTAAGGCCTTGATTGTGAAGGCTTTGTGGTATTGTCACTGGACTAGTAAAGCAGGGATTCAAATTCCACCACATCAGATGGCGAAATTTGAATTCAATAAAAATCTGGAAATAAAAGTCTAATGACCATGAAACCATTGTGGATTGTCGTAAAAACCCATCTGGTTCACTAATGTCCTTCAGGGAAGGAAATCTGCCATTTTCTAAACGGTGACAAAATTCATAATGCTAAAGTGCAAAGGGACTTGGGAGTCCTAGTCCAGGATTCTCTAAAGGTAAACTTGCAGGTTGAGTCCGTAATTAAGAAAGCAAATGTAATGTTGTCATTTATCTCAAGAGGCTTGGAATACAAAAGCAGGGATGTACTTCTGAGGCTTTATAAAGCACTGGTTAGGCCCCATTTGGAGTACTGTGAGCAATTTTGGGCCCCACACCTCAGGAAGGACATACTGGCACTGGAGCGGGTCCAGCGGAGATTCACACGGATGATCCCAGGAATGGTAGGCCTGACATACGATGAACGTCTGAGGATCGTGGGATTATATTCATTGGAGTTTAGGAGGTTGAGGGGAGATCTGATAGAAACTTACAAGATAATGAACGGCTTAGATAGGATGGACGTAGGGAAGTTGTTTCCATTAACAGGGGAGACTAGGACGCGGGGGCACAGCCTTAGAATAAAAGGGAGTCACTTTAGAACAGAGATGAGGAGAAATTTCTTCAGCCAGAGAGTGGTGGGTCTGTGGAATTCATTGCCACAGAGGGCTGTGGAGGCCGAGACGTTGAGCGTCTTCAAGACAGAAATTGATAAATTCTTGATTTCTCGAGGAATTAAGGGCTATGGGGAGAGAGCGGGTAAATGGAGTTGAAATCAACCATGATTGAATGGTGGAGTGGACTCGATGGGCCGAATGGCCTTACTTCCGCTCCTATGTCTTATGGTCTTATGGTCTTATTCTTACCTGGTCTGGACCAAATGTGACTCTAGACCCACAGCATTGTGGTTGACTCTCAAATGCCCTCTGAAATGGAGGGCAGTTAGGGGTGGGCAACAACTGCTGGCCCAGTGACACGCATACCCCATAAAATGAATTTTTAAAAAAATCCTCAGTGTAATACGTAGAATTGAACAAAAAAAACCTGAAGCCCAACCAGTGTTTCATAAAGATTGAGCAGCATTATCTTGGTTTTTAAATCTATTCCTCTATTAATAAAGTCAAATATGCTTTTTTTATTATTCATTCGTGGGACATGGGCGATGCTGGTTGGCCAGCATTCGTTGCCCATCCCTTGTTGCCCTTGTTCAGAGAGCATTTAAGAGTTAACCACATTGCTGTGGCTCTCGAGTCGCATGTTGGCCAGACCGGGTAAGGATGGCAGATTTCCTTCCCTAAAGGACATTAGTGAACCAGATGGGTTTTTCTGACAATCGACAATGATTTCGTGGCCATCAGTAGATTCTTAATTCCAGACTTTTTTTTTAGTGAATTCAAATTCCACCATCTGCTGTGGCAGGATTCGAATCCCCGTCCCCAGAACATTAGCTGAGTTTCTAAATTAACAGTCTAGCGATAATACCACTAGGCCATCGCCTCCCCTGTAACTGTGCTGTTAACAGTATTCTCAATTTGTCTTTAAAGACACCCCTAGGTTTGTGCACCCATTTTAATATCATAGCTCCTATTGCGTTTCCTCATTCTTCGAATTTAAATATATCTCTTTGCACTTCTCTTATATTTGACCTGCCATATTATGTCCATTTAACAAATCTATGTTATCCAGAAGTCTGTTGCTAATCTCATCATTTGTCTGCGACATTTTCCAGTTTTGTGTTTTCCCTAAACTTTGAAATTATGCCTGGTACACCTGGTCATTACTATATATTGAGAAGAGCAGTGGTTTTAATATTGACCCCAAAAGAGGAAACGCTGGAAAATCTCAGCAGGTCTGGCAGCATCTGTAAGGAGAGAAAAGAGCTGACGTTTCGAGTCCAGATGACCCTTTGTCAAAGCTTTGACTTTGGTATCTGCTGCGCTTGTCCTTCTAGATGGTAGTGGTCCTGGCTTTGGAAGGTGCTGCCTAAGGAACCTTGGTGAGCTGCTGAAGTACACCTTGTAGATGGTACGCAATGCTAAAACTCTGTGTCGATGGAGGAGGGAGTGAATATTTGTAGAAGGGGTAGCAATCAAGTTGGCTGCTTTATCCTGGATGGTGTCGAGCTTGAGTGTTGTTGGAGCTGCACTCATCCAGGCAAGTGGAGAGTACTCCATCACATTCCTGACTTGTGTCTTTTGGATGATGGACAGACTTTGGAGGCGTCAGAAGGTGGGTTATTTGCCACAGAATTCCTAAAGCTCCTTTGAGCTTTACCTCAACTCCTAGCAGACAGTTGTAAATTGATCGGTGTAGATTAATCGCTACAATTAGTCAACAACTCCATTGTCATGTGGCCACCAGGATGATAAGAAGGGAATTAGTCAATTTCTTAGGGATAGCTTCCTCAATTCTGATCTAGAAGGATGGGGTTTCAATCCTCACTCTCAGGCTTGGGCATCTAAACAAGACTGATCCTGGAAATTCTGGTGGGTTAAGATCTGGAGGGCACCCATGGGAGCACAAACATGGCACATGGACCTGTGGGACCCAGAGTTCTGAGTCCAGGCACTGTTTGTGACATGGGCAGTAGAGTTTTAGCTAACCTAAAGTTTACAGAGAGTAGAATATACAAGTATAGGGGTAACAACCGCATGGGGGTGGGTTTCAACAGCAAAGGAGCTGAGGCAGAGGAGAAAGGCAGAAAGTTATACAAGTATAGGGGTAACAACCGCATGGGGGTGGGTTTCAACAGCAAAGGAGCTGAGGCAGAGGAGAAAGGCAGAAAGTTATAGAAGTAGAAATAGGTAGTCTTATTTGTGGTACATGGTTGGAAACCATAGAAACCCTAGTAAGTGCAGAAGAGGCCATTTGACCCATTGAGTGTGAACGGACAACAATCCCACCCAGGCCTTATCCCCATGTACCCATATATTTACCCTGCTGATCCCTCTAATCTACACATCCTAGGGCACTAGGAGCAATTTAGCATAGCCAATCAACCTATCCCACACATCTTTGGACTGTAGGAGGAAACCCATGCAGACTCGGGGAGAATGTGCAAAAATGCCGCAGAGACAGTGACCCAAGTCAAGATCCAAACCCAGGTCCCTGGAGCTGTGAGGCAGCAGTGCTAACCATTGTGCCACCATACTGCCCTTGTCTCAAGGTCTGGTTCAGCCTCGGACATTTGCCGGGGAGAGTATTGGAATTGGTGTCGAGGGAGGGGAATTTGTGGAAGGACTGAAGACTGAATTCAGTCTTCCCAACACTTAATTGGAGGAAATCTCTGCTCGTCCAGCACTGGATGGCAGATCAGCAGCCTGATAGTTTGGAGACAAGTGGAGGAGTCAAGAGAGGGTTGGCGAGATGAGAGCTGTGGTCATAAGGGTAAAGGATGATGTCGTAAAGGGCAGCATGTAAAAGAGAAATAGGAAGGGAAGAAGGGTCGACTCTTGGGGGACACTAGAAATGACAGCTGTGGCAGCAGGAAGAGAAGCCACTGATGGTGATTCTCTGGCTTTGATAAGAATGCAACCAGGCGAGTGCATTCCTGCTGAGCTGTATGACAGTGGGGAGGTGACAAGGGAGGGTGGTGTGGTCACCATGTCAAAAACTGCAGACATGTCAAGAAGGATGAGAGGGAGTGTGCCTTTGTCACAATTTCACAGAACGTCACTTGTAAACAGCCACATAAGTAGCATTTTTAGGAACTGACATAGAACAATGGGCCAAATGGCCTGTGTGTGTGTGTGTCTTGTAAGATTCTATACTTCCATCTAGTGGATTGAATTAATGGGTATAAATTAATCAGTGTAATCAGTCACATGATATGCACAGGCCATTTGAATTGTGGGTGGTGTGGTGTGGAGGCCCCAATTCAGGCACAAATCATATTTTGGCATTGTAAAGCTTCAGTAATACTAATAAACATGCCTTTTAAACATTGGGCCATAATTCTAGGGACTATGAACTCATTTAGGCGGCTGTGATTATTTAGCAAGCCCGCATCCCACCGCACCCAACCTCCCAGGCATTAAATTGAAAGAGTAGTGAATTAAATTTGAATCTCAATAAAAATGAGTCTTCACTGCTCTGCTAGTTATTATTTCAGTGGAGCTAAGTTTGTGGTGTGGCCCCTTTAAGAAGTTGGGAGGTGGAGGTTGCACCTGTTTGACTGGTTTAACCTGTTTACCAGTTGTGTGCACCTGATGAGGGAAGAGTAAATGAATCTGACGATGATTACGTAACCAATGAGAACTCACCTGCCAGCAAGTTCCTTTTTCTCCTGTTTGAAGGAACAAAATCGAGGTTTTGCCGCAACGAAATGATCAGAAGGTGGGTTTGAGAAATGCCTTTATAAGTAGAATGTGGCCTTGTTGTTAGAGGATGTGTGTGGTGGAAGGAGGATGAGGAGTGACTATTAATACAGGAGGAGAGGGGAAAAGAAAAGGAGTTTTTCAAATGTGTTGTTGAGGGATTGGGAGTAAGCAAATAACTGGAGCGAAATCTTTGCAGAGAGGAAATATATTTATGGTACCACGTACTTCCTCTCCAAAAAAAATGCTCTGCAGGTGGAGCTTGGCTGAGTTTGCACACAATCTCATCTAGCAGACTGTGCTAGTTCAAGAGTTACCCTGCCCTGGGGAAATAAAAACATGTTGTACTGGATTGATAGATAAGGTGAACAGTCCTGATTGACAAAGCCTGAATCTGTCAGGTGAGTGATTGTGTGGGCCGGGTCTAAGTCTGGGATTTGGGAAATTCCTGTTTGTGATTTGCGAAAGTCCTGTTGTTATTTTGGATCTGCCTATCTTCAGCCTCTGCCATTATATGACGCCTGCTTTAGACTTGTGGATTTCGGATGAAATTGAGATTTCATAGAGTACGGGGTGTTTCCCTCTTGGGGAATTTCACTGGGCTGGGGGGGGGGAGAACTGGAAAATTCCTATCTGCATGGCATGGCGGTTAGCACAGCTGCCTCAGCGTCAGGGACCCTGGTTCGATTCCCGGCTTGAGTCACCGTCTGTGCGGAGTCTGCACATTCTCCCCATGTCTGCACGAGTTTCCTCCGGATGCTCCAGTTTCCTCCCACAGTCCGAAAGACTTGCTGGTTAGGTGGATTGGCCATGCTAAATGCTCCCTCAGTGAAACCCGAATAGGGAGCGTGGCGACTAGGGGATTTTCATGGTAACTTCATTACATTGTTAATGTAAGCCTACTGTGACACTAATAAATAAACTTTAAACTGTCAAGCTGACAGACCTATGGCTGGCCCGTCAAATTTTCCATCCCATCTGCAACAATTCCCCCTGCTGGGGGGGGGGGAATTGAAAATCCTGGCCGGAGTTAATAGGCCAGAAGGGGGAGGAAGAACGCAAGGGAAGGTCTGTGATTGGGTAGATGTAGGAGCGATTGATTATATGACAATATTTCATGGTTCACCAGGCAAAGAGTGGTAATGACTCTAGAAAAGAGGCAAAAGATTTGGCTAGAGGGGGTGTAGATGGCAGAATAATGAACAGCCGTGTCCACAAGCAAAAATCATGAAAAATAACATTGGGATTGGGACTTGTTTGAAAAAAAACAATCAAAATGGGCGACAGAGCGTATGGTCTGAAGTTTTTGAACTCAACGTTGATTCCATTGAAAAGATAAGATGCTGTTCCTCCAGCTTGCGTTGAACTTCATTAAGACATTGCAGTAGGGCAAGGACAGAGATGTCAGTGTGAGGTGTTGTGCCTGCCGTATATTGTGTTTTAACCCTTATACAATGGACAAAGAACTGCGAGTCGACTTGTTAATACACACAATGTTAATCAACCACACAATCAATATAAAGTTATTTGCAGAATACTAAAATTCAAGTTCAATACTAGACCTTGACTTAACTTTTGGGTGACTGGCGAGTTCCCAGGCAGATATTGGCCTTTATTCGCGAGTTGGTCTCTGTCGTCCTTGATGTAATCTGGTCCTTCGGTCTGGTCTGATAATCTGGCTCTAGTCTTCCTTCTGTCGTTGGTATGGTGGCAGTTGCTGGTGGTGGTCTCTGTTGTTCTGTTCCTGCCTCTTCCTCGTCCTCACGGTCGTGTCATTTGTGTGAGAGAGAGGGAGCGTTCCTTCTGTTGTGCAACATCTTTTATCCCTCATTGGTTCCGTGCTCTTTTGGGCGGTCTCTTGTTTATTGCCAATCAATCGATCAGGGTTTGATCACCTTGATCGATAGAGTCCAATCAGGTGCTGCCACACCGATCTCTGGCCATGTCTGTAGGTATTGGAGGCAGTTGGTCACATATCTCCCTCCCAAGTAATGGGTTAAGGCACCCCTGGTAAACAACTCTGACCAGAAAGTGTCCATTGTCTTTGAGATGGCCTATGTCCTGTGCATTCTGTAGTCTGGAGCTGCAGCCTGTTTCTCTCTGTCATTTAAGGCTGCAACCTGTCTGTTTCTGTACTTGGCCAATTATCCCAGCATGCTTTGTAAATCGCCATCTTAGGTGGCCCATTTGGCCACAAAGGTTTTTCAACTCAATGTTGATTCCAGAAAGCTGTCGAGTGGCTATTGAAAAGATAAGGTGCTGTTCCTCCAGCTTGCGTTGAACTTCATTACGGCATTGCAGTAGGCCAAGGACAGAGATGTCAGTGTGAGAGTAAGGTGGAGAATTAAACTGACAAACCATTGGAAGCTCAGGGTCATGCTTGTGAATTGAGCGGAGGTATTCCATAAAGCAGTCACGTAGTCTGTTTCGTTCCCCCCAGTGTGGAGGAGACTGTATTGTGAGCAGCAAATACAGTTGACTAAACTAAAAGAATTGCAAGTAAGTTGCTGCTTCACCTGGAATGAATGTTTGGGGCATTGGACGGTGAGGAGGTAAAGGAGCAGGTGTAACATCTCCTGTGATTGCATGGGAAGGGAATGAGGAGCTGGGGATGATCGCAGAGTGGAGCTGGGTGTTGGAGGGGGAACAGCCCTTTCAGAATGCTGACAAGGGGAAGGAACATGTGTTTGGTGGTGGCATCCCGTGGGAGCTGGCGGGAATGGTGGACAATACTCTGTTGAATGTGGAGGCTGATGGGATTGAAGATGAGGGCAAGAGGGACCCTATCGTAGGTCTGGCCATGAGGGGAAGGGGTGAGGACAGAGTGCAGGAAACCGATCGGATGCAGTTGAGGCCTCTGTTAACCAGGGGATGGGAGGGGGTGGTGGAGGGGGGCGAATCCTTGGTTGAGGAAAAAGGAAAACGTATCAGAAGCATTCCTGTGGAAGATTGTATCATTAGAACAGATATGACAGGGAAAACTGGGAGAATGGAATGGAATCCTTAAAGGAAGTAGGGTGTGAGCAAGTGTAGCTATGGTAACTGTTGAGTCAGTGCACTATATAATGAATATTAATTAACAGCCCGACCCCTATAAGCATGTGAACAGGGTAAATGTGGATAGCTTACAAGGGAGTAATACAATTCAGTGGTTCAATAATGTTATAAACCTGTGTAAGTGAAACTCGAGTGATTTATTTGTTGGGATGACAGTTCAAATGAAAATTTTAACTCCAGTGATATGACTCGGAGAGGGGTAGGTAACGACATCTCTCAAAATAGTTCAATTCATTATTAACTTTCTTTTATTCTTTGAGTTGTGGGTGTCACTGGCAAGACTGGTATGTGTTGGCCTTGCCTAATTGCCCTTACGCTGAGTGGCTTGCTGGGGCAGTTGAGTCAAACACCTTGCTGTGGGTCTGGAGTCACATGTAGGCCAGTCCAGGTAAGGATGTCAGATTTCCTTCCCTAAAGGACATTAGTGAACCATGAATCAATCGATGATTGAAACCAGCTTTATTTTTTTTTGTTTAAATTCCATAGCTGTTTTGGTGGGATTTGAACCCATGTCCCCAGGGCATTAGCCTGGGCCTCTGGATTATTAGACCAGTGAGATTATCACTGTGGCATCATCTCCCCAGGTACTTTGTTGTAGTATATGTGCGAGGGTGATCTCTGGGTGGTCTAGGAAGCTTGTAACTGTGCACTTATCTTCGGCCATCTAGAACCATCCTTATAAAAGCAAAATACTGCAGATGCTGGAAATCTGAAATAAAAACAGAAAATGCTGGGGAAAAACTCAGCAGGTCTGAGTGGAGAGAGAAATGCAGCTAATGTTCTGAGACCATATGATCCTGTAGAAGGTCATATGGATTCGCAACGTTAATTGTGTTTCTCTCACAGATGCTGCCAGACCTGCTGAGTGTATCCAGCATTTTATGTTTTAGAACCATTTTTCACTCCCAACCTCGTCTCTTCCCCTAGACACGTGCCCTGGCTCCTAATAATGGATGTAGTTGGTATAAGTTAATTGCTGGTTTAAACTGCCAGTATCCAGCCCACTGCCATGTCTGATCTCTGCTTTCATCAGTTATATTGTTTCTTTGCCCAATTCCTGGACTTCTCTGGGCATTAAGACTCTACTTCTGCCCTGCACTCTTAGATCAGATCCAGTTACTGAGTCTCTGATCTACTACTCTGTTCTTTAAACCTTCATCATCATCATACTGGACTGTTCCCCACATCTGCCCCTGCCCCTTCTCTCCCCTCCTACCCCCCGAGCCACTGCCCCTTTCTCTCCGCCCCCCCCCCCCCCCCCCCCCCCCCCCCCCAAGCCATTGCCTTACCTAGTGGTCCCACTGGTTTTTCAGCTTCCGCTAAGATGTGGTTCCTGCCCAGACATTCACTCTCCTTAAATAAAGTAAATTTCTTCACTGCTTCTGAATCTTATGATGAACTCCATACACGTCACTGTTTCTTTTTCAGCCTGGAACTGATCCTATGAAACTTCCTGGATCTATGCTCCCACAGAAACACGTCCACAAATAAGTCCTTGGATATGCTTCAAATAGGTTCTGGATTTTACACCTGTCACATCGGAATAAGCGTTTGTCAAAGATCCATACTGATTCCCTTTATTTACCTCAACTTTATCCCACCAGTGGACCTCAGCCTTTAACTTGGCATTGCCTCCTATTTAATCCTCTTGACTTTCCATTTAATACTGAATATACCATTTGTATATTCTAAGTACCCTGTATAAACCAGGCCTATGAGATCCATTTTTCCCTCTGCCTGTTCATGTGTACATTTTGGCTCCATTCCAGGCTTGGCAAACTCTCCTAGTCGCCCCCCCCCCCCCATTATCCCTCTTTTCATTTCTTCCTTCTTGGAATATGCCCTCCCATATCCCTATCCCGAGCCTTCAGCATTCCTTCACCTTCATACTCTCCTGTCACTGTCCCAGGCTTGACTTGCTCTTGGCTAAGCCCACTACTTCCCTCTGTGCCTTTCTTGACATCCCCCATTGCTGCAACCCTCATGAGCAGCAACTACAACTGCCCATTCTGTTCTCTGGTGACCTTCCCATCTAGCATGCTCCATTGGGGGCTGATCCAGCCAATCTCCTCTACGTCCGCCTCACCGTTCCAAGTTCTGATACTCCAGCGTCTGCCTGAGGCCCAGCTCTCACTGGTCCTGCTCCACATCTCCCTCCAGAATGTCCTTTCACTTGTGAACTAGGCCCTTGATCACTGAGCTCATTGGGGATGATTGCATTGGCATTATCACCTTGATGGAAATCTAGCTGAGGGATGTTCTAAGTGGTGCTGCACCTTATGCCTGTACGTTCTACAATTTCCCTGCCAAAACCATCATGGTGGTACTATGATTGTTGCCAAATCACATCTTGATTCCTCTCCAGTCTCATTTAAAATCCTCGTTTTCTACTCCAGTTCCATAAAAATGTTCTACATAGTGTAGAGGAAAGCACTAAAGATATCACTGAATCATTTCTCATCCTCAATGATTTAAATCTCCATCTCAACTCATCATTCTCTTAGTTCACTGACCTCTTAACTGTCTTTAATTTCTCTTCTGCATAAATTTCTCACTCCCTCCCTGCCTCCAATTTCTCACAGTCACTCCATTGATCCTACTATCGCTTGCAACCTCTCTACTTCTATCGCATCAATCACAGATTAGTTCAACTCTGATTGTTTCTTCGTATCACTCTCTCCATCCACACTCCCCAAATCCTACTTTCATTTTGGGCTGATTTCCATTAATGATAAAGTTAGGAACAGGAGTAGGCCATTTGACCCAGCTCCACCATTGGATCGTGTCTGTTCAACTACTCCTATGCCACTTTCCCACACTAACTCCATATCCCTTGACATTATTAGTATCCAGAAATGTATTGATTTCTGTCTTTAACATGCTCAGTGATTGAGCTTCTAAAGTCTTCTGTGATACAGTATTCCAAAGATTCACCATCCTCTGAGAGAAGAAATTCCTCCTTATCTCAGTCTTAAATTAGCATCCCTTTATTCTGAGACTATGCCTTCTGGTCCTAGACTCTCCCATGAGGGGAAACATCCTCTCAGCATTTACACTGTCAAGCTCCTTAAGAATCTTATGGGCAGGATTTTACAGCCTCGCTCAGGCGAGACTGGAAATTCCCGCCAGAAGTTAACGGAGATTTCCGTTGTCGGACCCTCGTCTGCTCCGATTCCATGGCGGACGAAGTGGTAGAGTTCTGGCGTATATGTTTCAATGTGATCACCTCTCATTCTTCTAAATTCCAATGAGTTGGGTCCCAACTTGTTGAACCTTTCCTCATAAGACAATCTCTCCGTACCAAGGATCATCCTGGTGAATTTTCCCTGACTGCCTCCAATGAAGGAGTATATTTTCTTAAATAAGGGGACCAAAACTGCTCACTGTACTCCAGATGTGGTCTCACTAGTACCTTGTACAGTTGCAGCAAGACTTCCCTATTCTTGTACTCCAACCCCCAACATTGCATTAGCCTTCCTGATTACCTGTGTGCTAGCTTTCTGCGTTTTGTGCACAAGTACCCCTAAGTCCCTTTGTTCTGAGCTGTGGCCTGGGTTCTGAATTCACCAGTCAAGGCAAACATCCTAATTACATCCACCCTGTATGAATTTTGTAAGTTTCAATGAGATCATCTTTCATTGTTTGAAATTCTAGAGAATACAGGCCCAGTTTCCTCAATCTTTCCTCTTAAGACAATCCCGGCATCCTAGCGATCAGTGTGGTGAGCATCTGTTGCACTACCGCTAGAATATCCTTCTTTAGATAAGGAGACAAAACTGTACACGATACTCCAGGTGAGATCCCCCTACGGCTCTGTATAATTGCACCAGATGTGGAGTTGCCGGCGTTGGACTGGGGTAGGCACAGTAAGTAGTCTCACAACACCAGGTTAAAGTCCAACAGGTTTATTTGGTAGCACGAGCTTTCGGAGCATTGCTCCTTGGCTCCGAAAGCTTGTGCTGCCAAATAAACTGTTGGACTTTAACCTGGTGTTGTGAGACTACTTACTGTAATTGCACCAGCACATCTTTATTCATGTACTCAAATCCATTGTGATGAAGGCCAACATACCATTTGATTTCCTAATTACTTGCTCATCTGCATGTTAGCTTTTGGTGACTTGTGAACAAGGAAACCCTGGTCCCTTTGGGCATCAATGCTTCCCAGCCTCTTGCCAGTTATAAAATACTCAGCATTTCTGTTTTTCCTGCCAAAGTAGATAACTTCACACCTATTCACATTATATTCCATCTGACATGCTGTTGTTGCTCATTCACCTAGCCTGTCCGGATTCCCTTGAAGCCTCCTTGCATCTTCCTCAGAGGTTTCTCGACAAGATCAAGAGCTGTGAAGTAGATTGAAGGTTTCCTCAATGGGACTTTCAATATTTGAGTTGACAGATTATGATGGGTGGGATTTTATAGCCTTGCTCATCCCAAAACCGTAACATCCCGCCCGAGGTCAACAGACCTTCCCATTGCCTGTCCCACACCCGCTACTATTGCTGTGGCAGGCGGGGCGATAAAACTCCAGCCAATAAGATTAAACAGGTAATATTTTCCACAGTAAACGCTTGAATGCCTTGGGTTTTTTTGGTTCCCAATTCCAGATTAGGGCTCACTCACAGTAGACAATTCCTCTGAGGAACCATGAGCCACTTCTCCTGCAAAAGCTGGCCTAACTCCATAAAAGTAGCAGGGGATCTAAAATTCCCATCCCCCCCAAACGGAGCTGGCAACGTTGGAAGTGCTATGTGCAGGCTTACTACCCACATCCTTATCCTGCACTTACTCTCTGCCTCATCATTCCCACTGACATGGCCCACAACATGACCAGTCAACTTCACATCACTGATAGGAAAAACTATCTGAACCCTTATAAATGAATATCTAGAAATCAGAATAATAAATGGTCACCGTGGATTTCAAAAAGGAATATCTTGTTGGCCCAGTATTATTAATTATTTTTGAGGAGGTACAGAGAGTAGGCATTTTCAAAAGGCCTTCAACAAGATTTCCCAAAAGAATGTGGCGTAGCAATGGAAAGGATTGCTAGCTGGCTTCAAAACAGAGCAGGGATTGGGAGTAAAGGATAGTTACTCCGAGAGGCAGAAGTTTTTTTTATTCAGTTGTGGGACATGGGCAGCACTGGCTATCTCTAGTTGCCGTTGAAACTGAGTGGCTTGCTAAGCCATGTCAGAGGGCTGTTGAGAGTCAACCATGTTACTGTGGTTCTGTAGGTAGACAATCACCAGGCAAGACTGTTCTCTTCCTGTGGGAGAGCACTTCAGCAGTCACGGGCATTCAGCCGTGGATCTTCAGGTAAGTGTTCTCCAAGGCGGCCTTCATGACACATGACAGCGCAGAGTCGCTGAGCAGAAACTGATAGCCAAGTTCCGCACACATGAGGACGGCCTAAACCGGGATGTTGGATTAATGTCACATTATCAGTAACCCCCACAGCTTGCCTCCTGGGCTTGCAGAATCTCACTAGCTGTTCTGTCTGGAGACAATAAACATCTCTTTAACCTGTGTTTAATGCTCCCTCCACTCACATTGTCTGTACCTTTAAGACCTGGCTGGCTTTAGGGATTCGCATTCTAATCAGTATTCTGTAACTTGATTTTGTGTCTCTGGGCACTGTTTGAGAGCACATTTCCACTCCATCTGACGAAGGAGCAATGCTCCGAAAGCTTATGGTATTTGCTGCCAAATAAACCTGTTGGACTTTAACCTGGTGTTGTGAGACTTCTTACTGTGTTCTGTAGGTAGGCCAGACCAGGTAAGGATGGTAGATTTCCTTCCCTAAAGGACATTAGTGAACCAGAGGAGTTTTTCCGACAATCAACAATGGTTTCATGGTCATCAGTAGATTCTTAATTCCAGATATTTTTTAATCGAATTCAAGTTCCACCTGCCGTGGCAGGATTCAAACCAGGGTTCCCAGAACATTAGCTAAGTTTCTGGATTTATAGTCTAGTGATAATACCACTAGGCCATTGCCTCCTCTGTGATGAATGATGTTTTGTGGAGGTGGGAGGAATAGTCGATTCTGAGGAGGGTTGCAACAAATTACAGGAAGACATTTTTGCTGAACAGTTAGTACATTTCGGCAGGGGAGAGGACACTTATTATTTAAAAGGTGTAATTCCAGGTGGGATCGAGGAACAGAGGGATCTCAGAGTACGAACACATCAATTACTAAAAGTTGCACCACAGGTTAACAAGGGCACAAAAAAGCAAACCAAACATAGGGGAGGTTTCGTTTTAGAAGGTTAGAACTAAAAAGAGGGGAAGTCATGCTAAATCCGTATCAGATCTTAATTAGGCTGCATGAGAGTACAGTGCTGCTCACTGTATTACAAAAAGATAGAGGTACTGGAGAGGACACAGTGATGATTTACAAGAATGATACCAAAAATGCTGAGGATACATATCAGGAAAGGATCAACAGACATAGAATGAGTTTCCTATCTCCTGGAAAAAATGAAGACCTGATAGAGATCTTTAAAATAATGAAAGGTTATGATGGAGTGAACCCAGGAAGAGTGAAGAGCATAGCAAGAGGCTACCAAAATCAGATTAGTCACGGTAGGGAGTTCAGAAGAAACGTCTTTACCCAAAGAGTGGTGAGAATGAGAATTTGGGAAGGCAATAGACTAGTGGTGTTATTGCTATTAATTTATGAACTCGGCTAATGTTCAGCAAACCTGGGTTTGAATCCCTCCATGGCAGCTGGTGGAATTCGAGTTCAATAAAAAATATCTGGAATTAAGAATCTACTGATGACTATGAAACCATTGTCGATTGTTGGAAAAGTCCATCTGGTTCAATAATGCCCTTTAGGGAAGGAAATCTGCATCCTTACCCGGTTTGGCCTACAAGTGACTCCAAAGCCATAGCAATGTGGTTGACTCTCAACTGTCCTCAGCCAACCAGGGATGGGCAATAAATGCTGACCAGCCAGCGACCCCCATGTCCCATGATTGAATTTTTTTTAAATGTGGAACTCTACCAGAGGGGATTGTTGAGGCAAATAAATAGATATCTCTAGAGGCTTTTAAGGAGAAACTAGACAAACATATGAGGGAAAAGGGAGGAAAGGGTTATGATGGTTGGTTTAGATGAGGAAAGACGGAAGGAGGCTTGAGTGGAGCATAAACACTTGCATTGATTGGTTGGCTCAATATTCTTGTTACTATGCTGTATAGCCTATGTAATCCAATGGAAAACATCCCTGCTCCTGTAATTAGAAGGGATGTAGATTTAAACAGATAATGTAGACAATTGGTTTAGCTAGTCACCAGGTCTGGCTGGACCTCCTGATGCATTATTCAACCCTGCTCTTGGCTGCTAAAACTGCTCACTACTCCAGGATCAACCTGGGATGCAAAGACAACCCCTACCACCTTCTGACTGCAAGCCATCTTCTTAAACCACTCGTTCCTTTCTCAAGGGCAACTAGGGATGGCAATAAATGCTGGCCTAGCCAGCGATGCGCAGTACCCATAAAATGATTTTTTAAAAAAACTACCACTTTAACCAAGGGCGCGATCTTACCTGCCGTCCATGCCATGCTCCCGTTGCAGCGAGGTCGGAGAATTTGACTGTCAGCCAAATCTCCGTTCACTGCAGCGGGATGGGAAAATCCCACCGCATGAACGGTGGTAACATTCTGGTCAAAGTTTTTGGTCATCTGCCCTAATATTTCCTTAAGTAGCTCAGTGTGATACTTTGTTTGATAATGCTCCTGTGAAGCACCTTGAGATGTTTTATTATGTTAAAACATGCTATATAAATACAGGTTGTTGTTGTCGACTGGCATTAGAAATGGCTGCTGTGTCTGCCTATCCACCAACGACTTGTGCCCTTCTAAGTAATTAGTTTTCAGTGTGCAATTGAGCAATTTGAGAGGTGTAATACGACACCACATGAATGTGAGTCTTTTTATCGTATTTGATTGGAATCGGGCCAGTATTAATCGAGTGAGGTAAGAAAGACTTGATGTACTTCATTGCTGAGATGAATGAGCTGTCAGTGTTATGTGTTGAGAGAAAACCTGCAGTCATGATACAGCAAACTCTCTGCACCTGTGCAGCAGTTTTGTTTAGGTACTGTTGGCTCATACAGACATGTGAAATTAGCACAGTAAAAAGAAGCCCATACTAGCTGGAGCACCATGGCTGGACACTCCCATCCCACCCTACCTCTCCCCTTCCATTACCATCATCCCCCGGGAGAGGAAAATTCTTGTCCAATCCCCCCTCCACCCTTAGGTAGTTGAAACTAATTGAGGAGACCAATCTCTTTTTGATGGGCGCTGAAGAGCTTTAATTTACAGGGCAATGGACCAAGAGCTGGAAGGTGTGATTAATCAGGGCTGGCACTTTTTAATGTGGTTCAATGACAATGAACCAAATCTTTCTGTAAATTTTGCTGTGTTTTTACCACCCTGGACCTGGTTAATGTTACCAGGCGATGTCTGCTCCCCAACCAAAAACAGGCCCGTCTCTCACATGGAATGCTGGAAATCTCAATGGGGAGGGACAGGTTAAATGTTTATTTAGGGCCAGCATTTTGAAGGATGAGGGATTAAGTGACTAAAAGAAGGGAGCAGGGTTAACGAGAGATGTGATGACTACTTTCGGCGAGGGCAGGTGTTGATTTCTATAAAAATGAAGTATTGCAAGGTAGGAAAGTGATGGAACACAACATAGGAAATGGGAGCAGGAGTAGGCCATTCAGCCATTCAAACCCATTCCACCATTCAATGCGATCATGCCTGATTTTCCTGCACTTTCCCCATTTTCCTTGATGTTCTTAAGATCCATAAATCTATCGATCTCAGTCATGAACATACTCAACGGCTGGAATTTTACTGGCACGGCCTCCCGATTCTGGGGGCGGGTGAGGCTTGGAGAATGCATTCTCCGTTAGCCTCAGGCAGGATTGTATGAACCTCGGGCGGATGTGTTGGTAAAATTCCACCCAATGGGCGGCACGGTAGCACAATGGTTAGCACTGCTGCTTCACAGCTCCAGGGACCTGGGTTCGATTCCCGGCTTGGGTCACTGTCTGTGTGGAGTTTGCACATTCTCCTCGTGTCTGCGTGGGTTTCCTCCGGGTGCTCCGGTTTCCTCCCACAGTCGAAAGATGTGCGGGTTAGGTTGATTGGCCAGGTTAAAAAAAATTGCCCCTTAGCATCCTGAGATGCGTAGGTTTGAGGGATTAGCGGGTAAATATGTGGGGGTAGGGCCTGGGTGGGATTGTGGTCGGTGCAGACTCGATGGGCCGAATGGCCTCCTTCTGCACTGTAGGGTTTCTATGATTGAGCATCCACAGCTCTCTGGGGAGAGAATTCCAAAGGTTCACCACCTTCTCAGTGAAGAAATTCTACTTGTTACGACCAATTTGTTATGATTCTTGATGAGATGTCCCCAATGGGGAGGCAATGATGTAACAGTATTATTGCTGACTATTAATCCAGAGACTCGGTAATATTCTGGGGTTTCAGGTTCAAATCCCAGCACGGTAGATGATGAAATTTGAATTCGGTCGAATGATGACCAATTGTCAATTTTCATAAAAACCCATCTGGTTCACTGATGTCCATTAGGGGGGAGAAAAAAATCTGCTGTCCTTGCCTTGTCTGGTCTACATGTGACTCCAGACCCACAACAGTGTGGTTGATTTTTCAATCACTACTCAGTTCAAGAGCAATTAGGGATGGGCAATAAATTCTGGCCCAGCCTAGCCAGTGAAACCTGCATCCAATGAATAAAATATTGTTGTGTTTATGATGAACTGGCTCCCCTTTATTGATTCAACCCCTGCAGTTGCTTGCAAAAAGGTTAATTTTAAAAAGGATCCCTTCCTTAATGGATTCCTTTTCCTAGTCCAAATGTGTTAGTGTTTTAAAAGGAGCCAATTTAACTGGGCTCTTTTGAGTTAAAGAAAGAGTGAGTTTATTAGTCACTAAAATATGATGAAAAAGATAATAAAATGCAACATATAGACACACAGTTTAGAAATGAGAAGTGAGTCCAGAAATAAAAGTTAAAAAAAAGATATGAGTCAGTTTTTGGCTTGTCTGTAAAGAGTAGGTGGTGAAACATTGTGGAAGTTAGGTTGGGTGATTCCAGTGGCGTTGACTTTGGCAGTTGAGCAGTTTGTAGATTCTCGGTTCTGCAGGTTAGCTGAACGGTATTATCCTGATCCCATTTTAATTGTGACGTTGCTGACCTGTGACTTACTTCCAGTAATCAGAGAGAGACTTTTTTTTTAACCTACAAGCACAGGGATGTTTTGTGGATGTTCTTCAACTGTGTCCTTATTGAGAACAGTAGAACCAGAACACCAGACTAACACATTAGACTAGAGTTGCAATTGGTTTTTAATCGCTTTTCTTGTGTATTCCTGGAAGGAAAAAAATACAACCATGTCTTTCACCCAGAAACTGCTTTCCTTCAACTCCCATCATGTCTACATTGTGTGATATAACTCTCAGGAGATGGTTTCTGCTGAGATGACAATAGCCTCCTCCAGAATATTACTGTTCAGTTTTTGCATTGCATCTCTTCTATGTAGTGTCTCTCTGAAATTGGCCTTGACACCTTTTTACCTATTACATTCCATTCTCTCTGCATTAGTTGGTCAAGTGTAATCCACATAGGGATTCAAGCAGGTGATTAGCTTCCAGTCTCAGCCAGTTTTTGCTTGTACATCCCTTTTTAAAAGCACATGTCGTACTTAAAAGTTCAATATGTCTGTAAGTAATTCGAGGCTATGATCCATTGTGATGACATTCCTAATCTCAGTCCTAAATGGCCTGTTCAAATCCCCCAGTTTTAGAGAAGGGGCTCCCCTTTGTGAATGGGTCATCTGAAGAATTTTATATTATGGGTTTGAAACAGTGGCATCAAACATACTTTTGTGTATTACATGAGAACAATGACAACATACATCAGTGTCTTTAAATGTACTAAAATGGCCAAAGACACTCCCATGTTTAATTATGGATTATGTCTCTATTCTCCTGTCAAAGGCTGATTTGGGAAACGGGGACCAAGCCTGAAATTTTCCCATTTTGGACAGAACATCCAGTTGCCAGATGATATTTGATGCTCCTGAGAAGCACCTTGAGATGTTTACCTATCTCAAGAGGTGCGTAATTATTTCCAGTTTGCTGCTGTGCCCATAACTTGCTTCCCTGCGTCAGCGTTTCATTGTTTGCACAGAGGAGACTACGAGTGGGATTTCTGTTGCCAAGAGGGAGCTTGTGAGTGGAAAGAGAAGGTCAGCAATTTTACAACAGCAGAAGAAACCAAGGACGTGAACATGACAGAGAAGCTTCTAGAGCTTTGGAATCAGTCTTACACTGAAGGTCAAAGCCTGAGGCCTGGACTTTCAATAGAGGAGAGCAGTGCGGAGCAAGAGGGAGCTGCTACATGAACTTCTTCAGTCGCTCAAGGAGAGTCAAACGGATAAGGTTAACAATTGATTTTGCCATTACCATTGCTCACCCTATTGTCATCTTCACTGGGTACGGGCATGTTGGTATAGTGGTTAAATTATTAACTCTGAATTAAGCTCCCGCTTTGAGAGTTTGAATTCAGTTTTGAAAATCTGGAAGTAAAAAGTTCATCTCAGTGAATGTGACCACAAAGCTGTTTGGTTGTTGTAAGAACCCAGCTGGTTCACGATGTCCTTGAGGCAAATAAACCTTTTCAATTTCCCTGGTTTGATCTGTATAGGACTCTAGTCACACACCAATGTGGTTGAGCCTTAACTGATCTGTGAAGTAGGTTACTCAGTTGGGGCAAGAAGGAATGGGCAATACATATCAGCATTGTTGGTGATCCCAACTTTAAAACTGTGAACAAGGTTTGAAAGGATGAAAATGTGCCAAAAATTCTGATCTCTCTGGATTTACAGCTGCACTAAATAGGTACATCAACACCAACAAAATTCAAAAAGATCAGCCAGGTCACAGCAGTCTGCATAATCAGACTTAATCACTTTGAAATGTTTAGTGGCCATGAAAAGAAACATGAAAACCAGAAGCAGGAGTAGGCCATTCAATCCTTCGAGCCTGCTCCACCATTCATTATGATCATGGCTGATCATCAAATTCAATATCCTGATCCTCCCTCCATCACCCCTCCCCCCACCCCCCATATCCCTTGATCCCTTTCACCCCAAGAGCTATATCTAATTTCTTCTTGAAATCAGACAAAGTTTTGATTTGAACTACTTTCAGTGGTAGTGAATTCCATACACTCACCACTCTCTGGGTGAAGAAATTTTCCCTCACCTCAGTCCCAAAAGGTTTACCCCTTATCCTCAAACTATGACCCCTAATTCTGGACTCCCCCACCATTGGGAACATTCTTTCTGAATCTATCCTGTCTAATTTTATAAGTTTCTATGAGATCCCCCCTCACTCTTCTAAACTCCAGTGAATATAATCCTAACCAATTTAGTCTCTCCTCATATGACAGACCTACCATCCCAGGAGTCAGCCTGGTAAACTTTTTTGTACTCCCCCTATAGCAAGGACATCCTTCCTCAGATAAGGATACTAAAACTGCGCACAATACTCCAGGTGTGGCCTCACCAATGCCCTATACAATTGCAGCAGAACATCCCCATCCCTAAACTCAAATCCTCTCGCTATGAAGGCCAACATACCATTTGCCTGCTTTATTGTCTGCTGCACCTGTGTGCTTATAATGCATGATAAAAAGGCAAGTCTTTCTTTTCCAGTCAAGAAGGCTTTTTGAGGGCAATGAGAGATGAGGAATAATTACCTGTCTCGCTAAACCCAAAAAATGAAGTTCAAAAAAGTTCCACTTAATGCAGAATGCCTCGTAAAACCTCAAATCGATTGCAAGTGGCTTTGCATTTTCAGTCAGCATTTCACGGTCACTGTGGGGTTAAAGGGAAGGAAGCCAATAGCTATGCAAGGTGTTCTACAAGTACGATTAATCAGTTCCTCCCTGCAGTTTCTGTTCTTAAGATAGTAAATCTTTTACTTCCTCAAGAGTGTTGCAATAACTAAGTTATTTACTACAAGGAATTGTTTAAAAGTAATCAGAGGTCAATAGTTTTCAGGTTGATGGGGGAAATCTGAAAGATAGAGTATGCAAGAGATGGAAATGCATCTCCTCCCTGGCCCCATAAGAATGATGTGGAGATGCCGGCGTTGGACTGGGGTAAACACAGTAAGAAGTTTAACAACACCAGGTTAAAGTCCAACAGGTTTATTTGGTAGCAAAAGCCACACAAGCTTTCGGAGCTCTAAGCCCCTTCTTCAGGTGAGTCCATAAGAATGCCACTGCTTGTTGTGGTTATAGCTACTAACATTATGTTGCTATAGAAACACTTAAGGAGGACCATGCAGTTTGTTTAGAGTATGTTACACAGTCTGTAGTTAATTTGTTTCTATAGAAAATTGACGATTACTGTAACATTTAAAATATGTCCTATTTAGACTAAGGTTCACTCCAGTTTCCTGGCCAACACCTGCCAATCAAACTGATTAAAACAAATGATCTGGCCCTCAGCAGGACACTGGATTTTGTGGGATTTTGCTGTGCACAAATTGCCCGCTGTAGAACATAGAACATAGAACAGTACAGCACAGAACAGGCCCTTCGGCCCACGTTGTTGTGCCGAGCTTTGTCTGAAACCCAGATCAAGCTATTTCCTCCCTATCATCCCGAAGTACTCCATGTGCCTATCCAATAGCTTCTTAAATGTTCCTAAAGTTTCTGACTCCACTATCACTGCAGGCAGTCCATTCTCTCCGAGTAAAAAACCTACCTCGGACATCCTTCCTATATCTCCCACCATGAACCCTATAGTTATGCCCCCTAGTTACCACTCCATTCACCCGAGGAAATAGTCTTTGAACGTTCACTCTATCTATCCCCCTCATCATCTTATAAACCTCTATCAAGTCTCCTCTCAACCTCCTCCGCTCCAAAGAGAAAAGCCCAAGTTCCCTCAACCTTTCCTCATAAGACCTACCCTCCAAACCAGGCAGCATCCTGGTAAATCTCCTTTGCACTCTTTCCAGTGTCTCCACATCCTTCTTATAGTGAGGTGACCAGCACTGCACACAATATTCCAAATGTGGTCTCACCAAGGTTCTGTACAGTTGCAGCAAAACCCCACGGCTCTTAAACTCAAATCCCCTGTTAATGAACGCCAACACACTATAGGCCTTCTTCACAGCTCTATCCACTTGAGTGGCAACCTTCAGAGATCTATGGATATGAACCCCAAGATCTCTCTGTTCCTCCACATTCTTCAGAACCCTAACTTTGACCCTGTAATCCACATTTAAATTTGTCCTACCAAAATGAATCACCTCGCATTTGTCAGGGTTAAACTCCATTTGCCATTTTTCAGCCCAGCTCTGCATCCTATCTATATCTCTTTGCAGCCTACAACAGCCCTCCACCTCATCCACTACTCCACCAATCTTGGTGTCATCAGCAAACTTACTGATCCACCGTTCAGCCCCCTCCTCCAAGTCATTTATAAAAATCACAAATAGCAGAGGACCAAGCACTGATCCCTGTGGCACTCCGCTGGTAACCGGTTTCCAGTCCGAAAATTTTCCATCCACCACCACCCTCTGTCTTCTGTTAGATAGCCAGTTACCTATCCAATCGGCCAAACTTCCCTCTATCCCACACATCCTTACTTTCTTCATAAGCCGACCATGGGGGACTTTATCAAATGCCTTACTAAAATCCATGTATATGACATCAACTGCACTACCTTCATCTACATACTTAGTTACCTCCTCAAAAAATTCTATCAAATTTGTGAGGCAAGACTTGCCCTTCACAAATCCGTGCTGACTATCCCGGATTAAGCTGCATCTTTCTAAATGGTCGTAAATCCTATCCCTGAGGACCTTTTCCATCAACTTACCGACCACCGAAGTAAGACTAACCGGCCTATAATTACCAGGGTCATTTCTATTCCCTTTCTTAAACAGAGGAACCACATTCGCCACTCTCCAGTCCTCTGGCACCACCCCCGTGGACAGTGAGGACGCAAAGATCAATGCCAAAGGCTCTGCTGTCTCATCCCTTGCCTCCCAAAGACTCCTAGGATATATTTCATCAGGCCCAGGGGACTTATCAACTTTCAGTTTATTCAAAATTGCTAGTACATCTTCCCTCCGAACATCTACTTCCTCCAGCCTATCAGCCTGTGACACCCTCTCTTCCTCAAAAACATGGCCCCTCTCCTTGGTGAACACCGAAGAAAAGTATTCATTCATCACCTTGCCTATCTCTTCTGACTCCATGCACAAATTCCCACTGCCGTCCTTGACCGGCCCCAACCTCACCCTGGTCATTCTTTTATTCCTCACATAAGCCTTGGGGTTTTCCTTGATCTGACCCGCCAAGGACTTCTCATGCCCCCTCCTAGCTCTCCTAAGCCCCTTTTTCAGCTCATTTCTTGCTAACTTGTAACCCTCCATCAAGCCAACTGAACCTTGTTTTCTCAACCTTACATATGCTTCCTTCTTCCTCTTGACAAGACATTCCACCTCTTTTGTGAACCATGGTTCCCTCACTCGGCCATTTCCTCTCTGCCTAGCAGGGACATACCTATCAAGGACACGCAGTATTTGTTCCTTGAAAAAGTTCCACTTTTCATTAGTGCCTTTCCCTGACAATTTTTGTTCCCATCCTATGCTTCCTAATTCCCGCCTGATTACATCATAATTACCTCTCCCCCAATTGTAAACTATGCCCTGCCGCATGGCCCTCTCCCTCTCCATTGCAATAACAAAAGACACCGAATTGTGGTCACTATCTCCAAAGTGCTCTCCCACAACCAAATCCAACACTTGGCCTGCTTCATTTCCCATTACCAAATCCAATGTGGCCCCACCTCTTGTCGGCTTATCCACATATTGTGTCAGGAACCCCTCCTGCACACACTGCACAAAAACTGCCCCATCCGAACTATTGGACCTATAAAGGCTCCAATCAATATTTGGAAAGTTAAAGTCCCCCATGACAACTACCCTGTGACCCCCACACCTATCCATAATCTGCTTAGCAATTTCTTGCTCCACATCTCTATTACTATTTGGGGGCCTATAGTAAACTCCTAACAACGTGACTGCTCCTTTCCTATTCCTAACCTCAGCCCATATTACCTCTGCAGGCAGATCCCCTTTGAAATGCGTTTCTGCAGCCGTTACACTCTCCTTGATTAACAGTGCCACTCCTCCACCTCTTTTACCAGCTACCCTACACTTACTGAAACATCTATACCCCGGTACGTCCAACAACCATTCCTGTCCTTGTTCTACCCATGTCTCCGTAATGGCCACAACATCGTAGTCCCAAGTGCCAATCCACGCCCCAAGTTCACCTACCTTATTTCGGATGCTCCTTGCATTGAAGTAGACACAGTTCAACCCACCTTCTTGTCTGCTGGTACCCACCTTTGACCATGATATCCTTCCCAGTACCTCACTACACTCACTGACCTCCGGACTACAACTCCTTTTCCCATCCCCCTGACAAATTAGTTTAAACCCCCCCGAAGAGCTGTAGCAAATTTCTCTCCCAGGATATTGGTGCCCCTCTAGTTCAGGTGCACCCCGTCCTGTTGGTACAGGTCCCACCTTCCCCAGAAAGTGTTCCAATTATCCACATAGCTGAAACCCTCCCTCCTACACCATCCCTGCATCCATGTGTTTAACTGCACTCTCTCTCTGTTCCTCAACTCGCTATCCCGTGGCACCGGCAACATACCAGAGATGACAACCTGTTTTGTCCTGGCTCTCAGCTTCCACCCTAGCTCCCTGAATTCCTGTTTTAAATCCCCGTCCCCTCTCTTACCCATGTCTTTGGTGCCGACGTGCACCACGACTTGTGACTGTTCCGCCTCCCCCTTTAGAATCCTGAAGACACAGTCGGAGATGTCACGGACCCTGGCATCCGGGAGGCAACATACCATCCGTGAGTCTCTCTTGTTGCCACAGAACCTCCTATCTATCCCTCTAACAAATGAGTCCCCAATAACTATAGCTCTACCGCTCTCCCCCTTTCCCTTCTGAGCCACAGGGACGGACTCAGCGCTGGGGATCTGGTCACTGCTTTTATAGATCCACCCACCACAATTCCTGCCACGGGTGGAACTGGAAAATCTTGGCATAACTTTATGCGGTGGCATACCTGTTAGAGTCACATCGTGTTGAAGTTCTGGAATGTCTAGACTGCAATCATCTTCTATCGAATCAACAGTGACGCATTATTTCAATTCATCTGACAGCTTGTTGAAAACCTTTTCATCCAAATCTAGTCACAAAGAGCAGCTTTTGAATAATTAGTTACATCAAATAATCATTCCCCTCCGTTTTGCCACACTTAATCATTGACACATCCTTCCATCAACCATATCACATCCCTCACTGAGACAATGAGTGGAATTTTGTGAACATGACATCTATGTGCCTCGTGCACTCCAATGTTCATGCTCCCCATGTGAGGCTTTGTCTCTCAAATCAACCCAATGACCAATGAAATACATGCGGGCAGACAAAAACTGCAATTGAGATGTTTGCAAAAAGCTCAAGAATAAAAAATGGTGAAACTTTACTTGTTGTGTATGCCCAACCTCTTACTTTGCTTTCCCTTTCAGGTTTTCCTTTTACTGGGAATATTGAACTGCTGAGTGTTCATTACCGTTTGAACAAAACCTGTGATTCAGTTCCTCAGAAGCAAAATGGCATCCAGGAAACCAACAGTCCAGTACATTCACATGAAGGAATGCTGCACTATCTCACTTCCAAAAGGTATGGATACAACAGACAGGAATTCTTTCAATGGGAGAACAGTTCCATAGTGTTGAGAACCATTGGAAACTTGGCCTAGCCCCACACCACACTTGGCAAACCCAGCACAGGTCTATTCTTGCTTTCCTCTCTTACTTTATAGTCATAGAGATCTATAGCACAGAAAAAGAGCCATCAGCTCATCGCATCTGTGCCTGGTCAAAGAAAAATCACCCAACTATTTTAATCCCATTTTCCAGCACTTGGCCCATAGCCTTGAATGCCTTGCCATCGCAAGTGCGCATCTAAATTCGCCTTAAATGTTATGAGAGTCTCTGCCTCCACTACCCTTTCAGGCAATGAGTTCCAGACTCTCACCACCCTTTGGGTGATAAAGCTTTTCCTCACATCGCCTCTAAACCTCCAGCCCTTTACTGCACTGTCTCTCTCTTTCTATCTTTCTATAGCTTGTGCTGGTTTGTCCTTTGGTACCTCATCCAAGCAACTGAAGAAGTAGGATGGAGTATGGTGTGGGGAGGTGTTTTTCACTTTGAATGGAAGAGCGGAATATTTTTTAAAAGGTGTGAAACTTGCAAATGTTGATGTAAGAGGGTGACATGGTGGCACAGTGGTTAGCACTGCTGCCTCCTTCTGCACTGGAGGGATTCTATGAATCTAGGTGTACGCAAACAGGGGTGCAGGTACAGCAAGCAATTGGGATGGCAAATGGCATGTTGGCCTTTGTTACAAGAAGATTAGAGTAGAAGAATCAAGAAGTCTTGCTACAATTGCACAGGGCATTGGTGAGGTCACATCTGGAATGATGTGTGCAGTTTCGTTCTTATTTAAGGAAGGATATACTTGCATTGCAGCTGGTACAGTGAAGGATCGTTAAAAATGTTCCTGTGATGAGAGGGTTGTCTGATGATGAGGCTGAGTAAATTGAGCCTTTATTCTCTGGAATTTAGAAGAATAAGAGAGGAGATCATTTGACGTACAAAATTTGGAAAGGTTTTGATACCATGAAGTGTATTCCCCTTGGTCGGGGAATCTAAAACAAAAGGGCACAGTCTCAGGATGAGGGGTCGATCATTTTGGACTGAGATGAGAAGAAATATCTTCACTCAAAAAGGTTGTGAATCTTCAAAATTATTTACCTCAGAGGGTTGTGACTACTCCATTGTTGAATATATTTAAGGCTGGAATAGACAGATCTTTGGATTCTTGGGGAATTTAGGGATATGGGGAGCAGGCGGGTAAATGAAGTTGATGAAGATTAGCTATGTTCATATTGAGTGGTGGAGCTGGCTTGATAG
Source organism: Mustelus asterias (assembly GCF_964213995.1). NCBI lineage: Eukaryota > Metazoa > Chordata > Chondrichthyes > Carcharhiniformes > Triakidae > Mustelus > Mustelus asterias. The sequence continues at coordinate 58,014,917 of NC_135809.1, read as the reverse complement.
GCTACCTGCTGCTGTTTTTATGTTCTTGAGAATGTTCTTCTTGTGTAAGCCTTGAGTGGAAAGTATTGAAACACCACAAAATCCAAAAATGCTGAAAAATCTCAGCAGGTCTGAAAGCATCTGTGGAGAAAGGACAGAGCCAACGTTTTGAGTCTGGATGATCCTTTGCCACTCGACTTGAAACATTGGCTCTGGCAGATGATGTCAGACCCGCTGAGATTTTCCAGCATTTTCTGTTTCTGTCTCAGAATCTGCAATAATTTGCATTTATTTAAGTATTTAAGTAGTGTGTGTCACAGCTGATTTGTGAATTTATTGACATTGGTGCACTTTGGCACAAATATTACATTGTAGGCATCTGGTGAAAGACTTCTGTGAACATGTTGTATTCCCAATTGCTATGTTACTTTTGGAAACCCTTAATATGACATGTTGGTTGCAGTATGTAATGCAAAATCTTGCATTAACTTCAAGAGAGGCTTTTATTTATACAGCACCCTTCACACCCACCGCACACCTCAAAGTGCTTTACAGCCAATGAAGTACTTCGTGAAATGTAGTCACCATTGAAATGGAGGAAATGCAGCAGCCACATTTGTGCACAGCAAGCTCCCACAACCAGCAATAATTAGCAGACTTTGGAATAAATATTAACCAGGACATCAGGGATACGTCCCACGCTCCTCTTTGAATCTTTTTTTACTCATTCATGGGACATGGGCATTGCTAGCTGGCCAGCATTCATTGCCCATCCCGAGTTGACCTTGGAGTTGAGAGTCAACCATGCTGTGGCTCTGGAGTCACATGTAGGCCAGACCAGGTAAGGGCAGCAAATTTCCTTCCTTTAAGGACATTAGTGAACCAGATGAGTTTTTCTGATGATCAACGATGGTTTCATGGTCATCAGTAGATTCTTAATTCCAGATTTTTATAATAATGTCATTAGATCATTTACATTCACCCATGCAGGCAGATGGGACCTCGGTTTAACATCTCAGCCAAACAATGGCATGTCTGACAGTGCGACACTCCCTCATTACTGCCAGCCTTTGTGCTCAAGCCCTTGAGTGTGTCTGGAACCCAGAGTCTTTGAGGCACAGCTGACTCCTTTCTTTGAGGTGTCTTAGAACACTTTTGCACCTGTTTTTGAAGTGCAGGGGTGGGATGGGGGAATGGGAGGCTGCAAGGTTGGAGCTAATGTCTCAACAAGCCCATCTTGCTATCTTATTGTTGGAATATACAGAACACAGCAACCAATTTGTCTTGAAGCAAACTCCACAAACAGCAATGAGATCAATGACCAGACCAGAATTACAGGTGTTAGTTGGAGGATAAATGGCAGCCAAGCATCAGGAGAACTTCCCTGCCCTTCTTTGGAATTGTGCCCTTTAACCTTTACCCCTCCTACACCCACCTCAGATAGGGCCTCGGTTTAATGTCTCATTTAGAAGGCGACTTCTCCAACAGTGCAGCACTCCCTTAGTACAGCACTGGAATGTCAGCCTGGACTTTGTGTTCAAGTTCTGGAGTGGGACTTGAATTCAGGGCCTGTAACATCCGAGCTCCCAAGCATTGGATTTGGACCCCATTGATGCGGTGGGGAATCCCTCTGCCAAGTTCCCAGGTAAGGGTTCACCTGACATTTGTCCAGAAGTGTAACTTCCCCTGGACAATTGCACTGAGCTGGGAACCATCTGACAAAGTGATTTAAATCACTAACTTCAGATGGTTCTGCTAATTTTACGCTAATAATTACACCGAAAGGGAAAAGAAGCACTTCTAACTTCAGTGTAACTATTTTAAACATCCAGACTGAGCCCCGCATAGGACAACCCCCTCACTCCTGAACACCCCACCCCTGTGACTAATCACCTCAATCCCCAGCCTCATTGGACTCCCCAGCTCTCCTCCCCACAACCCACAGGCCCGTCTCTAAGTCCCATCCCCTGATCCATCACAATACCTGACACACTTGACCTGAGCCTTCTGACATCCATCCTATCCCTCTCACCCCAATGTCTGATCTCCAATGTCCCAACTGACCCGATACCCTGACCCCCAAAGATCCAACCTGAGCACCCCCCTGACCTGACACATCCTTCCCCACCAGCCAAATCCCATCCGCTTACCTTCTCCCTGGCCTGTCAGTTTTATTGGGCCCTTTGAACCTACCTGCATCCTGGCAGCCAGTACAGTAAAAAAGGGGCCTGGCCTCCCTCAATTCACTGGAGTTACACCGTGCCGGGCCCTGCGGGGCTCTTTCACTGCAGGCTCCAAGCAGCTCCAGCCAGTGGAGGTTTGAACAACATTTTCCAGGTAAGTGGGCTTTGAACTCTGGTAATTCCTGTGGACCAACACTCTCCGTGGTTGGGTGGATGATATGGTCCCAATCATTGGTTCAGAAGATACGAGTGCTACCCACCAGGTCAAAGTTGGCGCAGACGTTGCCTGCATCTTCTAGGATTTTGGACGATCCACTGCTCTTTCTTGGCAGACCCAGACAATCCCATCCACTCTGAGGCTGTCCTCAAGAACAGTCAGGGTGGCATCACAGGTAACAACGCCCATTCCACAAAGGTCATTGACTCAACCCAGCAAGATTATGCAAGGTCAGAACCCAGCCGAACCCAGAGACTTTCCCAAGTGATCACATTCTTCAAGCAGCTCATTCTTTCCAGTGTGTCCATAGCTATATTGACAACCTCTATAAGTACCCTGTGATAGCACTTTACAGTAACTCCACAGTACAGATAAAAGATTAAATAGAGGCGGTTTGGGACAGGGAGCAGGAGAACGATTTTTACGCAGAAGGTGATGATGTTGTGGAATACAATAGCAGAACTAGCGACTGAAGCAGAGAGCATGTCAACATTTAAGAAAAGGTTCAGTAAGCAATTGAAGGAAAGCAGATAATGTAACACGGTAACAGGATGGGAATATGGGATTTGGATTACTGCACAGGAGATAAACATCAGCACAGACTGGTTGTATGGCCTATGTCTATGATGTGATTCCCATACAATTCCATGTAATGTAGGAATCTGGTCAACTTTCTGAATGAAGATTAAAACAGAACAAAATGGGATGCAACAGAGGAGAGATGATTGTTATATAATTGTCTTTGACCTTCTAATAGCCCAGTCCAGTTTTATTGACTATTTGCATAATTAGACCTGATTATAAAATCATAAAATGATACAGTACTGTACAGAAAGAGGCCATTTGGCCCATTGTCCCTGTACTAGCTGATTGAAAGAGCAATCTAATTAGTCCCAATTCTGATAGTCCTAAAAATGTTTCATTTTGAAGTTTTTTACCAAATTCCCATTTGAAAATTATGACAGGATCTTCTACCACCACCCTCAGGCATTCCAGATCAGTCTCGCTGTGTAAAATTAAAAAAAACTCAGTTTCTCTTGCTAACTGTAGAATCACTACACTACAGAAGGAGGCCATTCAGCCCATCGAGTCTGCACCGACGCCCCCAAGGCCCACTTTAAATCTGTGTCCTCTGGTTATCAGTCCTCCTATCAGTAGCAACAGTTTTCCCTTTATTTACCCTTGTAGCTTTGAACACCTCTATTGAATCTCCTCTGAAACTTCTCTGCTCTAAGGAGAACAATCCCAGCTTCTTCAGTCTTTCCAAGCAGCTGAAGCCTCTGAACTCTGGTATATTTTCATAAATCTCTTTTTAGCAGCCTTTCCTAGGCCTTGATTTCATTCCAGAAGTTGGGTATCCAGATCACGTCAGCTAAGGCCTAACTAATGATTTATAAACATTTCGAATAACATCCTTTTATAAAAGCAAGATATTGGGAGGTCTCGTATACAAACAGTAAGTGCTGGAAAAACTCAGCATGTACTGGTAGCATCTATCAAGAGAAACGGTCTTTTTTTGCCAGGTGACAGTCTGTATCTTGTTTTTGCTTTCAAACCTAGCTGACCGACCTTTACTATGCTATTAGCATCTACTCTAGGCCAAAATATTCTTCCTTTATTATAAACCTTACCACTCTCTTTGCCTCTTGTTCCATGACATCTTTGGTATTTAATCAACTCTGCTCTTTAACCTACCCTTTACCTTCCCTTTTGTTCCACCTGACTCTTCCCCCTTTCTCAACAGCATAAACCCCCTCTTTAGTTTCGAACAAGAATCACGTCGGACTTGAGGCTAAATCTGCTTCTCGCTCCACAGATGCTGCCAGACCTGCCAGGTTTCTCCAGCACGGGGGTGGGATTTTCCAGCCCAACCCACCCGAGGGATCGTCTGATCCCACAGAAGTCAGTGGACCTTTGGTTGGCTCACTGCATCTAGCCCAGTGGGGCTGGAAAATCTTGGCCTTCGTTTTTTTGTTCCTTCCTTTTTAATATTCTCTGCCTCTGCTTATAAAGCTCATATTTCTATAGTTCACCCTGGACTGTGCATCATGCCATCTTGTGGTAAATGCTGCGTGATGCTTTTGCAGTTGTTCTGGCTGGTTTCCTGCTCCCTGTCTCATAGAAATCATAGAAACCCTACAGTGCAGAAGGAGGCCATTCGGCTGATTGAGTCTGCACCGACCACAATCCCACCCAGGTCCTACCCCCACATATTTACCCGCTAATCCCTCTAACCTACGCATCTCAGGATTCTAAGGGGCAATTTTTAACCTGGCCAATCAACCTAACCTGCACATCTTTGGACTGTGGGAGGAAACTGGAGCACCCGGAGGAAACCTACGCAGACACGAGGAGAATGTGCAAACTCCACACAGACAGTGACCCGAGCCGGGAATCGAACCCGGGACCCTGGAGCTGTGAAGCAGCAGTGCTAACCACTGCTCTACCGTGCCGCCCTGTCTGTATGTTGAATTTAGACAACCTCAGGAGGTTTGTTATAACCCGTTTGTCTGATGCAGAAGTATCTGGAGGGTATAGAATTCACTCATCTCTTGCACTCTCTCTCCTTCTCACGCAATGGTTAAATTACAGCATGGATCAAGCAAATATAACAGAATGAGGCCATCTGGCGCCAACTCTTCAGAAGAGCATCTTACCCAAGCCCTCCCCTTTGCCCTATCCCTGTAACCCCACACATTTACAATGGCTAATCCGCCTAACCTGCACATTGGGTGGCATGGTGGCACAGTGGTTAACACTGCTGCCTCACAGCTCCAGGGACCCGGGTTTGATTCCCCACTTGAGTCACTGTCTGTGTGGAATTTGCGCGTTCTCCCTGTCTCTGTTTGGGTTTCCTCTGGGTGCTCCGGTTTCCTCCCACGTCCAAAAATGTGCAGGTTAGGTGAATTGGCCATGCTAAACTCTCCCTCTGTGTACCCGAACAGGCGCCGGAGTGTGGCACATGGGGACTTTCACAGTAACGTCATTGCAGTGTGAATGTAAGCCTACTTGTGACTAATAAATATACTTTACATTATTGAACTGTGGGAGGAAACCGGAGCACCCAGAGGAAACCCATGCAGACACGGGGAGAACGTGCAAATTCCACACAGCCACCCAAGGCTGGAATTAAATCCGGGTCTGTGGTGCTGTGAGGCAGCAGTGTTCTATGTTCTATGCTAACCACTTTGCCACCAGGTCCAACACCTGTTCCTCTGACACAACACTTGCTCACCATCATGTCCTTAGCTCTGAACTCTGCAGTTTTCTTTTTAAAGGGATATCACTGGCTGGGCCAGCATTTATTGTCCATTCCTAATTGCTCTTGGAATGAATAGTTTGCTCGGTCACTCAGAGTATTTCAATAGTCAACTACATTGCTGTGGACCTGGAGTCACATGTGGGCCAGACCAGGTAAAGATGGCAGATTTCCTTCTCTAAAGGCCATTAGAGAACCAGATGGATTTTTACAGCAATCGAGTCATTATTGAAACAGGCGCTCACGAGACCCTCACTGCTGCAGACCATCCAGACATTGTATTTAACATGTCAACTGTTGTACTGTATTGAAATCAATGTACAAATCATTTCAGTTTGCAGTTCAATAATCGCTCCTTCCATGAAATATAACATAAGTTATGTAGCATGCCACAACATGTCGTCGCTCAGTGACTCTCCTCCCCCGCCCCACCAATGCTCCCTCACTCCCACCACCACCGGTGCAAGTCCAAGAACCCAAGTGTTCGCTTGGAGTAACTTCTACAGTTACTCCAATGCCCTGTGTGCCTTGTTATGGGGGTAGATGGCTGAATTCTTGCCTCGATACAGTAGATGGCCAGGCCCTGAACCCGTGTGGAACCTGAACTATACCAGGGCCCAGCATATTTAGCCCCATGTACATCTGTGTACCTCAGCATTAAGAGCAGGACCAGCCTCTCTGTCGCTGTTGCAGTGGTTGAGATGTGTCTTCAGTTGTGGAAGTGCCTGAGGGGAGATTATACTGGTGGTGAAGGCCCACACAGATGCCTCATGCCAGTATGAAAATAGCTACCAAATCTTTACACCCTCTCCAAACCCCCTCTGCCTGATTTGCCCTCAGCGATAGACTGTCCAGCAATGAACCATCCAGTCTGCATGGCCGCCTCCTTCATTGCTGTCACCATGATGATAACTTCAACTCCACCTCAGGACCATTGACATTCCCTAACATTTTGAGAATGCTTTCCCTGCAATGAATATGGGCAATGTCAGTCCTAGTCTCTTAGTGCCGATGTGCTGCTCAGTCTGGTGGTGAGGCTGCCATTCAGCCACCTCAGTGCAGCATTCACCTGAACATGAGTCCCGGCTGCACTATAACTAGATGCCTTTGGCTAAGGTCAAGCGTAGGATAAAGCCCGAGATCAGATGTAATGCCTGTTCTTGTCAGCTTGAATCTTGTGGGGATCATGAATTGGATTCAATCTGAATTGTTTTTTGGAGCAAGCAAGGAGATGGATTAAGGGCTGGCTTTGTCCACTCTGCACATTGACTTTGTAACTCTGAGAAAGGAATAATTTTTAAAACCTGGACGCCTCAATATTAACCTTGCTGCCCCATGCATGGGTCTACCACCTGGCTTTAGGGTTCATATTAGGCTTCTAGTTGCCCAATTGTTAATACCACTCACCTTTCCAGACCGTAGCTGCTCCTTATATAAACCTAAAGCCTGCACCAACACCTCGGTTACTCTTGATGTCTGTCGCCTCCAGCCATGTCTTCTTGGGGACATTTCCTGGTCTTCTCTCCTCTTCCAGAAAGGGGATCTGCTTCCTTTTGTGGACTGATTTCTAAAGTGCTTCAAGAGTGGTGTTGCTGAAACATGGGGGCTACCCCTTTTTTCTGCTGCTATCTCCATACTGCCTTCTCAGCCATCCGCCGCCACTACATACTTGCCCCCCTTGGTTCAAGGCTGGCTGAATGCTTTGCAACTGCATTAAAGAAATCCAAGCACTTTGTAGGCCGCTAGCACTAGGACCTGCTCGCTTCCTCACTGGCAGCCCCTTCATTGGCTGCTGATGGTAAAATTCAGGGGGGTGGTGTCTCGCTGCCTGCCTGTTCATGCCAGTGCCAGGCATTTCTGCCTGACATCAGAACCTCCAACAAATTCCTGGGTATTGTTCTATTAGAAACAGAAATCAGATTACAAAGAAATGGAAGAGGACAGGAGGCCATTAGGCCTAAACAGTCCAAATTGGTGTTAATTCTCCACATGAGCAGTAGATCTAATCCCATAATGGCCAATGTTAGCAAGCTTAACTGATGACACGGCCTCTGCTTCAATCACTCACTGTGTTGTAATATATTTCACAACCTCGCATAAAATCTCTGTTCTCAACTTTCAGTCTCGCCTCTGGGCAATCTCTGCTAGTGAGTTAACATAATAGTTACACTTTGTCCACGTCTCTCACGTATTTACTGCGGTTCAAAATGAACAATGCATTGAAATGGCAGGGGGGGGGCAGCTTCACTGTGGAGAGTGGGTGCTTGTACTTAGAATGGTGTGTGAACAGTTGTTGGTTTGAGCGGAATGTGCTGGAAAGACACGGGTAATTCTACATCAGATGCCATCACGCTCATTTACTCAGGGAGGTCAAAAGCATGAGCGAGGTGTAGGAATCCTCCAGTGGAAGAAGATTCAAAATGTGGGCTGAGTCACTGGACTATTTTGGACAGGATGACTGTCATTACAATCAGAGCCAGAACCATTCAATCATGATATGATCCGAGTCTGCACACCAACATTTGATGCTGAAGAAGAGGATATTTGATCAATTCCATGACAATCTGGTTAAGGTCAAACATCAAGGTAAAATAAAGGAAGTGATTTTTGTAATGGGTGATCCATTAGGAAAGGCAACACGGTTGGACCACATGGCCTGAGTGATCCCAATGAAAGAGGGGAAATGTGAATCGATTTGATGTACAGTTATTCTAAATATCTGGTTCAAGGAGCTTCCAAAAAGAAAATATGCCTGGATAAGTCCAGGTGACACTACCAGAAATCAAATTGACCGGGCCTGATATTTGGGATGATGGGGGCCAAGTTTCACGCCCGCCAACTCCAGCAGCTCCACTGCCATTTTATGATCTAAAGAGCATTAATTAGCATCAGGCGTAACTTCCACTCCTCATGGGAGAATGTCCCACCTTGGAGAGCTGCCAGCCAATCAGATTGCTCTCCAGTCCCTCCAGGCGAAGTGCTGCAGTGGCCGGAAGAGGCACTGCAGGGATCTGCCTGGCACTGAGTTACAGGAATTGGAGAACAAGGCATGTGGAAGGGCAGGGAGGGTAAGGAGCTACCGGAAGGATCATGAGGGGGATGATCGGAGATTTGGGGGATAGACCGAGGATGTGGAGAGTAGTCCAGAGGTCGCTGGGCATCCCCAGTCAAAAGGGGGCTTGCAAAATTTTCAGTACATTTAAATCCCTTCAAGTTCCCAATTCCTTATTAAAACAAACATTTCTATTCATAGCCTCATATCAGAGATAGCTAATCTCATAACAAACATTTGGAGCAATCAATCAAACTGAAATTGTAGACCCTCTTTCTCCCCCCCACCCCCTGTGATAATGATCAATGGTGGAAGCAATCAAACAGTAATAATGCTGTAATGATAGACTTCAGGCTTATGTCAACAAACAGCTATGGAAATGACAAGCACCATTTCTTTTCAACTCCGAGACACAGCATGCTGTTTTAAAAGTGTAAGGAGCAGGGGATTTAAAGGACTTAACAGTCCACATATTTATCCATGTTTATTGCACATTCACGCCTATTCTACTAAATCTTAAGTCGCACACTGAGAAACCCACCTTGCTCCAAAAATAATTGGGTCTGTTGAGCTCAGCACTTAGTTCAAATAACCCTTCTGTGTTTGGGTTTCCCCAAATATGTGGATCACAACACCCCCACCCACTGCAACTCCGCAACCCCAGCAAAAGTGGATTGTGTCAGAAATGGGTGCGGGACTCTGTGTGTGGGCTCCCGGTGTTATATTGGCTAAAGTGTGGAGTCGCCATGAAAATCTGTGCCTAAGTTTTTCCAGTCGATTTAATTCCGCATTTTCCCCTCTTCCCCAGTGCAGCCCATTTGATAATCCATTATTGCTCATTTGTCGAAGGGGATCATTGCCAAAGACTTGTTAACGAGTATGATTGTCCACCTAAGAAGATCGGTTTCCACTGGTCAAGGGTTCTGTGGGTCCTTGCGTGGCTCAAAGGGGACCAATCTTCATTTAAATAGTCAATTCCTCAAGACATCCCAAATTTCTTCACAGTTGAATAATAGTCACTGCAGTGAGGTAGACAAATATGTTAGTCTCAAAATGCAAGATTCCACAAACATCAGAGTACATAAGTCACTAGTTTGTCAATGCTGAGCTTGGTTTTAATTCTTCACCATTCAGTGCATGCTGATAGTTTCCATAAATTGACCACACCTGTTACCTTCTGAAATCTATGTCAATGATACGTCCAACCAGGGAGAACAATTAAATAAATCATTGTATTGTTGTACAGCAAACTTGTGCTAAAATTATCAAGCCTAACCATTCCTATAGGAATAGGGAAATGTGAAAGAGTATCAGCTTGACCTGGGAGAAAGATAAGGAGGGAGGTGGCACTCTCAGCTGGCAGGAATCAGACAGTAAGAAGTCTCACAAACTCATGTCTTTATGTGCCCTGTTTGTGAACCGAGCTCCCACTTACCTGATGAAGGAGCAGCGCTCCGAAAGCTAGTGGCTTGTGCTACCAAATAAACCTGTTGGACTTTACCTGGTGTTGTGAAACTTCTTACTGTGTTTACCCCAGTCCAACGCTGGCATCTCCACTCATGGGAATCAGACAAGTCATTGTGAATCAGCTTCAGTGGCTGGATGAGGGGCTCATTCGGTGTATTGTGAGCAGTCTGGGCCCCGTGTCTAAGGAAGGATGTGCTGGCCTTGGAAAGGGTCCAGAGGAGGTTTACAAGAATGATCCCTGGAATGAAGAGCTTGTTGTATGAGGAACGGTTGAGGTCTCTGGGTCTGTACTTGTTGGAGTTTAGAAGGATGAAGGGGAATCTTATTGAAACTTACAGGTAACTGCGAGGCCTGGATAGAGTGGACATGGAGAGGATGTTTCCACTAGGAGGAAAAACTAGAACCAGAGGGCACATCCTCAGGCTAAAGTGAAGATCCTTTAAAACAGAGATGAGGAGGAATTTCTTTAGCTAGAGAGTGGTGAATCTGTGGAACTCTTTGCCGTAGAAGGCTGTGGCGGCCAAGTCATTGAGTGTCTTTAAAACTGAGATAGATAGGTTCTTGATTAATAAGGGGATCAGGGGTTATGGGGAAAAGGCAGGAGAATGGGGATGAGAAAAATATCAGCCATGATTGAATGGCGGAGTGGACCCGATGGGCCGAATGACCTAATTCTGCTCCTATGCCTTATGGTCTTATGGAATGAGCAGTAACAGAAGGAGTGTGCTTGATTGAACTGGGCTGGAGGGAGATAAGTGTCCCAGATTAATAGGTAGTGAGGGTAAAAAGCCAGTAATGAAAAGGGGGAGGCAGGAACATTGATACCAGTGAAGGGATGGGATGTACGATGCAGACAGGCACTAACAATCCAACTCCACACACCATGTGTCCCACCCTCTTACACACGCTGTACCCCACACAACTAAATACCCTCAAACACAAACTGTATCCAAAAAGCTCCCCACCCTCACACACATTGTCCCCATCCAACTCCCCACCCTCACACACACACACTGTACCCAATCCAGCTCCCCACCCTCTCACACTGTACCAAATCCAACTCCCCACCCCCACACACACTGTACCAAATCCAACTCCCCACCCTCACACACACAGTACCCCATCCAATTCCCCAACCTCACACACACACTGTACCCCATCCAACTCCCACCCTCACACAGACACTGTACCCCATCCAACTCCCACCCTCACACAGACACTGTACCCCATCCAACTTCCACCCTCACACAGACACTGTACCCCATCCAACTCCCACCCTCACACAGACACACTGTACCCAATCCAGCTCCCCACCCTCTCACACTGTACCAAATCCAACTCCCCACCCCCACACACACTGTACCAAATCCAACTCCCCACCCCCACACACACTGTACCAAATCCAACTCCCCACCCTCACACAGACACTGTACCCCATCCAATTCCCCAACCTCACGCACACACTGTACCCCATCCAACTCCCACCCTCACACAGACACTGTACCCCATCCAACTCCCACCCTCACACGCACACTGTACCCCATCCAACTCCCACCCTCACACAGACACTGTACCCCATCCAACTCCCACCCTCACACAGACACTGTACCCCATCCAACTCCCACCCTCACACACTGTACCCCATCCAACTCCCACCCTCACACAGACACTGTACCCCATCCAACTCCCACCCTCACACAGACACTGTACCCCATCCAACTCCCACCCTCACACAGACACTGTACCCCATCCAACTCCCACCCTCACACACTGTACCCCATCCAACTCCCACCCTCACACAGACACTGTACCCCATCCAACTCCCACCCTCACACAGACACTGTACCCCATCCAACTCCCACCCTCACACAGACACTGTACCCCATCCAACTCCCACCCTCACAGAGACACTGTACCCCATCCAACTCCCACCCTCACACTCACACTGTACCCCATTCAACTCCCCACCCTCCTGCATACACTGTGTCCCATACAACCCTCCACGCTCAGACACACATTGTACACTATTAATCTGCCCACTCTCTGACTCACACTGTATCACCTCCAAACACACACACTGTGCTCCATTCAATTCTATACAGATTCACACTCCCTAGCTTTAGAGCGCGCACACAACGTGGAAAAATACATCAACTGCGCCCTCCGCCCATAATAGCTTACCTGACATTCACCATTTACGACCCTCTGATGGCTCACTCTGCAGTCGAGCACTCCAATCAGTGGTGGGAATGTTATAGCATTCTGTATTTGAAGTTTGGAGCCTTTTGTCTTCTCTGTAATTAAATTGGAACTAATCTTACCTAAAATGGGTTACGTTCACACAGACTGGAGACCTGTCGGCAGGCCCCTGTGAACAAATCAACATACCAATTAGCAGGAGGAGTAAACCACTCAGCCTCCCAAGTAACAAATGATCTGATTGTAACCCCCATCCGCTCTCTCACCCACACTCGATAATCTACCGAGCTCTGGCTAGGTGCTTCGGCTTAGAGTCATTGAGCTGGAGGCTGAGGTGTGGTCACTGCGTCACACCAGGGAGTGTGAGCATTACCTGAATGCTTCATGCTCGGAGGTCATCACACCCCGTAGGATAGGGTCTTCTGATGTGGAAGATGTTCAGGAACAGGGGGATGTGACTGTAGCTGAGGGGACCCAGAGGTCAGGACTGTCAGCCTGTACAATTGTCCAACAAGTCTGAGGTTTTGAACAGCAGCCGGCTCGCTGAGCAGAGCAGTTGTCACTGGTTTCTGTGAAGCAAAGTGGCGTTCCTGGTGGACTTCCCCTTTATTTGGCTGTCACACTGTGTGAGGAGTAGAGCTGCCGCAGACAGCCAATCAGCATTTCACTTGGGTGCTCACTCTCAGCTGACTCTGCCTGGCACTGGGGGGGATATGATGGAGATGTCAAAGCAGCAATATCAGGAGTTCAGCAATTGTAAGACTCGAGGTAACTGTAAAGGTAAAGCACGATTGCCAAGTATATGTTCACATGTTCTGCACTGGTCTTAGGAATTTGAAGTCTCTGAGTGTATATTAACCAGGCTGAGGGCAAGGCTGGCATTGAGCTGTGTCGGAACCCAGAGAGTCAATCTGGGAGTAGGCGACAAGCTTGTTTATGAGGGAGATTGGGTGGCAGCAGTGGGGAGAACAGAAAATCTGATCACCTGTATCTCATACACCACCGAATATAGAGGCAGGGAGGCACGTAAACTGGTTGTACTTCATGGAGAAGTTAACACACATCACACCGAGCTTCAGGAGCCCCCAAGAGTGCGTTAGATTCTGCTGCTGACGTTGCACTTGTTTGTTTTGAAAGCAGTACAGGTGCTTCTGGAAACTGAGTGAGGTTACGGTTTTGTTGGAATCTTCCTGACAGAAGCACAAAGTCATAATTCAAGCTTAGAAACATTATGAGCGTTGAAATTTAATTGATCTGGTTCCCCCAACTCCATCATGGATTCCTTGAACAACACTAGTTAAAGAATTAGCTTTTGTCGGAATTTGCTTTCTACAGGGAGCCACTTGTGAACTCATCAGTTTATAATTAGTAAAGCACCATTCATACAAACAAGGCACAGAAGGAAGCACATCTGAGCTTGCTTGGAAGTTTGTGAAATAATTAAGTGCAAGCGGCCACTCTTTTTCAGGTAGTTATACAATTTTTGCTCGGTTGCCCGCTCGGCATTTTACCTGTACCCTGGGGCTCGCTCTCCACCGCTCCCTGAAACACTGGCTGTGCAGATATTCCCCAAATGGGGCCTCTCGCTTGTTCCTGTCCTCTATCCTGTCAGAGTGGGACAGCCTTTCTCCCAACACCTGCGAGATTGAAAGCTGAGAGGAGGTGGGGAATCAGATCTGGCAGTCTCTGTGGTTGACGTGACCTGATTTCCTAATAACTCTAGTAATCTGTCTGTGGCCTAGGATGTGTACAATGTATGTTTTGTTCTCTAAACATTGTGCAGACTCCATGAGAGAGCATTAATTGTGATATTAAATCCTGTGATTTTCCATTGCACCCTCTCAAAAATTGTCACATTACTACTCGATTGGCTTTGCTGAAACTTTTTTTAAAAAGGATCTATTCTCAGGCAGTGGGCACAGCTGGTAAGGCTGACAATTAATGCCCATCCCTAATTGCCCCTTTGAAGGTGGTGATCTTGAACCGATGTAGTGTGGTGCGAGGAAGTGCCAGGAATTTGCCCCAGCAGTGATGAGATTGTGTGTGGGGTTTGGGGGAGGGAGGGAGGGTGGCAGTGGAGTGCTTCCCAAACATTTCCACACTGGAGACCCCATTTCTAGGCTTCAGAGTTGCCGTGACGCCCTCAGTGGGAGATGTTGGGGGGGGGGGGGGGGGGGGGGGGGGAGAGCAGAGTTGTTAACTTTCCGCTATTTGTTTTTTAATTTTGGGGGCGATCTCAGCAGGATTTGGCAAAGTGTCCGGCTGAGTCAGAAAGCTGGCGTGTAGTTCTACAGTTGCACAGAGCAGTTTTCTCTCCAAATTTTGAATTGCTTCAAAGAAAAAGCAATAAGTGGGCATGGTTTAAGCCGTCACTCTGGAGGGGCGGGCACTCAGAGCTGGAAACAGGCTCCACAGTTATTGGCACGTCCCATCAAAAGGCACACCAATCAGAAAACTCCTCCCCTCACCACTACGGAGGTATTGAGGGTCTCTGCCCCCAGTAAAATCATCGCCCGTGTTTCAACCACCCCCTCCCCCCCCCCACCCCCCACTCCCCCTCCCCGCATCATACATAAATGAACCTTCCACTAGGGTCTGGCTCCAGCACAGCCCCCTGACACAGATTGGCACTGCTGGCTTGGCACAGCCAGGGTGGCACTGATTACGCCGCTGGTGAGATTCATGATTTCCAGTTTTCTTGGAATTTTGCATCCCTGCTGGTGATCCCATGCAGGAAGAGTCTGTGTCAAAATCCCACCCTTGTTTTTCCTGTGGCTTTTCCGGAGCAGGAATCAGGCCTCAAGCATCATCCATTTAGACTATGCCCACCATTAGAAAAAGACATGAGGATTTAAATTACCTCACCGCTATTAACATTCAGAATCTGCTGCTGGACAAAGGGAGTGTTAAGGTTGTCTGTGCATTAATGTTTCTTACCCATCTCTATTATTTCTCATTCCAACTATCAGGGTGAAATCTTACCAAAAAATGGCAGTGTGTTGTTCCCGGCAAGAAAGCCAGTGTCTTTCTCTGCAGAGAAACAGGTCGGTTTGCTCTCCAGATCTTATGACACTGCTGAATAAAATCATGGGGGTGTGTTTCACAGCCTCAACATGCCAGCAAAATCCTGCTGCTCATCCTGAGTAAAGCACCCCCTCCAGCCCACCCTGGAGGTCTCAGGAGCCTTCCCTCTCCACGCCTGATTGAAGTCGGTACTTCTCTATCTCTCCCCAATTATTGCCCATCCCCAACGCTATTGCCGGTGTCCCCTGCCACCAACACATCTGAATGAATCCCCCCTCCCACCCCATGAGGCTCTCACTGGGGCCTGCCCTTTGGCACTACCAGGTTGGCATGGGTGTGGTGTCAACCTGGCAGTGCCAATCTGTCAGGGGGCATTGCCTGGTCATGTTCCTCTCCCCTGGGGACTATACTTACCTTCACGACTCTGGGGAGACCCCCATGGCAGGTTCACTGTTGTAAATGGCGCCAGCATGACGGCACACTGGTGCCCACTGAATATTTGATGCGGGGTTGGGGGTAGGGGTGGGAGGTAGGAGTGGGAGTCCTGGAGAGAGTGCTCGCTAATGTATTAAAATGAGCTTTCTGCAGTCCCATGGCTTGTTTCTGACCGTTCCAGCGACAAGGGGGCTGGTAAGGTCGGAATTTGGAAACTCCCCAGCACGAATCGCACTCACCGGATTTTGAACGTGGAACATCATTCCCGCAGACAGAGGGCGTGGGCTCAAAATCGCCCCGGCAGTGTTTCCGACTTAGTCATTTTTAAAGTTTGTTTTTTGGCCAGCTGGGCCAGCATTTATTGTCCACCCCTGATGGTATTTAAGAGTCTACCACATTGCTGTGGATCTGGAATCCCGCGTAGGGGCGAGAGATTTCCTTTCCTACAGTACAATCAGATGGGCTTTTACAACAATCACTTCATGGTCATCATTAGAGTTTTGAGTCCAGATTTTTATTGAATTCTAATTTCGCCATCTGCTGTGATGGGATTCGAACCCGGGAACCTGGAGCATTACCCTGGGCCTCTGGCTCACTAGCCCAGTGACAATACCGCCACTGCCTCCCCCTTTCTCCCACCCTTTTTATTTCTGAAGTTTTGATCTCCCTCGGAGCAGAGCCACTTGTGTTCAAAAAACCTCCCCCACAGTTAACATAATGAAGGAAAGCTGTGATGTGGAGTCAGTGACGTGCTGTCGCTGGGCTATCTTACACCCTGGCTTCAGCCCAGGCCTTCACAGATGAGTTCATTTCAACAATGACCTCCATTCTGATTGACCAGGTGCTTGACTTGTCCTGTTTGACCTGCCTGTGAGGATTATTTGATTCATCGTCTAGCAGTGAATATAAATGCCAGTTTTTCTTTGTTGTTCCTCAAGATTCTGGCACTTTATAAAAAAATAAAGCATTGCCTTTCTATAGTGCCTTTCACCATCTCAGGATACCCCAACGTGCCTGACAGCCAATGAAGTACTTTTGAAGGGCAGTCACTGAAGTTCCTTTGAGAATTAATCTCCTGCTCAATCTCGGAAATCACATCCTACATGCACGCAGATGGATTTACTCTGGACACCATTTTGGTATCGTAGTTATACGGGTTCTCAACTAGCGACTGCTAGCAGCATTTAGATCAGATAAATTATAATGTCAGTCAGTGTGCATCACTGACTTAACATTGATGCTGCCATTTCAGAATACCACACTGCAGTGATTATCCTCTCTACCTCGCAGATCTGGTCACCAGTGCCATTTAAATCAATCATGAGCTAAAAGTTAGTTGCTAGATTATTTCTTCTGGCTGTTGGTACAACTTTACGCATCTTTGGAGCCTTAGTTTTGCATAGAATGCAGGGAGTGTTCGTGCCAGTGCTGTATATTAAAAATACTTTTTGGTACTAGACCTGGCATTAACAAAGATTCACTCCCTCCACCACCAACATGGAGTAGCAACCATGTGCAAGGTGCACTGCAGCAACTTACCAAGGCTCCTTAGGCAGCACCTTTCAAACACATGACTATCACCTTCTAGAAGGGCAAGAGCAGCAGATACCTGGGAACACCACTATCTGGAAGTTCCCCTCCAAGCCACTCACCATCCTGACTTGGAAATGTATCACGTTTCCTTCACTGTCGCTGGGTCAAAACCCTGGAATTTCCTCCCTAACAGCACTGTGGGTTTACCTGTCTCACATGGTCTGCAATGGTTCAAGAAGCCTTTTGGCTAAGATCAAGTGTAGTATGGATTGGATGCTGCGCTTGGTCGAGGTCATTGGGTTGCATTTAAGCTTCATTTTCATATGAAGCAATTTTTAAAAGCGGCATCTCAGCCTTTTGGCTAAGATGCAAATGAGATCAAGCCTTGGAGGAGGAAACCTCCCCCTCCTCCAATCAGCTTGGCTCATGTAGATCAGGCCCAAGACAGGTGTGAAGGCCCTGTCTTGTCAGCTTGGATCGGAAATGTCTCAACTTGTTGAGACTCTGAATTGGACTTGATTTGATTGAATTGGAGAAGAATAAAAAAAAACATGGTCTGCAATGGTTCAAGAAGGCAGCTCATTACCATGTTCTAGAAGGCAATTAGGGAAGAGTAATAAATGCTGGTCTAGCCGGCGATGCTCACATTCCATGAATGAATAATAAAAAGACACACACTGTTCACGCAGTTCGTTACAGAGACAATTTTAATGATTTGAAATCTTGTGTTAAAACAAGTTGCTTCCAGATTTGGGTGCCTGGTAAGCCTTCCTCAGCGAACTGAGCATGGCTGGGAGAATGAAGTGAGGCCAAGAAGAGCAGCAAATGATGATGCAAGCTGGAGGAGGAGGAGAAGGACTTTCACATGTAGTACATGTATGGCCATAATGTTTAGGCAGGTATTATCTTATCTCCACCTCAGCAACGACAACAAACGCTTGAGACATCTTTGCTTCATGAGGTTATGACTGAAATTTGCCTACTCCTGCCACCATAACTGCAAATAAACATGGGCCCTTTAATGCATATAGCTCCTTCCTCTAGGTGCTGCTGGAGATTGTCACTAAAGGCCAATGGGTGGATTCTCCCCAAAACATTCGAAGTGCTGAATTCGTGTAAAAACTGGAGTAACTCCAGCTGGGGTTTTCGGCGGGGATTTTCAAAATGAATCTCCCACACTCTGGCGTGAATCTCATTAAAGAGCTGCAGGCGGGGCCTATTCCCGCTGGAGAGGCTGGCAGCAGAGCGCTGAGTGGGCCACTGCGCATGCACCAATCTGTCATAGCGATCACTGGCTAACTCAATTGCTGGCCAGCCCCGCGACCCCCACATCGCTGGCTGTGCGACTCCCCCCTCACAGCTCGATCGCTGGCGTCACCAACCCCCTTCCCAACACCCCGATCGCTGGCCCCCATTTCTGTTGTTCGTCCCTCGCCTGCTCTTATTCCGTGGCAGGTGGGGTGGTAGAATTCCGACGAATATGTTTGGGTAATATGGCTATCATGTTTGAATAGCTGCCAATGTGTACGACCTATTGAGTTGTGGGTGTCAGGTTTGCAATAGTTTTAGCAGTTTTAATTGAAGAATATGAATTGAAGGGTTGGATATTGGGTGTGTGGTGAATTGAGCTGTGGATGAGGTGAGTGATGCAGTTGGTTGGATAAGGTATCTGAAAATCAACTCACTCATTGTGACAACTCAATGAGATTAATCTTGGCGCTGTCCTGTGCTATGGGCACTTTGTCTGGTTTAGTCAATGGCATATCTTTTTTTAAAGTAGACATGAGAAATGATACTTGAGAGAAAAATCTGTTAAACTCTATCACTTTATAAAAACAATGAATTATGCCCAGTTTAACAATCAAGTGGCTTGAGTACTTCCTGTACTCTGAGATTAATTTTGTTTTTACTCTTCCATGGGATGTGGGTGTCACTGGCTGGACCAGCATTTGTTACCCATCACTAATTGCCCTTAAACTGAAGGGCTCGCTAGGTCATTTCGGAGGGCATTTTAAAAGTTTACCACATTGCTATGGATCTGGAGTCACATGTAGACTAGATCGGGTAAGGATATCAGATTTCCTTCCCTCCAGAGGATTAGTGAACTAGATGGGTTTTTATGACAATTGATGGTTTCATCGTCATCGTTATTGAGATGAGCTTTATATTCCAGATTTATTAATTGAAATCAGCAGCCTTTTTTATTATTCATTCAAGAGGATGCGGGTGTTTGTTGCTGGCTAGGCCAGCATTTATTGCCTTGGCATTCCAGCTGGAAAATGTTCCCCTGCTCGCCCTCACGCCTTCAGCTTTTGGTTCTGCTCTCTGGAGCCAGCTGACTGCCACTGGAGCTCAAACGCGACCAGTCTGAGTTAAAATTGTCCTTGAGAAGGTGGTGGTGAGCTACCTTCTTGAACTTTTGTCGTCCATGTGATGTAGGTACACTCACAGTGCAGTTAGAGAGTGAGTTCCAGGATTTTGATCCAGCGACAGTGAAGGAATGGTGAAATATTTCCCAGAAGATTGTAGGGTGGCAAATGTAACCCTACTATTTTAAAATGGGAGGGACAGAGAAAATAGGGAACTGCACACTGGCTAGCCTAACATCAATAATAGAGAAAATGCTCAAGCCTATTATAAAGGATGTGATAACAGAACACTTAGACAATATCAACGGGATTAGACAGACTCAACGTGGATTTTTGAAAGGGAAATCATGTTTGACAAACCTACTGGAGTTTTTTGAAGATGTAACTAACAGAATAGATAAGGATGAACAATGGATGTAGTGTATTTGGATTTTCAGAAAGCTTTTGATAAAGTCCCACATAAGAGGTTAGTGTGCAAAATTAAAGCATATGAGGTTAATATTTTGTCAGGGATTGTGAATTGGCTAGCAGACAGGAAACAGAGAGGAGGAATAAATGGGTCTTTTTGAAGTCATGATGTGGAGATGCCGGCGTTGGACTGGGGTAAACACAGTAAGAGTTTTAACAACACCAGGTTAAAGCCCAACAGGTTTATTTGGTAGCAAATACCATTAGCTTTTGGAGCGCTGCTCCTTCATCAGATGGAGTGGAAATCTGCTCTCAAACAGGGCACAGAGACACAAAATCAAGTTACAGAATACTGATTAGAATGCAAATCCCTACAACCAACCAGGTCTTGAAGAGACAGATAATGTGAGTGGAGGGAGCATTAAGCACAGGTTACAGAGATGTGTATTGTCTCCAGACAGGACAGCCTTTGAATTGTATGAGAGAACCAAAAGTAATATTTCTAAACTTGCTGATGACACAAAACTTGATGAAAATGTGATTGGTGAGGAGGATCTTAAGAGGCTTCAAGGTGACTTAGACAAGTTGAGTGGGTGGGCAAATACATGGTGGATGCAGTATAATGTGGATAATTGTGAAGTTATCCAGTTTGTTGGGAAAAACAGAATAGCAGAGTATGATTTTAATGTTGATAGATGTTGACGGATGAATGAACACCGCTCGACAATCACCAGGCAAGACTGTTCTCTTCCTGTGGGGGAGCACTTCAGCGGTCATGGGCATTCAGCCTCTGATCTTCGGGTAAGCGTTCTCCAAGGCGGCCTTCACGACACACGACAGTGCAGAGTCGCTGAGCAGAAACTGATAGCCAAGTTCCGCACACATGAGGACGGCCTAAACCGGGATCTTGGGTTCATGTCACACTATCAGTAACCCCCACAGCTTGCCTCCTGGACTTGCAGAATCTCACTGGCGGATGCAGTATAATGTGGATAATTGTGAAGTTATCCAGTTTGTTGGGAAAAACAGAATAGCAGAGTATGATTTAAATGGTGATAGATTGGGAAATGTTGACATACAAAAGGACCTGGGTGTCCTTGTACACGAGTCACTGAAAGCAAGCTTGCCGGTCCAGCAAGCAAATGGTATGTTGGCCTTCATTGAAACAGGGCTTGAGTACAGGAGCAAGGATGTCTTACTGCAGCTGTATAGGGGCTTGGGGAGACCATACCTGGGGCATTGTGTGCAGTTTAGTCTCCTTATTTAAGAAAGAATATACTTGCCAAAGAAGGAGTGTAGCGAAGGTTCACCAAACTTATCCCTGGGATGGCAGGATTGTCATGTAATGAGAGATTGTGTCGACTAGGCCTCTACTCATTGGAGTTGAGAAGAATGTGAGGAGATTGAAATAAACATATAAAATTCTGACAGGGCTGGACAGACGGATGCAGGGATGTTGTTTCTTCTGGCTGGGGGTTTTAGTATGGGGGACACAATCTCAGGATATGGGGTAGACCACTTAGGACTGAATGAGGAGAGATTTCTTCACTCAGAGGGTAGTGAACCTGTGGAATTCTCTACCACAGAAGGCTGTGGAGACCAAATCACTGAATATATTTAAGAAGGAAATAGGTTTCTAGACTCCAAAGGTGTCAAATGGTGAATTCCATGGTGGGATTTGAACCTATGTCCCCAGAGCATTAGCCTATACCTCTAGATTACTGATCCAGTGACATTACCATTGCACTACCAATGATCAAAACCCAACTGTTCTGTTCTGGGGGGATGATCGGGATGGTATTGTGGAAGAATTATACCAAATGTGTCAGAGGGTAGTCTTCATGTGAACTTATCTTGTGCTCTCATGTCATTAGAAGGACTTAAGACCCTTCTTGAAATTTCTATCTGAGCTTTAAATGCAGTAAGAAGTAACAGTTTGAGATGAGCTGTTACTGATGTGTGCCAGGTAATGAACTATGTCTTTTGCCAAATCTCTCCTGGTGATGTTGAATTTTGGTGCACAGGCCCCATGATCTCAAGTCTCATTCAGCTGAACTATATTTGATATGGGATAGTGATAACCACCCCACTGGTTAAAACCAGGCAGATGTCATTCTCCATTTGAGGGTGATATTGTGTTGTGGCTGGATTCGGGCAGGCATCCTTAGCAGTGGCAATTTATTAAGTGGGAGAGGAGCCAGAGATTTGTGGGAGTAATCCTGTCCTCAACTTGGTCTCCGTCCCCAGACTTTCCTACAAACAGTAACCCTGTCAATCCTTTAGTGTGTGGTTCAGGTCAGCTCTAATTGTCCCCAACATCCAGAGCAGCTGAAATGGAAAAGTAATAAAGAAAGAACTACCATTTCTACAGCATCTTTTTAGGCCCAAAAGCCTTTACTACCAATGAAATATTTTTGACGTGTCGTTATTGATGTAATAAAGAAAATGCTGCAGCCAATTTGCGCACAATGAACTCCTGCAAAATAGTAACAAAATAATGGCAGTGAATCTACTTTTAATGATGTTAGCTGAGGGATATATCTTGGCCAGAATGCCAGGAAGAACTCCTCAATCTTTCTGTAACACTGCCAAAGGACCCGAGAGGGAAGACAGACCTTGCATCTCACTCAAATCTCTAACAATCCTGCAGTGATTTAGTTCCTTTCAAACTGTGACTATTTTCTTCCACAGAAAAAGCCACAATGCCTTGCTAAAATTGTACCTTATCATACCAGAAAAATCTACCAATCTTTGAACACCCTGGTGTCTGACCAGAGCAAAGCAAATAGTCTATCATACTAAGATAAATGCATATTACTGCGGATGCTGGAATCTGAAACAAAAACAGAAAACGATGCAAACTCTCCGCAGGTCTGACAGCATCTGTGGAGAGAGAATAGAGCCAACGTTTCGAGTCTGCATGACCCTTGGACTGAGCTCTGATGAAGAATCATCCAGACATGAAATGTTGGGTGAAATCTTACCTAAAAATGGCCAAATGCTGGGTCTGGCGTGAAAAGCGGAGTGTTTCCCGCCGATGATGTCAGGCCAAATCTTACGGCTCACTGGTATTAATTTCTATTCTACGAGTTTCACGCCGCTCCAGTGGCGTGTTCCCTCTGATTTGCCCGCCCCATAACTCCTTCACTGCCGCAGGCACTGGGGAGCCCCATATAAACAGTTCTCCAGCACTCCCTTGCACTAGTTCCACAACGGCTGTCGGGGAAGGCAGCCCAGAAGGTAGCACCGCCCTTTTTGGAGGGGGCCCTAGCCAGAATGCTGGATGGAGTGGAACAGAGACAGGCCACATTCTACCTCCATTCCAGGAGATGGCCTTCCAGCAGGTTCACCACCCCTGCCTGGGCAGCCCTGGTCACTGCAAGCGCACGTCAGAAGAGGACAGGGCGGCAATGTCGGAAGAAGGTGAATGATCTTCTTCACTCAGCCAGGGTAAGTGATCCACCCCCAGTCTCCCACTGGACCCCCTCACATTCCCAACCCTTTCTCTCACTCAGCCACCTTGGCGTTTGCCAACACCAGGCATCAGATTGCCATCTCCCTCCCACAATCACCATGCTCCTTCAGCCTGCCTGCCACTCTTCATCACTATCTTAAATGTCAGCACTCCCACCTGTACTCTCCCTGCACTCTCCCTGTCTACGTCATTGCAGAACAAACCCAACCACAACAGGCGCAGCCAGCTGAAATCATTGCTGAGCTGAGAACCTTTAAATGGTTTGAGGGGTAAGCCCTCAAGCTGGCCAGGGAGGAGGAAGAGCATGCCTGTGCTGCTGGTGAAGTGGAGGTAACAAAGAAACTTGAGAATCTTCAACACATATGCTGATATTCCTCAAGTCTCAAGTGAGTAATAAATATTCCCTCTGTATCCCCTGTAATGAAGTGATTCCATATGCCTTCCCTTGCAGGCTGACCACTGGAACAGGCCGCACCATCCTCACACCCCCTGCACTCCAACAGCTCAGAAGGGGGACTTCTCCAACTCCACTATTGAAGAGGCATCACAGCTGTCAGCCGCACCCGGCACCAACGCAGATACTCACACCTCAGTGGGGTTCACTAAGTAGACAGGCTTCTGGGTCACTCACTGGTGAGCACCTCACAGCTGAAGATCCACAGCAGGTAGAGGCAGGGACACCCCAGGGAACTGGGACTTGGAGGGATGCCAGAGCCCAGGACTCTGCTGAGCCCCAGGCCAATGATGTGTCCCTGGGTCCGGTCGCCCCACAGCTGCTAGAGCTGTAAAATAGAGTTGTGAACATCAGCAAGGGATGACCCCAGCCCTCGGAGTGCAAGGCTGATTGGAGCAATCCCTTCTCCGAGGAGATGGTGCTGTCACTGCAGCACATTGAGGCTAACGCCACGAGGTTGGCATCCACACGGAGACCTTGGTGCAGGACATGCACTCCATGGCAGGGGATGTCCGCACCATGCTGCAGGGCTTCAACTGCAGACTCTAATGGGAATCCAGGACTATCAGCACCAGAGGACGGCAGGGCCTCTAGGTCTCACTCCAGCTGACCCTCCAACTCTTGGAGGAGCACAGCGGCCCCCAGGAACCTGAAGGGAAGAGGATTGGTAGGATTACAGCCGAGGGCACTCCAGACAGGAGACCCTAGGCATCTCCGGCCCACCTGACTTGTCTCCCCGAAATGGGGATTCTGCGACCCTCACCCCCAGCCCCGAGTTGAAGCTGTCCGTGTCTCCTGAGTCCTCTCCAGTGCCCCCTGAGCAGTGCATATCGCGGAGGGTGCTGGCTGCCTGAGCACTCACCTCTGAAATCCCCCTCGGAGGTGATGGGGGTGCCAGGTTCACGCTTCTGTAGACCTATTGTAAATGGTGTAAATTCGGCACAGTCTCAATATCCCGAGAGCGTGCTCACTAATGAAATGTTAATGTATTACAATGAGCTTTCTGCAGTCCCGCAGAATGTTTCCCGCCCCTCCATGGGTGGGAAGATTGGGATTCGGAAACTCCCAGTGCCAATTGCACACTCCAGGTTTTGAGCATGCACCATCATTCCCGCAGACGAGCGTGTGGGCTCAGATTCCCCCTCCTTCAGCTCTATTCTCTCCTCACAGGTTCTATCAGACCAACCTATGATGCTGGTGTCTGATAGATAAGGGTGCAGTACTTAAAGTTTACCACAATGTGGCAGCACAAACACACACACATACCTTTATACAATCTAATTTATAAAACATCTTGGAGATGAAATAGTCTACAAAATGGGCAATATGGATTTGTTGCCTATTTTGTGCTAAAATAAATCTTGTATAAAATGTTTGGGTAATTTTCTGCCAACACGGTGCAATGTCATGGGGCCCTGATATTTTACTTCTGATGAGGCTGCCCCATGACATTGTAACGTCTTGGACATCCTTTTGGTGGGATTGACATTTTGTGTGAATGTGAAGTGATCAACTCTTTAACAAGTTAATCATAGAATCCTGCAGTGCAGAAGGAAGACATTCGGCCTATCGAGTCTGCATCAACCACAATCCCACCCAGTTCCAACCGCTGTCCCCTGTTTATCATTCAAACATCTCTCAAAGAAATGGTTAGAAGTGAGGTTCCATTGGTCTAGCGACATCTCTTATTTAATAATTCGACTCTACCCCCACCCCTTTCTTTCCCTTTTCCCAGTTGATTGTCTCTTAAAACTATTAATATTCCCATTTTCCTGGGAACACAGTCCATAACTTTATTCCCTTAGTGTGAGGAAACGGTGCTCATTACCCCAAAATCCCATGCATTTACCTGAGCTAGTTCCCCTGATACTAAGGGGCAATTTAGCATGGCCAATCAACCTCACCCGCGCATCTTTCGACTGTGGGAGGAAACCGGAGCACCCGGAGGAAGCCCCCGCAGACAGGGGGAGAATATGCAAACTCCACACAGACAGTGAAGCAAGCCGGGAATCAAACCCGGGTCCCTGGAGCTGTGAGGCAGCAGTGTTAACCATTGTGCCACCATGATGGGTGGGATTTAACACACACCTCTCGGCCTTAATGGTCCAATAAGGATCAAGCTGAAGATTTAAGCCCTCCCCAGCGTTAAGTTGTTTTAACTGTTTGGTAGTCAGACTAATTACATTTAATGATTGGGACCATGTGTACAGAAGCCATCTATTCAGCTCCTCAAACCTGTTCCACCATTCAGCTAGATCAAGGCCGACCTGTGTCTGAACTCCAACTTTGGCCCTGTATACATACACTCAATCTATAAAATACTGGATTCTCAGCTCCCACTACCCTCTTTGCCCCACCCCATCCCACCCTAACCCCCCGCCCCCATGTGGCGTGTTTCGCATGGTGGGAAGTGGCACACCATTGGCCAGTAGCGGAACCTATTGGTCCCATCATTATCAATGGGATTTCCCATTGACCCCATCAAACTCATAGTGGGGGTGCGCCATTGGCTGGGCCAGAGCTTCCAGCGGCATGAACAGCCGGAAAGTTCCGACCGCTGTCCCCTGTTTATCATTCAAACATCTCTCAAATAAATGGTTAGAAGTGAGGCTCCATTGGTCTAGCGACATCTCTTATTTAATAATTCGACTCTACCCCCACCCCTTTCTTTCCCTTTTCCCAGTTGATTGTCTCTTAAAACTATTAATATTCCCATTTTCCTGGGAACACAGTCCATAACTTTATTCCCTTAATGTGAGGAAACGGTGCTTGTGTTCAGGTACTCTCGATTTAACCTGTGTCCCCAGATATCCTCCACATATGGATCCAGGCCAACATATTTCTCAGGCATGGGGTGGCACAGTGGTTAGCACTGCTGCCCCACAGCGCCAGGGACCCGGGTTCGATTCCCGGCTTGGGTGACTGTGTGGAGTTTGCGCATTCTCCCGTGGTCTACGTGGGTTTCCTCCGGGTGCTCCGGTTTCCTCCCACACTCCAAAGATGCGCAGGTTAGGTGGATTGGCCATGCTAAATTATGTGTCTGGGTGATTAGCAGGGTAAATATGTGCGGTTACAGGGCCTGGGTGGGATTGCTATCGGTGCAGACTTGATGGGCCGAATGGCCTCGTCCTGCACTGTAAGGATTCTATGGTTCTAAATCCTGGTGATACAATTGTGAAAGATGTTTTATCATTTTCTTTGTTGGTTAAACGGCAGAAGATCTCAGATTCCTCCTCAGCTTCCTCCTCAGCTTATTCAATGGATTTGTTTTTGCTGCTCATATGAATGGGTCCTTTACAGTCAATGAAGTACTTTTTAAAATTCATTTGTGCGACATGGTTTTCACTGGCTGGCCAGCTTTTATTGCCCATCCCTTGCTGCCCTTGAACTGAGTGCTCGCTCTGCCATTTCAGAGGGCAGTTGAGAGTCAACCACATTGCTGTGGCTCTGGAATCATATGTAGGCCAGACCAGGCAAGGACAGCAGATTTCATTCCCTAAAGGACATTATTGAACCAGATGGGTTTTTCTGACAATCAACAATGGTTTCATGATCATCAGTAGTGATGCACCATTGATTCACGCAAAGACTAGATGTTGCGACACAACAGACTTTTATTAACAAAGAACTGGAGCACTCCCAAACCGATAGCTGATCCAGACTGAGGCAAAAGGGGCGGAGAGCAGCCACCTTTATACCCCGAGGAGGGCGGAGCCCCGGATTGAGGCAGCAGGGGCGTGCCCAGGCATATCACATAAACTATCACATAAACAGACAACTACAGTGGTTCACCACATTCACCCCCTGTTTAAAAAGAGTTTGGCGGGGGCGAGGTGGTGGAACGACAGTCACAGGTTATTGATTCCATTTACAAGTTCAGTCTCTCCGGGGGCTTGATCTGCCGCTGCGACCGCCGCAATGTCAGCCGTGGTGCTGGTTCAGGAGGCCGCGATGGTGGGTCAGACGCCAGTCCATAACCGGTGAAGCCGTCCGTAGCGCCTTCAGACTGCCGGGTTGTGGAGGCTGCTCCTGGGGCTCAGGCGTGCCGTAGATGGGGGCTAAATGAGCGTGCTGCAATTCTGGTGCATCATGGATGACGTTGGGAGCTGGGGGTGAAGGGCCGTGGGACGTAGTACCTGTGGGGGCCAGATCGCGAATGGAGACCATGTCCCCCCGTCCGTCGTGATACGCCACATAGGCGTATTGGGGGTTGGCGTGGAGGAGCCGGACCGTTTCGACCAGGGGGTCCGATTTATGGGTCCGCACGTGCTTCCGGAGCAGGACAGGGCCTGGGGACGTCAGCCACGACGGTAGTGAGGTCCCCGAGGAGGACTTCCTGGGGAAAACAAACATTCGTTCATGAGGGGTGGCGTTGGTAGCCGTGCACAGTAGTGACCTAATTGATTGTAGCGCATCAGGGAGGACCTCTTGCCAGCGGGAGACGAGAAGACCCTTAGACCGGAGAGCTAATAAAATGGCCTTCCAGACTGTCGCATTCTCCCTCTCCACCTGTCCGTTCCCCCTGGGGTTGTAGCTGGTGGTCCTACTTGAGGCTATGCCTTTGGAGAGTAGGTACTGGCGCAGCTCGTCACTCATAAAAGAGGAACCCCGGTCGCTATGAATATAGCTGGGGAAACCAAACAGGGTGAAGAGGCTGTGCAGGGCCCTGACGACCGTGGCCGAGGTCATATCCAGGCAGGGAATAGCAAAGGGGAACCGCGAATACTCATCAACGACGTTGAGGAAGTATATGTTGCGATCAGAGGAGGGGAGGGGGCCTTTGAAGTCAACGCTCAGGCGTTCGAAAGGGCGGGTGGCTTTGATGAGATGTGCTCTGTCTGGCCGGTAGAAGTGTGGCTTGCACTCCGCGCAGACTTGGCAGTGCCTGGTTACAGACCTGACTTCCTCAATGGAATAGGGCAGGTTCTGGGCCTTGATGAAATGGAAGAACCTGGTAACCCCCGGGTGGCAGAGGTCATCGTGGAGAGTCTGTAACCGGTCTAGGTTCGCACTGGCACAGGTCCCTCGGGACAGGGCGTCTGGGGCTCATTGAGCTTCCCAGGCCGGTATAAAATGTCGTAATTGTAGGTGGAGAGCTCAATCCTCCACCTCAAAATCTTATCGTTCTTTATTTTGCCCCGCTGCGCGTTACTGAACATAAAGGCAACAGACCGTTGGTCCATGTGCAGGGTGAACCGTTTGCCAGCTAAGTAGTGGCGCCAGTGTCGCACAGCCTCCACGATGGCTTGTGCCTCTTTTTCAACAGAGGAGTGTCGAATTTCAGGGCCCTGGAAGGTGTGTGAGAAGAAGGCCACGGGTCTGCCCACCTGGTTAAGAGTGGCGGCCAGGGCAAAGTCAGATGCATCGCTCTCCACCTGGAATGGGGTGGATTCGTCTACAGCGTGCATCGTAGCCTTCGCGATATCCGCTTTGATGCGGTCAAAGGCCAGCCGAGCCTCCGCCGCTTGGGGAAAAGATGTGGATTTGATGAGCGGACGGGCTTTGTCTGCATAATCGGGGACCCACTGGGCGTAGTATGAGAAGAAGCCTAGGCATCTCCTCAGTGCTTTGAGGGTGGTGGGGAGAGGAAGTTCCAGGAGGGGACGCATGCGGTCGGGATCGGGGCCGATGACCCTGTTCTCCACAACACAACCAAGGATGGCGAGGCGGTGCGAGCGGAATACGCACTTCTCCTTATTGTAGGTCAGGTTGAGGAGTGTCGCAGTGTGGAGGAATTTTTGGAGGTTGGCATCGTGGTCCTGCTGATCGTGGCCGCAGATGGTGATGTTA
Source organism: Mustelus asterias (assembly GCF_964213995.1). Classification (NCBI taxonomy): domain Eukaryota; kingdom Metazoa; phylum Chordata; class Chondrichthyes; order Carcharhiniformes; family Triakidae; genus Mustelus; species Mustelus asterias. The sequence goes on along the minus strand of NC_135809.1, from coordinate 57,985,073 downwards.
TCCAGGTACGGGAAGGTGGCCCGCAACCCATTCTGGTCCACCATTCGGTCCATCTCACGCTGGAAAACCGAGACCCCGTTGGTGACGCTGAAGGGGACCCGAAGGAAGTGATAGAGATGGCCATCCGCCTCGAAGGCAGTGTATTGGCAGTCTTCCGGGCGGATAGGGAGCTTGTGGTATGCAGACTTCAAATCAATGGTGGAGAACACCCGATATTGTGCAATCTGATTGACCATGTCAGATATGCGGGGAAGGGGGTACGCGTCCAGCTGCGTGTATCGGTTGATAGTCTGACTGTAGTCAATGACCATGCGAAGTTTCTCCCCAGTCTTAACAACCACGACTTGGGCTCTCCAGGGGCTGGTACTGGCCTCAATGATCTCCTCCCCCAGGAGGCGTCGCACCTCGGACTTGATAAATGCTCTATCTCCAGCGCTGTACCGTCTGCTTTTGGTGGCAATGGGCTTGCAGTCAGGGGTGAAGTGTTCAAAGAGCGAGGGAGGGGTGACTTTAAGGGTCGAGAGACCACAGGTGGTGCGCGGTGGCTGGTCTGATAGCTGTGGATTTTGGACGGAGATTGGGGAAAAGGCCCATTATACACCATGGTGACGCTCCCAAGGTGACACATGAAATCTAGCCCCAGTAGTACGGCAGCGCAGAGCTGTGGCAGCACGAGGAGCCTGCACTTGTCGTACACCGTACAGTCAGAGTAACTACACAGTACCCGAGGACATTCACCGACCGGGACGTCGAAGCCATGGAAATTGATTGCTGCATTGGCAGTACTGGCAGTGCATAGTGCCTCACCGTGTTAGGGTGGATGAAACTCTCTGTACTCCCACTGTCAAATAAGCAGTTAGTAGTGTGGCCGTTTACCTTGATGTCCATCATCGACCAGGTGAGTTGATGAGGCCTGGACTGGTCCAACGCGACCGAGACCACTGTCGGATTAGGCGATGCGGTGGACAGTTCCCAAAATGGCGGCCTCCGTGACTCGGCAGACGTCACCCAAGATGGCGGCTCCTGTGGGTCGCACGTGGCTGATGGTGTCCAAGATGGCGGCCTCCGTGGGTGGCACATGGCCAATGGCGGCACCCGCGGATTGCACATGCCCGATGGCGTCGAAGGCAGTGCCTCCCGTGGATCGCACGCGGCGCTGCTGGGCCTGGGGGCCAATTTTGCCCTGCAAACTTTCAGGTAATGACCCTTCTTACTGCAACCAGAGCAGATCGCGTCTTTCACCAGGCAGCGTCGTTGTGGGTGCTTCTCCAGGCCGCAGAAGTAGCACCTTGGGCCTCCGGGGACTGCCGCAGTGGTCAGTTCGGCGTCGGGACGGGGCGTGGCGTAGGTTTGCGGCCCTCAGAGGTGGCTGCAGTCGCAATGTCCACGGTGTGCCCTCGTTGTCGGGGGTGCAGGCCTCGAGGTTCCGGAAAGCTACCTCCAGCGAGCCAGCAAGTTCCACCGTTTTCTTCAGGTCCAGCCCATCTTGTTCCAGCAGGCGCTGCCGGATATAGGTCGACCTGATGCCTGCGACAAAGGCATCTCTGATCAGGTCGTCAGTGTTTTGGGCGGCTGAAACGGCCTTGCAGTTGCAGGCTCTGCCGAGTGCACGCAGTTCGCGCAGGAATTGCTCAGTCAATTCCCCGGGCTGCTGTCTGCGAGTGGCCAGCAGGTGTCTGGCGTAGACCTCGTTCGGCTGCCGGTTGTACTGGCTCTTGAGGAGATCGATTGCCTCCTGGTAAGTCTCTGCGTCTCGGATCAGCGCGAAGACGTGAACGCTGACGCGGGCGTGGAGCACATGCAGTTTGTAGATGTCTGTTATGACGACGGAGGAGGAGGAGGCGATGAAGGTCTCAAAACAGCGCAGCCAGTGATCAAAAGAGTTAGAGGCCCCAACAGCCTGCGGATCCAAATCCAATTTGTCAGGTTTCAGGAGTTGCTCCATCTCAAATTTTTTGTTAATAAAATTGATGCACCATTGATTCATGCAAAGACTCATTGTTGCGAAACAACAGACTTTTATTAACAAGAACTGAAGCACTCCCAAACTGATGGCGAACCCGAACTGAGGCAAAAGGGGCGGAGAGCAGCCACCTTTATACCCCGAGGAGGGCGGAGCCCCGGATTGAGGCAGCAGGGGCGTGTCCAGGCATATCACATAAACTATCACATAAACAGACAACTACAGTGGTTCACCACAAGTAGATTCTTAATTCCAGATATTTCTTATTGAATTCAATTTCCACCATCTGCTGTGTTGGGATTTGAATCCGAGTCCCCAGAACATTAACTGAGTTTCTGGATTAATAGTCTAGCGATAATATCACTAAGCTATTGCCTCCCCTTATGGAGTCACTGTAGGAAACACACCATTATGTCATGTATAAAACAATATATGTTGAGCAAATTCCCACAAAAAGCAATGTGATAATGGTCAGATCATCTTGTTTTTTTTGTGATGTTGATTGCGGGATGAATCTTGGCCAGGACATCAGGAAGAACTCCCCTGTTCTTTGAAATAATGGTAAGAGGTCCCACAACACCAGGTTAAAGTCCAACAGGTTTATTTGGTAGCAAATACCATAAGCTTTTGGAGCACTGCTTTGAAATAATGCCATAGGATTTTTTACATCAACCTGAGCAGGGGGCTTGTTTTAGCATCTCATCTGAAATTTGACTCTTCCAACAGTGCAGCTCTCCTGCAGTATCACACTGGAGCATCAGCCTTGATTTTTGTGCTTAAGCCTAGAGTGGGACTTGAACCCAGAACCTCATGACTCGGAGACGGTGACATGGTGGTTAGCACTGCTGCCTCACAGTGCCAGGGACCCAGGTTCGATTCTGGCCTTGGGTCACTGTCTGTGTGGAGTTTGCATGTTCCACCGGGTGCTCTGATTTCCTCCCACACTCCAAAGATGTGCGAGTTACGTGAATTGACCATGCTAATCGTGTCAGGAGGACTAGCAAGGTAAAAATGTTGAATTACGGGGATAGGGCCTGGGTGGGATTGAGGTCGGTGCAGTCTTGATGGGCCAAATGGCCTCCTCCTGCACTGCAGGGATTCTATCAATCTATGAGACAAGTGTGTTAGCCACTGGGTAGCACAGTGGCACTGTGGGCATCACTGCTGCCTCACTGCGCCAGGGACTGTGTTCAATTCTGACCTTGAGTGACTATGTGGGGCTTGCATTTTCCCCGTATCTGTGTGAGATTCCTCCAGGTGCTCCAGTTTCCTTCCACAGTCCAAAGATGTGTAGGTTAAGCAGATTAGCCATGCTAAATTGCCCCTTAGTGTCCCCAGATGTGCACGTTACATGGGTTAGCCATGGGAAATATGTGGGGTTACAAGGAGAGGGCAGGGGGAGACGACCTGGGTAAGATGATCTGCCAGATCTCCTTCTGCACTGTAGGGATTCCATGAGCCATTGCCGACACTTGAGTGGGCTTCCTAGAGCACAGCGAGCGCACAGCGGAAAATGACATGGCTTGAAGAAATAACAGGCACAAAATCCCATAACAACACCACTCTCACAGCTGCTATCTTCTCCAATTGTGTGAGAGGCTTTTGCACACTGTACTGAGAGATTACTATCACTAATGTCACCAGTTCAGCTGCAATCAATTCACGTGTGTTGTCATCATGCATCATTCATGCATGTTGGACAGGAGACCCAGAAGTTAGATGCAAATGCATCTAACTGAGTTAAAAGACTACCAACAGACTCGCTGCACTTACACCTGGGACCCCCACCCCCCCCCCCCCCCCTCCCCGAATGTGCATCGCCAGTCACCTTCCTTCCCAGTGTATTGCTGTGTTAAAACATGCATCCTGAGGTGGAAAAATATTTGCATCAACTTTATGTGCACTTATGTTGCTTTATTATTATCTGTGTCAATGAAATAGAATTGTAAAACCTGCAAATATAGCTGACAAACCACATCTATAAAATGTCAGCAAATTGCCATTTAACACAGCGTTGGATGGTACTAATGCTGTCAGGCACAACTATCTGTTTATTATTTTCTGAACAATAAATAGATGAGGTAGTTTGTTATTTCCTGTCATTGTGCAGCCTGTTTGAATCTGGGTGTGCTTAATTAATAATGTAAAGGCAAGATTGAAAGTGTTGGGATGGCTGATGGAGCCGCCTGTTATCTGACCACTGTGATGTGAGATTGTGAGACATTGGGAGGGTTGGGATCACCCGACTGTAAGGGGAGTATCATCTTCAGCAAAGCATCATCTGTAACCTCAGTGCTCGCTGTGAGCACGTAACATTGGACTTTTAATAAACAGTAAGTGTTTGAGTCTATGATGTGGAGTTGCTGGCGTTTGACTGGGGTAGGCACAGTAAGTAGTCTCGCAACACCAGGTTAAAGTCCAACAGGTTTATTTGGTCGCATGAGTTTTCGGAGCAATGCCCCTTCATCAGGTGAGTGAAGAGTTGGGTTCACAAACAGGGCATATATAGACACAAACTCAATTACAAGGTAATAGTTGGAATGCGAGTCTTAACAGGTAATCAAGTCTTTACAGGTGCAGACAATGTGAGTGGAGAGAGGATTAAGCACAGGTTAACCTGTGCTTCCTCTACATCTAATTTGTTGTACTGCTTGTTGGACATTTGATATTGAATGCACAGAAATTTCCTCCAAGTAAATATTAGAGAGACCAAGACCTAGTCTTTAGTCTTCACTACAATCTCCATTCCCTAGTCTCATTCCTCTCCCTGGCAACTATCTAAAACTGGACAATACTGTTTGCAGCCTTGGTGTTATATCTGACTCTGGGATGGGTGTCTGACCACGTATTCGTGGCATCACTAAGACGACTGCTTTCACCTCATAGCATTAACTCTCTGCTCCTGTGCTGCCCACTGTGCCACTGTGCTGCCCACTGTGCCACCGTGCTGCCCACTGTGCCACCATGCTGCCCTCCATGCCATCTGCTGCTGAAACCCTCACCCTTGCCTTTGACACTTAGATTTAACTATTCCAATACTAAATGTACTCTTCCGAAGAATCAAGAACAAATGATCAATAAAACAAAATAATCATAGTGGGGTGTGCGGTAACAGCCTATGATGAGGCACAGTAACTAAAACAAAACGTCAAAGGAAATTTATCAAATCAAATGAAAATGATGTCTCTTCGAGAAATGATGCACCCCAGTCCTGGCAGTACCCACTGGCCGTTGGACACCTCATGCTCCCTCTCCAGGGTCATCCAGCCACAAACATAGATGTGGGAGAGGGATAGACAGGTTGGACAACTCCTGGACTGCCCACTGCCTGGACCTGTTGATATTCACCTTGGCCAAGCCCAGGAGCAGGTCTATGAGGAGGTCTGCCTGCCTCCCCACCAGCCAGTTAGCCCCCCCCCTCCCCAGCACTGGGTGAACCTCCCCCCAGTATATGTGTAGTTATCAGATGATGGCCTGTTGAGCATCTAATCACTGCATCAAGGGTGGTCGTGCCATCAGCAGCCTAGGCCTTGAGCTCTGGAATTCCCTCTCTAAACTCCTCCACCTCCCTAACTCTTTTGGCTTCCCTTAAGATACGTCTTAAGACCTACCTAGTGACCAATATCACCTGTCCTAATATCTCCTTTTATGGCTCTGTGTCAAATAATGTCTGATAACACACTTGTACCCTGCTTTGGAACATCTTATCTCATTAAAAGGACAATATAAATTCAAGTTGTGTTTGTTAATGATGGCATTTGTTCTTAATCATCTTTTAGTAAGGAGAAAATCCAAGGCAGGTTGTGACAAGAGAAATGGAGGGTGGGATTTTCCGACCTTTGCTGCTAGCGGGATCTTCCAGTCCTGCAGAAGGTGACACATTGCGACGGATTTGGTAGGCTCTGGCAAGACCAGAAAACACTGTGCAGAGGGGCTGGAAAATCTTGCCCGAGGTACCATTGTTTTGTCTTAGTCTCGTAGTGATTCTTGCAACTCAGTCACAGGACACGAGAATGCTTTGCTCAGTTTAACTTAGCGTAGATGTGGCAAAGATTTATCAATCATTTCCAACATGAGGGAAGACTAATTCAGACTAGGCTGAATTTGACCCGAGATCCCAGTGAAAACTTAGAATGTCAACATAAATATATCAACCAATATTATGTAGCCATCTTGCAGCTGAAGGTGAAACTGTATTTATTGAATAATGTTCCATTTCAATTTCAGTAAGTGAGTCTTGTTTTTCAGCTCCGAGAAAGTCGTACACAGTGGAAGAGGCAGTGGAAACAATTGGATTTGGACGATTCCATGTTTTACTGGTCATAATCATGGGGAGCACCAGTGTGAGTATTGGTAGAGTCCAGACTGTAGTGACCTCTGTATTGTACAATGACTGGAGGGTGATGAAAGGTAAGGTTTTGCCTTGGCTTTGGACAAGTGAATAACACAGGGAAGAGGCAGGGAGTGCAACCTCATAAAAATCTCAGAAAATGCTGGACGTACTCAGCAGGTCTGGCAGCATCTGTGGAGAGAAAATCCAAGTTAATGTTTCAGGTTGATGATTCTTTGATCAGGACTGGGAAAAGTTAGGAATGTTGATAGGATTTAAGCGGGTGAAACGGGGTAGGGTGGGAAAAGAACAAAGAGCAGTGATAGAGAGTGGAGGATTGGAGATTTGATGGTGCAGAGGAAAAGGGAGTAATGATGGAACAAGCAGAAAAGCAGAAGATGTGCCCAGAAGAGGTGTGAATGGCAGAAAAATGAACGCAAAGGTAGGAGAAAAATGAGATTAAGACCAAATCCTGCAGAGAAAAGGAAACAAAATGGAGGCAGAGGTTAGGGTCTGAAATTGTTGAATATTTAGTCAGAAGCTGCAAAGTGTTGAATCAAAAGCAAGGTGCTGTTCCTTCAGGTACAAACATTCAAAATAAGAGCAGATGTAGGCCATTCAGCCCCTCGAGCCTGCTCTGCCATTTCATAAGATGATGGCTGATCTGTTTGTGTTTTGAATTCCATCTTCCCTTCCTTACCCAACAAGAATCTATCTGCGTCCACCTTAAAAATATTCAGTGACCACACCTCCACTGCCTTCTGAGGCAGAGAGTTTCTGTGAGAGAAAATTCTCCTCATCTCTGTCCTAAAAGGGCGACCCTGAATTTTACAGCAGTGCCCCCTAGTTCTAGACTCACCCACAAGAGGAAACATCCTTTCCACGTCCACCTTGTCAATACCGTTCAGGATCCTATATACTTCAATCGAGTCACCCCTCACTCTTCTAAATTCTAGTTGAAACAAGCCCAGCCTGTTCAACCTTTCCTCATCAGACAACCCAATTGTTCCACTTCCATTCCCAGGTGCAATGTGATACCTTGTCCTTTAAAAAGTGCTGAGTCATTCTGGCTTCATCCACCCTACAGCAGGAAAAATCTTAAACTGGAAGCTGCTGATCTTAAAATCACAGTGAACACCCCAGTGGAATTGGAAGAATTAATTAAGAAGCTGATTCCACTCTGAAATGACTAATGAAAGCCATTGTGTTTAACATTTTCACACATCCCTATGCTAAGATCAAAGAAACTTACAGCACAGGAACAGGCCCTTTGGCCCTCCAAGCCTGCACCGACCATGCTGCCTGACTGAACTAAACCCCTCCAACCCTTCCGGGGACCGTATCCCTTTATTCCCATCCTATTCATATATTTGACCAGATGCCCCTTAAAACTCACTATCGTATCTGCTTCCACCACCTCCCCCGGCAGCGAGTTCCAGGCACCCACCACCCTCTGTGTGACAAACTTACCTCGTACATCTCCTTTAAACCTTGCCCCTCGCACCTTAAACTTATGCCCCCTAGTAATTGACTCTTCCACCCTGGGAAAAAGTTTCTGACTATCCACTCTGTCCATGCCCCTCATAATCTTGTAGACTTCTAGCAGGTCGCCCCTCAACGTCCTTTCCAGTGAGAACAAACCAAGTTTCTCCAACCTCTCCTCATAGCTAATGCCCTCCATACCAGGCAACATCCTGGTAAATCTTTTCTGTACCCTCTCCAAAGCCTCCACATCCTTCTGGTAGTGTGGCGACCAGAATTGAACACTATATTCCAAGTGCAGCCTAACTAAGGTTCTATAAAGCTGCAACATGACTTGCCAATTTTTAAACTCAATACCTTGGCCAATGAAGGCAAGCATGCCGTATGTCTTCTTGACTACCTTCTCCACCTGCATTGCCACTTTCAGTGACCTGTGTACCTATACATCCAGATCCCTCTGCCTATCAATACTCTTAAGGGTTCTGCCATTTACTATATATTTCCTATTTGTATTAGACCTTCCAAAATGCATTACTTCACATTTGACTGGGTTAAACTCCATCTGCATCTCTCCACCCAAGCCTCCAACCGATCTATATCCTGCTGTATCCTCTAATGCTCCTCATCGCTATCCGCAAATCCACCAACCTTTTTGTTCTCCGCAAACTCACTAATCAAAGCAGTTACATTTTCCTCCAAATCATTTATATATATTATGAACAGCAAAGGTCCCTGAGGAACGCCACTTGTCACAGCCCTCCATTCAGAAACACATCCTTCCACTGCTACCCTCTGTCTTCTATGACCGACATGATGTGGAAATGCCGGCGTTGGACTGGGGTAAACACAGTAAGGAGTCTAACAACACCAGGTTAAAGTCCAACAGGTTTATTTGGTAGCAAACTCCACTAGCTTTCGGAGTGCTGCTCCTTCGTCAGATGGAGTGGAAATCTGCTCTCAAACAGGGCACAGAGACACAAAATCAAGTTACAGAATACTGATTAGAATGCGAATCTCTACAGCCAACCAGGTCTTCAAGATACAGACAATGTGAGTGGAGGGAGCATTAAGCACAGGTTAAAGAGATGTGTATTGTCTCCAGACAGGACAGCCAGTGAGATTCTGCAAGTCCAGCAGACAAGCTGTGGGGGTTACTGATAGTGTGACATAAAACCAACATCCTGGTTTAGGCTGTCCTCATGTGTGCGGAACTTGGCTATCAGTTTCTGCTCAGCGACTCTGCGCTGTCGTGTGTCGTGAAGGCCGCCTTGGAGAACGCTTACCCAAATATCAGAGGCTGAATGCCCGTGACCGCTGAAGTGCTCCCCCACAGGAAGAGAACAGTCTTGCCTGGTGATTGTCGAGCGGTGTTCATTCATCCGTTGTCACAGCGTCTGCATGGTTTCCCCAATGTACCATGCCTCGGGACATCCTTTCCTGCAGCGTATCAGGTAGACAAGTTCCATCCCACCATCAGACTCACCATGGACTACTCTCCGGAATTGGTTGCATTCTTGGACACACGCATTTCCATTAAGGATGGTCACCTCAGCACCTCTCTATACTGCAAGCCCACGGATAACCTCACGATGCGCCACTTCTCCAGTTTCCACCCTAAACACGTTAAAGGAGCCATCCCCTACGGACAAGCCCTCCGTATACACAGGATCTGCTCAGATGAGGAGGATTGCAACAGACACCTCCAGACGCTGAAAGATGCCCTCATAAAAACAGGATATGGAGCTCGACTCATTGATCAACAGTTCCAACGCGCCACAGTGAAAAACCGCACCGACCTCCTCAGAAGACAAACACGGGACACAGTGGACAGAGTACCCTTCGCCGTCCAGTATTTCCCCGGAGCGGAGAAGCTACGGCATCTCCTCCGGAGCCTTCAACATGCCATTGATGAAGACGAACATCTCGCCAAGGCCATCCCCACACCCCCACTTCTTGCCTTCAAACAACCGCACAACCTCAAACAGACCATTGTCCGCAGCAAACTACCCAGCCTTCAGGAGAACAGTGACCAAGACACCACACAACCCTGCCACAGCAACCTCTGCAAGACGTGCCGGATCATCGACACAGATGCCATCATCTCACGTGAGAACATCATCTACCAGGTACACGGTACCTACTCTTGCAACTCGGCCAACGTTGTCTACCTGATACGCTGCAAGAAAGGATGTCCCGAGGCATGGTACATTGGGGAAACCATGCAGACACTACGACAATGGATGAATGAACACCGCTCGACAATCACCAGGCAAGACTGTTCTCTTCCTGTGGGGGAGCACTTAAGCAGTCATGGGCATTCAGCCTCTGATCTTCGGGTAAGCATTCTCCAAGGCGGCCTTCACGACACCCTGACATTGAGGGGTAATTTAGCATGGCCAATCAACCTAACCCACACATCTTTGGACTGTGGGAGGAAACCGGAGCACCCGGAGGAAACCCACGCAGACACGAGGAGAATGTGCAAACTCCACACAGACAGTGACCCAAGCCGGGAATCGAACCCAGGTCCCTGGAGCTGTGAAGCAGCAGTGCTAACCACTGTGCTACCGTGCCACCCTTCTTTGGTGAATACTGATGAAAAGTATTCATTTAATACCTCGCCCATTTCCTCTGGCTCCACGCATAGACTCCCTCCCCTGTCCTTGAGTGGGCCAACCCTCTCCCTAGCTACCCTCTTGCTCTTTATATATGTCTAAAAAGCCTTGGGATTTTCCTTAATCCTGCTGGCCAATGATTTTTCGTGACCCCTTTTAGCCCTCCTTACTCCTTGCTTAAGTTTCTTTCTACTTTTCTTGTTTTCCACACTTGCTTCGTGCGTTCCCAGCCTCCTAGCCTTGACAAATGCTTCCTTTTTCTCTTTGACTAGGCTCACAATATCTCCCGTTATCCAAGATTCCCAAAACTTGCCATTCTTATCCTTCATCCTTACAGGAATATGCCGGTACTGAATCCCTATCAACTTGCACTTGAAAGCCCCCCACATGCCAGATGTTGATTTGCCCTCTAACATCTGCCCCCAATCTACATTCTTCAGTTCCTGCCTAATATTGTTGTAATTAGCCTTCCCCCAGTTTAGCAACTTAACTTGAGGACTACACTTTTCTTTATCCATCTTACTGAATTGTGGTCACTGTTGCCGAACTGCTCCCCTACTGAAACTAAGTTCCCTGGATTGCAAGTATCTGAGAAAGGGGGTGACATTAAATGCTCCCTGAGTGGCAAGTTTGAAGGTGGGGTGTATTTGATTAAATTTAATGGATACTCCGCTGCCTTCCTGCCTCCATCTCCATTAAGTTTGGGCAGGAAGATTTGCGGATGGCCTTCCCAGCTAGATGCTAATTGAGGCCATTATGTGGGCATTAATATACTCTTAAGGGCTTCATCCTGTCACCATTGGCATTCAGCCAATAGCAGACAAGGGACTTGCCACATGAGAAGCCCTGTTGGGTTTGTTTGTGGGCTCCCAGGGGAGGGTCCTTCATTCAAAACCTTGACCTCGCACTGGGCAAAGGGGTGCGGGGGCTGCTGAGAGCCACCTGCTTGCCTTTTCTTCAGACCCTCATTCCCTCAACTGCCATCCCACCCTCACTCATCTGTGGTCTTGGTCCCATGGCGATCCTTTGGGTTGGTGCAGTCTTTGGTGGGTGCAGTTCTACCAGCTGCCACTGCTTCCAGTAGCGCTGACAGGTAATGGAGAGCTGATGGCTTCTGACTGGCTGGTAACTCTATTTCTGCTCCTGAGGTCCTGGGGAAGGCCTGCTGCTGGCCAGCTAAGTGCCTGATAAGCACTCAAAACAGCAGACCTTCCCCATTGGAGATGATGCAGGCTCTAGCTGGCTCTCCAATTGCTGGGTAAGACCTTGGATCTAATTCTGACCAGGATGGTGCAGGAAACAGCTATGGAAGTCAGATAGAACTTCATACCACAGAAACAGGCCATTCTGGCCAACAGTGCTCTGCCGGTGTTTAACACAAGACTCTTCTCATTACTTTATCTCAACCTATTTCCTTTCCCCTCACGTACTTGACTACGCCATGTCGCACCATCAACAGTGCAGGACTCCCTCAGTGTCAAACATAGATTATGTGCTCAAATTCCTACTTGGGGGCTTGAGCTCCAACCAGCTAGCTCAGATCCGAAGAGTTACCACAGAGCCAGCAGTCTTGTGTCCTAGAAGGGATGAAGAGGTTAAGTAAATAAATGCCACAGAGCCAATGTTGGCATTCAGCTGAGAGGGAAAGGGAGAAATGTGAATACTTTCATCTTGAAATCTGACAATTGAGGGGATTATTGTAGAGATAGTAAGCATTGGCTGGCCTGTTCCACAAGGCACATCCTAAATTGGGATTGAAATATAAGATTCTTGAGGAGAAAAGATGAGAAGCTGAAGACTTTATCATAGACTGCTGGCTCTGTGGTAACTCTCTCGAATCTGAGTCTTTATCTTCCCCTGGCTGGGCTGCAACTGAGGCTAAAGAAGCCCACCAACCTTCTCAATGGGAGGGGCCAGCCAGAGCCATCAGATGCAAACATATCAACCCAATATTCATAACTCGCTTTCAGGTCTCCACTTGCTGGAGTGAGATCAGAACTCAACCCATCTGACAAATACTGTTACTAAACCAGTGATCACTCTATTCTAATGCCACTGGATATCATCCCCAGTGTCAATATTCCGGGTTCCACCCACAAGGACTGTCTGGAAAAAAAAGCTGGAATTCTTCCCACTCTGACTCTGAGGTGGGAATGCTTTCATTAAGCTATAGGCTTACTGCAGTCAGGTGGGTAAAAGAGCTAACTGGAATTCTGAGTGGGTCAGCAGAGGACAAAAAATGAAATTATTTGAGGATGAGCTGAAATGTTTGAATATGATCGAACCTTGACTTTAACATTTCCTTGGTTGTTCCTTCAGGTGGCTGAAGCCATGGAGATCATGTTGCTGGCTGTCATTTCCCCAGTCATTCGTTGTGAATGGCGCCTGGAGGAATGGCAAGTTGCCATGGTTACCACAGTAAGTTTACTTTATTGCACTTCCCATTCCTATTTAGGGCATTATATTGCCTCTTCATTTAGCTCCCTGTGAGTCAAGAGTGGCATTGTACCACAGCAAGTTTATGACAATTGTCCAGAAATCGAATCCAATCCAAGTCTCTGCTAGCGTGCAGTATGGCCGATCTAGCTCTCGTTAATAAGAAGGACCTAAGCTTCCTATTGTCTTCAGGCTTTTGAAACTGAAGTTTAGAGTTGTTTGGCTGCTCTTTGCTGATTCACTCTTCCATGTTAGTGTCTTGCAATGTGAACCATTCTCTTTCATTTTCCAATAAAGTAATTTCTAACATGGAGTGTTATTGTCAATGACTTCTTTTACATTTACAAGGTGTACTTGTGTCGTTCACAACTTCAAGTTTTTCCAAAGTTTCTTTTTCGTTCAGCTGTATGGAATCTTATCAAATGCTTTTGGAACTCTTAAGAAACTATATCTATAGACATTCTCCTGTCTATTGTATAATTGCTTCCTCAAGCCATTCAATTAGGTTTGTTAGACATAAATCTATTTCTCTGTGTTCAGTTATTCTGACCTTTCCAATGACATCCATCCATCCTGGACTAACAGGTCTATCATTTCCCTGTTTCTCTCACCCACTTTAATTAAATAATTTCCAATCTAAAGAGACAGTTCCTGACTTGGAAATATATTACCATTCCTTCACTGTTGCTGGCTCAAAATCCTGGAATTTCTTCTCTAACAGCACTGTGGATGCACCTACACCACGTGGACTGCAACGGTTCAAGGAGGCAGCTCACCACCGCCTTCTCGAGGGCAACTAGGGATGGGCAATAAATGCTGCCTTAACCAGTGACATCCACATCCCATAAATGAATTTTTAAAAATTGGAACTTTACAGAAATGCGCTCTTTTGATTTAAACCATCTGATCCTGGGGATTGGTCACTTTTTACTATTGTTATTATTCCTGATAATATTTTGTTGATTGTGTTAACTTCAGTGAGTTCCGAATGCATGGTATATTCTCTTCCTTGATTGGAACATACAAGATCCTGAGGGGTCTTGAGAGGGTGGATATGGAGAGGATGTTTCCTCTTGTGGGAGAATCTCGGACTAGGGGTAACTGTTTAACAACAAGGAGTTGCCAGTTTAAGTTTTAAGTTTTTTTTAAAGTTTATTTTATTAGTGTCACAAGTAGGCTTCCAGTAACACTGCAATGAAGTTACTGTGAAAATCCCCTAGTCGCCACATACCGGCACCTGTTCGGGTACACGGAGAATTTAGCATGGCCAATGCACTGAACTAGCACGTCTTTAGGACTAATGGAGATGAAGTGAAATGCTTTCTCTCAGATGGTCTTTGAAACTCTTCCTCAAAAGGTGGTGGAAGCAGAATCTTTGAAGATTTTTAAGGCAGCATTGGAGAGATTCTTGGTAAGCAAGGGGGTGATAGGTTATCGGGGGTAGGCAGTATGCGGATTTGAGGTTACTACCAGATCAGCCATTATCTTATTAAATGGTGGGGCAGGCTCAAGGGGCAGAATAGCCTACTCCTGTTCCTTTGTTCAAAGAACAAATAGAAGTACAGCACAGGAACAGGCCTTTCGGCCCTCCAAGCTTGTGCCGATCATGATGTCCTAGCTAAACTAAAAGAAACCTTCTGCCCTTACTCAGTCTGTATACCTCTATTTCCTCCCTATTAATGTACCCATCCAGATGCTTCTTAAATGTTGCTAATGTGCCTGCTTCCACCACCTCCTTTGGCAGCACATTCCAGGCACCCGCCACTCTCTGCATGGAAAAACTTCCCCCACATACCTCCCTTAAAATTTCCCCCTCTCTCCTTGAATTTGTGCCCTCTTGTAATTGACACTTTCATCCTTGGAAAAAACCTCTGACTATCCACCCTGTCTATGCCTCTCATAATTTTGTAGACCTCTATCAGGTCTCCCCTCAGCCTCCGTCTTTCCAATGAAAACAACCCTAGTTTATTCAACCTCTCCTCATAGTCAACACCCTCGAGACCAGGCAACATCCTGGTGAACCTTCTTTGCACTCTCTTAGAGCTTCCATCCTTCTGGAAGTGTGGTGACCAGAACTGCACGCAGTACTCCAAATGTGGCCGAACCAAAGTTTTATATAGCTGCAACATGATTTCCCAACTCTTGTACTCGGTGCCTCGGCTGATGAAGGCAAGCATGCCATATGCCGTCTTAATAATCTTGGCCACCTGTGTTGCCATTTTTAGGGAACTGTGAATCTGCATGCCCAGATACCTCTGCATGTTAATATTCCTGAGAGTTCTGCCATTTACAGTATAATTCACACCTAAGTTTGATCCTCTAAAATGTATCACTTCACATTTGTCCGGATTGAACTCCATCTGCCATTTCTGTGCTCAAGTCTCCAATCTATCTATATCCTGTTGTATCCTCTTACAATCCCCAGTACTATCAGCAACTCCACCAATCTTCATATCATCTGCCAACTTACTAATCAAACCACCCCCATTTTCCTCCAGATCATTTATATATACTACAAACAACAGAGGTCCCTTTCGAACACTACTAGCTACAGATCTCCATTCTGAAAAACACCCTTCCACTGCTACTCTCTGTCTTCCAAAACCAAGCCAGTTCTGTATCCATTTAGCCAGCCCACCCCAAATCCCATGTGATTTTAGTTTTTGTACCAGTCTGCTATGTGGGACCTTGTCAAATGCCTTGCTAATGTTCATGTAAACTACATCCACAGCCTGCCCTTCATCAATTATCTTTGTCACCTCTTCAAAAACCTTAATCAAGTTGGTGAGACATTACCTTCCCCTTACAAAACCATGCTGCCTTTCATTAACTAGTCCATTTTCCTCCAAATGTACGTATATCCTCTCCCTCAGTACCAAAAGCTTCCCTGCCACTGATGTCAGGCTCACCGGCCTATAATTTCCTGGATTATCCTTGCTTCCTTTCTTAAACAATGGAATGACCTTGGCCATTCTCCAATCCTCTGGAACCTCACCTGTGGTAAAAGAGGATGTGAAGATGTCTGTTAAGGCCCCAGCTATTTCTCCCCTTGCCTCCCGCAGTAACCTGGGATAGATCCCATCCAGCCCCTTGACTACTTTAATGCAACTTAGGATACTCAACACTTCCTTCTTCAATATATTGACATTAAATGTTCATAAGTTCTTCTACTGTGGGGATTGAAACAAAATAATGGGCAGAATTTTATTGCCCCTTTGTGGAGAAGGTGGGGCTGGAAAATACAGCGAGTCATTCAAAAGTCCATTGACTTCAGTGGGAGCGGAAAATCTCACCAGCATAAAATTTCACCCAACGATTCAACAAATCTGTCAGTGCCTTATTAGACACATTATTTCTTGTAATGTATTTGGTTTTAAAAGGCCTTGAATTGCAAAAACATTTTGTTAATTTATATGTCGCTCATAAATTTCATTTTATATTCTGTTTTTGCAGCTCTGGCAATCTTGTTTTTGTCTTGCTTTGCTGTTCTTTATGCCTCCCAGTTCCCTGGGATCGACACGTTCTTTGCATTTTTATATGATGTTTATATTTGTTGATTATTGCAACAAATCATTTGGAGTACATGGCTAACAAGGCAAAGTGCTTTATGCACCAGCAGACGAAAATCAATGCCCAACAAAAATGTGTTTACAACTTGTGAGCAGAATGGATTGAGGAATTGTTCACAGATGGAGTCATGATGTGTCCACATGAATTTACAGTGCAGAGCATTTTTCAAAATATCGCATTTCATTGCCGAGGAGATACCTGATTGTTAATCAAGAACAGGCATCACAGATTTAAAACTTTCTGCTAAGGTTCTTCTGTCAACTACAATCAGATCTTTCCTTTAGTTTTCTCACCACTTATGTGGTTAAGTGTTCCAGAGTCAGTTCAGATGCTGTGATTGGAGGACTGTAATCCTCTAGGGAAGGATGAAGATGATGGGCTGAATGGCCACACTTATCTGTACCTGCCATCGTGGCCTTTGAGACTTGCTTGTCTTTTGATGCTAACCTTGAGCTCTTGTCCCAGTGGCCTGAAATTATAACCATGGACGGGTGTCATCGAGAGCCGACGTCCCCTGATTTCATTATCCGCACATTGAGCAAAGAATTGTTCAGTTCCCCTGCGTGGAATATTTTTATTGGAATGGCTTATAATGAAGCCCATTGATATTCAGACTTTTCATCACAATTTACCACCTGTACGGGTATCAGGGCTTGGTGGTAGTTGAAGTGGGTGGGGTGCGGGGCAGGATAGGTGGGGTTTCAGGTGCAGGTGTAACTAACGGAAAATGAGGCCAATCTCTGACTAATTTGTGCCTTCAAATGCAATTATTTCAGATGGTGTTTCTGGGCTTCATGTCGTGCAGCTGGGTTTGGGGTTACCTAGCTGATAGATATGGCCGTTGGAAGGTGAGTCAAAAATTGCTTTTTAAAAAGTTGCGCTTGTGTGTAAAGAACATCTTTTAATGTAATAAAATGACCTGAGGTCTTTTACGGAGGCAAAATAAAACAAAAGGGTTGATTCTGGTGCTGAGAGAGTTGGCTTATGAGGACAGACTGAGTAGACTGGGACTATACTCATTGGAATTCAGAAGAATGTGGGGAGATCTTATAGAAACATATAAGATTATGACGGGAATAGATAAGATAGAAACAGGGAGGTTGTTTCCACCAGCGGGTGAAACTATAACTAGGGGGCATAGCCTCAAAATAAGGGGAAGCAGATTTCATAGAAAATCATAGAAATCATAGAAACCCTACAGTACAGAAAGAGGCCATTCGGCCCATCGAGTCTGCACCGACCACAAATCCCACCCAGGCCCTACCCCCATGTCCCTACATATTTTACCCACTAATCCCTCTAACCTACACATCCCAGGACACTAAGGGCAATTTTTAGCATGGCCAATCAACCTAACCTGCACATTTAGGACTGAGTTGAGGAGGAACCTCTTCACCCAAACAGTTGTGAATCTGTGGAATTTCCTGCCCAGTGAAGCAGTTGAGGCTGCCTTGTTGAATGTTTTTTAGGCAAAGATAGGTAGATTTTTGAAGAATAAAGGAAATAAGGGTGATGCGCGATTGATTCACACGGGAGGCTAGGACGTACCCGGGAATAAAGGCTTTTATTCACAACAAGATTGGAGCACACTACTTAACAATACTATCCTAGACTAAGGCCTACTAGGAAGTAGCAGTGACCTTTATACTCCTGTAAGAAGGCGGAGCCTAACGGAGTGTACCACATAAACAATGATAACAGGTGGAACACCCCAACCCTAACCCCAACAGTAACAAGAGTAACATATGTACAAGTATCCATAGTGGTAACCATCTCTGGTTCACCACAAAAGGTTATGGTGAGCAGGCGGGTTAGTGGAGCCGAGTCCACAAAAAGATCAGCCATGCTCTTATTGAATGGTGGAGCAGGCTCGAGGGGCCAGATGACCTACTCCTGCTCCTAGTTCTTACGTTCTTATAAAATATGGCACTCAACCACAGAAGGGGAACTAACACAGATGACCAAAATCTTGGTTAAAGAGCTTTAAGGCATGCAATGAACATCCTTTGAGTTTGTATATTTGCAAATACCCAGTACAATATTGGGGTTTGAATTTTATACTCCCCTTTGTATACTGGATAATGACTTGCTGCTGAATCTCAGAAAGATTTTGTGGGCTGACTGGACTCATTTCATTTGTTAAAATTGCATCGATTGAGGAGAGGCGAGTATCATTCCTGTTAAATTTCACACAGTTCTACTTCAGTTTGAAAACTGTAAGTAAAGCATAACCAACTGTCTTCCCGTAGCTCACTATCCCGTTTATTGACTCTCCGACTTTAAGAAGTAAAATTATATGTTTGCCTTTATTACAAGAGGGTTAGAGTTTCAGAGTAAGCAAGTTTTCCTGCACTGTAGAGTTTATTTTTTAAGATCACACCAGTAGTACTGTGCAGAGTTTTGGTTTCATTACCTAAGAAGGATATATTTGCCTTGAAAGGGGTGCAACAAAACTACGCTATATTGCTATCCTGCTCTCATGTCTATGGGCGGGATATTACAGCTTCGCTCGAGTGAGACCAGAAAATCCTGCCCGAGGACAACAGATATTTCTATTGTCCGCCCCTCGCTGGCTCCGATTACATGGCAGATGGGGCGGTAGAATTCTGGCGCACATGTCTGTCCTTGGCCTATTGCAATGTTCCAGTGAAGCCCAGCGCAAACTGGAGGAACAGCACCTGATCTTCCAATTAGACACTTTACAGTCGTTTGGAGTGAGTTCAGTAACTTCAGACCATGGACTTTCTCCTCCACCTTCACCCCGTTTCCATCAATTTTGTAAATGTTTTCCATTGATTCATTTTTCATTCTTTATTTTAAATCTTGCTTTCCATCTTTTTTCCCCTCCCCTCCCCAACCCTGCCCCACCAGGGCCGCCTGTTATGTCTTAGGTTGACCTTTGCCACATTGCTGACCTTTGTTCTGCTATTTACACATTCTGATCTCTTAATCGGCTGCTATCAGCTCCCTTCTCAGCCATGATCACCACCATTTACATTCCTTTTGCCTTTTCGCCCATGACGTCGTTGTCAGTCCTCCCCGTCTCCACCTATCTCTGGCCCTCTATCCTGGCCCTACAGCGGCCCCCCCACCCCCTTCCCCCCCTCCCCCCCCCCCCCCCCTCCCCTACCCCCCTCACCACAACAGTATAAATCTCATCCTATTTCCAATTGTTTTCAGCTCTGATGAAGGGTCATCCAGACTCGAACATTAGCTCTCTCCACAGACGTTTTAAGACCTGTTGAGATTTTCCAGCATTTTCTGTTTTTGTTTCAGATTCCAGCATCCGCAGCAATTTGCTTTTACATAATATTGATTCCAGTAATGAAAAGGCTGTCCTACGAGGAGAGATTGAGTACAATTTTCTCTAGGGTTTAGAAGAATGAGAGTTGATCTCATTGAAAGGTATTATTATCAGAGGACTTGATAGGATAGAAGCTGAGAAAATGTCTCTCCTGGCTGGGGAATAACTGTCCTGGCTGGAGACAATTCACATCTCTTTAACCTGTGCTTAACCCTCTCTCCACTCACATTGTCTGTACCTTTTAAGACTTGATACCTGTAAAGACTCACATTCCAATCATTATCTTGTAAATTGAGTTTGTGTCTATATATGCCCTGTTTGTGAACACAAGTCCTCACTCACCTGAAGAAGGAGTGACACTCGAAAGCTTGTGCTACCAAATAAACCTTTAACCTGGTGCTGTGAGACTTCTTACTGGGGAATAGAACGCAGTTTCAGAATGAGGGGTTGACTATTTTAGGACCGAGATAAGGAAAAATATCTTCACTCAGGAGGTCACAAATCTTTGGAATTCTTTGCCCCAGAGAGTGTTCAACAATTGAGTATATTCAAGACAGAGGTCGATAAATTCTGGGATATTGAGGGTCATGGCGATAGTGTGGAGAGGTGGAGTTGACGTGAAAAAACAACAATGATCTTGTTGAATGGCAGAGCAGACTAAAAGCCCAGATCATATCCCTGTGTCTATGTTCTTAAGTTTCATAGTTGGTTGAACAGAGAGGAATTGGGACTTGGGGATCAAGTGAGTAGTCATCCCTTTAGATGCACAGGTGGGGGTCAATTTTTCAATGAATTCTAAGGGAACTGCAGTTAACTGACATTTCTGCAGTGTAGACAGTGGAGGATTCAAGAGAGACTCTTCTCACAAGAGGAATCAGAATTGATCTTTGTGCAATGAACATCCTCTGATTTTGTATCGTTGCAAGTGGCCAGTACAGTATTAGGGTCTGAATTTTATATTCTTCTTTGTGTACTGGGTAACAAATAGCTGCTGAATCTCAGCTGATAAAATCTTGGCCCTGGACAAAAGATCCAGAATCATTTAATTTTTCTGGATCAAGTTTGCAGTGTGGAGCATTTGAGAGGTTCTTTGGAAAATCGATAGTTTTGGAATTGCGTTTCTGATTTTGCTTTCTCTTCCAGATTCTTCTGCTCGTCACCGTCTGGAGTTCCTATTACTCGGGCGTGACTTCCTTTGCGCACACCTATGGCTGGTTTGTCTTCCTCCGTTCCATGGTAGGATGTGGTGTGGCTGGTCACTCACAAGGGTATGATGCATTTTGTTACCATCTTGTCTCTTTTCCTGATCGTTTACAGTATTGCTCTTTCCTAGCTCTGGTCACCAACCTGCCTGGGTGTTATGTGTTTCAATGTTTCAGTAGTGTCCAATGTGTTTCAATAGGGCAATCCCTGTACCAGATAGTTGAGTGCCTGTTGGAAGAGAAGACAGAATATTCTTCAGAGAAAATTAATGAGGTTGGATGCACTAACCAGAGGACTCTTTCAGTTAATGTTTATTTTAGAGACACAGTCATGTTAGAAAATTAATATTATTTTTCAGAAATGTTGAATGTATGGCCTGTGGAGCAACCTCAGTGGGATTTGATAAACTTTGCAAAACAGATATGAATTGGAAGGAAACAATTTGATGGGGAAAGTTTCCTTGTTATGTACTTTAAATCTCTACATGCCACTAAAAGTGTAGGGTGTAGACTTCCTGTTCACAAACCTTATTTGTTGTTACATAGTCAGTATTTTCCATAGTAAATTGCTACGTCAACACTTGCCATTTAATCTTTGTCAACTGTTATGAAGTTGCAGCTTCTGGCCACTAGATGGCCCCATGTAGTGAAGTTTCTCTGCCTCTATCTTGTACCTATAAAAATACAGTTCTCATCGCATTCACATTTAAAACAGCTTATAGGCCGTAAAGTTATAGTTATTAACCATTTGCATTAGCATCATTTTCAGAGAGGTTGCGTATGCCATCTTTTTCATTTTGGGCAGAAACAGCTGTGTTCATCAGTTTATGCCTCATGAAGATGATTGGGTAGCAGCCTTCCACCTTGTAAGATGATGGTTTGCACCTTGGTAGTCAACTCTGTGTTAGACATTGCTGTAGTGGCTCAGGAGCCCCACTCTAACAATACCAAAAGCGTGGGTTCAATTCCCATACTGGCTGAGGTTATTCATGAAGGCAGTGCCTTCTCAACCTCTCCTGAGGTGTGGTGATCACCACTAGTCAGCTCTCCCCCCTCAAAGCGGGGAGCAGCCATTGGTCATTGGTGACTTTTACTGGTCATGGTGGGTAGCAAGCAAATGTGTGTTTACCTGTTATCACCTGTGTGGTCTGTACTTATATTCTCCAATTGACCATTGGAAAAGTGGCAGACAATTCATTACTTTTCAAATGATTAGTCTTGTACCAAGGTTTCCACACTTTCTCAGGTCATGATGTCATGCAAAAGATGTGATCTATATTTTGCACATGTTTCTCTAAGGGTTGTGTTTAGTCCCCTATGTTTGGACTTGGATCCTCATTAACTGTTTTATTTCCAATGAGCCTTAGGTTGTAGAAGAGGATCTTGTTGGGCATTGGCTTGAGTTCTGGTGTTCCTTGCTGCCTTGATGTTGGGCATTCTTCAGTCTGTTCTGTTTCTTATTCCTATCGTATCTTGAATCTGCACAGGCACAATGGGCTCCTTCTGTGCTGTGTCATTCTATATAAAATGGTGACACCAATTTTATTTTCTTCTGTACAGATTTATTCTCATGACAGAATTCATGCCCTCCAAATATCGAGGTCGTATTTTACCCCTGGGACAGGTGAGAAAGTGTATGCGCTCTGAAAAGCGAAGTGGTTAGATTTCAACAGCTGCCTTGCACAGGGGAGATGATTCAGTGTTGATCATCTCAACATTGATAGATAGCCTTGATGGGCACTGATGCTCTCTTCTCTGAGGAGATTCAAGGGTAAACCCTTTAAGAAGGAACAGTGTAATTTGGACTATTAGTGTTCAAGATGAATGTATAACAGGGAGCTAATCTCTCAGAGCCTGTTTCACACAATTATTACCCCCAATGCCCAGATCTGCTCAAGGCCACGGCCGGAGTTCTCTGACCTCACCCGCAGCTGGGATTCTCCAGTCCAGCTGCTGTCGATGGAGATTTGGCTGAGCGCCAAAATTCTCTGTTCTCGCTGGCAGTGGCAGCGGCGCGTGTGAGACCAGAGCATTCTGGCCCACATCTTGAGAGGATTGATCACCTCTGCATACAGTTTGTTGAGGAGCTGTGGGGCAGGAGAGGGTGCCATTTTGATGCGCACATTTTAACAGATGAGCGATAGGTGCCTGGAGTGGTCATAGTGGGACATGGTGGATTGACATGGTGGCTCAACTTGTTAATCTGTAGTCAGTGAGCTGCCAGTGTGAGGTGGATACCCCAGTAGAAGTCTGCTGATCTAGAGGTGGGAAATTGGACATGGGCAGTAGCTTAAGGGGGGAGGGGGGGGGAGGGGGGGGGGGTTTGTGCATTTTGCATTCGGATCCAAAGATCTAGACCACTGGAATGAAAAAAAGACTTCTCTGAAATCTCCATCTTGCTGTCTCTGATGACAGATGAAGGTCCCTTTAATTATGGTTGGAAATGGCCACCCCCTCAGTCTGTAGCACCCAGGGAATGGTGGGCAAGAGCAGGGACTGGCAGAAGTCAGGTGACAGAGCAAAATTAACACCGGGGCCTTAATCGTGTCACTTGACTCCCATATGCGGGAGTTGTTAGCACTGCTGCCATACAGCGCCAGGGACATGGGTTCGATTCCCGGCTTGGGTCACTGTCTGTGCGGAGTCTGCACGTTCTCCCCATGTTTTCGTGGGTTTCCTCCGGGTGCTCTGGTCTCTCCCACGCAGTCCAAAAGACGTGCTGGTTATGTGCATTGGCCATGCTAAAGTTTCCCTCAGTGTACCGAACAGGCACCAGAGTGTGGCGACTAGGGGATTTTCACAGTAACTTCATTGCAGTGTTAATGTAAGCCCACTTGTGACAATAAACTATGCAAGAGACATTCTCCTGTATCTGAGTGGGGCTCCTGTTGACAGAATTCACGTTTTCCCAGAACAGAAAGCAAGACAGACATCAACATTGAGGTAAGCTGGTGTAACTATCCACCACTTACATTGTATAAACAGGGCACTAGTGAGGTGCAAATCATCCCATAGAGCCATTGTAGTTTACCATGTGGACTCAGCATATCTGTGTTGGATCAAACTATTGCATTACCCTGAGAATGGAGAATATTGCTAGCATTCGAGAGTGGTTGGAGTAAATTGTTTGCTTAAGATTTGTGGTTTACTTTAGTCTTTACATTACCTTTATTGTAACAGAAATAAATTCCTATCTGTGTCATTTCAATGGAGTTATGAACCCACTTGTCTTCAACACACTTGTAACAAAAGATGACCTTTCTTTGTTTCCCCTCCATTTTAGATCTGTTTTATTCTTCTTGTCTTCCTAATACCCTTCAGCGCCTGGCTAATGAATATAATCCTTCTAAATCTTCAGCATTTTTCTCTGTGAGCAACTACCCGTTGATTTAAACCACTGAGGTGTTGTTTTGAAATGTTGTACTACAAGTTACCTGCATTTTACCCAGTGTAATGGTGCACTACCTGTACACTGTACCTGTGGTTCAACCCTATTCACTATTTTATTCTATCTGACGCTGGAATTTCCTTTCCATCCTTTTCTCCCAAGTCAAATGAAGGAACTTTAATCAAAATGTTAACCCTGTTTTCTCTCTCTTCAGGATATGCCAGATCTTAATCTTTTCTTCACTCTTCCAATTGGGAGAGGAAACAGACCATTCATGGTGATTTTTTTTTTAAACTATTATTATTTTCATCTCTCTATCTCTTGTAGATATTCTGGCTTCTGGGATCCACAATCGAAATCCTGCTGGCATACCTAATTATTCCCACGCTGGGCTGGCGCTGGCTTGTGCGAATCTCCACCATACCCAGTATCATCTTGTTGGTGCTATTCAAGGTGAAGCAAAGCAATCCCTCCATTCTCAGAGCAATTTGAACAGATCTTTGAACCAATCTGTGCTAAATTGAGCAGAAAACGGCACAGCCACTGAAGATTGTATAAAGAGGACTCTTATGCAGGATACAGATTATTTCCGGATGGTTGCTGTCGTCCTCTTTCCTTTCTCACCTCAATCCGACTCTTTTTCCTTGCCCCTCCACTGAGCTTGTTCTCAGTCTCACTCTCCAAACCCCCCCTTTTTTTCACTGCATTCCATTTGATACTGACTCTTTACTTTTCAACCTTTTGTGTCCATGTTCAAAGGTGCCAGTCTTAGGTCAGTGGTAGCCTCTGGGTTAGAAGATTGTGGGTCCAAGTCCCAATCCAGAGACTAAAACACAAAACATGCACTGCCCTCCCCTGTGCAGTACTGAGGGAGTGCTGCATTGTCAGAAGTGACAGCTCATGGCCTGGGTTTTTTGCCCATTGGGCGCGTACACTGGGTGGACCTGGAAGTGGGCGTGACTCCGTTCTGGGCTGCAATTGGCCCCAGCGCGCAACTTCACACTGGCTGGCCAATTAACGGGCATCCAATAAGGAACGTACTCTGTGAAAACCTGAGTACTGCCGGGGAGGGTGGAAAGAGGGTGGGCACTGAGAAAAGGGAATATGTAGGCTGGCGCTCCCAAGGTGCAGATTTGGAAAGTGCTGTTGATGGAGCCTTGGTGAGTTACTGCAGTGCCTCTTGTAGATGGTACACACTGCTGCCACCGTGTGTTGGGGTGGAGGGAGTGAATGTTTAAGGTGGTGGATGGGGTGCCAATCCATCATTGGGCCGATTATTGCTGAACAAGTTCTTGATAGCACTGATGATCACACTTTCTATCATTTTGTTGATAATTGAGTATATATTGGATTGGTAGTTGGCTAGATTGGATTTGTCCTGCTTTTTGTGGAGAGGACATATCTGAACAACTTAACCACCTGTTGGGTAGATATCAGTGATTTATTTGGACTGGAACAGCTGGCTAACGGCATGGCTAATTCTGGGCACAAGTGCTTCATGCAATAGCCAGGATTTTTCTGCACTTATAGCCTTTGTACCCAGTGCATTCAGCCATGTTTTGATCTCACGCGGAGTAAATTGACTTGTCTGAAGACTGGCTTATGTAATAGTGGGGCCTAAGAAGGAGGCCAAGATAAATCACTTAGTCAGACTTCTGGCTGCAAAAGAATCCCCACCCATAGTGTGCAGTAGTTGAATCACTTACATTAGCAGTAACAGGAGTTTGGAGCTCTGAACTGGTGCTGAGATGGAGTGTTATTGGATTTTGGTCTGTGTTGAAATTTGACCAATATGCATGCAAGTAATCAGTTCTATCGTGAAGCTTATTGGAATGCGTGGCAAGGTACAGCTGGGAGTATAACTCTGGTCAGCTGAGTATCTATCACACCATACCAAACCATCACATGCCACAGCAACAGTGTGTGTTGAAGGTTTATGAAGAGTGCGCTGCAACTGTGCCCAATTTTGCCCTCACCTAAGTCCTGGACCATTGCCAACAAGCCAGAAAGTGCGACCACCAGTCCAAAGTTGTTGAGTCCAGTAAAGTGACCCTCATTACCTTGACTAACAGTTAATGCAAGGGCCAGTGACCCAGTGTGTGACCTCTGAGATCAATGCCTTGTAGGAGCTGTGCGATTAGAAGGACAATCATTCTTTGGTGAATTTAAATTGGAGTTTGTTATGTTTTGCTGAGGTCTCAGCTAAGACGTTGACACTTTCATTTGAAGGATTTGTTAGATGTGACAGGAAAATTGGAAATTGAGAAACATTCTCAATGGAGTTCACGTTCCCAAAACAGTATGTCGAGTGAATTGTCTGAAATTTTTGCAGAAATCTCTAGTCATTGCTGGAAAAGCAGGAATTCACAAAAGAAATCCAAATGATGCCCCAGTTTAAGGAACAAAGAAGAAGTGTTTGAAACTTGGGTGTGGAATTTCGTTGCTGTTTTGGTTGGAAATGAAATAAGATAATCAGTTGTAACAGTAGAAGGGAGAAATGTGAACTGAATAAAATGTGCTTTATATTTTAGGTGTGTTCAATTGCTTATTAACAAAAACTGCTGCGAGCAAAACCACCGAGTACTGTACCAAACATTCTAGAATGTTCTAGAGCTCGGAGCTGCCCAACAGGTGGCAAATGCTTGTGTAACGTAATCATATGTCTTTTGGTAGGAATAAGCCAGCAGTGTCTTGGTTGTGGAATGGAGAATTGTTGATGCTCATTGGGTAATCTGTATTAATTTGTGTTACAAGAAATCCTGTCCTAATCTGTGGTTTCAATGCAGGCTGCATCCATAACTGTTTCATTTCTGCCTGACTGGATCTGTTTTTTGGCCAAGTATACCACTACCTCCATAAGCAATGAGCAACAATCTCATCTCCGATTTTAACTCCTGTAGGAACATTTAGAATCATAGAATCCTACAGTGCAGAAGGAGGCCATTTGGCCCATCGAGTCTTCACTGACCACAATCCCACCCAGCCCCTATCCCCATAACCCCATGCATTTACTTTAGCTAGTCCCCCGAATACTAAGGGGCAATTTAGCATGGCCAATCCACCTAACCCACACATCTTTGGACTGTGGGGGAAAAAACCGGAGCACTGAAAGAAACCCACGCAGACATGAGGAGAATGTGCAAACACTACACAGACAGTCACCCAAACTGGGAATCGAACCTGGGTCCCTGGCACTGAGGGAGTAGAGCTAACCACTGTGCCACTGTGTTTTGTTGGTCAGGAGATGTGTTCGATCTGTCCTATAGTTCATCCCTACATTCACCTATTCATAACTCCATTCACTCCCCTCAGTCTAATCATCTGTCTGACCATCCACACATTATCCAAAACACATCAATTCATTCACCACCCACCTATCCATTCCCAGATGGGTCTTTACGACAATTGATAATTTCATGGTCATCATTACTGAGACTAAGTTTACATTTCAGATGTATTAATTGAATTTAAATTCCACCAGTTGCTGTGGTGGGTTTTGTATCCATGTCTCCAGAGCATTAGCCTCGGCCTCTGGATTGCTAATCCAGTGACCGTATCACTGTCATCATCTTCCCCCAGTTATGCACCCAATATGTTGAGTCTTCTTAATTCTTTTTTTCAGTGTATTCCAGAATCGGCCCGTTACAATGTCTCCGAGGGAAACTCTCAGCTTGCTAAGAAAACCTTGAATCACATTGCAAAGATGAACCATTCCTGCCTCCCTCCGGGCACGTTGACAGAATTTGAAACGGTAAGGCCAAAAAAAACCTCCTATTCCTGCAGTGGTTTTTGATTTGATTTAATCACTATTGTCACATATATTAGTATACAGTGAAAAGTATCATTTCTTGCGCACTATACAGACAAAGCATACCATTCATAGAGATGGAAAAGAGAGGATGCAAAATGTAACGTTACTATCATAGCTAAGGTGTAGAGAAAGATCATCTAAATATATGGTAGGTCCATTCAAAAGTCTGATGGCAGCAGGGAAGGAGCTGTTCTTGAATCTGTTGGTATGTCACCTTTTGTATCTTTTTCCCAACGGAAGAAGGTGGAAGAGAGTATGTCCAGGGCATGTGGGATCCTTCATTATGCTGGCTGCTTATCCGAGGCAGCGGGAAGTATAGACAGAGTCAATGGATGAGAGACTGATTTGCATGATGGACTGGGCTTCGTTCATGACCCTTTGTAATTTATTGTGGTCTTGGACAGAGCAGGAACCATACCAAGCTGTGATACAACCAGAAAGGATGCTTTCTGTGGTGCATCTGTAGAAGTTGGTGAGAATCGTAGTGGACGTACCAAACTTCCTTAGCCTCCTAAAAAAGTAGAGGCGTTGGTGAGCTTTCTTAAGTATAGTGTTGGCTTGGAGGGACCAAGACAGGTTCCAGGTGATCTGGACACCTAGAAACCTGAAGCTTTCAACCATTTCTGCTTTGTTCCCGTTGATGTAGACAGGAGCATGTCTCCCACTATGCTTCCTGAAGTCGATAACGATCTCCTTCATTTTACTGACATTGAGGGAGAGATTATTGTTGTCGCACCAGTTCACCAGATTCTCTATCTCTTTCCGTCTCATCATTGTTTGATATCTGACCCACTACGGTGGTGTCATCAGCAAATTTGAAAATCGAGTTGGAGCCAAGTTTGACCACACAGTCATAGGTGTATAAGGAATATAATAAGGGTCCGAGAACACTGATTACGTAAAAAATTAGTGGCACAGTTCTTAGCACTGATGCCTTACAGTGCCCAGGGACCTGGGTTCAATTTCGGCCTTGAGTGACTGTCAGTGTGGAGTTTGCATGTTCTCCCCATGTCTGCGTGGGTTTCCTTCAGGTGCTCTGGTTTCCTCCCACAGTTCAAAATGTGCAAGTTAGGTTGATTGGCCATGCTAAATGATCCCTTTG
This sequence comes from Mustelus asterias, assembly GCF_964213995.1. NCBI lineage: Eukaryota > Metazoa > Chordata > Chondrichthyes > Carcharhiniformes > Triakidae > Mustelus > Mustelus asterias. The sequence goes on along the minus strand of NC_135809.1, from coordinate 57,955,870 downwards.
TGTCCCACGATGTGTAGGTTAGAGGGATTAGTGGGGTAAATACGTGGAGTTATGGGAATAGGGTTTAGGTAAGATGCTCTGTCAGAGTGTCAGTGCAGACTCGATGGGCTGAATGGGCTCCTTCTGCACTGTAGGATTCTATGATTATCAGAATCATATGTTAAGTAAGATCTTTGTGGAGAAATGCTTTTTAGAATGCATCTATGATTAGGGAAAGATGTGAAAAAAAAAGTAACTACAAAATAGTTAGGCTCAATATAAGAAGATTAAAGGGTCACAGACAAGGTTAGAAAAAGGAAGCCAGATAATATAGTATCTGATTCAAATACACTGTGCTTAAATGTTAGCCAGCTGGTCACAAGATTAGCAGTGGGTCATCTTAAAATATCAAATATATAAAGGAAAAAAACAACAGAGGGAGGCGATGGGCTAGTGGTATTATTGCTAGACCATTAATCCAGAAACTCAACTAAAGTTCTGGGGACCTGAGTTCGAATCCTGCCACGGCAGATGGTGGAATTTGAATTCAATAAAAAATATCTGGAATTAAGAATCTACTGATGACCATGAAACTATTGTTGATTGTCGGGAAAACCCAACTGGTTTACTAATGTAATTTAAGGAAGAAAATCTGCTGTCCTTACCTGGTCTGACCTACATGTGACTCCAGATCCACAGCAATGTGGAAGACTATCAACTGCCCTTGGACAAGTAGGGATGGGCAATAAATGCTTGCCAGCCAGTGACACCCATTTCCCACAAATGAATTTTTAAAAAAAGTATTGCTGCACGATAAAATGTGTTCGGATGTAAAGTGGAATAAGTCTTGGATCGCCCCAGCAAAGAGCTGACAGCGTTATGGTGCAAACAACCTGTCTCAGTTTATTTCTATAGTTCAGTTAAAGCCAGCAAGTTAACAGCTCAATGAAAGCCCGGGTGCAATATTTTTCTTAACGCTTTAGTTTGCTGTAATCTCAATTTCTAAAGGCTGTTGGTGTTGGAATGTCAGTGCTTTATTGACTGCAAATGCTACAGATGTCATTTTACAACCAGATTTTCTTCAACCTGGACTGCTGAAGGGTTAAGAAGATTCCACATTTACCAATTTGATGAGGAAGTTCTAATCAGTGCTAACTTGGCGACATCTTCTTTAGTGGCATAAGGGTGGGGGTTACGTTTAGTCTATTGGCTTTGGCAGGACCAGAAAATCCCCCTGCAGGGTGGGTCTAGAAAATCTTGGCCAATGTGGTTTTGGTTGAAGGAGGGATATTAACCAGGATAATTGGAACAATGACAATAGCCTAGTCATTTGTATATAGCACCTTTAGCCTGCATAAATCGCTAAAGTATTCAGAGGTAGGTGAAATAGAACGCAGTGTGAGCCAAGGTGGGAGCGTTTGGGAGGGGTCCCAAAACTGAGTTGAAAAGATGGCTTTTCTGATGGCCTTTTTAAAGCCTGGAAGAAAGTTGTTCCCAGTCACATCACACAATAGCAGTATGCCAATGATTGGGGTTCTCTGAGCTGCAAATATATCCCTCAGTGTGTCAGCCACACAAACAACCATCATTGAGAATACAACAAGGGCAAGATATCAAATTCCAATGCTGGAGAAATCAAAGGTGACACGGTGTCACTGCTGCCTCAGCACCAGGGACCTGGGTTCAATTCCGACCTTTAGTGATTGTGTGGAGTTGCATGTTCTCTCCGTGTCTGTGTGTGTTTCCTCTGGGGGTTCCGATTTCCTCGCACAGTTCCAAGATGTGCAGGTTAGGTGAATTGGCCATGGTAGATGCACAGGGTTATGGCGATAGGGCGAAGGGGAGGGCCTGGGTAAGATGCTCTTTCAGTGAGTTGGTGCAAACTTGATGGGCTGGATGGCCTCCTTCTGCACTGTAGGGATTCTATGGATCATTGTGATAGGATAATCTCAGCTGAAATTTATTGAAAGAAACAATGACTTTGACAAATTTCTGATTTGGATTTCTTTTTTGTCTGTAGCCAAAAAGGGGAAGACTTTTTGACTTGATAGATGCAGAGTACAGACGCACAACGCTACAGTCCTGGTTCATCTGGTAAATGCCGCCTACTTTTAAGCTATATCCAGATATTCAAGCATGCCTGTAAATATTCTTGAGGTGGAGATGCTGGCGTTGGACTGGGGTAAGCACAGTAAGAAGTCTCACAACACCAGGTTAAAGTCCAACAGGTTTATTTGGCAGCACTAGCTTTCGGAGCCCCAAGCCCCTTCTTCAGGTGAGTGAGGACTCGTGTTCACAAACAGGGCATATAAAGACACAAACTCAATTTACAGAATCGCTGAGCAGAGACTGATAGCCAAGTTCCACACACGTGAGGACGGCCTCAACCGGGATCTTGGGTTCATGTCATGCTATCTGTAACCCCCACGACTTGCCTGGGGTTGCAAAATCTTACTAACTGTCCTGGCTGGAGACAATACACATCTCTTTAACCTGTGCTTTACCCTCTCTCCACTCACATTGTCTGTACCTTTAAGACTTGATTATCTGTAAAGACTCGCATTCCACCCATTATCTTGTAAATTGAGTTTGTGTCTTTATATGCCCTGTTTGTGAACACGAGTCCTCACTCACCTGAAAAAGGGGCTTGGGGCTCCGAAAGCTTGTGCTGCCAAATAAACCTGTTGGACTTTAACCTGGTGTTGTGAGACTTCTTACAATATTCTTGAGTGCAGCTCTTCTCCTTCTGCTCCTCACTCCTTTCTGTGTCACAGACGTCACGAGCACTGAAGACCAGTTGGTCCCCCTTCCCCGACCCCATCTCTACTGGCTATTCTTCAGTGGTGAATATTGATGGACATTGAACTGTGAAAGGCGTCTTATCTAATCCAGTCAGTCCCCTGAATTTCTGCTCACTTTTCCAGCAGGGGTCTTTAGGTATGAAGCAGGGGCTGCAAATTGTTGCTCATCACATCGAGCCAATTGTAACTATGGGAGGAATTTAGTCCAGGAGGTGGGGTGGTTCCTACTGAAATCAGCGGAATTCCTGGCTCAGTGGGAAAGGGCCAGCCACCCTAATTGATTGACAGCTGATCTCTTAATGAAAGTGATGCCCGAGGGCTTTCCCAGTTAGATGGCGGGTATGGGCCCCTTCGCTGATCTCATTGATAATTGCCTCTGGTGCCTACAGAACATACCATAAGAAATAAGAAGAGGAGTAGGCCATTTGACCCCTTAAGCCTGTTCAGACATTCAATAGGATCATGGCTGATCCGACATTTCTCATGTTCACTTTTCTGTCCTTTCCCCTTAACCCTTGATTCCCTCCCCCTTGCACCATCTTTCCAGCCATGTATTCATCTGATATCTCCTGGTATTTCTACTCTGACTAGCACGTGGCACTGGTAGTAATCCTGAGATCACTACCTTTAAGGCCCTACTTTTCAACTTATTTCCGAACTCTCCATATTCGGCTTTTAGGACTTCAGGTTTTTTAACATGCATCGTTGGTATCGATGTGTACCACGACCACTGGCTGTTCACACTCCCCCTCCAGAATGTCCTGCAACTACTCTGAGACATCCTTGACCTTAGCATCAGGATAGGAACACACCATCCTAGAGTCTTGTCTGTGGCCACAAGAACACCTATCTATTTCCCCTTACAATTGAATCCCCTATAACTATTGCATTCCCACACGTTCTCCTCCTCTCCTGTGAAACAGAGCCAACTGCAGTGCCACAAATTGTTACTGCTTTCCCATGAGAGGTTATTCCCTCCAACAATATCCAAAGCGGTACATCAATTCTGCAGAGGAATGGCCACAGGGGATTCCTGTACTGCTGCTTAGTCCTCTTACTCTGCCTGGCGATCACCCTTTCCCTTTCTGCCTGTGGAATCCTAGCCTGCGGTGTGACTACCTCTCTGTACATGCTATCCACAATACCCTCAACTTCGCAGATGCCCCACGGTATCCCTAGACATCGCTCCAGCTCTGAAAGCTGGGCTTCCAGGAGTTGTAGCTGGAGACCCTTCCTGTGCACATACTGGCCCCGGACACTGGATTCCCACGTGGAGCTTGAGGAGCACACCACGTCTTTGGACTTTTCTGCCATGATTTACCCCTTTAAATTAAATCTTTTATATCAATTACTCTAGGGCTCTTCTTTCCTGATCCTTGTTGCTACAGAATGTACAACTAGAAACCACAAAAAGCTCTTTCAAACTACAGGCGCCAAAAGTAGTGAATACTACCTGACCTTACCCACTACTCACCAATCAGCTCTCTCCCTTGTAACCTCTACCGCTGCAGCAGGGCAAGCCCACTCCCTGAAGATTTAAGAAGTTAGAAAGCAAAGAAAAAAATCAAAAAGCCCCTATTCCCCGTGCTCCAAATTCCCCCTGTGTTCCAAATACCTGATACCCCACTCACTCTGGCTGCATCTCACTCAGAATGTGTTCTCCTCCACTGCTTGTGTGCAAACTCACCAATACCCCCCTTGATGCTGCTCTGGTCACATGTCCAATATTGTGATCTCCATTAAATAGTGAAGGCTGAGCTATACTGTTTGTAGACAAAACAGCCTTTCTCTTGTTCCATACTAGAGAGCTGTACAATTATTCTTAGTAAAAAGATAGCTGATTATATTCTATAATGTAACCATATGCTGCTATAAGATGTCTGAGCGGCTGCAGGACATTCTTCCTACATAAGATGTAGGAACAGAAGTAAGCCTTTCGGCTCAATGAGTCTCTTGGATTAATTTTTATGAAATCATATTTCTCATAACCAAGGTTCCTATGCCAAGGAAGTTGTGCTGTACTGAAGTTAAGTTGGCAACTAATGTCTCTGGCTGCTGCCCTATATTTGAGTTCCATTCTGTGAATCTCAGCCTGTCCCATCAGGCTCTCCCCTTTTTACTCGTGACCCTCAGACTGGCCAATCAGGCCCTCCCTCTCTGACCTGTGACCCTCAACCTGCAACGTTGCAAAGTCCTTCTGTCCTCCTGTGAAACACTGCAATGAGATGATTGGCTGTCTTCCTCCCTGCTTCAACACTGCCAAATTGCACTTGGAGGGGATCTGACAGCCCATAATTCCCACTTGTCATTTGCTTAATTGTAAAAGGTACGTGTAAAACTGTTCAGCAACATGCAAATGAATGTTAACAGACTTTTAACTATCATTGTTGGCTTCCTTCCCCATTGATGCTGCTTCTGCATTGGCCATTTAAACCAGCCATCAGTTTCACCCGTTGGAATTCCTATTTGCCCATTCCCACCCGATTTTATGGCCCTTCTCGCCACAAAACCCATTTTAGCAGTTTTCATTGAATTTCGTCCTATGTCTGGGATTAGCCAATTTAGCACAGGCTGGTGATGAAATCTGGGAACATTGGGCTTTATGCTATACTTGGCAAGTGTACTGACCATCAGATCATTGGGCAATGCCATTAACAGCCGTCCGTTCCCCTGTGTTTGGGAAAGTGGTATGACTTGGCATCCTGGTTTGCTGAGGATCTATAGATTGAACCATGGTCCAGATTTGTGAGTTACACAGGAAAGTTGGATGGCCACCTTGTGAAAGACGTTCAGTTCAGCGATCAACATCATTGAGGCTCAAAGTCACCGCCATCCATTTGGGAACTGAGGAACTCAACTGCTTGAGCAATGGAGCTCACTATTACAAACTTCAACTTTAAATTAATTTCTCCCTTTAATTATGACAATGTCCAGGGCTGTTTCGACTTCTTCTGGATCTCTGGTGCCTTTTCCCATTAGAAAGTCAGAATAATGGGGAGATTCCAGCTGAGTGTGTTGTACGCATTGAGGTGGGACCTGCACCTCCTAGAGCTGTGGATGCATCATTTCGTGAAAGAATTATGCAACTTCAGGTATGACAGAACTGCAGTGACCAGTCCTAAGATGTATAGGTTAGGTGGATTGGCAATGTTAAATTTCCCCTTAGTGTCCGAAGATGTGTAGGATATCTGGATTAGCCATGGGAAATGCACAGGGTTACAGGGGGAGGGTGGGGGAGTGGACCTAGGTAGAGTGTTCTTTTGGAGGGTTGGAGCAGACTCAATGGGCTGAATGGCCTCCTTCTGCATAGTACGGATTCTATAAGGAGTTGGTGACAAACTGACCATATTTAATAAATTATAGATCTGACATCTCAATCAATCCTTGAATCAAATAAATTATTTCTGGTGGTGACAAGAATTGCTTGGCTAATAGCTGGAAATTGAACATAGTGTGCAGAGGACACAAAATGTGCAGAGGGATATAGATAGTCTAAGTGAGTGGGCAAGGGTCTGGCAGATGAAGTACAATGTTGGTAAATGTGAGGTCATCCATTTTGGTAGGAATAACATCCAAAATGGACTATTATTTAAATGGTAAAAAATTGCAGCATGCTGCTGTGCAGAGGGACCTGGGTGTCCTTGTGCATGAATCACAAAAAGTTGGTTTGCAGGTGCAGCAGGTAATTAAGAAATCAAATAGAATGTTGTCCTTTATTGCTAGAGGGATGGAGTTCAAAAACAGGGAGGTTATGTTGCAGCTGTATAAGGTGCTGGTGAGGCCACATCTGGAGTACTGTGTACAGTTTGGGTCTCCTTACTTGAGAAAGGATATACTGGCACTGGAGGGGGTGCAGAGGAGATTCACTAGGTTGATTCCGGAGTTGAGAGGTTTGGCTTATGAGGAGAGACTGAGTAGGCTGGGACTATACACATTGAAATTGAGAAGAATGAGGAGAGATCTTATAGAAACATATACGATTATGAAGGGAATAGAGAAGATAGAAGCAGGGAGGTTGTTTCCACTGGCAGGTGAAACTAGGACTAGGGGGCATAGTCTCAAAATAAGAGGGAGCAGGTTTAGGACTGGGTTGAGGAGGAACAACTTCATCCAGAGGGTTGTGAATCTGTGGAATTCCCTGCCCAGTGAAGCAGTTGAGGCTACTTCACTGAACGTTTTTAAGGCAAGGATAGATAAAATTTTGAACAGTAAAGGAATTGAGGATTATGGTGAGTGGGCAGGTAAGTGGAACTGAGTCCATGAAAAGATCAGCCCTGAACGGCGGAGCAGGCTAGAGGGGCCAGATGGCTTTCTCCTGCTCCTTTGGGAATATTCCTTATTTAAATTACGTGAGTCAAGCAATGTGGGTCTTTAAATTCATTGGCAATCATCTTGATCCCATTAGGTGACTAGGGACAGAGGCGAGTGCCTCTATCATGCTCCACATTGTAACCTGTCTAAAGGCAGCAGTGTTGTACTACAGGCCCATAGGACAATAGATGGCTACATTTGAGCAATAATGCATTGATCTTGCTGGAGCAGGGCATCCTGTGAAAATTTAGATTTTAACATATTGTTGTCCGCAAGGTTTCTAACAGTGTAATGTTGATCATGACACAATCAATCGGGGCTCTTGGTTATCTGAAACCTTGGTGAACAATGGAACAAACAATGTATTTCCTGAAGCAAACGGAGAAATGTTTCTTTGTCCTTGTTTATGACCACCCAATTTGAAGAAGGCCTGAAGAGGTTCATGAAAGCAATGGGCCAATTTGGATGGTCTGAGACACTGTACTTCTGCTTGGCCTAGCTTACTTGAATCAGGCTTGTGATGATTGACTGCTATTTTGTGAAGATTTCCTGAAATAATGTGCCAACATTTATCTGGTAAATCCTGAGTTGAAATTGACTGAAAAAGGTACCTGTTTGAAGTAATTAACTCTTTGGTTTTTCCAGGTTAGGAACAGCATTTGCCTATTATGGGTTGGTTCTAACCAGCTCGGAGCTTTTGGAAGACAACCCTGTCTGTGGTGATGGAGGAAGTAGCACGGCTGCAGTCAATACATTGGAGACCTGTCACTGCAAGATGTTCGAATCTGCAGACTACCAGACTATGGTCATCAGCACTTTGGGAGAATTCTTGTGTAAGAACAGCTTCTCTGTTTAAAATTTTAATTATTGTTCATCCTTTCTCTTTCATGTAATTTCTGGATTTCATGATCTTGAACCCATGTGACTCTGAACTCTGCATTGTGTGCACGCTCAAAGATGGAAGGATAGAAACCATGTATCGGTGCAGGCATGGTGGGTCAAAGGACTTGTTCCTGTGCTGTATTGTTCTTTGTTCTTTGATTGTCCAGCTCGGCCTCTTCCAAATGTCTTCAGTGTAGAATATGATATAATACTGGTGCAGTTTTAGACAGGTGGGTCAAAAAACAGCAGGCATCTCATTGTTAAGAAGAAAGATTCAGATTAATGTTACTGTAATAATTGGTTGGCGATAAACAAAGTCACCTTCTCCCCGATATGGATGTACATACTAGAGCTTCAATGCAATTATTGGACAAGAACCCGACATGACTTGTAAGATTATTTAAGGTTGCAGTTCTCCCCAGTCCCAAGAGCCCTGGTCTGAGGCCCATTCTCTCATATGCCTCGGTGAATGCGCCGACAATAGTTTGTAGCTCGGCCTCTGAATGTGTGCAAACACAGACTTTATCTGCGTACTGCAGCTCGATGACAGAAGCTGAGGTGGTCTTGGTTCTGGCGTGGAGGTGTTGTGGGTTAAACAGTTTCCCACTTGTCCGGTAGGTAGTTCCACTCCAGCGCGGAGCTTCAGGGTGATGGAGTCAAGTGTTGCTGCAAGGAAGATGGAGAAGAACGTTGGTGCAATGACGCCGTACTGTTTGATCCCAGTTTGCACACGTATTGTACTATGGTGGTTCCGTTGATGAGGATGGCCCAATGTTTGGATTAGCATCATGCAGTGTGTGCTCTGCAGAAGGCTCAGAGCTATTCTGACATCCAGTAATGGTAACGTTTGAACATGCCAACTTTACTGGAAGTTTAATCTCGCCCAAAATCTCTTGTCGTTTCTTCATTCCACATTATAATTTCTCCTTTCTTTGCCTCCATATGACCCATGTTGACCTTTGCCTATCCCTTCCTTTTTAAATATCAATAGAAGTTTGTACAATTTGTTTCTATGTCTCTTGCCAATCTGCTCTCATATTTTCTTTTCTCTTCCTTTATCAAGTTCTGAGTCATCCTTTGCTGAATTCTAACATTGTTGACTGGTGCAAAAGACACACCCGAGTAAAATAGCAGTAATGAAGACAGCTATCATTCACAAAATGGAAAGGCTATATTTATATTTTTGGGAGCTTCTTCTTAATTCTATGTCACAAAGTATTTGTAGGAACTGATTTACGAAAGTAATGAGTCAGGAATTCAACTAAATCACAACAAGAATTGAATGATTAAAATTATACATTTTTTTATTCATTCGTGGCTTGTCGCCGGCTGGCTAGCATTTCTTGCCCATCCCTAGTTGTCCTTGGGAAGGTGGTGGTGAGCTACCTTCTTGAATCGCTGCAGTCCATGTTCTGTGGGTTGACCCATAATGCCGTTAGGGAGGGAATTCCAAGATTTTGACCCAGCAACTGCAAAGGAACAGCGATATATTTCCAAGTCAGGATGGTAAGTGGCTTAAAGGGGAACTTGCAGGTGGTGGTGTTCCCATTTACCTGCTGCCCTTGTCCTTCTAGATGTAAGTCATCATGGGTTTGGAAGGTGCTGTCTAAGGATCTTTGGTGATTTGCTGCAGTGCATCTTGTAGAAAGTACACACTGCTGCCACTGAGTGTCGGTGGTAGAGGGATTGAATGTTTGTAGATATGGTGCCAGTCAAGTGGGCTGCTTTGTCCTGGATGGTGAAGCTGCACCCATCCTGGCAAGTGGGGAGTATTCCATCACACTCCTGACTTGTGCCTTGTAGATGGTGGATAGGCTTTGGGGAGCCAGGAGGTGAGTTACTCGCCGCAGCATTCCTAGCCTCCGACCTACTCTTGTAGGCACTGTATGTATGTGGTGAATCCAGTTGAGTTTCTGGTCAATGGTAACCCCAAGGATGTTGACAGTGGGGGATTCAGTGATGGTTACGCCATTGAATGTTAAGGGGAGGTGGTTAGCGTGTCTCTTATTGGTGATGATCATTGCCTGGCATTTGTGTGGCGCGAATGTTATTTGCCACTTGTCAGCCCAAGCCTGGATATTGTCCAGATCTTGTTGCATTTGGACATGGACTGCTTCAATATCTGAGGAGTCGCGAATGGTGCTGAACATTGTGCAATCATCGGCGACCATCCCCACTTCTGACCTTATGATGGAGGGAAGGTCGTTGATGAAGCAGCTGAAGATTGTTGGGCCTAGGACACTCCCCTGAGGGATTCCTGCAGAGATGTCGTGGAGCTGAGATGACTGACGCTCCGCAACCACAACCATCTTCCTATGTACCAGATATGACTCCAACCAGTGGAGAGTTTGCCCCCTGATACCCATTGATTCCAGTTTCGCTAGGGCTCCTTGATGCCACACTGGGTTGAATGCGGCCTTGATGTCAAGGGCTATCGCTCTCACCTCACCTTTGGAATTCAGCTCTTTTGTCCATGTTTGAACCAAGGCTGTAATGAGGTCAGGAGCTGAGTGACCCTGGCAAAACCCAAACTGTGAGTCACTGAGCAGGTTATTGCTGAGCAAGTGCTGCTTGATAGCACTGTCGATGACCCCTTCCATCACTTTACTGATGATCAAGAGTAAACTGCTTGGGCAGTAATTGGCCGGGTTGGATTTGTCCTGCTTTTTGTTTACAGGACATACCTGGGCAATTTTCCACATTGTTGTAACTGTACTGGAAGAATTTGGCTCGGGGAGCTGCAAGTTCTGGAGCACAAGTCTTCAGTACTATTGCTGGAATGTTATCAGGGCCCATTGCCTTTGCAGTATCCAATGCCTCCAACCATTTCTTGATATCACGTGGAGTGAATCAAATTAGTTGGAGACTGGCATCTGAGAACCACTGGAGGAGGCTGAGATGGATCATCCACTTGGCACTTAGGCTGAAGATTGTTGTGAATACTTCAGCCTTATCTTTTGCACTGATGTGCTGGGCTCCTCCATCATTGAGGATGGGGATATTTGTGGAGCCTCCTCCTCCAGTGAGATTGTTTATTTGTCCACCACCATTCACAACTGGATGTGGAAGGACTGCAGAGCTTGGATCTGATCCGTTGGTTGTGGGATCGCGTAGCTCTGTCTATCACTTGCTGTTTATACCGTTTGGCATGCAAGTAGTCCTGTTAGGTAGCTCCACCAGGTTGATCCCTCATTTTTAGGTATGCCTGTTGCTGCTCCTGGCATTCCCTCTTGCACTCTCCATTGAACCAGGGTTGATCCCCTGGTTTGATGGTAATGGTTGAGTGGGGGATATGCCGGGCCATGAGGTTGCAGATTGTGCTGGAGTACAATTCCGCTGCTGTTGATGGCCCACAGCGCCTCATGGATGCCCAGTGTTGAGTTGCTGGATCGGTTTAAAGTCTGTCCCATTTAGCATGGTGATAGTGCCACACGACACAATGGAGGTTATTCGCAATGTTAAGGCGGGACTTTGCCTCCACAAGCTGAGGGTTGTGTTTGAGAAAGGGTTAGTGCGTTTTGCATAACTTGGGTTAAATTACAACAGTCATTGCACCTCAAGGGCCTTTAATTGGCTGCAACGGGTTTGTATAAAGTGCGATATATATAAATGCAAGCTTCTTTCTTAATGGGATTTCCTGATCAGAGGAGTATAACAAAAAGTTATTTTAGATGCTTTTAAATTCCTCCCCTCCTCGGAGGCAGCATGTCAAGCAAAGGGGTAATTTACCTCCTTAAACTGACTGTCCCTTATGAATAACACTTGCATTTAGAAAATTTAGGCATGACTGTGCACTCTGTGGTGAGAATCAGATGGCTTGCAGCTTAGATTTTCAGGTGATTCCCGTAGCGTGTATGAGTAAACTTAATGAAAAGGCTGCTCTTAGATTCAGCCACATTCTTGGCTGCTATCATGGAAAACAAAATGACTTTCTTCTGATACGGGAGATCCATCAGTGGATATGAGCAGCATACAGCTCGGCTCTGTCTCACACTATCATTGCCATTGTAAGATGTCAGTGACATATTGCTGGTGATATGGTATGGGCCAAACGGCGAGAGGAATTTCACCTCGCAAAGCCTTTATTTTCTTCACCCCTACAAAGTACAGACTCATTTAGATTACTGGGACGAACTCAAGTTATGTAATAAGCTAAATTAGTTCACCTGTTCATGTGCCAATGTGAGAATTGAGATGTCGGCACAGGACATGTCCATTCGGCCCATTTCGTGTGTGCTAGCTCCTTGAAGGAGCTATCCAATTAGTCCCTTTCCTCCATCTGTGCTCCTCTTTCAAAATATTTACCACTCTTTCCCTTTTATAAGCTCCTGAGATAGATTTGTAGCCCACCGCTTAGTTTTAACATTGGAATTGTGAATCGGCAGTCTGTCATTGCAATTTTCATTTCCGCTGTGTTAGCAAGTGGCCAGTCTGCAACGTCACTTTCGAGTGGGATGACAATCTGAAAATCCACTCCCTCATGGACACTGCATTCACCCCCATTTCATCGAATCATGGAATCCCTACAGTGCAGAAGGAGGCCATTCGGCCCATTGAGTCTGCACCGACCACAATTCCATCCAGGCCCTATTCCCATAACCTCACATATTTAGCATGGCCAATACACCTAACCTACATGTCTTTTGGACTGTGGGAGGAAACCGGAGCAGCTGGAGGAAACCCATGCAGACACGAGGAGAACGTGCAGACTCCAAACAGACACTGACCCGAGGCTGGAATTGAATCGGGTCCCTGGCACTGTGAGGCAGCAGTGCTAACCACTGTGCCACCTCTGGTGCGGCATTCCATGCACTATTAACCCCCTGTGTTCTAGCGGTGATCTTGTGTATATGTCCTCAGCTTAACAACTCACTGAGCAGTGTAAATACTGAATTACCTCATCAAAAAACCTTCCTAAATTTGAAGACCTCAAATATCTGGTGCGTTTTCTGTCCCGCAGCAGGACAGTGGGAATGCTAAGCAAACTAAAGATGAGAAGCAGAGTCTGACTAGATCAGCTGACGTCAAGCTGAATCAAACAATCCCAGAAAGCTCCAGGTTCCAAACTTGCTACTTGGCGACTGAGTTGACCAACAATTGGAGGAAAGGCAGACATCCCATTCAGCCAGTGAAACCTATCCTATTCCTACCAGAACTCTCCTATTACAGTAACCATTGCACTTTGGCATTCCTATACCAGCTATCCTTCTACACCATCTGTCTTCAATGAGGAAGAAGGATACCCTGGGTAACAGCTTTAAACAGTTTGATCAAAAGCAATTTATTGGATGCTGGAAATCTAAAATAGAAACAGAAAATGCTGGAAACGCTCAGGTCAGGAAACATCAGTGGAGAGAGAAACTGAATTATCGACTAGAAACCTTGAGGCAGGTGTTTGCCCCAGTATTGGGGTGGGAACGGATAGCCATTCATGCCGTTAGCCAGCCACCGGTAGATAGTGAATTATGGTAAAGAAAGGGCAATTAAGGCCCTTTGGAGGCCACTTTGAATTTTCCAGTGTGCTTGCTTGCACCCTCCATGTGGTGGCAGCGTCCTGGTAGCAGACCTGGGGAACAGCGCTCCAGGAAGACTTTGAGAGACCCCCTCCCCTGCCATCTCCCACCTATCTGGCCACAGCTGAAGCCGTTTTTAAAATTTCAAATTGAGGTGTCATCTCTCTTTGACTTCTGTTTCGTGGAGGTGGCTGTTGCTTGGAGGTAGGTGTTGCATGGGATGGACAGGTGCGCATGGGAAGGTGGGTGTTGCCATGGGGGTAGGTGTTGCTTGGGGGATGGGTGTTCCGTGCGGAGGGTGGGTGTTCCTGGGGGGTGGTGGTGGGGGTGGGGTGGGTGTTCTATGGGGAAGGTGGGTGTTCCGTGTGGTGGGGTTGAGGCGGTGTTCCGTGAGGGGATGGAGGTCTGCGGAGATATCAGCGGGGGGAGGGTGGGGGTCTTTTTTTGTAACAGAAAGTTCTTGTGAAACCTACGTTGATGACGGGTTGGTCAGAATAAGAACCCAGTCCACCAGCCTGGCATCGTGGAACCTGTCCCTTCACTGTTTTTCGGCTATGAGCTGAATGATAGCGGAGAAAGGCGGTATTGGGCTTGACGGCTTTAATGCTGTTTCTTCCACCCGCAGAGCCACTCTGCCAAAAATTCCACCCAGTGTTTAGACCTTGGTGATTCATTAAATCCTGTCCTTTGGCTATAAATCTAACACTTCTCCCTAACCTTTCCATACAATTTATTTATTGCCAACTTGGAATTGGTCTTGCTATTCTTTAAACTCACCCTCTCCAATGCTAACCATGATGTGGCTGACAGAATTGGATACTGCACTGCTTCTGTACTTGTTTGGTATAAGTCATGTGTCAGTGGACGAGATGATCTCGTCAAACAACATTTAAAATGCATGATCTGGTTAATGTATTTCATTGTTATTTGTGGGATCTTGCTATGTGAAAGTTAACTGCTGTCTTTCCCTGAAAACAGCTTTTCATCAACACACCCAAGACAGTTGTTGAGTTGTTGTTAGCGTATCTTCAAACCCATGTATCTTTTACCCTTTTGGGGATTAGTTGGGGAAGCGGTGGAAGGATTTCCGGTCTGATTGGCAGCCCGTTGAACTGTGTTGAACCTCCCTTCCATGGCCAACAAGTCCTGGTATTGGACTCAAACCCAGAGCTTCTGGTCTAGCGGTAGGGGGCATTACCACAGCACCACAAGGCGTCCTTCCCATTACAGTGTGAGATAAACAATCAGGATAGCTATTATAGATTTTCTGGTAGTTTTGAATTTTCTGTATTGGGATTGTCAGGCACAAGGTTGTATACTATATCACAACATTTCTGGGAATGTTTATGAAGACCGACACAACTTCCTTTAGAGAAGATTTGGAAGAGGGGCATGGCTATAACTGTAAAATTCTGCGCAATTATTTGCATGATTTTGGGAAATGATTATACTCAGTGCTAGAAAGTATCAGCCTGGACATTGAGGTAGCATCATACCTCTGAGGCTGAAGGTTTGGGTTCAAGTTCCACCCTAGAACCTTTGGCATAAGATTTAAGCCAACCTTCAAGTGCTAGTACTGAGGGAATACTGCACCATCAGAGATCTTGTCCAGAATTTTCCAGCCTTCCCACCCCTCTACAGCGGGGTTTCCTGCAGCGGAAGCGACTCTCCATTGGCCACCGGCTGAATTTTCCAGTCCCACTGAAGTCTGGGGACAATTGCAAGGCTTGCCCGTCCCACTGCTGGGGAATCCATGATGGGATGGACATCAGAGGGACTGGAAGATCCCGCTGGTGGGAAGGACTGGAGAATCCCACCCATTGGTCCTTTAGAGGACGAGAAGGGGGATGTAATATCTGGAAATGAGAAGATGGCTGAGGCATTGAACAGATATTTTGTGTTGGTCTTCACAGTGGAAGACACAAATAACATGCCAAAAATTGATGACAGGAAGGCTACGGCAGGTGAGGACCTAGAAACTATCATTGTCACGAAAGAGGCAGTGTTGGACAAGCTAATGGGGCTAAAGGTAGGCAAGTCTCCTGGTCCTGATGGAATGCATCCCAGGGTACTAAAAGAAATGGTGGGAGAAATAGCAAATGCACTTGTGGTAATTTACCAAAATTCGCTGGACTCTGGGGTGGTTCCCGCAGATTGGAAAACAGCAAATGTGACGCCACTGTTTAAAAAAGGAGGTAGACAAAAGGCAGGTGACTATAAGCCAGTTAGCTTAACTTCTCTTGTAGGGAAAATGCTTGAATCTATCATCAAGGAAGAAATAGCGAGACATCTGGATATAAATTGTCCTATTGGTAAGACGCAGCATGGGTTCATGAAGGTCAGGTCATGTTTGACTAATTTGGTGAAATTCTTTGAGAACATTACATATGCAGTGGACAGTGGGGAACCTGTGGATGTGGTGTATCTGGATGTCCAGAAGCATTTGACAAGGTGCCGCACCAAAGACTGCTACATAAGATAAAGGTGCACAGTGTTACTGGTAATGTATTAGCATGGATAGAGGATTGGTTAGCTAACAGGAAGCAAAGAGTGGAGGTAAATGGGTGTTTTTCTGGTTGGTGATCAGTGACGAGTGGTGTGCCTCAGGGATCAGTGTTGGGACCGCAATTGTTTACGATTTACATAGATGATTTGGAATTGGGGACCAATGTCAAAATTTGCAGATGATACTAAGATGGGTAGAAGAGCAAAGTCTGCAAAGGGATATAGATAGTCTAAGTGAGTGGGTGAGGGTCTGGCAGATGGAATACAATGTTGGTAAATGTGAGGTCATCCATTTTGGTAGGAATAACAGCAAAATGGACTATTATTTAAATGGTAAAAAATTGCAGCATGCTGCTGTGCAGAGGGACCTGGTGTCCTTGTGCAGGAATCACAAGGAGTTGGTTTGCAGGTGCAGCAGGTAATTAAGAAGGCAAATGGAATTTTGTCCTTCGTTGCTAGAGGGATGGAATTTTAAAACAGGGAAGTTATGTTGCAGCTGTATAAGGTGCTGATGAGGCCACACCTGGAGTACTGTGTACAGTTTTGGTCGCCTTACTTGAGAAAGGATATACTGGCACTGGAGGGGGTGCAGAGGAGATTCACTGGGTTGATTCCGGAGTTGGGAGGGTTGGCTTATGAGGAGAGACTGAGTAGACTGGGGCTATACCCATTGGAATTCAGAAGAATGAGGGGAGATCTTATAGAAACATATAAGATTATGAAGGGTATAGATAAGATCGAAGCAGGGAAGTTGTTTCCACTGGCGGGTGAAACTAAAACCAGGGGGCATAGCCTCAAAATACGGGGAAGCAGATTTAGAACTGAGTTGAGGAAGAACTTCTTCACACAAAGGGTTGTGAATCTGTGGAATTCCTTGCCCAGTCAAGCAGTTGAGGCTGCCTCATTGAATGTTTTTAAGGCAAGGATAGATACATTTTTGAACAGTAAAAAAATTAAGGGTTATGGTGAGCGGGCGGGTAAGTGGAACTGAGTCCACAAAAAGATCAGCCATGATCTTATTGAATGGCGGAGCAGGCTCGAGGGGCCAGATGGCCTACCCCTGCTCCTAGTTCTTATGTTCTTATATTTATGTTCTTATTGTCCCCTAGATGAAACGTTATAGTCTAAAGAGGACGCTTTTTCCTTGTGTCCTGGTTAACATTTATATCTCAACCAATGTCTAAATTGGATGATTCAGTAACTTATTAAATTAGTTTGTGTGAGCCTGCTTTGTGCATATTGGCTGTCGCATTTCCTTGCACTTAGAAAAGTGACTGTACTTTAGAACTACTTGATTAGTTGTAAAACCTTTGGGATGTCCTGAGATCTCAAATTAGATAAATGCAAATCCTTACTTAAGGACCCAAACCACTATAAATAGCTCTTAGAAGAATTCCTTTTCAGTGGTAATCTTCCAATTTGGGTTGTTTCAAAACTGACACTAACCCAGTTAAAGTAACTGGGTTAAAGTAATGCCAGTCAGAACATTTGGGTTTATTGAGCAATGACTCTTAAGGATTAGCTTACCTTAAGCAGCAAGCTGCATTGTACGTTTTGAAGAAAAGCTCTCTTTTTAGATGCTTCTCAGTAATGACAGATACAACAATTTGCAATCAAGATATGATCAGATGAATAGCCTGCCACCAGTCGATGATGTCCACATGATGAGCGGCAATGTTGCTGAGGCACTGGAGGAATTGTCTCATGGAGAAAATGGAAGAGAACAATAGTTTGTACTTAACTAACCCCTCCTTCGAGGAACACAAACTCAACACCAAATTTTAGTTATTTTTATTGAGTTTAATTTATTTCAAGCCTCTTCAGTTGATTATTTCCCCTCAAGTCTTGTGCAAAATTTGAACTGAATTATTCCCTTTTTTATCATACGACTTAACTGTCTTTTCTTTCAGTTGTTCCATTTAGCCCTTTTGTCATTGAAACATTGGGAAGACGTCGCAGTTTGGCTTTAACTATGGGAGCCTCTGGAGTTTTCTTTCTCTTTCTCAACTTCTGCAGCAGCAGGTAAGGTAGTTATCAGCTATTGGTTATGAAGAATCAACCCTTGATAGGTAAGAATTTACCCCCCAATTTCATCAGCAAGTTGTACTCAAAACAATACCCCTAAAATGTCCCAATGCTTCATGGATCTTTTAGCCAGGTTTTCTTCATCCCTCCAACACACTTAGTTCTCTTTCACTTTGTTTGCTGCCCCATCTTCACATCCTCCATTGTCCAGCTATCCCTGTCATCTCCACCCCTCTCTGTTTTGTTTCTTTTCCACATCCTGAATCCCTTCCTTCACCAGTCCATTTATTAACAATCTCTATGTTTACTGTGGGTGGCACAGTGGTTAGCACTACTGCCTCACAGCGCCGGGGACCCAGGTTTAATTCTGGCTTCAGGTGACTGTGTGGAGTTTGCACATTCTCCCCGTGTCTGTGTGGATTTCCTCCGGGTGTTCTGGTTTCCTCCCGCAGTCCCAAGATGTTCAGATTAGGCAGATTGGCCAGGCAAAATTGACCCTTAGTTTGTGTGTGTGGTTATGCTTGAGATGGTCCTTAAAGCTATAAACCCCTGGCGACGACAGACTAGCAACCTGTTCCAGGAATAATTATCCACAGAACCAGATGAAAGTCAGACCTATGGACGCGGCAAGGTTGAGAGAGAGATATCTACTGTAGCTTCCCTTCACTCACAATCCCTTCTTTCACTGTATCTGTTCCCTTGTTTGTGGTTTGACCTGTTGCATTTAGGAAAATGAATTTTCTGCTGGTTGAATTTCTGCAGGTTGAATGATTGATTTGTCATTCTCGTTGTTTAATTTAAGTCTTACTTAGGTTTTCGTCAAATTTGTTAGAAGAACAATATCACTGGTACAGGGCAAGCTGCAGTTCTAACATTGTAATTGGATTGCAGACATTATGTACAAACTCTGTTCAGTAACTTGTTACTAAGATGATGCTGGTTCTTCAGAAAGATGAGAGAGGCAGGGTTATGCTGTTTCTCACATGTGGATGCTCACTCACTTAAAACCACTGTAAAAGTGCCAGTAAAATCTGCAGCCCGAGACCTTTGTTGCAGAAGTGATACCGATAAGTTTTCTTGTGAAGTATGCTTCTTGCAAACCTCTCTTTAAAGAGACAGGACAGCACTGTGGGCTGAAGGGGAAAATGCAATCCCAACATCATTCTTCAGAAACACACTTATTTCCCCAGTCAAATCGGGTCCCAGTGATTCATTGTTTTCATCAGCTTTGTCTTCCCTGATGAAAACTTCTCTTTCCCATAACAAATCACTTGCGGTAAATATTATCAGAGAAAGGAATTATCTCCTCCAGGTTTGCATGTATTTTAGAGTCATTTTGATGTGCTGTTAAAACTTCCAAGTGAATCGTTACCTGGCTTGTTGATGTCATTTGTGGGTCAGTGGGTCATAGTCTGAATCCAGATAGGTTGTAGCTTCAAGTCTCACTGCAGAACTTTGAGCACATCATCGAGGGGTGACATTCCAGTACTGCACTGCTCAAGGTGCCAGCTTTCTAATGAGACATTAATCTGAGATTCAACAATGCACAGTGCGGGTGAGACTTGGAGATTGAATTAAAACATTGTTACAGAGTTAAAAAAGTTAGAATAGAGTTTTAAAAGCATAGAACGAGAGTAAAAGCTAAAATTAGAGGGTATGCTGGATGCAGCTTGCAAGAAGTCGCCACGCTCCGGTGCCATCTTGGGAATGTTCTCTTCCCTCAAGGGAGCGAGACCCCTTGAAATACCCGAAGTGTTCTTGGTAAACCGCTTCCCATCCATTATAAACCAGCAGGTTCTACACTTGGCGGTGAATTGATAATTTCCTGAGTTGGAAGATCATGGATTGTGAGACTGAGCACAGTTGGTACTGAGGGAGAGCTGGTGTCAGATAAGATATTAAACAGAGGCAGATGTAAAAGATTCCATGACAACTGTTTGAAGACGAGTGGGGAAGGTATCTCTGGTGTCCTGATTTTATTACTCCACAACCAACATTACTAAAAATGGATGATCTGGTTGTTATCACATTACTGATGGTGGGAGCTTGCTGTGTGCAAATTATCTGTCACATTTCTGAATTACCGTCATGACTAGTTGCTAAAATTACTTTATTGGTGGAAAATTGTTTTGGGAAATGGTGAAAAAAACCATATATGAGTGAAAATCTTTCTTTCTTTCCCAGAGGTGTATTGACTGCTTTACTTTTTGTTCTCCGAGCCCTGGTTGCTGCTAATTTCACCATCATCTACATTTACACTGCAGAGGTAGGTAGGCAACAACTTTGTAAATATTAATGAAGAACTCGGCCCTGCCATTAAAGGTATCAGTGTTGTCTCAGCTGAAATGTCAAAGAATGTCATGGAGAATACTCTTATGTTCCAAACATTTTTCCATTGTATATTGAAAAAAATACTGCTGTCACAATGGACTGTTAAATGCATTCCAGCTAACTCTTCCAATTTAAACAGAGACTTGCAGAGCTTGGTCTCTGCTTTGCTGAGTGTTCTATGTTAGTCCTGATGACGAAGCAACCCTGAAATGGCTTTCCTGAGGTGGTAGGGGATCATAACCTCAGGATAATGGGGGTGGTACATTACTCCCACATGAGGAAAACCAGAACTCAGTAGCACCATTTGATCTCCGTGCTGAGTTCAAACAGAGCCCATTTTCACTGCAGCAAAGGCCTTCTCTGCAGTGTGGGAGTTATGAATCTTCAGAGAAGTCTTAAATGCTCATGAAGGATATATAAGTTCTGTAAAACTGTGAAGCTGGCAAGTTATTTAACTGATCAGCCCTTTAAAAATTAAAGGGCTAATCATGTAAATAACCTGCATGTCGTGGGAGAGTTGAAAAAACATCTGTCCCAACAGTTTCAAAAAGAACATAGGACTTAGAAGCAGGAGTAGGCCATTCGGCCCTTCAAACCTCATCCTCCATTCAACTAGACCATGCTTGATCTGGCTGTGGTCTTAACTGCACTTTCCTGTCTGTCCCCCATAACCCTCGACTCCTTTGTCTATCAAAAATCGATCACTCAGCCCTGAATAAATTCAACCTCCACTGCTTTTTGGGGAAGAGAATTTCTGTTAGTTTGAATAGTTGTTTGCTGACATAACCCTGAATGCTATTGCTCTAGCGTTATTCATGCTTGATTGCTTTCCACCTACTATCATAATCACAGTGGTGGGGGAGGGGGTTGTTAAGTTCATAGTTTGATTGACAGCTGAAACAGGTTAGTAAAGGATTAGCTGTCTTTGTGGGGTTATGAGTATAAATGTTTGTTTTTATAAGGGACTAAGGACTTGAGAGGATTTCATGCAATGAATGGGTTTTTATATGTATGTTATATATACATATATATTTATTATATATATATATATACATATATATATATAATATAAAAATATATATGTATATATATATATTGAAGTCCTTAATAGATATCTTTATTTTATTGAATCTTATTTGGCCACCTCTAGGACTGTGGCTCTGATTCTAACCTGCACCCATCCCCTCCCCCAGATCAAAGATCTTGCGATCTGAGCACTTTATTCCCCAGGGGGAGTGTGGCAAATTGGGAAATTTCCTGACTTGCAACATACCCGCCTCAAGACTGAAAATCCAGGTGCAAGAGTCAGCGTAGGCATGATAGGTGGAAAACCCTCCTTTCCTGTTGTAAGATTTTACATGTTGCAGGAAGCAATGTTATTCCGGTTATACTATAGTTACATATGCTCTACGGGGTCAGCAACTCAACTCCATTCAATTTTCTCTTATGGTACTTTGGATCATGTGGATGACCCAAAGCAGCTTCACAGTGCGGAGACATGACATTCTGCAATTCTGGTGTTTGAAGAGAAAATTGGCAGCTGTTTTTATGGTTGTATGTCTTTTTTTCAACATTTAGCGAGCAAGTTTCTTTAACCAACAAATCCTTCCTTCCCCTTTTGATTAGTCAATGTAACTAGACATCCAGGAAACTAAGGTTTCCGTAAACTGCTGAGAAAAGAGCTCAGTTTGTGAATCACAAGACCCATCCTAGTGACTGAACAATCCAAGCAACATAAGAGATATTTTGAACAGAGCTGGAAGAGAAAGGTAGAACCAGCAACTATCTGAAGGAATAGATCAAAGCTTTCTTCAATCTAACCTCTCTTATGCAGTGTGTTGTGAAGTGGCCTTAGGCAAATTTAGCTGCAAATGCTTTTTGCTGAGATGGGGAAGGAGCTCCAATGTGACAGATGAAACTTGATGTCAGTCAGTATACGATGATGCATTTTGAAGTAAGTAACTGCAATCATTATTCTTTGAACTGAAGTATCCTCAATACTGTGGGAGTGCAGAGGGAGTAGTGGGTACAGGTTCACAGTCTGCACCGCAGTTTGATAAGATCATTAAGTTTAAGTTTATTTATTAGTGTCACATGTAGGTTTATTTTACTACTGCAATGAAGTTACTGCAAAAATCCCCTAGTCACCATACTCCGGCGCCTGTTCGGGTACACTGAGGTAGAGTTTAACATGGCCTGTGCAACTAACCAGCATACCCTTCGGACTTGGAAAGAAACCGGAGCACCCGGAGGAAACCCACGCAGACACGGGGAGAACGTGTAGACTCTGCACAGATAGTGACCCAAGCCAGGAGTCAAACCCAGGTCCCTGGTGTTGTGAGGCAGTAGTGCTAACCACTATGCCACTGTGCTGCTCCTTAAGACAAGTTAATGAAGCTCTGGGCCTTAATTACAAGGAGTATAGTCTCTGCACGGTAGCACAGTGGTTAGCACTGCTGCTTCACAGCTCCAGGGTCCCGGGTTCGATTCCCGGCTCGGGTCACTGTCTGTGTGGAGTTTGCACATTCTCCTCGTGTCTGCGTGGGTTTCCTCCGGGTGCTCCGGTTTCCTCCCACAGTCCAAAGATGTGCGGGTTAGGTTGATTGGCCAGGTTAAGATTGCCCCTGAGATGCGTAGGTTAGCGGGATTAGCGGGTAAAATATGTGGGGGTAGGGCCTGGGTGGGATTGTGGTCGGTGCAGACTCGATGGGCTGAATGGCCTCCTTCTGCACTGTAGGGTTTCTATGATTCTATGATTCTATGAAAACCATGAGAGAATGATGGGCCTGTACAAAAGCTGAGTAAGACATCAGAGAAAGTGCTGTGCACAATTGTGGGGCACTGACCATAGGTAGGATATAGAGAAGAAATAATATAATTCATTAAGATGCTGCTTGACATGAGCAAATGCAAAGGACCTCATGAAAAATTACATTTTATTATTAGAGCAACACAGATTATGGGGTGATGCGGTCTAAGTGTTTAACATTCTGACAGGGTGGGACAGGATAAAAAGATGCAGATTGTTTCCAGTAATTCAAGGGTCTGAAATAAAGGACCCTAGAAATGTCAGACCGAGAACAGAGAATGGGAGAAACTACTTCACACAAAGGGCTGTGGAATTAATTTAGTAGTTACAGCAGAAGCTATGTCAACATTCAAGATTAGATTGGCTATGCAGATAAATGAAAGAGGCTGGAAGGATATAGGAACAGGTTACGGAAATGTGGTTAGGACTATTTGCTCATTTGGTAAGGAGAAGTCAAATGGCCTCTACTCATGTTAGAACTTCTGTGTATTTCTGTTCCCAATATTCTGGGGTAATTACTGAGCCTCCAATTTACACTTCTCTGTCACATTCCTCTTTCCCACTGTCTGGAATTCAAGGAGCTTGAAGGAAAATAAATTCTAAACTGTGTGTAAGTTCTGCAAGGAATATAAAATGTATTAAATTATGAAGTCGGGGGGATCTAGGGAGGTGGGAATGAGCTTTGAAGATTGTCATTTGATATTTGTGGTTTCGATTTGGACTTTGTGAGATCGCTACTGGTGTAATTTTCAGAGGTTTCACTGCTGATACAAAATGCAGCTCGGGCAATTGGGCTTTTAGCATTGGCAGCCTATTTCAAACCAGAGTGTCTAGTGAGACTGAAAACCCAGGGAGAAGAGCTTCATAAAGTTACCCCTCATGATTCTATCTTCATTTGTATCAGGGGTACTTGGTTACAGGTTATTATATCATGTTTTTTGCTCTGTGGATGGAATTCTGGCTTTTTAAAATGACTCCTTGATGCTCTCTGCATCAAAGGTGTTTGATCCAAGGCCAGAGGTAGGGCTACAAACGTGTAGTCCTAATTTTACAACCTCTCAATTCTGGAGGAATACTGTCAGTGAATTTATGCTCATGGGTCAACATCGTAAGTTCAATGAAACACAAAATGTAGCTATGGTGACTGAATCTGACCATGATACGTGCAACTTGAGAGTTTGACTTTCTGCTGTCATTCATTGTTCCATTCTGTTAAAAAGCAAGAAATGGCTCTCTCTCCGTGTATATCTTTAGTATAATTGACCTTCATCTGAATGCCTGAAGACCGCACGCAGAAAGGGAGCTTTAGGATTATTAATGAACTGAACCCAACCCCTGAGCAAACACTAATAAACAGTGTGTGTTGAATTTAATTAAGTTCTTCTCACTGACTCTCCCTTTTGCTTTGGGTCTAACAACTTGTGAGGTTGGCATGGGTACCGATCATCCTTGTTCCTGGGTGAGAATTTAATATAGGTGTAGTTTTATAGAAAACGAGGAAACATATGACTCTATAAGATGACTGTTTTTGTCCCAATTAGATTACAACCAACCCTTTGTTTTAGAGCCAAGTAGTAAGTGGCTGCTCAGCACTGCCTGAACAAAAACTGAAATGAATTGGAACAAAAAGCATTTTGCTATAAATAGAAATTGCTGGAAATACTCATCAGGCCTGACAGCATGTAATAAAGAAGAAAGAGAGTTTACGAGTGGAATTCCCCCCACCACCACCCGCAGCATGTTTTCCGGCAGCAGAATTGTATTGCCATTGCCTGCCGATGAGATCTTCCAGTCCCCCCAATGTCTATGGTGTTTTCCAATGCTTGTCCATCCTGCTGCTGAAGTACCCATCGCAGCAGAGGGGGAGGGGGGGCTTATCTTCGGCGGCGGGACTAGAAGATGCCACTGGTGGCAAGAGCTGGAAAATCCCACATGAGTCTGATCGCTATTCTTAACACAAGGCTATCGACCCGAAACCTTGGCCGGAATTCTCCCAAAAAGATTCTAAGTGTTGAATTCCCGGGAAAACTGGAATAATTCACGCTGTTTTTTTCAGTGGGAATTCACACCAGAATCTCCCAAACTCTGTGCACTGCAGAGGTCACAAGCATGTATATTATTAGATTTCAGAGGCTGAAACAAGCGGGCCTCTGTGCATGTACAGTGGCCTGAACTGTCAGCCTCCTGACTGCTGACCAGCTCAATCGCTGGCCAGCCTGGAACCCCCACAGTGCTGCCTCCCCAACCGGCCCACGGCCCAATTGCAGCCTCCTCCGACCATTCTCGGGGCCAGCCTCGATTTCCCTCCACCCTCCCGGCCTGCCCCAATCTCCAGCCCCGTCCCAGCAGTGCCAATCCCCCTCCAGCCCCCCCAACCCCCCCGGACCCCAGTCCACCCAATCGCTGGCCTCCCTCCTGCCCCCATTGATCCCAATGACAGCGGGACCTCCCACCTCCACCGATCACCTCCTAGGACCCGCCCCTATATGCCCCTTGGGTGCTGCCAGGGTGCTCATGCCCAGGGGGCACCAACCCCCACCACCTGATCCCCTGGGCGCCCAAGATTGCCCCCCCATCACTCCAGCGAGGTCGGGCTGCTAGTTCCCCGAAAGTGGTGAGCTACTGTAAACCCCACTGGAGTGAAATGCTCTGGTGGGGTGGGAGATGCTGGCGGGCCTGGAGAATTCAGTCCCCGGCCCGCTAATAACATTTAAATAGTATGCTAAATACTATTTAAATGCTGACCCCGCCTCCTGGCCAATTTCTGGCACGGCACAGACGCCGCAGGAAATCCGGCCCAGGGAGACACAAGCGCGGTACGAATGCTCACGGGAACCCCACGAATTAGCGCAGCAGGATGGGAGAATCGCAACTTTTAACTGTTTCTCTCTCCACAAATGCTGCCAAACCTGCTGTTTCCAGCCTGTTTTTTATTTCAGATTCCAGTCTCTGCAGTTCTTTGCTCTTGAGAGAGTCAATCCCCAATTTTCTCCCAACATTAGACCTCTCTTCTCTCCTCACAGATGAATAACGGGAGCTGGCAACGAACTGAGAATAATAAAAAATCCGATCCTGTATTAACGTCAGAGGCTTTTGAGTTGGAAATTCATTAAATTTCTCTTTGCCTGTTGCCAAGCATACCATGACGTGCAGAAGTAGAACCCTTGACTTTTAAGGTGAGGTGGGTGCTTGTAAGCTCCCCAAGTGAGAGTGAACTCAGGGATTTGGAAACATGAATTTTACCACCTCGCCTGCCCCAGAATCGGGGCAGGTGAGGCTCGCAGAACGGCATTCTCTGTTGGCCACGGGCAGGATCTTATGAGCCTTTTGGGGGGGGGGGAGAGGGGGCTGAGCTTCACATCCCTAAATCTTTGAGTCCTGGCCAATGACCAGGATGAATCTAGAAGGCCAGAGGAGACGCAAGTTCAATGACAAGAGGCTGTAACTGGGATCCTAAGAGAAAGGTCAGCACCAGTCAGTGGGATTAGGGGTCTGAAGGTGATTGGGGGCAGTTGAAACCAGAATTGGAAGGCCTGAGGATTCATTGTGGATCCTGGAGGGAAGCGCTACTGGTCACTTTGGGGAAAAAAAATCATTGATAAAAGTCACTTTTGAAAATGCTGACCTTGGGTTACTCTGGGCAGTCAGCTCCACTCACTGTGATTCAGCTCTCGAGCTCCACACAGTGCGGACTCCCCTTGACTGGATATCAGGACCTGGATTTCCATGCTTCAGTGCACAATTGGAATGGAGGCAGGAAGGGATTTAAAAATGACAGATGAGACCCAATTCTGGGATTCCCCACCCCATTCCTGTCCTGTGGTATTTATATAGCTGAACAATAAGGGTGCAGGTAGCGAGCTTGCACTCAGCAGACCTACTCCTTGAGTGGGGTGAGCATTTTAGACTCACTTACTATTTTCATGGCTTGGGCCTGTTTTGTTACGAAACAATTTATGGCACCTCAGAGGAGTGTTGAAACTTGCAGGAACCCCAGACACAAATTGGGAACCAAAAAAGAACTGTTACCTGCTCCTGGAATTCTCTCAATGATGGGTTTTGAAATACATTAAAAAAGTGGTGTTTTCACTTTCAATAATTTGGTGTATTACTTTAAATTGCGTGTTTTCACTGCCGTGAGTAAGTGGCTCTGTTCTGCAAAGGTAAGCTGACTATTATCATGACATATTACCATGGCCACCGGTTAAGTGTTGACATGCTTTAGAGTACTTTTCCTAAAAGGGAAAGTACCATAATACATTCGAAATACTACTTCTGTAATGTTTCGGACTGGGATTCTAATGACCAGCAATCTTTAGCTTTGAAAAAATGGCCTTGCTGTTTAAACATTGAAAACAATCAAAGCATCTGTTACACTTTGCTTTGGCAGGCAATCTGCTTTGAAACTGAAATGAAATGCAGCTGAAAAAGGGTTGACTCCATTATTGACATTTGCCAAGATTTGTTTTAATTGCTGGGGCTATTATGAATTCTTGTCTGAGTTTCAAAAATGTCAGAACTATTTATCCCAACAGGGGCTTTATTTTCCCATTTTCATCTCCAGTTTTGAGAAATTATTAAAGGATTATTTGTTTTTTATGTCATCAATTGATAAGTGTTTTTATATCAGATTAACTACTTGAGGGAATTTACATTTTTGATTGGGTTTTAGGGATGAAAGTTTTTTTCAGTATGAAGTGTCTTTGAATATGATGGCTCTATTAGATTATTAGAGTCTAATATCTTAAAAGTTCATTTCAAAGGTATCCTGAGGCCTACCCATTGTGGATATTGAATGAGTGGCTGTGGAGAATACATGTGACCATGGAGAACATGGGTTTAAGTATGGAGGACATGGGGGCCTGGAAGGGGAAGATGGAATGGGTTTGGGTGAAGGTTTGACATTCCTGATTAAAACTGGGCTGACATCCCAGTTTCCAGCCCTCTCGCCTAGCCATCCACCAGGCTTCCTTGCTGAGACACACAACAGTGACAAACCTTTATAATACACTCAGAAAAATTGTTATTTATCCAAATACTTAATCATACCAAACTGAATTACTGTATAGTCTTGGTCTGTTCAAAAGTACTGCTGTAAAAGGACTGAGTGAAGATACTGGCAGGTGATTTGGGGGGGGGAGAGGAGGGACATGTGAACAGGAATAAACGATTCAGTCCCTGCTCCACCATTGAATTAGATCATGCCTGATCTAACGGCTGATAAACTCCATTTATTTGGGCTGGAATTACAAAGAACAAAGAACAGTACAGCACAGGAAACAGGCCCTTCGGCCCTCCAAGCCTGTGCCGCTCC
Source organism: Mustelus asterias (assembly GCF_964213995.1). Lineage (NCBI taxonomy): Eukaryota > Metazoa > Chordata > Chondrichthyes > Carcharhiniformes > Triakidae > Mustelus > Mustelus asterias. The sequence continues at coordinate 57,927,400 of NC_135809.1, read as the reverse complement.
TTGGTCCAACTAGACCAATCGTTTGTATCCCTCCATTCCCAGGCTGCTCATGTGACTATCCAGGTAAGTCTTAAACGATGTCAGCGTGCCTGCCTCCACCACCCTACTTGGCAGCGCATTCCAGGCCCCCACCACCCTCTGTGTAAAAAACGTCCCTCTGATGTCTGAGTTATACTTCGCCCCTCTCAGCTTGAGCCCGTGACCCCTCATGATCGTCACCTCCGACCTGGGAAAAAGCTTCCCACTGTTCACCCTATCTATACCCTTCATAATCTTGTATACCTCTATTAGATCTCCCCTCATTCTCCGTCTTTCCAAGGAGAACAACCCCAGTCTACCCAATCTCTCCTCATAGCTAAGACCCTCCATACCAGGCAACATCCTGGTAAACCTTCTCTGCACTCTCTCTAACGCCTCCACGTCCTTCTGGTAGTGCGGCGACCAGAACTGGACGCAGTACTCCAAATGTGGCCTAACCAGCGTTCTATACAGCTGCATCATCAGACTCCAGCTTTTATACTCTATACCCCGTCCTATAAAGGCAAGCATACCATATGCCTTCTTCACCACCTTCTCCACCTGTGTTGCCACCTTCAAGGATTTGTGGACTTGCACACCTAGGTCCCTCTGTGTTTCTATACTCCTGATGACTCTGCCATTTATTGTATAACTCCTCCCTACATTATTTCTTCCAAAATGCATCACTTCGCATTTATCCGGATTAAACTCCATCTGCCACCTCTCCGCCCAATTTTCCAGCCTATCTATATCCTGCTGTATTGCCCGACAATGCTCTTCGCTATCCGCAATTCCAGCCATCTTCGTGTCATCCGCAAACTTGCTGATTACACCAGTTACACCTTCTTCCAAATCATTTATATATATCACAAATAGCAGAGGTCCCAGTACAGAGCCCTGCGGAACACCACTGGTCACAGGCCTCCAGCCGGAAAAAGACCCTTCGACCACTACCCTCTGTCTCCTATGGCCAAGCCAGTTCTCCACCCATCTAGCCACTTCTCCTTGTATCCCATGAGCCTTAACCTTCTTAACCAACCTGCCATGTGGGACTTTGTCAAATGCCTTACTGAAATCCATATAGACGACATCCACGGCCCTTCCTTCATCAACCGTTTTTGTCACTTCCTCAAAAAACTCCACCAAATTTGTAAGGCACGACCTCCCTCTTACAAAACCATGCTGTCTGTCACTAATGAGATTGTTCCGTTCTAAATGCACATACATCCTGTCTCTAAGAATCCTCTCCAACAACTTCCCTACCACGGACGTCAAGCTCACCGGCCTATAATTTCCCGGGTTATCCCTGCTACCCTTCTTAAACAACGGGACCACATTCGCTATCCTCCAATCCTCAGGGACCTCACCCGTGTCCAAAGAAGCGACAAAGATTTCCGTCAGAGGCCCAGCAATTTCACCTCTCGTCTCCCTGAGCAGTCGAGGATAGATGCCATCAGGCCCTGGGGCTTTGTCAGTTTTAATGTTCCCTAAAAAACCTAACACTTCCTCTCTTGTAATGGAGATTTTCTCTAACGGGTCAACACCTCCCTCCGAGACACTCCCGGTTAACACGCCCCTCTCCTTCGTGAATACCGATGCAAAGTATTCATTTAGGATCTCCCCTATTCCCTTGGGTTCTAAGCATAATTCCCCTCCTTTGTCCCTGAGAGGTCCGATTTTCTCCCTGACAACTCTTTTGTTCCTAACGTCGTTTGCCCCACCAGCACAGCGAGTGAGAACGGTGAATTTGGCATTGAGCCAAGTTTCCATTCACTGCAGAGGGACCGGATAATCCGGGCGAGGTCAGAGAATCCCAGCCTGGGTTATATATCATTTGGTAAAAGTACGTAAGAGAAAATCAATCAATCTGAGTTTTGAAATTGGCAATCGAGCTAGCTTCAACAGCATTCCGGAGAACGGAATTTCCAGATTTTCCCTTTGTGTGAAGAAATGTTTTGCAACATAACCTCTGAAAGGCCTAGCTCTTATTTTAAGATAATGTTCACTTGTTCTGGATTGCCCCATCAGAGGAAATGTTTAATTGTCAATTCATGCTTTGTTTGGTATAATGGGCATTTGCCACATGGCTGCCTACCTTATTAGTGTTGCCAATAAATCTGGTCAATTTATATCCTTATGAAATGGCACTCTGGATGATGGTTGCCATTCTTTTGTGCAGTAACAGTTCTTTGGTTTGGTGCCATTCTTTTTAAAAGCAGATTGAATATATAAAAATATCTTCTTGTTTAAAACTGTGCTGACTGTTTTCTAGGTCTATCCCACCACCATCCGTTCTTTGGGGTTGGGCTGTTGTAGTTCGATGGCTCGAATTGGAGCAATGATTGCACCCTTTGTAGCACAGGTGAGTATCTTTCTATTTCAGGGAATGGGACGGCCTTTACTTGACAACCAGAATCTGGGGGCATAAAAATTTCCTATGTTCATTTCAGTGAACAAATATTCATATTTTCAGTTGGGATCATGTTGGAATTCTCCTTTATTTGTATTGTTGGTTGATTTCTAATTATTTCTAATCATTGAAACTAATCGTGATTTAGCAAGAAAAAAGACATCACTCTGAACCCTCTGACACCCCTGTTCTATAGAACTTTACTGGAGTGATTTTGAACAGGTTAAAGAGGAAACTTCACATCAGATCCAACTTTGCCTCCATAATAAGAAAACTTTTCTTTTTGTTTCAAAATACACCACCAACATTATTGTTCTGAGTTTATAAGAAGGACAAACCAGTTCTTAAATCCTTTGATAAAATGATCAATAAAAGTGCCTCTAAGTATGAATTAACCTTCCAGATTACATGGTATTTAATGAGTATTGCATTGACCAAGAAAGACCGGCAATAAGTGGTGACCTTGTTGGTGATGTCCATGTGCTGTTGTTATGGACAGGAGAGGGGAGCCTGCTCAACGGCACTAATTTTTCCCCTCTCCATAGGTCTGTAAGCAGAAAGGGTGTCTTGTTTCTTTTTTAATAAGTGATGATGTATTTCCCAAGCCCTCGGTTTCTATGTGATCCAATCTCTACCAATAACCCCACAAAAGGTTTATTTACCACACACGTTCAAAAACCATAAAAAGGAGGGTCTGCCCCCTCTGCACACATACAGGAAAGAGAGCACTGGAGAAAAGAAGATTTTACAGGACAGAGACCTGTGGACAGAGACCACAGAGAAACTAATTATTGGTTGACATGAGATCCAGAGTTCAGAATCAAAGTCTCAAAAGGAATTCCTTCACAGAGGTCAGCAGGCTGCAAACTGATGACGTAAAAGTTGTTTTACTGGTGGTGTTGACTTCGCAAGATAAAATAGGCACACAGTGATGAATCAGTTTGTAGGCAATGGTACAGAACTATTAGCAGAGGTAAATGAGGCTGCTTGGCCAGATCTCCTTCTGTGCGGCCTGCTAGTCTTATGTTAAAGCAACAGACTGGCTTGCAGCTCAGGAAGGCAATATTAACCTGTTCAACAAGCCAGAGTCTTAGGTCATATGGCTTTATCTCTCTACAATACCTTCATCAAAGGACGTGTAAGCAGCGTGTGGAATTTGGCTTTGTCTCCAGGCGGAATTATCTCAGCCATGATGGGTTGATAGAGGTGCTATTTGTTGAGGATCTGGTGTTTGGGAAGTCAGTGCCTCTGTGGACTCCCTGAATCTGCTGGCAGCCTTAATACAAATGACCTTTGTGTAACCCCCTCTGAAGTTGGGCTTTGCAATCCCCAGGCAACCTATTAGCGTCTCCTCGGCAATAACGAGGTATGATATTTCCGAAACTGCAAAATGGCTTCTTTTGCTCTGGGGACTTGCAGGTGGATGGGCCATCTTTATGGTCTTTGTTCAGTCAGATGGTCCAGTTTAAAGTAAAGTAATAGCAGGTTCTGTGAATGAATAATTAAAGGGAAATTTAAAAATCTGCCAGGCAATTGATAATCCTGTTTGAAATCCAACAACAGTGCAAACGTACCCAAACTGAGGCTGATTTAAGTAAAACTGAAAATATTTGGACATGAGATGACAAGATCAATCTGACTGAAGAAAGCTCTTTAGTCCATTTGATCCCACCCTTCCAGATTATTCTCTGTGAAGAACATTGTGAAGACCTGAGTTTGTGAGAGATGCTGTGAACCTTTATCCAAGCTTGTCAAGTGATCCTTCTGAATTTTGCAGCGGAACCTGGTGAGTTAATGAAGCTGGCTCTCAGTATCAAAGCAACTATAGGCATTGAGCCAATGTAACCTCTCCCGGTGCTACACCTTGCTTCACTCTTTTTTATTTACCAGTTGTCATGATCAAATAATGTGCAATAACAAGTTAGGAAAAAACAATATTCTATTGACAGAGAGCGGAATTTTACGCATCTCCCATTGGTGGAGTTTTCCGGTTCCACTGAAGAATCATCCAGCGTCATTGCAGCACAGAAGGAGACCATTTGACCCCTCAAGTTCATCCAATCGGTCCCTTTGTCCCATTCTATCCCCATATCCCTGCAAGTTTATTTCACTCAACTTCCCAACTAATTTCCTTTTGAAATCATTCATCATCTCCAATTCCACCATTCCAGGAGGCATTAAGCTGCTTTAAAAATGTTCTTCTTCTCAATCTCCCCTGCATCTCTTGCTCAAAACCTTAAAGGAGTGTCCCTGGTCCTTGTACTGTCAACTAATGGGAACAACTTACTTTTTGTCTACTTGATTTAAACCTGTGATAAGCTTATACACCTCCACCTCAATCTCCATTGCTCCAAGGAGAACAACCCAAGTTTCTCCAATCTAACCTTGTGGCTGAGGTCCCTCATCCCTGGAACTATTCTGGTAAATGTCCTGTACAACTTTTCAAGGATGCTCCTATCCTTCCAGTGGCCAGAACTGGTTGCATTACTCTGGTTGTGGCCAAACCAGAGCTTTATAAAGTTCAACATAACCTCCCTACTTGGTATTCAGTACCTGTATTTAAGAAGCCCAAGATCCCATATTCTTTGCTAATGACTTTCTTAATATGTCCTGCTATCTTCCAGAATTTGTGCATCTATGTTCCAAGGTTGCTCAGTCCCTGAATACTCAGAAATATGCCATTGAGTTTCCCCATACCTTCTGCCAAAGTGCATCCCCTCTGCGTTAAATTCTATCTGTTATTTGTCTGCCCATTTTACTAGCTTATCTGTGACTATTGCAGTTCCCCTCATGGGGGAATCTAGAACTAAGTGGCAAGGTTTAAAAATAAGGGTCACCCATGAGGAGATGAGGAGAATATGTTTCTGAGGGTCATTTGGTCTTTGGAATTCTCTTCCCAGAAAGCAATGGAGTTTGGTCATTGAGTATATCCCAGGCTGAATTAAACAGATTTTTGATCAACAGTGAGTGAAGGGTTATGGGGGAAGGCAGGGAAGTGGAGTAAAATCCATAAACAGGTAAGCTATGATTATGCAGGTTAGGGAGGCCAAATAGCCTCCTCCCATTCTTAATTCTTATCTTATTTGAATCATCCTTACGGTTGGCCAAACTTCCATAGAGTCATAGAGCTTGACAGCACAGAAAGAGGCCCTTCGGCCTATCATGTCTGTGCTAGCCATCAAACACCTATCTATTCTAATCCCATTTTCCATCACTTGGGTCTGTAGCTTTGGCGGCATTATGGGATTGCAAGTAGTTACCTAAATGCTTCTTAAATGTTGTGAGTATTCACGCCTCTATCACCCTTTCAGGAGTGAGTTCCAGATTCCCACCATCCTCTGGGTAAAAAAAGTTTTTCCCTAAATCCCCTTACAATCTATTGCCCCTTGCCTTATGCCCCCTGGTTATTGACCCCTCTACTAAGGGGAAAAGTTTATTCCGATCTACCTATCTATGTCCCTCATAATTTTGTACACCTCAACCAGGTCCCCCTTCAGCCTCCTCTGCTTTAAGGAAAACAACTCTGCCCTCACCAGCCTTTCTTCATAGCTGTTTTGTATCATTACCAAATGGAAAAATTTTACTCTATTCCAAATCATTTATGTATGTTAAAAGACAATGTACCTAATGCTTGTGAAATACCACTGCCTACCCTTGTCTAATCTGAAGAACACCCATTTATCATGGCTCACTGCTTTCTTTCCTTTATTAATGAGCCTTTTATGTGGTACTTTATGAAATGCTTCCTGAACATCCGTGTAGACAACATCCATTGCATTTACTTCATCAAAAAACTTGATTAGATCGGTCAAGCAGGATTGGCCTTTTACAAGTTTTGCTGGCTCTCATTAATTAACTCAAACCTTTCCAAGTGCATGATGATTCTTTTTCAAAATCACTGTTTCTAAAACCTTACTCATCACTGCTCAACTCACTGGCCTGCAAGTACCAGGTCTATTTCTTGAATCAGGACTTCATATGTGCCTCTCTCCAACCTTCTGGCGCCTCTTCCATATTTAGGGAAGATTAGAAGGGGAGGTGATGGTCTACTGATATTATTTGCTAGACTATTGCCAGGTCCCCATTGGTCCAAACGTGTTGTAAACCCTACTGATGTGGCATCACTTCATGTGGAGGGAGGGTGGGTAGAATTCCTAACCGGGGGGGGAATAACACAGTGGGGAAGCCCATGGATGAGATGTGAATGTATGATAATTGGGTTCCTGACCTTACATGGCAGGAACCCCGTTATGTCATTGGTGAGGTGTGGGGAATATCTGAAAGGGAAATCATGCCGGTGTAAAAGCCATTTGGGAGCTCCCGTTAGATTCTCTGCACCCCCTGAAAATGGGCGTGGAGAATCCCAGCCTTGGTCTACCTGGTCCACGTAACGCCCCAGCACCAGTTATGGCACCCCCTCCTTCCTAGCTGAATGGAGAACATATTGGCTAGCAAGTTCTCCTGAAAATATTTCAGAAATTTCTCCTTCCTCCTTACACTTTACTTTAACATTATCCCAATTCATATTTGAGTTATTAAAGTCCTCCAATAGTACCACTGTATAATTCTTGCACATCTCTGTGACTTCCATGCAGATTTGCTTCTCTATCTCTTTCTCACTATTTGGAAGCTGATGGAATACCTCCAATTGTGTGAATATCTGCTTTTTGCTTCTCAACTCTAACCAAATGGATTCTGTCTTTACCCCCCAAAGACATCCTACACTGTCTTCTCTAGTCATTACTGCCAGGCCACCTCCCTTGTTTTTCCTATATTTTTTGAACACCTTGCATCTCTGAATTTTAAGTGTTCAGTCACCAGCATTTTTAAGCCCTGTTGCCATTATTGACCCTACATCATATTCCCGCACATTATTTGTGCTTGTAGCTCACCAGTTTTATTCACCACACTTTGTACAAGCATTCTAAAGCTGGCATTGTATCCTTCATAATCCTTATTAGTCTGTTTCTATCTGATATGATGCCACTTTTTTAGAGGCATTTGTTTTTGACATGACTATCAAGGAAAATTAGCGCTGGTAAAGATTTGAAAGAAAATAGGTGTTGGTAAGTATATGAAAAGTGGCAGTAAATGGCCTAACCAGTTCTTTGAAAATGGTGTTGTCTCCAGCAGATTAATGCAAAATTTCAGTGAACCATTTCATTCAAAATCCATCAGCCTTCATGTCTCTTTAATGCTAATGTTTAGCCATCACTGTTATCTGAACTCAGTGCATCTGCTAATTATTTGTGTTTGCTCCATCTAGGTTCTGATGGGCACATGGCCTGTAACAGCTCTGTGTTTCTTTAGTGCTATGTGCATCATTTGTTCTGTTTTGGCCTTTACTCTGCCCATTGAGACTAAGGGACGCGCAATGCAGGTGAGGATGGAATCGCACTCCTTGAAGTATCCTCAAGGCTAGATTTTGATAAACCATTTTACTTCCACGCTGACCCTTAAAAGTGATGTGTTTAAAAGGGTTGCACCCTATGCTAACACTCTTCCCTCTGGGTTAGAACACCATGGGATCCAAGATTTGAGCTAACACTCTAGTGCAGTATGGAAGGAGTGTTGCACTGCTGAGGGCTGTCTTTCAGATGGGATATAAAGTGAGGGCCATCTTCTTTCTCTGATTAATGCAAATATTGCACTATTTGAAGAAGCACAGTAAGAAGTCTCACAACACCAGGTTAAAGTCCAACAGGTTTATTTGGTAGCAAATACCATAAGCTTTCGGAGCGATGCCCCTTCGTCAGATGGAGTAGTTATCTGTTCTCCAACAGTACACAGACACAGAAATCAAGTTACAGAATACTAATTAGAATGCAAATCTCTACAGCCAGCCAGGTCTTAAAAGGTACAGATAATATGGGTGGAGGGAACATTAAACACAGGTTAAAGAGATGTGTATTGTCTCCAGACAGAACAGCTAGTGATATTATGCACGATCAGGGGGAAAGCTGTGGCGAGCTGTGGGGGTTATTGATAATGTGACATAAATCCAACATCCCGGTTTAGGCCATCCCGGTTTAGGCCATTATTTAGCCCAACGCATGGTACATTGGGGAAACCATGCAGACGCTACGACAACGGATGAATGAACACTGCTCGACAATCACCAGGCAAGACTGTTCTCTTCCTGTGGGGGAGCACTTCAGCAGTCACGGGCATTCAGCCTTGGATCTTCAGGTAAGCGTTCTCCAAGGCGGCCTTCACAACACACGACAGCGCAGAGTCGCTGAGCAGAAACTGATAGCCAAGTTCCGCACACATGAGGATGGCCTAAACCGGGATGTTGGATTTATGTCACATTATCAGTAACCCCCACAGCTCGCCACAGCTTTCCCCCTGATCTTGCATAATATCACTAGCTGTTCTGTCTGGAGACAATACACATCTCTTTAACCTGTGTTTAATGTTCCCTCCACCCATATTATCTGTACCTTTTAAGACCTGGCTGGCTGTAGAGATTTGCATTCTAATTAGTATTCTGTAACTTGATTTCTGTGTTTGTGTACTGTTGGAGAACAGATAACTACTCCATCTGACGAAGGGGCATCGCTCCGAAAGCTTATGGTATTTGCTACCAAATAAACCTGTTGGACTTTAACCTGGTGTTGTGAGACTTCTTACTGTGCTTACCCCAGTCCAACGCCGGCATCTCCACATCATGACTATTTGAAGAAGGGCAGGGATTTCCAAACGAACATAATTCCTCAACATCATCAAAACAGAGAAATTGGTTAATTATCATGTGCCTTCCTGTGTGCAGATTGGATGCCATTACAAGAGGAATTGCACTTCAAAAGAATTTAAATATCCTTATGCTTATTAATGTGCCCTGCCCTTCTCTGTACTAATGCCCTGCCATCATTTTACATCCACCTGAGAGGGAAGATGGGGCCTGAGTTTTGGATCTCATTCAAGAGATGGTTCCTCAAATATTGCCGCAATCCCTCAATACTGCACCGGAAAGCCAGCCTAGATTGTTATGTTCAAGTCCTGGAACAAGCATGCTCCCAAAACATCAGGAGATTGCTTGCAATTTTCATGATGGCTAGAGTGGGGTGGTTGAGGCTTTCTTGAACCAGCTCAGAAGCAGATTGGGTTGCCATGAGACTTTAAAAGGTAAATTTATTCACTTTTCTTTGAGGGCCCAGGAGGAGCAGAGGTCCTGCTCTTTTGCAGCCAACAAAGAAAGATCAGGCCAGTTCTACCCCCGGGGAACATCCTCCCTTTGCTCCTACGAAATTATCACTGAAGCTTCTCCACTACAACATGACCATGGAGCGAGTGATGGTGTGTGGTTAGCAGTCACTTCCTGCCTCTGGTATATTATGAGGCCTAGTCTTCAAAGGGACAGTGCCTGCATGCCTATGATTGCCAAGTCAGTCAGATACTAACTGATCTCTCTGCTTTCTTGCTGAGAGTTAAAAGTGACTCTTCAACAATAATAACAAACAATTGCATCTTTTATATAGCACTTCTAGCAGAATAAAATATCCCAAGGTGCTTCACAAGAGCAGTAACAAACAAAATTTGACACTGAACCATGTTAGGAGATATTAGCATAGTGACCAAAACTTGGTCAAAAATGCATCTTGTTGAGGTTTAGGGAGGGAATTTTAGAGTTTAGGCAGCTGATGGTATGGCTGCCAGTGGTGGAATGATGGAGATCAGCATTGTCAAGAGCCCAGAATTGGAGATGAGCAGAGATCCAGGAGGGTTGTAGTGCTTGAGGAGTTTACAGGAATGGGGCATGGGCAGTGGCAAGGAAACAGAGGAATTGGAAACCAAAGCTGAAAAGTTTTAAATCCAAGTGTTTGTTGCTGAACTGGGAGCCAATGTAGGTCAGCAAGCACAAAGGTGATAGGGTGAATCAAACTTGGTGCAAGTTGGGATTTCCCCAGCAGAGATTTGGGTGAGGTGAAGTTTATGAAGGCTGCAACATGAAGGCTGACCAAATGAACATTGTAATTGTTGAATTTAGATGTAACAAGGCGTGGATATGGATATTAGCAGTTGATGAGCTGAACTGGGCTGGAGACTAATCTTGAACGTGAGGGTCTGTGCTTTAAGAGTCTGTGTGGAGTTTGTGCGTTCTCCTTGTGTCTGCATGGATTTTCTCTGGGTGCTCTGGCTTCCTCCCATAGTCCAAAGATATTCAGGTTATGTGGATTGGCCATGCCAAATTGCCCCTTAGTGTCCCAAGATGTGTAGGTTAGGGAGATGAGTGGGGTAAAAAGCAGGGATAGGCTTTTAGTTAGGTGAGTCGGTGCAGACTCAATGGGCTGAATGGTCTGCTTCTGCACTGTAGGAATTCTATGATTCTATTATTCTGTGAAGATCTCACGAGAATAATGAACAAGATGCTTGGAGGGTGCTAAGAAGCATCCACCAAGCATCTTCACACCAATGTCATTCTGGGAGATGGTTTGCAACCTTATATTTTAACCCTTTAATTTGTTGCCAGCTTTAACCAGCAGTTTTTATCTATTTTCCAGGAGATCCATCCATCCACCTCCAGTATTTAAACTTCAGTTGTGTAATCGATATTCGACAGAGCAGATGGAATCTCTCCTCGATACCTTTGGAGCACGGTCAACAAGGAGAGATTGAAACGTTTGCTGGACTGTCTATGTTGTGTGATATTAATTCCATTCTACTTTGGATCATATCTTACTGACGACATACATTAATTTATGTCATTGTCTCACATCCTTCAAACATCAATCACAAGTTGCCTTTGACAGAGGAAGAAGTTTTAGAAAGGCTGATTGTTGGGGGGAATTTGTTCTGCTGTCTGCACTCAGGAATCAACTTAGTGGCATAAAATGTCGCAAAAAATAATAAGCATATGAAAAATTGCAACAGTGATCAAGGGGAAAAAAAACATAATTTAACTTCCTTAAGTGCAACAGTACTTTCCATTGTGTGGGTTGGGACAAGCATCATTTGAAACAAGCACCACTTATGTTCTCTCCCTGCCAGCAATGTTGCATCTTCTGTTCTCTGAACTGAAGTAGATCTCAGGTCTTAAGAGCACATCATCTTCTGTTGCTAGTCCTCTCTGCCTCTGCCATGGAACTTCACAATCCTCTGATCCTGAAGAAAGATCTGTCTCATCTTTCGAACCATCTCCCTACGCCTATAATTAGTTTCTGTTAAAGTTTGAGTTATCCAGTGGCTTTTGTCAAAAATATAACCATTTAGTTGAGCAGCAAAGCCAATTCTCTGGTCGTCAGCTTGTCATGTTCTGCATGCCTCCATATCTGCCCTTGTATATTTTCTCATGACCTTCAAAATCATAAACATACCTTCCTCCATTTTATTGATAATGCTATGCTGTGTTAATAGTGCCCTTCCTGTTCCTCATAAGCGCCAGATGCATTGTCCCATTTTCTGATTCCTTGCTATATTGAATTCAAGACTTTATTGCACTAATTCTTTCAATCGACCTCAAGGCTGTGGAAACCCCTTCACTTCCCTGAGCCATTCCTTCCTCTCATGAACTAAGAGCTCTAAAAACAATGTTGGCTACTTCTGGTGATTCAACTCAACTTCTTTATGCTGCTTTCAAACTCAGTGTTGTTCACTATGAAGCCTCAGTTCTTCACCAGGAGCCCTCTCAGCTGAGTTTTAAAAGAAACTGCACACACCAAAGTTGACCCAAGTTACTGAGGCATTACACCACTGCTTTAATGGATGTTAATGGCTCAGGCTAACTGAGGTTTATAGAATGATTTTGCATAGAATGTATATAACAAAGATAACATCAAGCTGGCTTTCTGGTTTGCTCTCCCACTGAAGAACAGTACTTGAAAAGAGCACTGATCCAAAAATCAGAGATAGCCACACCTTGATTTTCGGTCAAAAAATGACGACAACCAGCCAAATGAATTAACAGAAAAATCAGAACCACGGCACCATGTCACACCCAACTGGGAAATTAGCCCTTGACATCGGAACTTGAGAATTAATAGACAAAAAGAAGGCCGAGGTCTACTTAACTTCACCTTCTGGCTCCTGGTAGCTGCATGACGCAATGGTAGTATAGATGTTGACTAACCGTGCAATCAACCTCCATGAATTAGTCAACAACAGACTTGGACATGATGTGAGGAAAATCCCAAGCATAGGTCCTCAGTCACCCAAGCGTATTGTACTCACCACATGGTGAGAAATTGTGCAGTTGCACAAGAGTAACTGAGAGTAAAAAAATGCTGCATTTTATTTTCTTTGAGGAATGTTTTGTCATTTTTATCGTGTTGAAGGCTATTTGGGTACAGACTTTTTTATGATTGCATTACAATAAACTTCTGCTGTTTGCACACAAATGTTGTAGAAGCTTCCCGTTTACTGATATGAAATTGAAATGCTTTAGGAATATTTTTCAGCTATGTTGAGTTTATATTTGCTAATCTGCAGCTGAATTTATTACAGATTATTGCTGCAGTGGAATTGAGTTTTTCTTTTGTTTCAAACCTGTCATCCCAAGTATTCTTCAGTCCATAAATTTCCACTCGTCATGAATCCCCACAAAACTTTAAATCATCAGATCTCACAATACATTTTGAGGCCATTCAGCCCATGGCACCTATGCTATCTTTTTGAAGGGACCATCCAATTAGTCACCATTCCCCCTTCTCTTTCCTCATAGTCCAAAGCCATTTTTTTCCCGAGTATTTATCTCGCTCCCTTTTGAAAGTTACTATTGAATCTGCCTCGACTGAAATTTCAGGCAGCGTCTTCCAGATCATCATCCCTTGCTGCATGAAATCAAAATTTCTCTTTATTCCCCTCCTCTGGTTCCTTTGCAGTTATCTTCCCAGGAAACCTCGTCCCCGATGGGATTCTCCGGTACTGCCGCAGTGAATGGAGTTTTGTCTGCACGTCAAGTTCTCTATTGTCACTGTCAGCAAGGGCGGGCAAGGATGAGATTGGCGAATCATGCCCCTTAAATCTGTGTGTATTGGTTACTGATTCCTATGGAATCAGCTCTGCTTATTTACTCTATAAAGATCATTCCTGGTTTTGAACATCTCTATGAAATTTTCCAGTAGGGAAATTAGGGCAGCATGGTGGCACAGTGGTTAGCACTGCTGCCTCACAGCCCTAGAGTCCCGGGTTAAAATCAGGTCACTGTCTGTGTGGAGTTTGTACATTCTCCCCTTGCCTGCGTGGGTTTCCTCCAGATGCTCCGGTTTCCTCCCACAGTCCAAAGATGTGCAGGTTACGTGGACTGGCCATGGTAAATTGCCCCTTAGTGGAGGGGATTAACAGGGTAAATACGTAGGGTTACAGGGATAAGACTTGGGTGGGATTATTGTCGGTGCAGACTTAATGGGCCGAATGGCCTCCCTCTGCACTATAGGGTTTCCATGATTTCTATGAACAACTTACTCTGCTAACAAGTTGTGCTCACAGCAAGAAAAAAATTAGTGTTTGATCTGAATTGAATTCACATGCTTAAGCACGACACAGGCAGAGCAATTCCACTGTTCTATAACATTGTGATAACTCGAGGCGACTTGGTATGGCAGGTTTAGAAGATTTATTCAACGAGACGAAACTATTTACAACTAAAGAATTTGCAACATGACAACACAGGTCTGTTCCTAGCAACTTCCCAACTCGCTCTGCAGGCTTCCAGCCCTGGAGATGTGTGCCTTCGCTCCTCATAGGCCAAAGTTTGTGCGCTGGCACTCCATTAGTTCAGGCGTGGTCACATGGCCCACAAGGATCACCTCTTAAAGGGACCACATTACCGCACTCCTTCTCTGCCCCCCCCCACCCATCCCACCCTCTTGGACTATACCTATGACAAAACGAAAGAGAAGAACAGTTAAAAGCAATAGGTTTACAGTGGGGACACCAAGGCATGGAGAGGGGGGCTAGAGGGGGTGTAACCCGTATGAACTAACCGTTCATAATGTCAGTCTGTCCGGAGACGTCCAGATCCTGGAGAAACGCTGCAACTCTGCCAGGATCAGCAGCGAATAGATTAGCAACCTTTGATCCTAGGCTGCTGCTGGCCCCTTCCTCTGCATCGGCCACTGAAGCTAGGGTTTCCCTTGGTTAAACCATGGGTGCTGAAACCTCAAGTTCAGAAGCTGGTGCAGATGAAACCGATACAGGATCCACTTGATTATCTCCCGGAGCTGCCTCTACCCTCTTACACAAGTGGTCAACATGCTTCTCCGTTTGACGGCCCTGTGCCTCCACCACGTATGAGACTGGCCTTGTCTTCTCCACGGTCCTCCCTGACACCCAGGCAGGTCCCTCACCAAAATTCCTTGTCAAAACGAGGTCATCAACATTAAACAATCCGTCCCCTTTCTCAGCATCTTGAGGCTCTTTCTGAGAGGGTTGTCCAGCCTCCATCCTCCCCGACAATTTTGGGAACACTAAGTCTAAGTTACAGTTACACAGGGGCTGACCCATTAGCAATTCTGTGGGCGTGACCCCAATGGTGGCCTGATATAGGGCGGGATCTTACCAGCTCAGCACGTAGGGGGGGGGGTTGGCTGAGGCCATGATCGGGGAAGGGGAAGGAAGGGGGGGAGGGGGGCAATGTTCGGGACGGTGATCGGTGGGGAGGGGGGGCAGCATGACAGATCTCATCCTCACGATAATGGCTTCAGGTCTGACATGATAGTGAAATGCCGTTCCATAGATGCACTGGTGAAATCTCTTCACAGAATAGATGACTGCTCTGCCTTTTTTGTCAATTTGTGAGTATCTTTTCTCAGCATCTGACAAAGTCTTTGAAGAAAATGCAATTGGCCTCTCCACTCCATCTGCCATTCTATGATTTAGAACTATTCCAACTCCGTATGGTGAGGTGTCCCAACTGACTACTACCGGCTTGTTTGAGTCGAAGTGAACGAGCAATGTCAACGATAGTGAAGCCTATTTGACTTGGGCAAAAGCCTCTTTCTGCATGTTTCCCCACTTCCAACACTGGTGTTTTTTAAAAGCTGGTTTAGGGGAGCAGAATGATACATTAGGCAGGAACCTTCCATAATTGACCATTCCGAGGAAGGACTTCAGTTCTGCCACATTCCGAGGCACCAGCATTCCCTTAATAGCTTTCACCTGGTCTTCGAGTGGATGCAACCATCCACTTTGAAACTGAGATACATCACCTCATCAGCTTGAAAGGTACATTTCTCCCATTTAAAACCTTCTTTAAACCTTTTGAGGACCTCCTCCAGGTTTGCAGCATGTTCTTCAGCAGACACACCTGTAACTAAGACATTAGAACATAGAACATAGAACAGTACAGCACAGAAAAGGCCCTTCGGCCCATGACGTTGTGCCGAGCTTTATCTGAAACCAAGATCAAGCTATCCCACTCCCTATTATCCTGGTGTGCTCCATGTGCCTATCCAATAACCGCTTAAATGTTCCTAAAGTGTCTGACTCCACTATCACTGCAGGCAGTCCATTCCACACCCCAACCACTCTCTGCGTAAAGAACCTACCTCTGATATCCTTCCTGTATCTCCCACCACGAACCCTATAGTTATGCCCCCTTGTAATAGCTCCATCCACCCGAGGAAATAGTCTTTGAACGTTCACTCTATCTATCCCCTTCATCATTTTATAAACCTCTATTAAGTCTCCCCTCAGCCTCCTCCGCTCCAGAGAGAACAGCCCTAGCTCCCTCAACCTTTCCTCATAAGACCTACCCTCCAAACCAGGCAGCATCCTGGTAAATCTCCTCTGCACTCTTTCCAGCGCTTCCACATCCTTCTTATAGTGAGGTGACCAGAACTGCACACAATATTCCAAATGTGGTCTCACCAAGGTCCTGTACAGTTGCAGCATAACC
Source organism: Mustelus asterias (assembly GCF_964213995.1). Lineage (NCBI taxonomy): Eukaryota > Metazoa > Chordata > Chondrichthyes > Carcharhiniformes > Triakidae > Mustelus > Mustelus asterias. The sequence goes on along the minus strand of NC_135809.1, from coordinate 57,911,135 downwards.
CCACGGCTCTTAAACTCCAACCCCCTGTTAATAAAAGCTAACACACTATAGGCCTTCTTCACAGCTCTATCCACTTGAGTGGCAACCTTTAGAGATCTGTGGATATGAACCCCAAGATCTCTCTGTTCCTCCACAGTCTTCAGAACCCTACCTTTGACCCTGTAATCCACATTTAAATTAGTCCTACCAAAATGAATCACCTCACATTTATCAGGGTTAAACTCCATTTGCCATTTTTCAGCCCAGCTTTGCATCCTATCTATGTCTCTTTGCAGCCTACAACAGCCCTCCATCTCATCCACTACTCCACCAATCTTGGTGTCATCAGCAAATTTACTGATCCACCCTTCAGCCCCCTCCTCTAAGTCATTAATAAAAATCACAAAGAGCAGAGGACCAAGCACTGATCCCTGTCCAAATTATACCACCACTTTGGGGATTCCTTGTAACAGGCTCTCCATGGGGGTGCGCTGAAAATGGCACAGGCTGACAAAACACCAAATGGCAATCGGGTATACTGATACAACTCCTTGTGGGTAACGATCCAGCTGAACTCCCCTGTTTACCGTTAGTTTCTAGTCCCCGCAGATCCTCACGGTATGGTCTGGTTTCAAGAAAGGGACGATGGTTGTGGCCCATTCAGAAAACTGCAAAGGCTTGATGATGCCCAGGTCTTGTGATTGTTGACCCCATAAACCAAATGATCTCTTAACATTTCTCCTAATGAAGGCATGAACTCAGGGTTCAGCCAGTTGTCAAAGATTGGCCGCAAATTGGAGACTGTCACTCCCAGATTCCTAATAGCAGAGAGGAATTTGTACCTTTGCATGATAACAGAATGTTGGGGGGGTTACAGTGACCCTTAACTAAATTGACTAACTGGTCAAAGGATTTTGTGTCTAGAAGTTTGGGTGACGTCAAACTCCTCACCAGGTTGTAGGTCTGTGGACTGCAGACTGTGAGTAGTATCACCTTCAGTTTCTCCCCAGTTGTTATTTCATTTGTCATGAAAAAATACCGCAGTTTCTCAACGTACTGCCCTCAACTCTTGACTTCAGGATCGAATGGTTCTATTTTCCTGAATAATGGCATCTTTAAAATGGAGTTTGTACCTTTCCTCTGTTGGACTTTGGATGATCACTCTCCTCTCCCTCTAACTGTGCACTGCAGGCTTTCAACAACTGATCAGGTTTGTCCTCGTCACCAGTGTGATAATTCGAGGTGACTCAATATAACAGCTATAAACCAAGAAGATTTATTCAACGAGACAAAGCTATTTACAACTAAAGGATTTGCAACACAACAACACAGATCTGCTCCCAACAACTCCCCAACTCGCTCTGCAGACTTCCAGTCCCTGGGATGCACACCCTCACTCCCAATTGGCCAAGGATCATGTGCTCGCACTCCATTGGCTACAGCCTGTCAAGGATCGCCTCTTAAAGGGGCCACACTACCACAAACATGTTGCATGTTAGGGGACCTTCAATGCTCTCTGTCACCTCATCTGAAAGATAGTTAATGCTTTGCTTTCATTACTGTTATGTTTTGGCTAAATCTAATAATTTATTCTTATTGACCAGAATAATTACACAAAAGCATGATGCCAGCAAGAACCGTGATACAAATGCTTATAACACATCAAATGCTAGGTCAGTTCATGAGGATTTAAGATGCCTTCTCATGAAAATAATTCTTACACAACTTGACAAACTGCTAATCTCTGGAGAAAATAGCTTTTCCTGGGCTTATTAATCTGAAGTGGGTGATTTAAGACCTCTATTGGGCCACTGACTTCAAGGCCCTGATATTTTGGTGATAGGATACAACAGGCAGTGAATTACTGCAAATTAGATTATTTAGGCTCAAGAAATCATAACAAAAGCAAAATTCTGAAGTGGAATGCTGAATAAAGATGAATAACAAAGGTATATGTCAAAAGAAGACTTCAACATCCCAGATGTTAAGTTTGGGGCATTAAACTGTTCAGTTATCCTTTACAGATAATGGATGCTTCTTAATTCCACTTGTCTGACTTTTACCTATATCGGCAGGAAGAATTTTGTTTGAATTGGTGTTATTTCATGGCTTATGATGTTATATTTCGTGTACAAAAACATTGGGCTGGATTTTGTGGTGTCCTGCCAAGTGTATTTTTAGTAAGGAGGGCAGATTAAATAAATCAGGTCACCAGCCCAATGCCTACTTGCCTAACTCCAATTTGGCTCCCATAATATGGGGGGATGGGTAAGATGCCCTTTAGTGACTAATTATTGGGTATTTAAGTGTCTAAGTTCACCTCCGCCACCATAATATGCTGGCCAGTGGAACATGGATGAGGGTAAGCGGGCTGTTTTTTCACCAGCTTTGGTGAAAGCGTGAGAAGGAAGGGTGTTACCTCCTTTAGGGGATGCCTGTACATATCAGAGGCAACCCCCCCCCCTTTCCTACAATGATTTTATGCCACCCACTTCTTTTGTGCCTCCTTGCCTGGCCTTCTTAAACTTACCCTCCTCTTGAATCCCTCCCTGTGCTCCCCAATTCTTCCCTGTCCAAAACTGTACTTATCTGAGTCCACTGACCATGTCCTCTTCATTTCTGGGCCTGTCTTAGCAGTCCCAGCACCACCCAACACTGAGTGCTTATGGTGCTGGCATTGCTGGAGCTGCAGGCCAATTAGATGTGTGGCCAACTCCCAAGTGTGGGGCTTTCTCCCAATGAGGAGTACATGTCCAACTATAATGATAACAAATTCCTCATGCCCGGAGCCTCCAGGCCCCCCTGTGCCCCGATGTGGTCATCACGGCAGGTTTTCACTTTTGAAAGAGCGAGAATGGAAAATTTGGTATTCCAGCCGAAACTTCATTCACTTGCAGCTGCATCAGAAAATCCCAGCCGTGAATGGGGATGGAAGATTTCAGCCTGTGTGTGGGCCATTCTTAATAAAAAGAGATTTTTGATGTCAGTTTTAACATTGTGTTTTAATGAGTCGAATCTATAGCACCACTTTTACAACAAACCCTTGACCGTGCTGAACACATCGAATCGATTATGTTTTGAGGAAGTCACCAGCGTAATGGATGAGGGAAATCGGATATACATTGTCCACCTGGACCTACAGAAAACCTTTAATAAGGTACCTTCCTCACATGGAATCTCGCATCATCAGAAATCTGAAGCATTGGGTTACAAATTGACTTCAATCCCACAGCCAAGCTTGAAAGAATACTTGAGCGCACACTAAGATTACTCTTAGGCCCTTAGCATCAGTTGAATGACAACACCCTTCATGTCATAGAGGCCAAAATCTTACAAACAAGAAGAGTTAATAACAATCAGAAAATCCTTTATACAATCTACCCAACTTCAGAACTGGTAACACCCACCACACCCAGAGCAATCATGGTAACTTCCAATTTGGACTAAACTCAACCCTGTGAGTGTAGGATGGAAAGGTACAGATGCAGCCCTTTTCCTTATATGGTCCCAGTCCTCAATGAAGTACATAAATTATGAAATTTGCATGCACTTTTGTGCCTGTAATATAAAAATTGGTTCGTAATTTTCATATAATTTTAGTTGCACATTTCTCTTTCTTTAATATCCCATCCACCACTACCCTATTACCTGCTGAATTTCACACAATCATAGAATCCCTATAGTGCAGAAGGAGGCCATTCGCCCATCGAGTCTGCACTGGCAACAATCCCACCCAGGCCCTATTCCCGTAGGCACTCATACTTACCCTGACACTTGGGTTAACTTAGCATGCCAATCAATTTAACCCGCACACCTTTGGACTGTTGGAGGAAACCGGAGCACCCGGAGGAAACCCACACAGACGCAGGGAGAACCGACACAGACAGTGATCTGAGGCTGGAATTGAACCCGGGTCCCTGGAGCTGTGAGGCAGCAGTGCCACCGTGCCGTCCCATTTCCTTCCTTTCTTTCACAATCACGTGTGAAAGGATTTAGACTTGCTAGGGGAGCAGACCACACATTGACAAATGACATTCAATCTAGTTAAATGTAGTGTTATGCATGCTCTTTGGGACAACACAGAATACACATATCATTTACAAGAAAAAAGATTGAAAGAGTTCTTATTGTGCACCGATCACTGAAGGTTCATGACTAATGTAGAGAAGCTGTAGTTAAAGCTAACAAGATATTGGATTGTATTCATCGAACCACATGGTATGAATCAAAGGATGCAATTTTGACACTGTACAGGTCACTGGTCAGACTACACCTGGAGCATTATGCCCATTTACAGTCTCTCTACATGGTCAATGTGTAGTGATCTTGGGAAGATCCAAAGGAAAGTAACAAAAATAATGATTAGCTTACAGAATTACATTGCTCAGATAGGCTTAAGAACCTTGGTCTACTTACCATAGAACACTGCAAACTAAGTGGCAACCTAATCATCTATAAAATAATTAAATAGCTAGATAAAATTTCCTTTTGGTAGATGTTTCCAGGTTAGCAGATTGAAGAGTACCAGGGAATGAGTTCAAACAATGTAAGACTAGTAACCTGTGATTATCCCTCTCTCCACTTGCACTGTCTGTACCTGTTATGTCTTGATTACCTGTAAAGACTCGCACTCCAACCATTATCTTGCAATTGTGTCTCTGTCTATATATGCCGTGTTTGTGAACCCACCTGTCCACTCACCTGATGAAGGAGCAACGCTCCGAAAGCTCGTGATTCCAAATAAGCCTGTTGAACCTTAACCTGGTGTTGTGAGACTTCTTACTGTGTCCACCCCAGTCCAATGCTGGCATCTCCACATCAATATAAGACTAGGTATAGCTTGGCTATTCAATGACTCTTCTTTTCCCTGAATGAACTGTGAGCCGCTTATAGGTTGCTGGCTGAATGGTAGGTGCTGACCCTCTGTGAAGCTTCAGGAGGAAGCCAGTCCAATTCCTGACTGGGTCAGAGCTTGGGTCATTTATGTATCTTTTTATAGATGACACTTATTCTATTTGAACAAAGAACAAAGAAAATTGCAGCACAGGAACAGGTCCTTCGGCCCTCCAGGCCTGCACCGGCCATGCTGCCCGACTGAACTAAAACCCCCTACCCTTCAGGGGACCATGTCCCTCTATTCCCATCCTATTCATGTATTTGTCAAGACACCCCTTAAAAGTCACTATCATATCTGCTTTCACTACCTCCCCCGGCAGCGAGTTCCAGGCACCCACCACCCTCTGTGTAAAAAACGTGCCTTGTACATCTCCTTTAAACCTTGCCCATCACACCTTAAACCTGTGACCCCGAGTAATTGACTCTTCCACCCTGGGAAAAAGCTTCTGACTATCCACTCTGTCTATGCCTCTCATAATCTTGTAGACTTCTATCTGGTCGCCTCTCAACCTCCGTCGTTCCAGTGAGAACAAATACAGTGCAGAAGGAGTTTCTCCAACCTCTCCTCATAGCTAAAGCCCTCCATGCCAGGCAATATCCTGGTAAATCTTTTCTGTACCCTCTCCAAAGCCTCCACATTCTTCTGGTAGTGTGGTGACCAGAATAAATAAATTTATTTATTTATTTGCTCTCTTTATCTGGTTTTGATCATCTAGAGGCTTAAGAGAGGATTTATTCCTTCCTCCCTTCCCCTCTCCTTTCCCCTTCCCCCTCCCCTTCCTTTTCTTTCCTTCCTTCTTTCTCTCGCTCCTGTCTCTTGTTTCTTTCCTTCTCTCTTTCTCTCCTCTTTTTCTCCTTCCCTTTCTCTCTCTAACTTTCTCTTTTTTCTCTCTCCCTCCCAGTGCAATGCAAGAAGAAAGTCCAGAGACCGAGGTCAATCTTATCAAAAACGTTCTAAGTTCCAAACGAGCATGAAAATGAAAGAGAATCACACTGATTTTGGGCGAGTTAAAAATCTAATCTTGCTACACTGAGCAAAAAACTGAGGCAAGACCTGTTTCCCACCAGGGGGAGGGGCGGGGCCTAAGCTCGCCCATGAGCCGGCAGAGTACAGCACAGGGTGCCATTGCTCATGTGCCGATCTCTGTGCTGATACACAGAACAGAGAGATCTGTCACTGCCTCCCCCCAGCTATCGCTGGCTTCCACAGCTGATCGTTCCCCCCAACATGAGCTGGCTGATCGCCATGCTGCCCCCCCCGCTGCATGGGCTGGCTGATCACCCCCCCAACCCGGTTGATTCCCCCCCCCCCCGCCCTCACTGTCCCAGTTGATTGCTGCCCCCCCGCCCCCCAGTTGATCACCGGTTGCAGAGTGCACAGCATCTCCCCAAGCTGATCCCAGATGCAGAGTGTGCAGCATCCCTCACCCGCCTCCCATAGAATTTTACAGTGTAGAAGGAGGCCATTCGGCCCATAGCGTCTGCACCGAACACAATCCCATCCAGCCCCTATCCCCGTAGTCCCATATATTTACCCTGCTCATCTCCCTGACACTAAAGGGCAATTTAGCATGGCCAATCAACCTAAACTGCACATTTGTGGACTGTGGGTGGAAACTGGAGCACCAGAGGAAACTAACGCAGACATGAGGAGAATGTGCAAACTCCACACAGTGATCCAAGTTGGGACTCGAACCTGGGTCCCTGGCACTGTGAGGCAGCAGTGCTAACCACTGTGCCACCGTGCCAGCCTGCCCCACCCTGCCCCACCCCATCAGGCCCCACTCCCATGGCACTGCTGAGTGCCTGATGGCACTGCCAGTCTGCCAGGCTGGTAATGCCAGGGTGCCCAGTGGGCAGTGCCACCGGTGGGGCCTCAATAGTTGTGGTCCTATCGGCAAGGTCATCACATCTGGTTCCAGTTGATGGTATATTTACCATGGTAATCGCACGGGGATAGGGCAGAGGGGAGAGTCTAGGTGGGATGTTCTTTTGGAGCATCGGTGCAGATTCGATGGGCTGAATGACCCCTTTTGGTACTGTCGGGATTCTATGGATTTTTACACATCCTACTGTCACTACAGGTTTCATTGGTTCATAATGGGTCAGTGGGCATAGAAGAGCCATAGCTTGGCATAGGGATCTTGAGAGAGCATAGGGGGTAGGTGGAAGGATAGAGCTTGGGATGGAGGCATGAGGAGGACCTTCTGAACTTCCCTTTTTAAAGGCCCCCTCACGCACACTAAGGTTCACAACTTTTCTGAGAGATTTTAAACAATGAATCTTTAAAAGTAAGGCCTGACTCTATGAAAATTGCAGCAGAATAGGATATGCCCATCTCTACAATGGAGCGGTCCAGTTGGGAATGCCAAAAATGCCCTTTTTTACTTGAACCAGCCCTCACTCTTTAAAATCATCCCAACTTGATGAAAATCCAGGCCATTGTTTCTCTGTTAGATTGGACATAAAAGGCCCCATGGCTGTATACTCCAAGGAAGAACAAAACAGTTCCCCTTGACATTCTGGTTGTTAATTGTAAATCAATTAGGATTTTTGAATTGTATTCAGGTGCTGGACATTAACTGGAGATTCACCTGTGCTCCTATGGACAGGAGCAGGCTGAAACTCTGATGGTTGGATTGAAGCATTTTGAAAAAAAAAGAATTCAAAATTAGTCAAGAATAAGTGTGATTCATAATCATGACTGGTCCCTCATACTGTCACAAGTTAACTTCTTTAACGTTGTACTGATAGTCTGAACATTTCTCTTGATGCCTTTCAGATATTCACTTACTTCATCCACTCAGATTTTGGGTAACAATTAGAAAGTATTCTTTATCTGGTGCAACCATCATCTCATGTTTTATTGATCAGATTTGTAGGAAGGTCAAGTCATTCTGTGGATCAATAACTCGGACAGTACTTTTGGCCTTCATGGCAAAATGATCGAACAGGCCTGCAAACTGCATTGTGGAGGAGTTATCTAAAGTTGTCCTTATTGGGACTCCTTCTGAGTTCACAACTATAGTCCCAATCACACCTTTGTGAGATTGAATCCTCTTCAGCATTTCCTCTACCTCTCTCATCATCTCCTTCCGAGGCCCCAACCGCGAACAACAACCATGAGGACTGAAGGTGCACATTGTGTGTCCCTGCAAGTAAAGGCTTGCAAGTGTTGAAAGACCAGGCTCCAGTTATATCCTTCACTTCCACGCTGTCTGAGTAATGACACTGGCCAATATTTATCTTTAAACCAACGTCAATAAAAAACGGTTTTTGGCTAATTATCACTTTGTGGAAACTTGCTGCATGAAGATTGTGAAGATTTCCACATTATAACAGTGACTCCACTTAAAAATACTTAAAATTGGCTTTTTGGGAGATCCGAGGGCTGTAAAAGACTTGAGATAAATGCAAGTCTTTCTTGTATTAAGATTATAGAAATGTTTGGAAAGATTGCCTCTGTATGCCACCCATAGCAAAACTGAAACTCATTTTTTGCACACTTTGGAGTTTACTTACAAACAGCCAACTGAATTTCTCCTGCTTTTAAAAGGATCCCAGCATTACTGGGTCAGGGGTGTTTGAGTTGGCACTTTGACAGTATGTTCCTGGCAATGTGTCTTTTTCCAATGATCTTTTGATTGCGGCAGGTTGGCTGTTTATACCATTACGAGTACCAGAATTGTCATTAGAATGACTATTTACAATGTAAGTAGAGCCCTGAGTACTTCAATGACCCGTACTGACTTCCAGAGTGAGGCGGCTTGTCTTGAATGAGATCCTTTGTGTTAATGGCAATGGTTAATAGGACATTTCAAAAACTAACCAGTGGAATAGACCAAGGATTGCTGTTATTTCCTCGCTAACTAATTCAACAAGTAGAATTGCTTTTTTAAATAGTTCAGCTGCAAGAAGAGATGAAACTCATCCACTTCCTTTTTCTTGCTCATTGCAATCTAACATTTCATTTTAAAATTTGTTTTGTTTGCGTCACGTGCGAGTGACAAGATCCACCCTTTTTCACAATGTCCCATTGAATATCAAAATGTCAGGGTGTGACAATTAGGAATAAATAATTACATTTATAAAAAGCTAACCTGTATTCCAAACAATATCAGTACTTTGTGAGCAGCGTTTGGAGGGAGATCGAATGGCTGGAGGGCCCTTATTAAGCATTGAGCTCTGTTTGCTGTCCTTGTACTGGATACTGGCAGAGGTGACTGCTACTTGTGGTAAGGAGGCAATCTCTATTCATAGATAAAGCTAAATCATTTGAAAGAAATGGGAAGATGTCAGCTTTGGTTTGGTGGTGGCACTCTCGTTCGTCCCTGTGTCAGAGGGTTGTGGGTTCAAACCCCAATCCAGTGATGTGAACATATAACCCAGGCTGACACTTCAAGTGCAGTGCTGAGGGAATGCTGCCCCGGTGAAGGTTGTGTTGTGAAGATGAAATAAGGGTTGGGTGATGTGCTTCAGGAACTGTGGCTATGCGGGCAGGCCAAATGGACTAGCTGGCCTTAAACTGCTTGTCATTTTCTTCATTTCTTTTTCTCCCAGTGTAATGCAAGAGGCAGAGAGAAAAGTCAAGGGATGAGATTTTGAGCTACCCTCATCCACCATTATGTGTTTGTTCCGAAATCCACTTTGCCCAACCTTTTAACCAGTTAGCGATGATGTTTTTCGATGGGATGTTGAACTCCTCTGACCTGTTAGGCAGATGCAGTTGGAAGAAGAACAGGGCATTCTCCTTGATATCCTGATTAACTTTTAAGCAACACACATTCATTTATCGCATTTTATTTGTGTGGGAGCTTGCTGTGAGCAAATTGACTGGTGCATTTTTTTTAGCTTACAATAGTGTCTATGCCTTAAAAGGTACCTCACTGGCCGTAAAACCTTGGGACATCCTGAGGTCAGGAAAGATGCTATAGAAAGACAAGTTAATGATAAAATGGACAGCAAGCCAGTTTGCAAAACAAAAGAAAGCTTATAGTCTCAGAGAATACACACTGCACACAGCACACCGTGTCATCCCAGTATCTTCTGCTAAATTTCGGGATCATCAGCCTTTTCATTTCTTGACTTTAACGAGACGCTGCAACATTCCATATTTTTGGCGGCACAGTGGCATAATGGTTAGCACTGCTGCTTCACAGCGCCAGGTTCAATTCTCACATTGGGTAACTGCATGGAGTTTGCACCTTCTCCCTGTGTCTACGTGGGTTTCCTTCAGGTGCTCCGGTTTCCTCCCACAGTTCAAAGACGTATGGGTTAGGTGATTGGCCATGATAAATTGCCCCTTAGTGTCAGGGGGATTAGCAGGGTAAATATGCAGGGTTATGGGGATAAGGCCTGGGTGGGATTGTTGTCGGTGCAGACTCGATGGGCCGAATTGCCTCTTTCTGCATTGTAGGGATTCTATGTTCAGCTCTTGCCTTGTGTTGTGAGGCATGCTATCCAAGCAGGGCAACGTGGCATAGGAGGCAGGGAAAGTGTTCGTATTTGAACAAATCTGAGCAGCAATTAAAGCACTTGCCCGAACCAGGCTGTTAAATGCTGCAGGACCTCCTGGAATCTTCAAGAATTAAAGATTAGTTTCCAATGGCGAGCAACCCGATGGTCAAAAACAGTTGTGCATTTTCTTTGCACAGTTTTGCTTATCTGTTAAAAGAATACAAAAGATTAGAAAAATTGAGAGGTGCATTTAAGGGTGGGATGATGGATATGTGCATGAAGGAGAAAGGAATATTGGTGGATAGGTTGATAGGATGAGATTAAATAAATAAAGTGGAGGCTCAATTATAAACACTAGTATAGACAGTAGGGCCGTTTCTGTGCTGCATAATTCTGTGTGAAAGGCTGTTTGACAGAATGGGCTGGCAGGAGGCAGGAGGTCAAGCAGAATCACCAGAAACATGTTCAGCCAGAGTTGGCAATCTTACATTGACAAGGCGGTACGGTGGCACAGGGGCCGTACAGTAGCACAGTGGTTAGCACTGTTGCCTCACAGTGTCAGGGACTCGGGTTCGATTCCCAGCTTGGGTCACAGCCTGTGCAGAGTTTGCATGTTCTCCCCGGGTATCCTCCGAGTGCTCTGGTTTCCTCCCACAGTCGTACATTGGCCATGCTAAATTCTCCCTCAGTGCACCCGAACAGGCGCCGGAGTGTAGTGACGAGGGGATTTTCACAGTAATTTCGTTGCAATGTCAATGTAAGCCTACCTGTGACACTAAAACATAAACTAAACTAAATTGAGTTTGCACAACATTAAATTGCATCACCTTTTTGCACTCACCATGCAGTTTGATGCCCCAGGTGTGGGAATTGCTATAAAAGTGAACTGAAATTCTATTTTAATCAATGGTTAAGATGAGTAGTGTGCTAGGGACAGTGTTCCTGCAGATAATGTTAGGCCTGCCATCTGTGATACAATGTATAGTCTGCAAAGTGATCGGTTTCAGTGGATCCATTGGGATTGCTTACTCAAGAAAATAAGATATAGGAGCAGAAACACATGGCCCAGTGAGCCTGCTCCACCATTCAATACAATCATGGCTGATCTTGGGCTTCAACTCCATTTTCCTGCCCAGCTCCCCATATCCCTAAATTCCGAGAGAGACTAAAAATCTGCCTATCCTAGCCTTAGATGTATTCAGTGATACAGCATCCACAATCCTCTGGGGTAGAGAATTCCAAAGATACAACCCTTTGAATGAAGAAATTTCTCCTCATTTCAGTGCTATATGATTAGCTCCCTTTCCTGAGACTGTGCCCCCATGTTTTGGATTCCTTGACCGGTGGAAACAATGGGCAGAATTTTCTGATCCTTTCTAGCAGTGGGATCTTCTGGTCCCGCTGAAGGCGACCCCGGGGGTGGGACGGATGAGCCACCCAAGTGCCATAGATTTAGGCGGGACCAAAAGATCCCACTGACTGCCAATGGCGAGATGCCTCCACCACCAGAAAACATGCTGTGAGTGGGCTGGAAAATCCCACCCAATCTCTGTGTCCACCCTGTGATGTCCTTTTAAAGTTTTGTTAGTTTTAATGAGATCACCTGTTATTCTGCTAAACTCCAGAGAGTATAAACACAATTTATTCAGCCTCTCAACATAGGACAACCCTCTCAACCCAGGGATGAACTTAGTGAACCTTCACTGTTTTGCCTCCAATGCAAGTATATCCTTTCTTAAATGTGGAAACCCAAACTGCACGCAGTATCTGAGATGTGGTCTCACCAAAACCCTGTACAACTGTAGCAAGACTTCTTTATTCCTGTACTCCAATTCCCTAAAGGCCAACATGCCAATTGCCTTCTCAAATGCTTGCTGTACCTGCATATCAATTTTCTGCATTCCTTCTTTACAAGCTCATCCAAGTCTCTTCGAACAACAACATTTACAAGTTTCTCACTTTATTAAAAATATTCTGTTTTGTTATTCTAACGACCAATGTGAATAGCTTCACGCATCCATATACTCAATTTCCCATTTTGCTGCCCACTCAGCTAACCTGTGTATATGGCCAGAATTCTCCGACCTTTCCTGCAGGATGCATTCTCCGGTTCCCGCTGCAGTGAATGGAGATTTAGCTGAGCACCAAATTCTCCATTCTCGCTGGCAGTGATGGTGGGGCATCTGAGATTGGAGAATTCCGACCTATTTCTTTGCAGCCCCTCTGTGTCCACCACACAGCTTACCTTTCCACCTTGTTGAATCACTGCAGCCAATAAGACTGTGTTCCATGATCTTAGTTAATGTGCTCCATAAGGAAAGTGTTAAGTATGTGGAACGTCGTGGGTAAAAGACTAATATTGATAAAGCTCAGGTTAATTGATTGCCCTTTATTGGAGCCTCTACAGCAATATCTATGCAGTTAACAATGTATCACTTGTATGATGTATTGGCAATGGGCTGCGAGCTTTTAATAAATTATTATGCTGGCTATGATGCGGGAATCACATCCTGAAAATTATTATTCATGCTTCAATTTCCCAGTTTTTGCATGATTTTGGAAACTGAACTTGGATGTGAACTAATTGGTGGGTTCTAAATTGGTAAATAATGTTTTTTAGACCTCCCCCGTCAAAGCAGTTTCAGGTGAGAACAACAACAATTTGTATTTATTAAGCATGCTTAATGCTGTAAGACAATTCAAGGTGCTTCTCAGGTGCGTAATCGGACAAAAATTGACACCAAGCCAAAGTAGGAAACTTTAGACAAGGTGACCAAATACTTGGTGAAAGAGGTGTTTTTATTTAAGGAAGAGTGAGAGTCTGGGAGGATTGGAGATAGAGTTATAACGCTTAGGGCCTTGACTACTGAAGGTAGCGGTGGGTGGATAAAACAGGTAGGCAGAGATCCAGCAGGGTTGTAGGACTTGTAGGAGGTTACAGAGATAGGAATGAGTAAGACCATGAAGGGATTTGAACATGTTGGTGAGAATCTTAAAATCAAGGACTTGCAAGGTCGGAAGCCAAGGATGATGGATGACCAGGACTTGATATGAGTTAGGATATAAGCAGTTTCAGATGAGCTGAAGTTTCTGGAGTGTGGAAGATAGAAAAATGGCCAGGAGATGTATTGGAATAGTCAGGTGTCGAGGTAACAAAAGATCAAATGGTGTGTTCAGCAGCAGATCAGCTGAGGCAGGGGTGGGGCATAAGAAAACTAGTAATTGGATTCTAACAACCTTTAAGCTTGGCTCAATTATTGGCACTTCCACCTCAGCGAAGAGTGTGGCTTTGTGTCTCTCTCAATGGTTTGGCAGCACAGTCAGACTCACCCCAGCATAGTCCTGAGGGAAAACTGCATTGTTGGTGGTGTCTCTCCTCCAGAAGAGGCATTAAACCGAGATCCACCCAACCCAAATGATTCAGATGGATGTTATAGTTCCATTGAAAAAAGAACAGGGAGTTGACAGATCCCTGAATCAATATTACCAATAACATAAATTAATTATTTACTTCATTGTTGTGCATGGGATCTTTCTTTTTGCAAAATGTCTACTGCGCTTACCACAATGGACACTCCACTTTTAAAAATATCCCTTGTATGTGAAGCCAAGGCTGAAATCTTTGAGAGATGTTGAAAGACAAGACATAAATGCGAGTTTTAGCTCTGTGGTGAACCATCGTTGGTTCCCACTGTGGGATTGTTCTAATGTTGTTGTTGGGTTGTTCTAATGTTGTTGTTGGGCTAGGGTGGGATTGATACACCTGTGGTTGTTACTGTTGTGGCACATCCCAGTCGGGCTCCGTCTCCTGGGAGAGGTATAAGACCCCCTGCTCGGGCGGGACCCCTTCAGTCTGGGATAGTGTGTTAAAGTTCTGATAGTTCCACTGTTAGTTAATAAAAGCCTTCTTTTACCGAAGCTTTGTGCCTCGTGTCCAATTGGTGTGCATCAAGCTCCAAATTCATCGCCATCATTTACTTTGTATCATGCACAGTGTACCTAGCACACTCGCTTCTTTTATATTTTATGTTCTGCTCATGTCTCCTGACATCTCTGGCTCACACAAGCAGTTGCTCCAATTCTGGGCACCATACTTCAGTGAGGATGTCAAAGATTAAAGGGTGCATAGCAGATTTACTCGAACCTCCTAGAATTGAGGAACTTGTGTGGAGAGAATCCAGGAGCTGAGATTTTCGGCTTAGAGAAAGGAAGGTTAAAGGGGGATTTAATCAGCAGATTGAAAATGGTGTAGCATTGGTGAGTAGAGAGATTCTTTTTCCATTGGTCAGAGGGTCAGTAACAAGAGAACACAGTGAAACGTGTGTGGAAGCACTAATTTTCCAAAATTGAAAAGAAAGACTTTTCAGGGGGAGGGGAAGAGATCAGGGAATTGATTGAACAGCTCTTTCAGAGAGTCAGAACAAGCAAGGTGGACCAAATGTCTTCTTTCTGTTCCATATGAGTTCATGATTTTATTTTTTTAGCACGTGCAGTAATCACTAAGCCAGGCAGTAGCTTCCGCAGTGACTAAATGGAGCTGTCTGAGCCGGCTGCTGTATTTGGTCAGGGGGCAGTCTTCATAGATGTGGGTCATTGATTGGGGAGCACCATAACTGCATTTGTGCCAATTTGCGACACAAAGGCCTTTGCCAGTGCGGAAGTGGTTGAGGAATGCCCAATGTTGGCATGGCAGGTTAAAGCCAGGTGGACAGGCTGTGGCATCTGTGATGAGGAAGTGGTTTTTAATGGTGCTGTGTTGGTCCCATTCCTGCTGCCGTAGGGCCTCTGCTGTTATTGCTTGGCATGGTGGTCTTAGCCATACAGCCTGGCTTGATGGGAGGCGAGTAGCAGGTGGATTGGTAAGGTCCTTGTGTAATGGATTATGATTAAGATTATGATAATGATACTATGGACCTCAGTGACTCTAAAAAGGCTATTTCAATAGTGGAGAACATCGCACAGGATTTAGGTTTGCCCTTGCTCTCACCTTTCAGAATAGGAAGAGTAAGAACACACTGAAGAAAGATGGCGGATTTCTTCACCCCCTCTTCTGTCGAGAGGTACTCATGACATCACAGGATTAGGTTCACTTGGTTGCTCCTGGTTAGCCCCATTTATTTATCAAATACTTGAGGTTCATGTACATTTGAAAACATTTTTGAAAATTCATTGTGTGGAGTTTTACTTTTGCAATTTCACCACTAGATCTGTAGGATCACCTGTACACACAGACTGCAGCAGTTCATGAAGAAGGTTCACCACAAAGGTCAATTAGGGATGGGCAATAAATGTTGGCCTTGTCAGTGAGTACAAACCTGTTGGACTCTCTATTGTTTGATACAGGTATAATGGTTTTTCGATATCGGTACAGTGTTTTCCTTGTATTTGTTCTTGGTATATGGGTGACACTGACAAGACTGCGTTAATTATCCATTCCTTATAGCCAGCAGTATATAATGTGATTGGAATCACAAGTGGACTTGATAGATAAGGACAGCAAGTTCCATCCTCTGAAGGACACCAAAGAATCATTTAGGTTTTTTACAGCAACTCAACAGCTCTTGTACCACAAATTGCCAGATTAATGCATTCTCAATTTACCACAGTGAGATTGGACTTTCTGATTTGATTTGATTTATTATTGTCACATGTATTAACATACAGTGAAAAGTATTGTTTCTTGCATGCTATACAGACAAAACATACCATTCATAGAGAAGGAAACGAGAGAGTGCAGAATGTAGTGTTACAGTCATAGCTAGGGTGTAGAGAAAGATCAACTTAATGTAAGGTAAGTCCATTCAAACGTCTGACAGCAGCAGGGAAGAAGCTGTTCTTGAGTCAGTTGGTACATGACCTCAGACTTTTGTATCTTTTTCCCGAAGGAAGAAGGTGGAAGAGAGAATGTCCGGGGTGCGTGGGATCCTTAATTATGCTGTCTGCCTCGCCGAGGCAGCGGGAAGTGTAGACAGAGTCAATGGATGGGAGGCTGGTTTGCGTGATGGATTGGGCTACATTCACGACCTTTTGTAGTTTCTTGCGGTCTTGGGCAGAGCAGGAGCCATACCAAGCTGTGATACAACAGAAAGAATGCTTACTATGGTGCATCAGTAAAAGTTGGTGAGAGTCGTAGCTGACATGCCAAATTTCCTTGGTCTTCTGAGAAAGTAGAGGCGTTGGTGGGCTTCCTTAACTATAGTGTCGGCATGGGGAAACCAGGACAGGTTGTTGGTGATCTGGACACCTACGAACTTGAAGCTCTTGACCCTTTCTACTTCATCCCCATTGACATTGCGGGCGAGATTATTATTGCCACACCAGTTCACCAAATTCTCTATCTCATTCCTGTACTCTGTCTCGTCATTGTTTGAGATCCGACCCAATATGGTGGTGTTGTCAGCAAACTTGAAAATCGAATTGGAGGGAAATTTGGTCGCACAGTCATAGGTGTACAAAGAGTATAGTAGGGGGCTGAGAACACAGCCTTGTGGAGCACCGGTGTTGAGGATGATCGTGGAGGACGTGTTGTTGCCTATCCTTATTGGTTGTTGTCTGTGAGTTAGGAAGTTCAGGATCCAGCCACAGAGGGAGGTGCCGAGGCCCAGACCATGGAGCTTGGAGATGAGTTTCGTGGGAATAATAGTGTTGAAGGCTGAGCTGTAGTCAATAAATAGGAGTCTGATGTAGGTGTCCTTGTTATCTAGGTGCTCCAGGGTTGAGTGCAGGGCCAGGGAAATGGCATCTGCTGTGGACCTGTTGCAGCGGTAGGCAAACTGTAGTGGATCCAGGCAGTCCGAGAGGCTGGAATTGATTCATACCATAACTAACCTTTCGAAGCACTTCATAATGATGGATGTCAGAGCCACCGGCGGATAGTCATTAAGGCACGCTGCTTAGTTTATTTTAGGTACCGGAATGATGGTCATCTTCTTGAAGCAGATAGGGAAATCAGATTGTTGTAAAGAGAGGTTGAAGATGTCTGTGGATACCTCCGCCAGCTGATCTGTGCAGGATCACTTTGTTCAGGGAGGTGATGGTGTAGTGGTATTGTCACTGGACTAGTGATCCCAAGACCCAGGGTTCAAATCCCACCACAGCAGATGGTAAAATTTGAATTCAATAAAAGTCTAATGATGACCATGAAACAATTGTCAAAAAAATCCATCTGCCTTTCAGGGAAGGAAATTTGCCATCCTTACCTGATCTGGCCTACATGTGACTCTGGATCCAAGGCAATGTGGTTGATACTTAAATGGCCTAACAAGCCACTCAGTACAAGTGCAATTAGGGATGGACAATAAATGCTGGTTCAGCCAGTGACACCTACACCCATGAATGAACTTTTAAAAATCTAACGCTGGGTTGTTACTCGCAGGCTCACCACAGCCACCCGGAGACACTTGTGCAGAATTGGAAATGAAAAAAGCAAGGTGGAAATGGTGACGGGCTGAAATTTTAAAAAAGAAAATGCTGAAAATACAGCGCAGGTCATTCAGCGACCAAAAGACAAGGTTCAGGATTTGGGTGCTGACCCTTCGTTACAGGTCACCTGTCCCTCTGTTTCACACTCTGTCTGACCCCCTGGGTATCTCAAAAAGAGATAGCTGAGGACATTGTGGAGGCATTGGTGGTGATCTTTCAGGAATCACTGGAGGCAGGGAGAGTACACTGCTGTTTAAGAAGGGAGGGAGGCAGCAGACGGGAAATTATAGGCCGGTTAGCCTGACTTCGGTCATTGGCAAGATTTTAGAGTCCATTATTAAAGGTGAGATCGCAGAGTACTTGGAAGTGCATGATAAAGTAGGACTGAGTCAGCACGGCTTTGTCAAGAGGATGTCATGTTCGACAAATCTGTTAGAGTTCTTTGAGGAGGTAACAAGGAAGTTAGATAAAGGCGAGCCAGTGGACGTGATTTATTTAGATTTCCAGGAGGCCTTTGACAAGGTGCCGCATAGGAGACTATTAAATAAGTTAAGTGCCCATGGTGTTAAGGGTAAGATACTGGCATGGATAGAGGATTGGTTGACTGGCAGAAGGCAGAGAGTGGGGATAAAGGGGTCTTTCTCAGGATGGCAGCCGGTGACTAGTGGTGTGTCTCAGGGATCGGTGCT
The DNA here is from genome assembly GCF_964213995.1 of Mustelus asterias. NCBI lineage: Eukaryota > Metazoa > Chordata > Chondrichthyes > Carcharhiniformes > Triakidae > Mustelus > Mustelus asterias. The sequence continues at coordinate 57,892,692 of NC_135809.1, read as the reverse complement.
GGGACCACAACTTTTCACAATATACATTGGCAATTTGGAGAAAGGAACTGAAGGCACTGTTGCTAAGTTTGCAGATGATACAAAGATATGTAGAGGGACTGATAGTATTGAGGAAGCAGGGGGGCTGCAGAAGGACTTGGACAGGATAGGAGAGTGGGCAAAGGCAGATGGAATACAATGTGGAAAAGTGTGAGGTTATGCACCTTGGAAGGAGGAATGGAGGCATAGACTATTTTCTAAATGGGAAAATGCTTAGGAAATCAGAAACACAAAGGGACTTGGGAGTCATTGTTCAAGAGTCTCTTAAAGTTAATGTGCAGGTTCAGTTGGCAGTTAGGAAGGCAAATGCAATGTTAGCATTCATGTCGAGAGGGCTAGAATACAAGAGCAGGGATATACTTCTGAGGTTGTATAAGGCTCTGGTCCGACCCCATTTGGAGTATTGTGAGCAGTTTTGGACCCCATATCTAAGGAAGGATGTGCTGGCCTTGGAAAGGGTCCAGAGGAGGTTCACAAGAATGATCCCTAGAATGACGAGCTTGTCATATGAGGAACAGTTGAGGACTCTGGGTCTGTACTCGTTGAAGTTTAGAAGGGTGAGGGGGGATCTTATTGAAACTTACAGGACACTGCGAGGCCTGAATAGAGTGGACGTGGAGAGGATGTTTTCACTAATAGGAAAAATTAGAACCAGAGGACACAACCTCAGGCTAAAGGGACGATCCTTTAAAACAGAGATGAGAAGGAATTTCTTCAGCCAGAGCGTGATGAATTTGTGGAACTTTTTGCCGCAGAAGACTGTGGAGGCCAGGCCATTGAGTGTCTTTAAGACAAAGATAGATGTGTTCTTAATTAATAAGGGGACCAGGGGGTATGGAGAAAAGGCAGGAGAATGAGGATGAGAAAAAAATCAGCCATTATTGAATGGCGGAGCAGACTCGATGGGCCGAGTGGCCTAATTCTGCTCCTATGTCTTATGGTCTTGTGGCCTTATTAGCATTTTCTGCTTGAATTTGTGAATGTCCAAGCTCATTCTTACTGTTACAATTCTTTTTACTAATCCCAGTTTTGATCACCCATTGACTGCTTTGGCTGAGATCAGCTGACACAGACCAGGAATTAAGTTCCTGCACCTTAATACAGCACAGGGTGGTGCCTTTACCACCACCGAGGACTTTTTGAAATGGCTTGATCTAATTTAATTCCTTGAAACTCACTACTGTTCATTTACTGTTAGTTTCAGCTGCAGGCGATTGGCAAGGCACTCAAATTGAACAATAGGGGAATCCAGCAGATTTGCCCTCTCAGAATTGTGGTTGTTACTAACAAGGCCAGCATTTATTGCCCATCCCTAATTGAACTTTGTAAAGTGGTGGTGAGCCTTCTTCGTGAATGATTACAGTCCGTGTGTAGAAGTGCTTCACTAGTACTCCCTTAGTAGAGGGAAGTTCCTGAATTTTGACCCAGTGGGTGATGAAGGGAGAACAGCACAGGGGGGAAGGTGGGGGTGGCAGTTGTCACCAGATGAATTGAGGAGAGACATGATGGGCCGAATGGCATCCTTATGTGCTGTATCCATTTTATGAATCCATGAAACATCTATCTTGAGATGGTGTGTGACTTGGAGAGGAACTTGAAGGTGGTAATCTTCTCTTACACCTGCTGTTTGTGTCGTTCGAAGTGGTGAAAGTCATGGGTTTGGGAAAGTGTTGAGGCAGAAGCCTTGGTGAGTTGCTTCCAACACCTTGTTGAGATGTTTGGGGTGCGGCCATCAACAGCACCCTCCCCCCCCCCCATTCCCTACCCCCCACCAAACCACCTCACCACTCTCCCAAACATGATAAAGGTTTGAAATAACTCTGGCTAAAATGCACTGTGTAGGAAGAGGAAAACACACAGCCTCCTCTTGCAATTACAGTACTATACTGAAGAGTTCCTTAGTCATTTCTACTATTTCATATCATGGAATGGAAAGTTGGCAAATTTATTTTCTACTTTTTCATTACTGTTTAACATTGAACTCAGAATGATACAGATAGAGTGCTCAAATGCCAATTTCAGAGTCAAGGCATTAGCGAGCAGTATCTAATGGTGAGAGTAAGAAAAAATATTGGTGCCGTTTATTGCCATTGAGATGTAGATATTTGGGTGTTGAGCCCAAGTGACATGAAGAAAAACCTCTTTACACGAGTGGTTTAGGATTAGGAATTGACTGCCAGATAAGGTGGTGAAAAAGAGGACTGGAGAAACACTTGAAGGAGAAAATAATATCAGGGATAAGTGGAAAGAGTAGGAGAGTGGGGAGAACTGGATTATTCTAAGAGCTGACTCAAAGTTGATGGATCAAATGGCCTCCTTCTGTGCTGTATTGTTCCAGTGTTCTATTCAATGAGTGCCATTATTTCTAGTTTGGAAACTAGAAATTGAGTTGCCTTAGAAATGAGTATGGAACTTTAATACGAGTGAAGAATGATGAGTCATCAAGAAGTGGATTTTCTCATTCAGCCTAATAGCTGATTGAAGAATGGCCAATTGTAGTATAAGATCTAGAACATGATTTGGTCCATTAACAGGGGAGACTAGGACGCGGGGGCACAGCCTTAGAATAAAAGGGAGTCACTTTAGAACAGAGATGAGGAGAAATTTCTTCAGCCAGAGAGTGGTGGGTCTGTGGAATTCATTGCCACAGAGGGCTGTGGAGGCCGAGACGTTGAGCGTCTTCAAGACAGAAATTGATAAATTCTTGATTTCTCGAGGAATTAAGGGCTATGGGGAGAGAGCGGGTAAATGGAGTTGAAATCAACCATGATTGAATGGTGGAGTGGACTCGATGGGCCGAATGGCCTTACTTCCGCTCCTATGTCTTATGGTCTTATGGTCTTATAAAGAGAGTAAAAGACAGAGGCTGAAATTCTCTGGCTGTTCACGCCTTGCTGCTGCTGCCAGTAAGGTCAGAGAATTTAGCACTCAGCCAAATCTCCATTCACTGCAGCGGGACCAGAAAATTCCACTGGCGTGAATGACCGGAGAATCCTGCCTGCTATTCCTAGATATCAGGGCAAATTCACCAATCGGACACTCCCAGTGGGGAACTGATCTCCAAGAGAAGTTGGACCAAAGAATCACCATTTTTGGTGAAAAGAATTTACCTGTCTCTGATCAAAGTTCTTTCTGATAAAGGGAGGAAGAAATAAATTCATTTACTCTCACATCAGTGATGGGAGATAAGCAGTACTGAAAATTAATTAGACGAGAGCTTGTGCATCTTCACAGCTACCACTGAACAGGTAAAATATAAGTTTGTTAACAAGCATTTTCTTTCTGTCTCTTTTACATTAAGTGTTGACCATATTCAGGCATATGGCCTGATAGTTTTCAGGTGTTCTCTGACAACTCACTCTATTCTTCACATAGGGATTCCCAAATAAAGTGTCAGCAGATTGTTGGACCAGGGATGGAATTCATCTCAACCAAGCTCAGTCTATTCTCACTACACCATCCACATGTCTATAATGGGTGCTTATTAGAAATCAAGCCCTGATTTTCCTGCCTCACTATCTATGTAATCTCGTCCTCCTGTAGCCATCCAAGAACTGCATTTCTCCAACTCTAGCCTTTTATGTATCAGTCGCTTCATCCACCATTGATGTCGTTGCCGACCAAGCCCTAAGTTCTGGAATTTCTTTCTGAAAACTTTCAAGTTCTGGACCTCTCACATTTCATTTAGAACCCTCTTTAAAACTTGTCTCTTTGATGAAGATTATACTTACCCTCTAAATTTCTCCTGCTCAAAGCTAACATTTGTTCACATCATTATGGAATGCCTCAGGACAATTTATTATGTTAAAGGTACTATATAACTTTAAGTTTCATTGATGCTCTCCTTTCAACTGATCAACTATCCTCATGCTGGATACAGGATACCTGGTAAAACTACTGAAGTTCAAGTGAGTTCAATTGCAATCAATCAGAAGTATGCTGTACAAACATCCAAATTAAGATCAAGTTCCCTGAACCCTCATTAAAAAGAAATATAACATTGATTAAAAGTAAAATAATGTAAGTATATAATTAACGGCTATCTTATATATGATTGACCCATTGACCCATCCTCATCTCGTCATCCTCCACAGTGTGTTGTTTCTTGTGAACTGTATTTCTCGCTTCAAGCAATTTTTCAAAGGGTCCTCTTCTTTCAGTTTTTAAGTTTATTTATTAGTGTCACAAGTAGGCTTACATTAACACTGCAATGAAGTTACTGTGAAAATCCCCTAGTCGCCACTCTCCGGCATCTGTTTTGGGTACACTGAGGGAGAATTTAGCTTGGCCAATGCACCTAACCAGCACGTCTTTCGGACTGTGGGAGGAAACTGGAGCACCCGGAGGAAACCCACGCAGACACAGGGAGAACGTGCAGACTCCATACAGACAAGTGACCCAAGCCGGGAATTGAACCCGGGTCCCTGGTGCTGTGGACTAACTACTGTGCCACTGTGCCATTCAGCAGCTTGTTGTCGAATCAATAAAGTCAAAATTCACATGCCTAAACAAGATTGTCTTCCTGTTAGGAACACAGATGTGATTTTTCAGACAACTAAATTGCATTAATTACTGAAAAGACATATTTAAGAAGGACTAGCATCCCTGGTAAGCACAAAACAAGCTCAATTGGCTTTACCTGATCTGTGCTTATCACATTGTAAACCAATCAATTACACTGAAACTTTGCTTTTTCATGACGGATTTCAATCTGCACATTTGAAAAACTCGCCATGGCATTCTCTCCAAATGTCACTCCCACTCAGACAGCTTTGACAAGCATCCACCTCCAGGGTTTCAATCTGGCTTTCCTCGATCCCTTTCTCTGGATCTCCAAATACACTCGAACTTCACTTTTGATGCATACTTTCAGATCTTCAGCCATACCAAGCAGAACACCACTGCTCCAAAGGGTACCTTTGCCCCTGTGGCCGCAGCCCAGAATCACCAACCTTCAATTATCTTCTCAGCTCTTCTCAGCTTCTTGTGAGCCCACTTTGTTTCAAATCTACCCCCTGCAATTCTGTCTTTGGAAGAGTTTCAGAGAAGGTTCGCTAGGTTGAGTCCTGGGATGAAGGGGTTATCTTATAAGGAAAGGTTGAGCAGGTTGGGCCTATACCCATTGGAATTTAGAAGAATGAGGGATGATCTTATTCAAACATATAACAATCTGAGAGGTCTTGACAGGGTAGGTGCTGAGATGATGTTTCCTCTCTTGGGGAAACCTAGAACTAGGAGACAGTTTTAAAAATGAGAGATCTCCCATTAAAGATGGAGATGAGGAAGATATTTATCTGTGTCACTTCTGTACAATTCCCTTACTCAGAGAGCACTGGAAATATTCAATGCTGAGTTAGAGAAATTTTTGACTGGCAAAGGAGTTAATGGTGGTGATTGAGGAGTGCTGGGGATGGGAACACGCGAGAAAGTGGATTTCAGGCTACAATCAGATTAACTATGATCTTATTGAATGGTGGAACAGGCTCGAAAGTGCTGAATGGCCTATTTGTGCTCCTATTTCTCATGATTCTATGTTCTTACATGGTTACAGCCTTGCAATACTTTGTGCCTTTCACTGATTCTCATTGTCCAGAGCATGCTGCCCTGTATCATAAATTTGAGGACAATTTAAGTATGTTATTGTGAATGCAACAAGATTCCCTTATGGAAGTGCGTGATAACATTTCTGCCTACTTGTTATGAATTGTGGTCCTCAGAAGTTTGAAATAATTCCATTATTTTTAACACAGATACTGGAGCTTACGTCAAATGTATTTTCATATCTCTCTTAACACTACATTCTGCATCCTCTCCTTTCCTTCTCTATGCATGGTCTGTTCTTTAGGTACAGTGCGCAAGAAACAATACTTTTCACTGCATACTGTTATCCGGCTTTTAATTTAAACACCTTGCAAGCATTCCGGTTTAATGAGACAAACAAGGACAGTAATTTCACTCTTTAATTCATTCAACAATTTATGTCTTTGTTTAATACTTCACATACCAATTTAAGCATAAACAGTTGCAACTCATTAACTCTTTTATTGAACTTTAACTCTTAACTGAACATCAATTCTCAACTGAACTCTTAACTTCACTTTAACTTTAATTGAATATTAACTTTAATTATTTAACTGAAAATAGATACTACCAAGTTTAGGATAAGCCTTGGCCAAGAAATATCCCCGATGTAGAATCTATCTTCTTCTCTGAAGCATCCTTCAGGGCACATGCCTTACAATGTCACTATAGAGTTGTCACTGGCAAACAAAGGACTGCAATGTCTTTTATCTAGAAATCCTCCACTTGCTTCCAGAAGATTCTCTGTCATCCAGCCAATTGTGTAACCAGAAACCGATCACATGGCTCGAACATCCAATGAAATTACTTGTGAATGACGCCATTACGCTTAGTTCAAACTGCATGTTCCACACATAATGGCAATATAATTTGAGGCCAACGTAAACAACTTCACTTATTTGACCAACACAGGAAGCTTCAGATCATAGTTCCCAGACCAGATATCTGACCCAGAGCAACTTTACGATCTGCATCTGGCTTTAATTATAAGTTGACCAAAAATCCCAGCATGCTTAACTCTCAGCCAAAATAGCCATTTTAAAGCCACTAATGCCAATATTGCTGTTAAATCATTGTTGCAGCTGTTCTTTCTCCATCTACAATACTAATACATGTGACAATAATAAATCAAATCAAATCAGGTGTGTGGCAATGTTGCTTTGTACATTGACTGCAGTGCAGTAGTGAGCAGTGCAGTACTGTGGATATATATGTATATATATATGCATGACATTATAATTCCTGAATCATTTTGGAATAATAGAACAATATTGTCATGGAGGCTGTGGAAAAGTGGTATTGTTACTGAACTAGTAATTCAGAGACCCAGGGTAATGATCTGGGGATCAGTTCAAATGGCAGATGATGAAATTTGAATTCAATACAAATCTGGAATTAAAAGTCTAATGATGACCATGAACCATTATTGATTGTTGTAAAAGACCATCTGGTTCACTAATATCATTTAGGGAAGGAAATCTGCCATCCTTACGTGGTCTGGCCTATATATGACTCAAGGCTCACAGCAATGTAGTTGACTCTTAAATGCCCTCTGAAATGATCAAGCGATCCATGCAGTTCAAGGGCAATTCAGGATGGGCAACAAATGCTGGCCCAGCCAGCAATGGCCATATCCCATGAATGAATAAAAAATAAAAATAATTCTACCCTTCATGTTATTTCAAGAACAGTAACCATTTGGTGAAATCAGGTGTTATGAAATGCAATGGACATCAGGAAGTTGAAAATATAGGACAATTTGCTAAATTTTAAGAAAAAGTCAGGATACCTGAGATAGGGCTTAAATACAGATTGTCCTTTTAAATAATGGCTATCCCACACTGAGGACAAGTTCTGGAGTCAAGCACAGAGAAGTTCACACACACAACTGATACATTTTCTAAAAGCTAAACACTGAAATAAAGAAGGGAACACAGAAATGTCCTGTTGTCAGAATGCCATTAAAATCTCCGGTTGTTCACACTGACGGGATTCTCCGGTCCCGGTGGTAGTGCTCCCCTGCCTGTGGGTTTCCCGCTGGTGTGGGGTGACATCAACGGGAATTTCAATTGACAGCGGTGGGAACAGAGAATCCTGCCGTGAGTAAACAATGCACCACCTCCCGCTGGCGGGAAACATGTGGCTGGGAGGCCAGAGAATCTCACCTAAAGAATTGATCATATTTAGTTCTTCGACAAAATACCACCTTAATCCTAAAACTCTATTTGATGCATGAACTTGTATGATTATCAATTAAAATCAACAAGATTTCGCATCAAAGTGTCAGCTCAGCTTTAAGTCAAGGGTCATAACTTCGACTCCCATTTCAGGAGGTGAACTCACAATCTACCCAGACTTTCCCATGCAAAACTGAAGAAGTGCTGTTCTGTCAAAGGTACAGTGCTTTAAATGAACTACTCTGATGGTTCAGGTGGGTCCCAGGATAGGCAACCCTGCCAATGTCCCGATCACGGTAAGAAGTCTCACAACACCAGGTTAAAGTCCAACAGGTTTATTTGGTAGCAAATACCATAAGCTTTCGGAGCGCTGCTCCTTCGTCAGATGGAGTGGAAATGTACTCTCAAACAGTGCACAGAGACACAAAATCAAGTTACAGAATACTGATTAGAATGCGAATCCCTAAAGCCAGCCAGGTCTTAAAGGTACAGGCAATGTGGGTGGAGGGAGCATTAAACACAGGTGAAAAAGATGTGTATTGTCTCCAGGCAGAACAGCTAGTGACTAGCTGTTCTGTCTGGAGACAATACACATCTCTTTAACCTGTGTATTGTCTCCAGGCAGAACAGCTAGTGACTAGCTGTTCTGTCTGGAGACAATACACATCTCTTTAACCTGTGTTTAATGCTCCCTCCACCCACACTGTCTGTACCTTTAAGACCTGGCTGGCTTTAGGGATTCGCATTCTAATCAGTATTCTGTAACTTGATTTTGTGTCTCTGTGCACTGTTTGAGAGCACATTTCCACTCCATCTGACGAAGGAGCAGCGCTCTGAAATCTTATGGTATTTGCTACCAAATAAACCTGTTGGACTTTAACCTGGTGTTGTGAGACTTTTTACTGTGTTTACCCCAGTCCAACGCCGGCATCTCCACATAATGTCCCGATCAACATTCCTCCCTTGGCCAAAAGCAGATTAACCAGATGTTTCTTTTAGTTGTACGTCGGATTTTGTTTCCTAATTTTCCTCTCATTCTCAACTAATTCAAGCTCCCTTGTTCCTTGATTTCTTATTCCAATTAATGGAGGCTGAACTAGATCAGTGCCAGCAGTGTGAAACGGATGTATATTGAATTGGCAAATGACCTGTCAGCATTGAAGTACATAGAACAATAGTTTAGACCCTTTTTGGAGACTGTCACTATTGCTTGGTCCAAACTTTAAAATCTTGACAATATTTCAAAGTCAACACAATGAAAAATCAGCTGCTGATTTGCCCTGATTCTGTTTTTATGGCTGAGGCAGACCTATATTATAACCTTTGAAAGGAAGTATTTGATTTAATTGTTTTGAGCCTCATTCCAAACCAGTTTTGCTTTATCTTTCTCCCCGCCACCTTCAGCTGAGTTCAGCCCAGAACAGGAATCAAACTTGACATATTCTGGCTAATGGGCATTCAAAAACATGCCATTTTTCAAACTTGTACTATTATTATTATATATATTACACACATAGAAACATCAGCATAGCAACAGACCACTCAGTCCAATTATGCCATATTTAGCTTCAACCCAAATCCCTCCATTCCCTTCTCCCTCCTTTGTACACCAATCTCCCTTCAAAACATCAATACTGTTCCGTCACTTCACATGTTCCACATTCTCATTGTAAAGAAATTCTTCCTCGTTTTTTTAGAACTGGTTAGAGAATATTGTAGGAGATCTTGTGGTGCGGTGGAGGTAGTCTTCCTGCCTCTGAAGCAGAAACTCTGAGTTCACACCCCACTCCAGGATGTGATGGCCAAGGAAGGTGTGATCAGAGCAAGACTAATCTTTCCAACACACACCAATGGCTGGCGGAAAGAGCGGGACAGATTCCTGGTCAGCCATGTGATGGAAAAAAAACCACATTAGAGCCTCTACCATGACTACACATGCATGTAAAACTATGCATCGCCATCGGAACTCAAATTCCTTGGGTTGGCTCAGTTGGCTGGAGGACCAGTGTGGATCAGATTGTTACCAACAGGATGGGGTTGGATCCCTATTCCAGCTGTGGTGGATTCAGGGCCTGCCTCATTGCCCGAGGGGCTATTGGTCAAACCTGCCTTCAGCAGATATCTGACATTAATATCCCCTTTGTTCTGGCTTCATTCACAATTTCTCCACATCCATCAGATCAAACTCCTTCATAATTTTAAGGCTTTATCAGGTCTTCTGTGAATCTTTTTTTCCTAACAAGCTCTTCATCTTTACAAACCTTCTTCTCATTTCTTTTGTCACAGATCCCTGCGATCCAGAAGTCTACGTTGTGGTGAATGATGGCTGGAGGAAGGATGATTCTTCTAACATTTTACCTGGGATGAACTCTTCCTTTCACAGTGACAATGAGATCAGCGAGCAGTGGATCCGTTTCATTGGAGCATCAGGAACAAAGCTGATAGATCAGTGTGTTCCACCATTGCACTGTGGCACCAGGAGGCCTGTGTGGGTCAATGGATCCCACCCTACTCTGGAGACCAGGGTTGTGTATCAAATCGCATGCATTCCAGATCTACAATCAGGAGATTGCTGCAAAGAGATACTGCCCCTCAGAATCACTTTCTGTCAGCACCCTGCGACGAGAGAAGTTTTTTACGTGTATAAGCTGCCGCCCACTCCAATCAGTGCGGCCTACTGTACAGGTAAGAACAGGACAACGCCAACACACAGATTGTCAGGCCTTTTCCTAGTATAGAACCCATTCCTGCAGCCATGCTATACTCACTGACCCTGTCCTAACATACCCCCCATTCCCAGACCCTTATTGCACTCACTGAGCCTGTCCCAGTAAAGCCCTCATCCCCAGACCCATACTACACCCACTGACCCTGTCCAATAATAGCCCCCATTTCCAGACCCATAATACACCCACTGACCCTGTCCAATAATAACCCCCATTCCCAGACCCATACTGCACCCACTGACCCTGTCCAATAATAACCCCCATTCCCAGACCCATACTGCACCCACTGATCCTGTCCAATGATAACCCCCATTCCCAGACCCATACTACACCCACTGACCCTGTCCAATAATAACCCCCATTCCCAGACCCATAATACACCCACTGACCCGGTCCCAGTATAACCCCCATTCCCAGACCCTTATTGCACTCACTGAGCCTGTCCCAGTAAAGCCCTCATCCCCAGACCCATACTACACCCACTGACCCTGTCCAATAATAGCCCCCATTTCCAGACCCATAATACACCCACTGACCCTGTCCAATAATAGCCCCCATTCCCAGACCCATACTGCACCCACTGACCCTGTCCAATAATAGCCCCCATTTCCAGACCCATACTGCACCCACTGAGCCTGTCCAATAATAGCCCCCATTTCCAGACCCATAATACACCCACTGACCTGGTCCCAGTATAACCCCCATTCCCAGACCCATACTACACCTACTGATCCTGTCTCAGTATAGCCCCCATTCACAGACCCTGTCTCAGTATAGCCTCCATTCTCAGGCCCTGTCCCAGTATAGCCCCCATTCCAGACCCTGTCCCAGTATAGCCCCCAGCCTCCATTCCCAGATCCTGTCCCAGTATAGCCTCCATTCCCAAACTCATACTACACCCAGACCCTGTCCCAGTATAACCTCCATTCCCAGGCCCTGTCCCAGTGTAGCCCCCATTCCAGACCCTGTCCCAGTATAGCCCCCATTCACAGACCCTGTCCCAGTATAGCCTCCATTCCCAGGCCCTGTCCCAGTATAGCCCCCATTCACAGACCCTGTCCCAGTATAGCCTCCATTCCCAGATCCTGTCCCAGTATAGCTCCATTCCCAAACTCATACTACACCCAGACCCTGTCCCAGTATAGCCCCCCATTCCCTGACACATACTGCACTCACTGACCCTTCCCAGTACAGCCCCCATTCCCAGAGCAATGTTACACTCACTGACCCTGTCCCAGTATAGTCCCCACTCATGATCAGGCGGCAGCAGTACTTTCTCCTGATATGTAGAGCATTCACGCACTGCGTTTCTTGGAGATGATTCCCTGATTTAACATTGTTTCTTTCTGTCTCCAGAGTGGCCTTGGGATCAATGCACTGACGGGACCCATAACTGTGATCCAGAGCTGGCTACCTGTGTGAATACATCATATAACCCACAGAATGGGATTGGATACTACTGTGTCTGTGTTGCGGGATATGCAGGGAGTGGACTGAGAGGAGACTGTACAGGTGAACCCACAAAAACTGAGAGCAGGAAATAAATCATTTGGATATTATTAATTTATTTCTTTATCATAACTTAACCCACCTTCTCATCAGATCCTTCAATCTCTTCTCTCCCAGGAACCACACTCTTGTTTTCTCTTCACTTTATTGATGGCCATTTTGTACAGCTCCATTATGTACTGCACCTCTTTCATTTTGCTAACTTTTAAACAGTTTCAAATCACTCCCATCCACCAATATTTGAACACTTCAAGACAGCAAATAGTTCACTAAAAATCATTGTTTAATTCCCTTTGTGAGAATGTTGATTTTGACCTTATACAGTTGTGTAAAATGGCAACCCATTTCACAACTCTCCAAATCCTTATTTCTGTTGACTTCAGTGCCCCAGGAAAGGTGAATAATTGCTGTCAACGTGGAGTCCACTCTTTTACAGCATTCTGACAAGTTAGGATCCATCCTGGAGAGACAGTGAGATGCTGAGCTGAATGCTGGAGTCAGGAAAACATGAGTGGCAAGTTGAGTCTAATGGTGATCTGTGTCTGGTTTTCATTTTCAGATGTGGATGAATGTTTACAGAACAATGGCGGCTGCTCCCAGCGCTGTGTGAACACGGTGGGCAGTTATCAGTGTCGCTGTCACCCAGGATACACCCTGAGACCTGGGAGCAGAACAACCTGCACAGGTTTGACCTTTCACATTTCATTGCTGTTACAGTCACCTGATTGTTTTTCTTTTATCTAAAATCTGATTGGCTGTTAAAATACTTCTGGTCATTACTCTCCTAGCTGTTCTCTTTTGTTTCTGCTAAGCTCCAAATACATGTCTGAATTATTGTCTGTCGTCTCTGTTTGTTCTTGCTGTGCTGAATTGGAGGCATTGTTCTTCCACATCAACTCAATCTTTCCCAATCTCAGACTGCTCACCTGTCTCAACCTTATTTCGTCCCACAATCATTTATCCTTCAAAATCCTAACATGCCATCACCTTATCACTGCCCTTAGATGTAACCTGCCTCCCCCCTTCAAAGTTGGTGATCTTCTACACTGTGGGGGGTAATCATTCTCTTTGATACCTCTCATGGACTCTGCCACCAAAGCCTTAGGGGGTGATTTTGCACCCATGTGCAAATGGCAACGTGGGCACAAAATCCCTCACGGGTCAAAAATTGAGATTCTCACTGGCGAGATCTTGCTTCCTGATTTTCCCCACCCCTTGCCAGTGATTCCTACCCTTTCTGGACAGGAATCTCATTTCCATATATTTTGATAAACTTAAATCTTATTAAAGGGCTTCCCAGCAAGGTGACCCCTCCTTACTAAATATTCATACCTTGCCAACATGATGTTAAGTCAACGAGGGTTACAACAGTTATTTTAAAGCTGGATTCAGTCGAGTGGAACACACTGGGATTAGGTATAGCTCATGGGGTGGCTCGACCCCCAGGCACAGGTTGGCACTGCCCCCTGGCACTGATTGGCACTGCCCCTGACACCGAATGACATGGCCCCCAGTGCCAATTGGCATGGCCCAGCACAGATTGGCACTGCCCCAGCACAGGTTGTCACTTCTCCTGGCACAGGTTGGCACTGCCCCCTGCCTATGCCACCCTGGCAGTGTTAATGGTGGCAAAGGTAGGATAGATGTATGTGCTAATAGGACAACAGGGGTCAGTGCTCAGTGGAAGCAAAATGGAACAAGGGACAGCAGCCGTGTGGGGTGGAGTTGTGTTAGGACAAGCCATGGAAACCAAACAACAGAAAACCGGGGGGAGTGGGTCAAGATGGAGGGGAAAGTTCACAGTCTAAAGTTGTTGAACTCAATGTTGAGTCCAGAAGGCTGTCATGTGCCAAATCAATAGATGAGGTGCTGTTCTTCCAGTTTGCAGTGGGCATCACTGGAACAGGCCAAGGATGGGCATGAGAGCAAGATACAGAGTTAAAATAGCAAGTAATAGGAAGGATGGTATCATGATTGTGGATGGAGTGAATGTGTTCTGCAAAACAGTCACCCAGTCTGTGTTTAGTTTCCTCAATGTAGAGGAGACAGCATTGGGAGCAATGAATGCAGTAAACTAAATTGAAGCAAGTGCAAGTAAAACTCTGCTTAACCTGAAAAGAGTGTTTGGGGCCTTTAACAGTGAGGAGGGAGGAGGTAAAGGGACAGGTGTTTTACCTTCTATGATTGCATGAAAAAGTGTTGTGAGAAGAGGATGAAAGGTAGAGGGCATTGGAGGGTGTCACAGAGGTAGCATTCCCTGCAGAATACTGCCGGGTGGTGGGGTTGGGGGGGGGGGGGGGGGGGGGGGGGTGGCGGGTGGTAGGTGAGGGAAGAAAAATGTGTTTTGTGGTAGCATCGTGCTGGAGTTGCCGGAAATGGCGGAAGATGCAGATGCTGGTGAGCTAAAAAGTGAGGATAAGGGGGATGCTATGATGGTTCCGGGAGGGAGAGGAAGGGGTGAGGGCAGATGTATGGCAGATGAGTTAAACATGGTTACGTGCCCTGTTAACCACAGTGGGGCAAAACCTCGGTTGAGGAAAGAGGCGAACATGTCAGAACCACTGTTTCAAAGGTGACATCATCAAAATAGATGCAGCGGAGATGGAGAAACTAAACCGAGGTCCCCCAGGGCACTCGGTCTGATCTACACTAGCTCAGTGTCCATGACTCCAGGTAGAATTGCCCTGGCTCCCCCACGACACACAATCTCTCTTCTGACCCTGATCTATGGTATCCCAGACTGGCATGTTCATCCGGCAGTAAGGATACTCCAGTAGCAAGCAATAAAAGAACTAACTTCACAAAGTAAATCAAAGAAAAGATTTAATAAAGAAATTATTTTACACTGCCACTTGGGCCACACCACGAATGCTCCTCACAATCCCCACCTCCTTTCTATTTATAGCAGGTTAGCTGGTCAGCTGACCACCACATCATTTTTGCCATTGGTTACATTGTCTACCAAGTCAGCTTGTCAGCTGACCCTCACAGCATGTTACCATTGGTTACATGGCAATCTTACCCGACCTGCAATATCATCTGACCTATGACTCCCCTGACCCATAAACCCCTTGACCTGTGATCAACCCCATGATCCTTGAACTCTCTCTGACCCACATTCACTCCTAAATCCATGATCTCAATCCTCCCCATGATGTCTTTGCTGTATCCACATTTCCGGGTTTCCCGGCTTTTCTGACCCCCACACGTGCTCCCGTTCTGCCTCACCCTAACTATCGGCAGCTTTAGATATTAATGTTTCACAAGGGTTCCTGGGGAGAACCTGTTTCTTTATTGTGACAGTGCAGATGTTTATGTGTATTTGGGGACCGATGAATTCCTTGTTTCCCTTTCTTCTGCTTTTTCAGATGTGAATGAATGTGAAAGCAGCCCATGCAAACCTCAGGAACACTGTATGAACACAGTTGGAAGCTACTCCTGTATGTGCCTCCTTGGTAATTGTACAGGTTAGTGTCAATCTGAGAGGGATGGCGGAAAATACGGGACTACTATTGGATGGAAACTCCAGATTTCCAACATTGGTGGAAGGGGGGATAATTCTGCACAGAATAAAATAATTGCCATCTCAATTTTCTCCTCCACATCTGAACATATTGATTAGTGCAAGCTTTTCTTTCAAGCACGTCTTTCTCCCTTCATTGCTCCCCTCCCATCTTCATTCCTTCTTTCTCCCTTCCTGCTATTGCTTCCTCCTTTCTATTACACTTTTTCCCTCCCTTCTTCCAATGATGATGTGATACTCAAAATCTTCAAAACATCCAACAGCCTCATCAAAGCACACTGGCTACATTTGTACCAGATCTTCTTTTCTTCTGATCAGAGGACACTTTTCAATGGATGGGCTACCTTCAACTCTCAGTGTCGCCTCCTTCATCTCAATGTTACTGAGCTAACCTCCAGCTCTTTGCAATTGCTCAACCCAGGATAGATGGCCATCTGTTTCAGTGACATGGAACATACAGTTCACATCTTTTTCTTTCTGTGCCTCTCTGATTTGGATTGTTTCCAACTGTCGAATCTCAGTTCCTTCAAATGCCACTATTGTGATCGCTTTTAGAGCACTTTTCTTTGGGTACTCGTTTTTTTCTAAACGTTCAGGAAATATCTTCTGTCATTGTCTGAGTGATGTGATGTTACTCCAGCATCAAGTTTCAACTGCACTCTTTCCCAGTGCACCCCTTTTCAAACATGTGGCACCCAAACCTGAATGCAGTGCCAGATCGTGTCTGACCAATGCGCTGTCAAACTGAAGCATTGCTTGCTTCCCTTTGTACGCCAGCTGCCTTGAAATAAAGACAAATGCTACAATAGCCTTTTTGATTCTTCTATTTTCATTAGACATGTGTCAAGAGGGTCACCAAAACTGCCACAGTTTGGCAACCTGTATCAACATTCCCGGCTCCTTCCGATGTATCTGCAGGACAGGATATACTGGCGATGGACAGACATGTACAGGTAAGGAGACAACAATATGTGATCTAAACTACTGCCCATGAATACTGTCATAATGTATACCATGAATAAGCTGAGTCGTTACTAACCGGCTCACAAGGTCTCCTAATCATCCATTTAATGGATTTGTGGACTCCGTGAAGCATTCCTAAATGATTGACATTTGATTACAGGATTATTCATATGTGTTGACAGAAATCCGTGAGGGGTTTTAATCCAGGACTGGATGAAGTCTTACTGGGAAATGGGATAGAAAGCAAATCAGAGTGAATCTGAATTTAGATGAGCACTATCCGTGTCCACTGGATACATTTCCAAGCAATGCACAGCCAGCAAATTATTTTTGATATCAGTATAATTTTATAGGCAAATATGACAGCCAATTTGTGCACAGCAAGATCCCATGTACAGCAACGGGATAAGCCCTCCTTAATCTATTTTAATGGTGTTGGTTGGGAGAGGAATATTGGCCAGGATGCTGGGAGAACTAGCTGCTCATGGGATTCTTGTTTGTGTGCCAGATGGAATCTTTGGCTTTCATATTTCATTTAAAAGATGGTATCGTTGACAGTGCTACACTATCCTGGTGTGAGGATTGAACTCATGATTTTTTGACTCACCTCTGGCCTTATTTGGATCACCATTTATATCACTGTGAAATAACCAACAGGTTGAAGGGTGGTACGGTGGCAGGGTGGTTAGCATTGCTACCCCAGCACCAGGGACCTGGGTTCGATTGCAGCATTGGGTGACTGTCTGGGTGGAGTTTGCACGTTTTCCCCTAGTCTGCGTGAGTTTCCTCCGGGTGCTCTGGTTTTCTCCCACAGTCCATAGATGTGTGGATTTGATTGATTGGACATACAAATTTGCTCTTTAGTATCAGGGCTCCTAACAGGGTAAATACGTAGGGCATGGGTGGGATTGTTGTCGGTGCAGGCTCGATGGGCCGAATGGCCTCCTTCTGCACCGTAGGGATTCTATGATTCTATGGATATGGAAGGGCAGGCTAGACTGGCCAATTGTCAACTGTTGCACTGACAAAGGACAATATAGCTCAGGAACAGGCCCTTCGGCCCACCAAGCCTGCGTCGATACGCGGTTTTTATCCTTCTGTTCACTTCCCATTCATGTGTCCATGTTGCTAATGTGCCTGTTTCCACCACCTCCACTGGCAGTGTGTTCCAGGCACCCCACCACCCTCTGTGTGAATACCTTTCCCCGCACATCTCCTGTAAACTTACCCCCTCCCACATTGAACTTGTGCCCTCTTGTAGTTGACCTTTCCACTCTGGGAAAAAGCCTCTGACTATCCACCCTATCTGTGCTTTTCATAATTTTGCAGATCTCTATTAGGTCACCCCTCAGCCCCTGTCTTTCCAGTGAAAAGAGTCTGTGTTTATCCAACCTCTCCTCATCCCTAAAACCCTCCAAACCAGGCAACATCCTGGAAACCCTTTCTGTACCCTCTCCAAAGCATCCATGTCGTTCTGGTAGTGTGGCAACCAGAACTGCATGCCAAATCCCAAATGCAGCCTAATTAAAGTTTTACACAGCTGTAACATAACTTGCCAACTTTTATACTCAATTACTATGAGGTTTCAATTTTTGGGGTTGAATTAGTTCAGTGATATCAGAAGTATTTTTTTGCATGCAGTGGGTGTTGCGTTAACGACAATAATTCCACCATATTTCATTTCCTCAGATGTGGATGAATGTTTACAGAACAATGGCGGCTGCTCCCAGCGCTGTGTGAACACAGCGGGCAGTTATCAGTGTCGCTGTCACCCAGGATACACCCTGAGACCTGGAAGTAGAACAACCTGCACAGGTTTGACCTGTTTTTATAGCCATGCAATAAAATTAACCTATTGGCATTATGTTACATCAAATAACCTTGAGCAAAAAGTGGGAATTAATTGAAGGTTCAACTAGTGTTCAGTTCTCAGTTATTCAACAGTGTTGGAATCAGAGACACTTCACTGGTTATATGTTCAATTGCAGCTTCAGAACCCCGTGCACCCCATCGATGGTGGTGGTATAGTGGTATTGTCACTGGAATAGTAATCCTGAGACTCAGGGTAATGGTCTGGGGACAAGGCAGATGGTGAAATTTAAATTCAAAGAAATCTGGCATTAAAAGTCTAATGATAACTATTGTCGATTGTTGTAAAACCCATCTGGGAGGGAAATTTGCCATCCTTAGCTGGACCTGGCCTACATGTGACTCCAGACCCACAGCAACGCCCTCTGAAGTGACCTAGCGAGCCATTTAGTTCAAGGGTAATTAGCGATGGGCAGCAAATGCTGGTCCAGCCAGCAACACCCACATCCCCTAAGCGAATAAAGAAATTAAATATACTACAATTTGAGTCCTATACACCTCACTAAGTGTATACCCTGCAACATTGACAGAATCTTGTACACTTCACTAAGAATATAAGATTATAAGAACTAGGAGCAGGAGTAGGCCATCTGGCCCCTCGAGCCTGCTCCGCCATTCAATAAGATCATGGCTGATCTTTTTGTGGACTCTGCTCCACTTAACCGCCTGCTGAACATAACCCTTAATTCCTTTACTGTTCAAATATTTATCGACTATTTATATTTACCGGGCGGCACGGTAACACAGTGGTTAGCGGGCGGCACGGTAGCACAGTGGTTAGCACTGCTGCTTCACAGCTCCAGGGACCTGGGTTTGATTCCCGGCTTGGGTCACTGTCTGTGTGGAGTTTGCACATTCTCCTCGTGTCTGCGTGGGTTTCCTCCGGGTGCTCCGGTTTCCTCCCACAGTCCAAAGATGTGCGGGTTAGGTTGATTGGCCATGCTAAAAAATTGCCCCTTAGTGTCCTGGGATGCGTAGATTAGAGGGATCAGCAGGTAAAATATGTAGGGATATGGGGGTAGGGCCTGGGTGGGATTGTGGTCGGTGCAGACTCGATGGGCCGAATGGCCTCTTTCTGTACTGTAGGGTTTCTATGATTTCTATCCTTGCCTTAAAAACAGGTAGCCTCAACTGCTTCCCTGGGTGGGGAATTCCACAGATTCACAACCCTTTGGGTGAAGAAGTTCCTCCTCAACTTAATCCTAAATCTGCTCCCTCTTATTTTGAGGCTATGCCCCCTAGTTCTAGTTTCACCTGCCAGTGAAAACAACCTCCCTGCTTCTATCTTATCTATTCCCTTCATAATCTTATATGTTTTTATAAGATCTCCCCTCATTCCTCTGTATTCCAATGAGTATAGTCCCAGTCTACTCAATCTCTCCTCATAAGCCAACCCTCTTAACTCTGGAATCAACCTAGTGAATCTCCCTTGCAACCCTCCAGTACCAGTATATCCTTTCTTAAAAAAGGAGACCAAAACTATACATAGAACTCCAGGTTTGGCCTCACCAGCACCTTATACAGCTGCAATATAACCTCGCTATTTTTAAATTTTTGAAGTTGGTTTGCAGGTGTAGCAGGATTCATAGATTCATTTCTATGAAACTCCATCCCTCTAGCAATGAAGGACAAAATTCCATTTACCTTCTTAATGACCTGCTGCACCTGCAAACCAACTTTTAGTGATTCATGCACAAACGCACCCAGGTCGCTTTGCACAGCAGCATGCTGCAATTTTTTACCATTTAAATAATAGTCCATTTTGCTCTTATTCCTACCAAAATGGATGACCTCACATTTACCAACATTGTACTCCATCTGCCAGACCATTGCCCACTCACTTAATCTATCTACATGCCTTTGCAGACTTTCAGTGTCCTCTGCACACTTTGCTCTGCCACTCATCTTAATGTCATCTGTGAATTTTGACACAATACACTTGGTCCCCAACTCCAAATCATCTATGTAAATTGTAAACAATTGCGGTCACAACACTGATCTCTGAGGCACACCACTAGTCACTGATCATCAACCATTTACCCCAACTCTTTGCTTGCTGTTAGTTAACCAATCCTCTATCCATGCTAATACATTACTCGTAATACCTTTATCTTATGCAGCAGCCTTTGGTGCGGCACCTTGTCAAATGCCTTCTGGAACTCCAGATACACCACATCTACAGGTTCCCCATTGTTCATCATGCATATAATGTTCTCAAAGAATTCCACCAAATTAGTCAAATATGACCTGCCCTTCATGAACCCATGCTGCGTCTTCCCAGTGGGACAATTTATATCCAGATATCTCGCTATTTCTTCTTTGATGATAAATTCAAACATTTTCCCTACTACAGAAGTTAAGCTAACCGGCCTATAGTTACCCGTCTTTTGTCTATCTCCTTTTTTAAACAGTGGCATCATATTTGCTGTTTTCCAATCTGCGGGAACCACCTCAGAGTCCAGTGAAGTTTGCTAAATTACCACTAGTGCATTTGTTATTTCCCCGCCATCTCTTTTAGTACCCTGGAATGCATTCCATCAGGGCCAGGAGACTTGTCTACCTTTAGCCCATTAGCTTGCCCAACATTACCTCTTTCGTGATAATGATAGTTTCTAGGTCTTCTCCTGCCATAGCCTTCCTGTCATCAATTTTTGGCATGTTATTTGTGTCTTCCACTGTGAAGACCGACACAAAATACCTGTTCAATGTCTCAGCCATTTTCTCATTTCCAGTTATTACATCTCCCTTCTCATCCTCTAAAGGACCAATGTTTACTTTAGCCACTCTTTTTCGTTCCATACATTTGTTGAAACTTTTGCTATCTGTTTTTATATTCTGAACTAGTTTATCCTCATAATCCATCTTACTTTTCTTTATAGCTTTTTTCGTGGCTTTTTGTTGATCTTTAAAGATTTCCCAATCCTCTAGTTTCCCACTAATCTTTGCCATTTTGTATACATTTTCTTTCAATTTGATACTCTCCTTTATTTCCTTAGATATCCATGGCTGATTATCTCTTTTTCTACTGTTCTTCCTTATCACTGGTATATACTTTTGCTTGTTCCTCAATTGTCTCACCATAAAGTGTTTGCTCCCAGTCTACCTTAGCCAACTCCTCCCTCATCCTATTGTAGTCTCCTTTGTTTAAGCACAAGACACTGGTATTGGATTTTACCTTCTCACACTCCATCTGTATTTTAAATTCAACCATACAGTGATCGTTTCTTCCGAGAGGAACCCTAACTGTAAGTTCATTAATTATTCCTGTCTCATTTCACAGGATCAGATCTGGGATAGCTTGCTCCCTCATAGGTTCCATTACATACTGTTCAAGGAAACTATTGCAGATACATTCTATGAACTCCTCCTCAAGGCTGCCTTGACTGACCTGGTTTGACCAATCAACATGTAGATTAAAATCCCCCATGATAATTGCTGTACCATTTTTACATGCATCAGTTATTTCTTTGCTTATTTCTCGCCCCACCATGATGTCATTATTTGGTGGCCTATAGACTACGCCTATCAGTGACTTTTTCTCCTTACTATTTCTAATTTCCACCCAAATGTATTCAACCTATTTTTCCATAGAACCTATATCAGCTCTCACTACCGCCTTGATGTCATCCTTAAATATCAGAGCTACACCACCTCTCTTACCTTCCTGCCTGTCTCTCCCAACAGTCTGATATCCCTGGATATTTAACTCCCAGTCGTGACCATCCTGCAACCATGTCTTTGTAATAGCCACCAAATCATACTCATTCACAACGATTTGTTTACTTCCCTAATTTTCTCAACTCTATGCCAATTTGCATGTGGCTCAGTTAGTAATCCAGAGATTATAACGTTTGAGGACTTGTTCTTTAATTTAGTTCCTAGTGCTTGATAGTCCTCAAACAGGTTCTCTTTCCTAGTCTTGCCTATGCTGTTTGTTCCAACGTGGACCACAACAACTGGATCCTCCTCCTCCCACTTCAATATCTTTTCAAACCAGTCAGAAATGTCTCTCACCCTGGCACTGGGCAGGCAACATACCATGCGGGATTCATGATATGGTTTACAAAGCTATCAATCCCCTAATTGAAGAATCCCCTACAACTATCACTTGTCTTTTTGCTCCCCCCTCTTGAATGGCCTCCTGTACCACAGTGCAGTGGTCGGCTAGTTCATCCTCCCTCCAGCCCTTTTCCCCATCCACACAGGGAGCAAGTACCTCATAAGTGCATACATTGCCACATTGGCAGAATCTTGGATACCTCACCAGGTATATATCCTACAGTACTGACAGAATCTTGTGTACCTCACTCGGTATATATCCTACAGTACTGACGGAATCTTGTATACCTCACTAGGTATATATCCTACAGCACTGACAGAATCTTGTACGCCTCACTAGGTATATATCCCACAGCACTGACAGAATCTTGTATATCTTACGAAGTATATATCGCACAGCACTGACTGAGTCTTGTATACCTCACCAGGTATATATTGCACAGCACTGACTGAGTCTTGTGTACCTCACCAAGTATATATTCCACAGCACTATCTGAATCCTGCACACCTTATTGGCTATTTATCCCACATCACTGTCTAAATCCTGTACATCTCACTGGATATATCCCCACAGCACTATTTAAATCCTCACAGATAGCTATTTTGGTAAATTAAAGCCAGATTTTAATTTCCCAGATATTATTAGGGTGAGAGTAAAAATTGCTCAGTTAATGTATCCCCTCAACACGGGGAATACAGAGTTGGGTTCTTGAGCTAGTGATACAGAAGACTATGAGACAATATAAGTTTTAAAATATATAGAAGTTTATTATTGTATTGAACAAGCAATTGAAAGTCTGGAGGAACCAATCAATTGCAACATCAAATAGGTTCTAGGGAAGAGGGAGAAAATATAATCTTATTTCTGGGAGAGTAGCCACCTTTAAATTTCAATTATTGTTGCAGTAAAAATATGTTAAATAGGATACCCATCAAATATTAAAATAGCATTTACCTTAATCCACAGGTGAGTGAGAAACACCTGAACCAGTTAAGTGAATCAGATACCAAAGCTAGTCAAACAGATCTAATTGTCTCTGTTTGCTGCTCAACAATAGAAGTGCATTTTGAGCTGAATAATTTCTTCCCCATTGTAGTTCTCTCTGAGTTGTACTTAGGTTTCTCTTATTTTATGTTATAAATGTGGTTTTAATCATTGTTAATTTCTCCTGAAAGACAGCCAGTCCTATTTTATTCTAAGAAGATTCATACCAATTTCATATTCAATTTCTACCATGTTATTGGCCTCTCAAGAAGCCACATTTGCCAGAACTCATGATGGGTTTTTTTTTCTTCACTTGTCAAAAGTCTGTGTTTTAAATTTAATATTGCATTCTAGGTTATAAAGATTGCTGACTGAGTGTGGTCTACTTATCTGTTCCTACATTGTGCTGCCTTCCCGACATCAAAAAGATGTGCTTGTGTGCAGTTTTTTGGTTGTGTGACTTTCTTATCAGCCATTGTAGTTAAGAGTAGAGATGGGGTTGGGGATGACAGGGAAGGGATAGACTGCAAAAGAAGGTAGTCTAATATCGAAAATAAAAATGTTTACATTTTTATTCATTTCATGCCAGGTGCAATCTGTACTTTTCTTACTGGTGCCTGTTTGACATTTTCAGATGTGGACGAATGTTCACAGAACAATGGCGGCTGCCCCCAGCGCTGTATGAACACGGTGGGCAGTTATCAGTGTCACTGTCACCCAGGATACACCTTGAGACCCGGAAGCAGAACAACCTGCACAGGTTTGACCTTTCACATTTCATTGCTGCTAAATTGAAGTGACTGAGTGGAACTGAAATTGCTGATTTCTGCCAAATCCCAATCCAGACAGGGGATAGTTTTAGGGTCAGGGTTTGAGTTCTGATGTTAAGAACTTATTGTCGAGCTTATTTCTATTTAGTTGTTCTCTGGGTGTGGAGTAAGCTGCCAAAGGCACATTTTTATTACCCATCCTTAATTGCTCCAAGAAGATGGTGGCCCTTTGTTAGTTAGTTTATTTATTAATCTCAAGTAGGCTTACATTAACACTAGAATGAAGCGACTGTGAAAATCCCCTAGTTGCCACACTTTGGCGCCTGTTCAGGTACATTGAGGGAGAATTTAGCATGGCCAATGCAGCTAACCAGAATGTCTTTCAGACTGTGGGAGGAAACCGGAGCACCCAGAGGAAACCCATGCAGAAACAGGGAGAATGTGCAGACTCCACACTGTGCCCGAAGCTGGGAATCGAACCCTGGCGCTGTGAGGCAGCAGTGCTAATCGTTGTGCCACCGTGCCGCCCATACATTGCTGTTATGATTGTTCCACCATTAGCATGTTGGTTAGATAATTGTGGCAATAATACTTTATGGTGAAAGTGTGACAATATGGGCAGGATTTTAGAACCATAGAAAATTACAGCTCAGAAACGGGCCTTTTGGCCCTTCTTGTCTGTGCCGAACCATTTTTTGCTTAGTCCCACTGACCTGCACTTGGACCATATCCCTCCACACCCCTCTCATCCATGAACCCATCCAAGTTTTTCTTAAATGTTAAAAGCATTTACCACTTTATCCGGCAGCTCATTCCACACTCCCACCACTCTCTGCGTGAAGAAGCCCCCCCTAATATTCCCTTTAAACTTTTCTCCTTTCATCCTTAACCCATGCCCTCTGGTTTTTTTCTCCCCTAGCCTCAGCGGAAAAAGCCTGCTTGCATTCACTCTATCTATACCCATCAAAATCTTATACACCTCTATCAAATCTCCCCTCATTCTTCTACGCTCCAGGGGATAAAGTCCCAACCTATTCAATCTCTCTCTGTAACTCAGCTTCTCAAGTCCTGGCAACATCCTTGTGAACTTTCTCTGCACTCTTTCAACCTTATTTACATCCTTCCTGTAACTAGGTGACCAAAACTGTACACAATACTCCAAATTCAGCCTCACCAATACCTTATATAACCTTACCATAACACTCCAACTTTTATACTTGATACACCGATTTATAAAGGCCAATGTACCAAAGGCACTCTTTACGACCCTATCCATCTGTGACGTCACTTTTAGGGAATTCTGTACCTGTATTCCCAGATCCCTCTGTTCAACTGCACTCTTCAGAGTCCTACCATTTACCCTGTACGTTCTACTTTGGTTTGTCCTTCCAAAGTGCAATATCTCACACTTGTCTGCGTTAAATTCCATTTGCCATTTTTCAGCCCATTTTTCTAGTTGGTTCAAATCCCTCTGCAAGCTTTGAAAACCTTCCTCACTGTCCACTACACCTCCAATCTTTGTATCATCAGCAGATTTGCTGATCCAATTTACCACAATATCATCCAGATCATTGATATAGATGACAAACAACAATGGACCCAACACCGATCCCTGCAGCACACCACTAGTCACAGGCCTCCACTCAGAGACGCAATCCTCCACAACTACTCTCTGGTTTCTTCCATTGAGCCAGTGTCTAATCCAATTTACTACCGCCCCATGTATACCTAGCGACTGAACTTTCCTAACTAACCTCCCATGAGGGACCTTGTCAAAGGCCTTGCTGAAATCCAGGTAGACAACATCCACCGCCTTCCCTTCATCCACTTTCCTGGTAACCTCCTCGAAAAACTCTAATAGATTGGTCAAACATGACCTACCACGCACAAAGCCATGTTGACTCTCCCTAATAAGTCCCTGTCTATCCAAATATTTGTAGATCCTATCCCTTATCACACCTTCCAATAACTTGCTCACCATCGACGTCAAACTTACTGGCCTATAATTTCCTGGATTTCTTTTGGAATCTTTTTTGAACAACGGAACAACATGAGCCACCCTCCAATCATCCGGCACCTCCCCCATGAATACTGACATTTTAAATATGTCTGCCAGGGCCCCTGCAAGTTCAACACTAGCTTCCCTCAAGGTCCGTGGGAATACCCTGTCCGGTCCTGGGGATTTATCCACTCTGATTTGCCTCAAGACAGCGAGCACCTCCTCCCCTTTAATCTGTAAATGTTCCATGACCTCCCTACCTGTTGCCCTATTTCCGTAGACTCCATGTCCGTTTCCTCAGTAAATACGGATGCAAAAAAACCATTTAGTATCTCCCCCATCTCTTTTGGTTCCATACACAGTCTACCACTCTGGTCTTCAAGAGGACCAATTTTATTCCTCACTATCCTTTTGCTCCTAACATACCAATAGAAGCTCTTTGGATTTTCCTTCACTCTGTCTGCCAAAGCAACCTCATGTCTTCTTTTAGCCCTCCTGATTTCCCTCTTAAGTAGCTTCTTGCACTTGTTATACTCCTCGAGCATCTGATCTGTTCCTTGCTGCCTGTACATTTCATACAACTCTCTCTTCCTCTTAATCAGTGTTACAATCTCCTTCGAGAACCAAGGTTCCTTATTCCTATTTACTTTGCCTTTAATCCTGACAGGAACATACAAACTCTGCACTCTCAAAATTTCTCCTTTGAAGGCTTCCCACTTTCCATTTACATCCTTACCAAAGAACAGTCTGTGCCAATCCACACTTCCCAGATCCCTTCTCATTTCATCAAATTTGGCCTTTTTCCAGTTCAGAACTTCAACCCGAGGACCAGATCTATCCTTATCCATGATCAGATTGAAACTAATGGCATTATGATCACTGGATCCAAAGTGTTCCCTCACACTCACATCCATCACCTGCCCTAACTCATTTCCCAATAGGAGATCCAATATCGCATCCTCTCTAGTTGGCACCTCCATATACTGATGTCGAAAATTTTCTGGTTGCATTCGCCCCCAAAATTGGAAAATCCCGCTCGAGGTCAACGGACCTTTGCATGGTCCGCCCCCTGCCCGCTACGATTCCTATGGTGGGCAGGACGGGAAGATTCCCCCCTATATGGCTGAGTTAGGGTGTGACTTGGAGGTGATGGTGATCCCGTGATCTTGCTGCCCTTGCCACAGGGCCTCAAGTGCTGTCAATGCAACCTCAAAGAATTGCTGAAGTGTATCCTGTGTATGATATATACTACAGCCAGAGAGAACCAATGACGTTAGTGTTGAATATACAGTTTCGTGGCAGGGACATGGATCATGTGAATCACCCAATGCTGGGTGGCATTGAGCTTCTTGAGTATGATTGTAATTGCAGCCATCCAGTCACAATGATAGATGGTGATAAGACTTAGCAAGGTCAAGAAATGAGCCATTTGACCTAGTGTTCTTCATTCTGCCATACAATGAGGATATAACTGATTTGGTTCAGTGCTGGTCAATGGTGATCCCTGGTACATTGATGATGTGGGCATCAATGGTGGTGGTGTGATTGAGAGAACCGTCCTGTTCTAGGCAGCTATGGGCTTCTTCAGCACTGGAAGAGCTGGAAAGGTAGCTAAACACCATAAAATCATTAACAAGGAGTCTAACCACAACCTTTATGGTAGAGAGAAAATCAATGATCAGCAGAAGATGGTTGGGCAGAGGACACTTCCCTAAGACAACCCTCCGGTGAAATAATGGGACTTCAATGATTCACCGCAACCATCGCTCCATGTGTAACCAATGGTTCAGGTTAGAAACTCCAAAGTGTTTCATGAAGCCCGCCTGAATCATAAGTTTTACATCTTGAATTTGGCTAGGATAAGCATCATATGTTCCACTTCAGGCATGATTCAAAAGACACACGAGGGAGCTTTTATCAAACAAAGTTTATTTAACAATATAGTTAACACGTATAGTAAGAAAATTAGCAAGAACTTTTATCAATTACAACCAAGGAACAAAACAACCACTATAACGTATAGCCCTTAACAAAGGTATCTAATGTGCTCCAATCAAACCAAAACCCTTTCCATAGACAAAACCCTTTTAACAGGTTCAGTACTGCACAGTCTACTGCTCATGTGATAATGGAATTTGAGTCCTTTGGTTAAAGTCTGCAGTTCTCTGGATTCACTGCAAACATTTTTGAAGACAAGGCAGCTTCCCAACAAGAGCAGATTTTTTTCCTTTAGGAAGGCAAACCCTTGCTTTAAGATCACCAGCACAATTTCCAAATAAAACAGGGAGAGAGGGAAAACACTTATTTTTAGCTTGCAGTCCCTTCTAGAACTAAAACTGTAACTCAGAACTGAAAATGAAAAAAACTCCTTGTCACCTGACCTGCCAACCAATTTTTTTCCCCCTCCTAAAAAAGCAGAGTCGTAAAAAAAACTCAAAGTAAAAACAAACAATCTCATTGAAGTAGGAATAAAAGGGCATCTTGTAGCCAGCTCGGCTACAATGAGAAAACTGTGAGCTGAGAGCTGAGAGAACATGATTTAAAAAAAAACTCTCTTAAAGGTACACGAACATCACACCTAGAATTCCAGCCTTTAGAAGGTTTCCTCTTGATTTTGTGGTTTTTGTGATCCTTAGTTCTACATTTGGACAAAAGTTGCTTTGATGCCAAAAGCATCCAGTCTCACTTCAGCTCTTACTCTCATTTCTATGGTGGGGTTGGTGTAGGAATGTTGCCTAGATCATGAAAACTTTTTGCCCATTTTCACAGATGTCATGGGTCTTTAGCATCCATTCAAGCCAGTGCAAAATGAGAGACCCCTTTACATGTGGTGATAGAACATAGTCAAAGACCTAGCTACAGGTTTTCAGCCTGTTTCTTGATGAGAACATGTCAAAATGCTTCAGAGATTGAAGAAAGGCAAGAATTGAGAGAAAACAAAATGACTCTTTTATTTTCTAGATATCAATGAGTGCCTAGCCAGTCCTTGTGATGAGCACAGCTTGTGCAGGAACTTCCCTGGAGGTTATGGATGTGACTGCAGAACTGGCTTTGAGCTCAGTGGTGGTATATGTGTTGGTAAGTCTGAAACACATCTGGAGATACTTCAGAAATACTCTTCATGGTCACTTCAGAAACTGTGCCAGCCAATATGTCTCACATCAGTGTCAGGGAGAGAGGGGCTGAATAAACAATATGTCTCCTACATTCTGTCTTGCAATTGTGCAAATTAGCCCAAAACACTGAAGCTTGAATTTCCACTATGGGTACAGCATGGGTAATGTAAATTGGTCATGAATTGAGTTCCTGTCCAATGCCAATAAATGTTCCAAGTTGAACCCCTGACAAATTGTGAGGTGGCAGCACATCAGAAATTGGAAGTTCAGTCAAATCTAGGACCCGGCAACATTAACTCCCTAGTTTTAAATGTAAAGAAACTAAGATGGTGGATCAGTCAGTGGGTTTGTCAAGAGATAATGCATGTTAATGTTTGTGTCTTGAAAATCACCCCTTTGTAGAATTGGAAAAGAAAGGTGGACAATTGTAGGAGGGATTCTGTCATGTTTTATTTAGAGTAGATTTCATACTGCCCGGCAGAAATTTTATTGGGTTGCGTCTGATTACGAAAAGAAAACTGAACTGAAATCCTCCACCTCCACCACCTAGTTCAGAGATAATTGGAAAGGCATTATCGATGGAGCAAATAACTGGGATACTGTCATGTAATTGATGCAAGTTCACTGTTAAAGTTTACTTCACTCTTCAGTAAAACAGACTGAAAACTTACTTTGTAAAGTGTTATTTTCTTCTTTTGCAGACACAGATGAATGTAGAATCAATCCGTGTGACCCCACTGAATATTGTTTAAACTCTGTGGGGAGCTATCTGTGTGTGTGTCCCTCTAGTAACTGCTCAGGTGAGTCAGAACTACACACAAGACAGATTAGTGGCTGAATTTGGAGTGGAGAGTGGTGATTTGAGGTATTGTGTGGCACACATTTCATTTTCAGTCCCTAAATCTGAATCCAAATCTGGCTTGTGAAAATCCTCTCTCCGATGTCAACACCGGGCTTGAGAGGCCTGTTTTGGAAAAACTTTCATGCTGACTCAGATATGGAATAAAATTGAAAATAAACTTTTAACTTGGAGTGGAACTTGGACAGACAGAAAACAGGGAAAGTTCCAAACTACCTCACTTCTCCTTGCTCACCAATCTTGTTGATTTCAACTTCAGGACATCATCTGTATGTCGCCTGCAATGGCAGGAAGTGATTACTACCTGGTGGGCAAGAGTGGAAGACCAGGCAGTGGCAGCCTCAGAAACTGGCAGTAGTGGAAGCTAAATGGCATGGAGGTGCATGAGCAGGAGCTGATTTCTTTTGGGCAGTGCAGGAGGGAAGGAGGAGTGAACCCGAGGCAAGGAAGCCTGAATTCTGTTGTGAGATTTGAAGGAAACATGCTGCTCTATTTGAGCCCACAGGGGATGGAACACATCTGTTCAGCTCATGGATCTTCCTCTCACTGTTGTTATCTCATGAAAAAGCCACGATTGTTCCCTGTCCAAGCAAGAGGTAAAATTGCAGACAGAGCCTAAAAATCCATTTGATCACCATTTATATATTGAGAGAACTATCCCACAGACGATGTTCATGCCACCTATCTGGAAAGCAGGTCAAAACTGAAGATGGCATAAGTCAGATAGGCATAGCCAGATTAAGCATCTGGCCAATCTTACATGTCTGCCTGTCTGGTTTCTGTAGAAAAACAAGGGTTAAAATAACTCCTTGTGTCAGCTTTATTTTGATTTATTCTTTCAAGGGATGTGGGCAACGCTGGCTTAGAGTCGCATTTATTGCCCATACCTCAGTTTCCTTCAGTAGGTGGTGGTGAGCCACCTCCTTAAACCGCTGCAGTCCATGTGGTGTAGGTTCACCCACACTGCTGTTAGGAAGGAGGTCCAGGATTTTCACCCAGGTGGCAGTGGTGCTCCCAGTATAGAGTCATAGAGGTTAACAGCATGGAAACAGGCCCCTCGGCCCAACTTGTCCATGCCGTCCAATTTTTACCATTAAACTAGTCCCCGTTGCCCGCATTTGGCCCATATCCCTCTATACCCATCTTACCCATGTATCTGTCTAAATGCTTTTTAAAAGACATGATTCTACCTGCCTTTACTACCGCCTTCGGCAGCTCGTACCAGACACTCACCACCCTCTGCATGAAAAAACTGGCCCTCTGGACTTTTTGTATCTCTCCCCTCTCACCTTAAACCTATGCCCTCTAGTTGTAGACTCCCCTACCTTTGGGAAAAGATATTATTGACTATCTAGCTGATCTATGCCCCTTATTATTTTATAGACCTCTATAAGATCACCCCTAAGCCTCCTCCCGGGTTCGATTCCCGGCTCGGGTCACTGTCTGTGTGGAGTTTGCACATTCTCCTCGTGTCTGCGTGGGTTTCCTCCGGGTGCTCCGGTTTCCTCCCACAGTCCAAAGATGTGCGGGTTAGGTTGATTGGCCAGGTTAAAAATTGTCCCTGAGATGTGTAGTTAGAGGGATTAGCGGGTAAATATGTGGGGGTAGGGCCTGGGTGGGATTGTGGTCGGTGCAGACTCGATGGGCCGAATGGCCTCCTTCTGTACTGTAGGGTTTCTATGATTCTATGATACGCTCCAGAGAAAAAAGTCCCAGCCTATCCAGCCTCTCCTTTTAACTTAAACCATCAAGTCCCGGTAGCATCCTCGTAAATCTTTTCTGCAAGAGTATCTGCTGTCCTTGTCCTTCTCCAGTAGACAACACGGGTTTGGAAGGTGCTGTCAAAGGAATCCTGGTGAGTCACTGCTGATCATCTTTACTGATGATCGCAACTAGGCTGATAGGGTGATAATTGGCCGGGTTGGATTTGTTCAGTTTTTTATGGATAGGACATACCTGGGTAATTTTCAATGTGGTTGGGGAAAATGCCAGTGTTGTACTTGCACTAGAATAACTTGATTAGCGTATGGCTAGTTCTGGAGCACAAGTTTTCAGTGCTATTACTGGAATGTTTTCAGAGCCACAGCCACTCCAGCGAGATCGCCATTTTCAATTTTTGCTGCCCCTCACTGACAACATAATCAGGTAATGGGCAAGAATCTGATTTACATGCATTTTAATAAACTTAAATATATTAACCACCCCCTCACCAGATCTTCTCCCCTCACTAATTTTTCATACGTGACATCAGTGAGGTTTACTTCATCCAAACATGAACCCATCGTGGGGATCCCTCCAGTGACATAACACTGAGTATAGCCCCAAAGGGAGAGGTACCTGTGCCAGGGGCGGGCTCTAGGGGGAGCCTCAGGTGTGGGGGTGCATTTATTTGCGGTGGTGGGGAGGAGTGAACATCGGATTGTTGGGGATACCAGCGATGATGGGGAGGAGAGGTGGAAAGGGAGATGTCAGGATGATGGATGGTATGGGAGAAGGCAAGAAGGCGGGATGATAGGGATTGGGTGGGGGAATGCATGATGCTGGGGATGATGGGGGTGGAGAGGGAGATGCCAGCGATGATGAAGATGGGTGGGGGTGGTGGTGAGAAGGGGTTGCCAGCGATAGCTGTTTAGGGAGGGGGAACACTTGATACCCCTGTGGTGGGGTGGGGGATGGTTTCTGTTCTGATCTGCATCCCAATCTCTTGGAGTTGGCTTTACCGGCATCTTTAGGCCCCGCCCCTCAAAACGACAGCATGAAACATTCCTTCCTGGTTTTTTTTGACAAAGAGCCATAACATCTGGGAATAAAACCTGCCCATTTCTTTGGAGGGAAACACATCAGTCTTCATAGAATCATAGAATCATAGAAACCCTACAGTACAGAAAGAGGCCATTCGGCCCATCGAGTCTGCACCGACCACAATCCCACCCAGGCCCTACCCCCATATCCATCCACTAATCCCTCTAACCTACGCATCTCAGGAAACTAAGGGCAATTTTAGCATGGCCAATCAACCTAACCCGCACATCTTTGGACTGTGGGAGGAAACCGGAGCACCCGGAGAAAACCCACGCAGACACGAGGAGAATGTGCAAACTCCACACAGGCAGTGACCCGAGCCGGGAATCGAACCCAGGTCCCTGGAGCTGTGAAGCAGCAGTGCTAACCACTGTGCTACCGTGCCGCCCCAGTCAGATCCTGACACTTTGCCATTTTTTGGTATGCTTCCACCCAATATTTCTGGCATCATTATACTGAATCTGAATTATATGATTTCTAAAAGTCAAGTGCCCTTTCGATTATGCAATGTGTGATAGTACAGTCACTGAATTTCCTGTTCATCCATGGTCTCATGGCCTGCTTTGTCAGTCATACATTTATGAAATATTAGTCACTAATACCATGATTACTTCGAAACTGCCATAATTAATTTTCTATTTGCAGCTACTGACATGTGTGTGAACAATCCGTGTGGAGCCAATGCCTCCTGTACCCAGCAGGACGGAAGCTTCAGATGCTCCTGTGTGACTGGCTACACCTGGAATGGATCTGTCTGTACAGGTGTGTGATGGGAATCAGTGAACCCAGTGGGGAATGAACTGAAGTTTCTGCTTCCAGTGTCTGCAGTATTTAGTGTTTTTCTTTAGACTATGGTTTCCACTCCTTTGTTTGGTGTCTCAATTCTCTCTGCTAAACTCTAAAAATTGTCCACTCTGCTTCAATATATTATGGGATGTTTCATTGCATGACTCCATCCTCCAATTACCCAGATTTCTACTCTTGCCACTGGACATGCAACATGTCCGCCATTGTGGTTCACTACCTTCCCACACAATTCAACATTCAACAGAGTAATAACTATCTGTTTGGATGGTTATTGGTTGAGGGTCGAACAGTCTTTTGTTTCTCCCTAATTTTTCACCTGTGTTATTCATTGCAGTGTTCATGAGGTTAGTCTTTAATTCATGGAAAATCCAGGAAAATCTCCCTATCTGTTCTCTCCCTAGCCACTCCTTAATAAATCAATTCATTGCTAATGTTACGGTTGTACAAGTATCCACTTGTGCAACACAAAGATCTATTCTTCATATCACAGCTTGGACTGTTCATCATTTACAAGAATCGTGTGGTTCGAGAATAATTGTAAGCCCTCACGTTTATTCTCCTAATCTCCCTGACACAAAGGGGCAATTTAGCATGGCCAATCAACCTAACCCGCACATCTTTGGACTGTGGGAGGAAACCGGAGCACCCAGAGGAAACCCATGCAGACACAGGGAGAACGTGCAGACTCCACACCGACAGTCACCCAAGGCTGGAATTGAACCTGGGTCCCTGGCGCTGTGAGGCAGCAGTGCTAACCACCGTGCCACCATGCTGTCCATTATATATATTCAAAGGTGATGCCGGAGTTATACAGATACCCACCACACAAAGGTCTATCATTTTCATCACAGCCTGGGTGATACTTCATTTATAAGAGCCGTCTGTTTCAAGCTTAAATCTGGCTGTATAAAATTTAAAAATTGACAAAGCAGGGGATCCTCCAGTGAACTCTTCCTTTCTTTTCAACTTCAGATGTGAATGAATGTCAAAGTGGAAGCCACGACTGTCACAGCTCAGCCTCCTGTTTCAACAGCCCCGGCTCTTTCCAATGTATGTGTAAGGGTGGATATACTGGAGATGGAAGGAATTGTACAGGTAACTGATACTGAATCTTCCCAGATAACGAGATTCCCATTTCCAATTTTTGCATTCATTTTGAAGGAGATATCAATTTCTGAGAGGATGTTTCAATCATCTTGGTCAGGATGTCTCATCTACAGACCACCTGAGCCAGCTGGGCATTTATAAAGGGAAAATTATAACATTCAGAATCATAACATGTAGGGAAGTGTTCAAACGCTGAGAGGTGTCATTGCCTCAAATTGTGTTGTTGGTGAGAATTTGGATAATTAACAGGAACAATAACCAGAGCATCAAATTAGTACAGAGAAAAGTGTGACTGTTCCACAAATGTCACAATGAATTGGTGTGAACAGCCTGATAGAACTAAAAAGCAACAGAATTCCATTTTGATTGATCTGTAGCTACCTCCAAATCCCCATTGAAGCTATTCAATATTTATGAATCTAATTATGTACCGGCGTATTATTTTGCCAACCCTCCATGATATCAATGAGATTCTATTGCACCTCTTTGTGATTTATACTAAACCATACCTGTCTTTCCTCTCTGCAGTTATTGACATGTGTGTGAACAATCCGTGTGGAGCCAATGCCTCCTGTACCCAGCAGGGTGGAAGCTTCAGATGCTCCTGTGTGACTGGCTACACCTGGAATGGATCTGTCTGTACAGGTGTGTGATGGGAACCATTGAACCCATTGGGAAATGAACTGAAGTTACTGCTTCCGTACAGCACTGGGAACTTTGTCAAGTTCCAAATCAAAGCGGGACAAGGGTAGGATCAGGGTGTGATGTTTTGCCTGTGATGAAAACCAATGAAACCCTCAACAACCAACAGTGACTCACCTCACGATCCATCAGACTATACCGACCAAGAAGAATCACACATTAACAATGTTAACATGGGTCAGGTATTGGAAGACGTTTAGCATGGTGGCACATGTGGGGTGAGATGGCACGGTGGCACAGTGGTTAGCACTGCTGCCTCACAGCGCCAGAGACCAGGGTTCAATTCCGGCCCCGGATCACTGTCTGTGTGGAGTTTGTACATTCTCCCCGAGTCTGTGTGGGTTTCCTCCGGGTACTCCAGTTTCTTCCCACAATCCAAAGCTGTGCGGGTTAGGTTGATTGGCCATGCTAAATTGACCCCAGTATCAGGGTGATTAGAAGGGTAAATCTGATGGGAATAGGGCCTGGGTAGGATTGTGGTTGGTGCAGACTCGATGGACCGAATGGCCTCCTTCTGCACGATAGAGATTCTAAATATTAAACTAAATTTCAATATGGATAGGGGAGGGAAAACAATAAAATTGTGATTGGTAACAAATTAAAAAGTGACAAAATTTTAAGAAATGCAGAAGTGTCCTGGTGAATGAAGTTGTTGTTCACATTATCTCCGTGATCAACAACGATTCACTGAGCATTGTCATTTGTAAATTTGTAATAAACTCTATTTCTACTCAGTTTTAAATTGTTTCACATATTCTTAACTGGGTCAATGAAATGAAAATAACACTAACTGCATTGAGGTAGCAGACAATTGGTGTAGGAGCTGAAACAGAAACTCCTCAGTTACTCCTCACCTGCTTCGTGTTTCCAACATTCTCTCTTGTTTCCATCCCCAGTATCTGCTGTATTTAGTGTTTTTCTTTAGACAGTGGTTTCCACTCCAATTCCTTCCTCTGTTCAATCGATTCTCTCTCTCTGCTCCACTCTAAAGATTTTCAACACTGCTTGGATGTGTTATGGGATGTTTCATCACATGACCCCCCATCATTAATTAGCCAGATTCTCACTCCCACAATTGGACGTGCAACATGTCCATCATTGTGGTTTACTACCTTACAACACCATTCAAAATTCAACTGAATAAACACACCTTATTGAAATATTTTGGTGTAGGATCAAATTGCCTTTTGTTTCTCATCCGGGTTTCCACCCGTGTTGCTCATTACCGTGGTTTGGAGATTAGTCTTTAATTCCTGGAACATCCAGGAAAATCTGGTCATCTTGTCTCGCTATTCACTTCTGGAAAAAATAACTAATTGCTTTTGTTGCAGTTGTACAGGTATCCTCCACACAAAGACCTATTCTTCACTTTACATACTGGACTATTCATCTTTTAAAGGAGTCATGTGGTTCAAACCTATATCTGGGTATATGTAGAAAGTTTCAGATTGACAAAGCTGGGGATCCTCCAATGAACTCTTCCTTTCTTCTCAACTTCAGATGTGGATGAATGTCAAAGTGGAAGCCACGACTGTCACAGCTCAGCCTTCTGTTTAAACAGCCCCGGCTCTTTCCAATGTGTGTGTAAGGCTGGATATACTGGAGATGGAAGGAATTGTACAGGTAACTGACACTGAATCACCATAAGGATAAGTATTCCAATTTCCATTTCTTGCATTCATTTTGAAGATAATATCAATCTCTGTGAGAATGTTTCAGTCTCCTTGGTCAGGATATCCCATCTACAGACTGCTTGAACTAGCTGGGCCATTGGAGGAAGCAAATTAAAACATTCTGAATCATATCATGTAGCGAGGTGTTCAAGCACTGAAAGGCTTCATTGTCTCAAATTGTGTTGCTGGTGGGGAATTGGAATCGTAAGAGGAATAATAATCAGAACATCAAATTAGCACAGAGAGAAATGTGAGTGTTCCACAAATGTCATGATGAACTGGTGAGAACTGCCTGATAGATCAAAAAAGCAGCAGGTTTCCTTGCCCTTCCTATAATTTCTAGAAGTCCACTCTAAAGCTACTTGATGTTTATGTGAGATAATTTTGCACCCCGCCATTACTTTGATTAGATTCTATTCAGCATCTTTGTGATTTCTTCTAAACCAACCATTTATTTTCCTCACTGCAGTTATTGACATGTGTGTGAACAATCCGTGTGGACCCAATGCCTCCTGTACTCAGCAGGAGGGAAGCTTCAGATGCTCCTGTGTGACTGGCTACACCTGGAATGGATCTGGCTGTACAGGTGTGTGATGAGAATCATTGAACCCATTGGGGAATGAACTGAAGTTACTGCTTCCATACAGGACTGGAGATTTTGCCAAGTTCCAAACCAGACTGGGATAGGGATGGATCAGTGTGTGAGTTTTGATGTTGTTTTGCCTGTGATTAAAACCAATGAAACCCTCAACAACCAAAAGTGACTTTCCTTGTGATCCATCTGTCTGTGCTGTCCATCAACAGTCAGACATTATGGGCCGAGTGGCCTAATTCTGCTCCTATACCTTATTAACAATGTGAACATGGGTAGCGTATTGGAGGATGTTTAGCAAATATTAACCTGAATCTCAATTTGGTTGGGGACAGATTAACAAGAGACTCAATTAGAATTTAGTAAAAATATAAAAGTGTTTTGGTGAATGATGGTTTTGTTCACATTTTCTCAATGATCACTAAAATGGTCTTTCCAATGACAGGAGAGAAATATTTTCCAAAGATTAATGTTTATTGGTTCCAGACATTTCATCATCTCCAAAGTTTTAGTAAGCATTGTCATTGATCATTTCCAAGTTTCCACCTTTACACTGAGTTCTGAATTGCTCCATATATTGGGTACTTGATCATCGAATTGTAGAAAAAAGTAGTTTTACTGAGTAAGTGGAGAATTAGTGTAAGGTCCTGACCCGAAACAGAAACTGCTCAGTCTCTGACTCACCTGTTTGTTGTTTCCAACATTTCCTCTTGTTTCTGAGCTCCATTATTTACTGTATTTAGTGGGAGATTTTTGAGAATATGGGTTCGGCTCAATTCTTTTTACAAATTATCACCATGCACAGCAAGAAGGCAGTCAGTATGTCTGGCGGGAAAATCCCTAATTTGTCAGTGGAATTACTCCTGGAATGAAGCATCCTATTATCACATTTATGCCACAGTAGAAACATTGTTGGGGTCTAGTCTGGCTTCATAATGTAATTGTGGATACATGTCCAGGACCCTAACAGCTGCCTGAAAAAATCAGAGTTGTTACTCATTGTTTTCCCATGCCATTCAAAAGTGAACAGATTTAGAGTTATTGGTTTGGATAGTTTCTGGCATCAGAATACTTTCCCATCTCTTTCATATTTCTCTCCCTATAATTTTCACATCAGTTGCTCACTGCAAAGTTTTGGAGTTTAGTCTTCAATTCTTGGATCAAGCAGGAAAATCTGGTCTCACGGTCTCCCCATCCATTCCTCAATAGATTGTCCCATTGCTGACAATTGAGTTATACAAGTATCCATCACACAGTGTTCTATGCTTGATGTCACAGCCTGGACAATTCATCATTTATAAGAGACATCTCGTCGAAGCCTAAAGCTGGGTGTGTAAAAGGTTAAAGATTGCAAAAGTGGCGCTCCTCCAATGAACTCTTCCTTTCTTCTCAACTTCAGATGTGAACGAATGTCAAAGTGGAAGCCACGGCTGTCACAGCTCAGCCTCCTGTTTCAACAGCCCCGGCTCTTTCCAATGTGTGTGTGAGGCTGGATATACTGGAGATGGAAGGGATTGTTCAGGTAAGTGACACTGAATTTTCCCAGTGAAAGATATTCTAATTTCTATTTTTTTGCATTCATTTTAAAGGAAGTACAAATCTCTGAGATGATGTTTCAGTAATCCTGGTCAGGATGTCCAATTTACAGACAACCTGAGCAAGCTGATCTTTTGGAAGGGACAAATTATAAGATTCAGAATCATATCATGTAGGGAGGTGCTCAAATGCTCAAATGTGTCATTGTCTGGAAGTGTGTTGCTGGATAGAAATTATAACCTTGACAGAAACAATCACCAGAGCATCAAATTGGAACAGAGAGAAATGTGAGTGGTACACAAAGCTCATGGTAAATGAGTGTGAACAGCCTGATATATCTATAAGGCAGGAAGCTCCTGTTCTTTTCCTATAATTACCTACAGCTCCTCTTCAAGGTTTCACAATGTTTATGGGATATAATTTTGCCATCCCGCCATAACAACACAGAAATTCTTCTCAGCATCTTTGTGATTTCTTCAAATCCAACCATGTGATTTTCTATCTGCAGTTATTGACGTGTGTGCGAACAATCCATGTGGACCCAATGCCTCCTGTACTCAGCAGGACGGAAGCTTCAGATGCTCCTGTGTGACTGGCTACACCTGGAATGGATCTGTCTGTACAGGTATGTGATGGGAATCATTGAACACA
The DNA here is from genome assembly GCF_964213995.1 of Mustelus asterias. Taxonomy (NCBI): domain Eukaryota; kingdom Metazoa; phylum Chordata; class Chondrichthyes; order Carcharhiniformes; family Triakidae; genus Mustelus; species Mustelus asterias. The sequence goes on along the minus strand of NC_135809.1, from coordinate 57,852,648 downwards.
TTGGGGAATGAACTGAAGTTACTGCTTCCATCCAGGACTGGAGATTTTGTCAAGTTTTAAACCAGACTGGGACAGGGGTGGGATCAGGGTCTGAGTTTTGATGTTCTGTTTTCCCTAAGATGAAACCCAATGAAACCTACAATAACAAACGGTGACTCTCCTCATGATCCATCTGGCTATACTGACCATCAAGACTCAGACATTAACAATGTTAACGTGGGCCAGATATTGGAGGAACTTTCGCAAATATTAACGCAGACCTCAATATGAACAAGGGAGGGTAAAGAAGAAACTTGGTGTTGGAGTTCTGTAAAAATATAAAAGTGTTTTAGTGAATGATGGTGTTGTTCATATTTTCTCCATGTTCACCAAAACGTCACTGAGCACTGTCATTTGTAATATTTTAACTACCTCTCTTTCTACTCAGTTTTGAATTGTTCCATATTTTCTTAACCTGGTCAGTGAAATTGAAATAACAGAAACTCCTCAGTTCCTGATTCACCTTTGTGCTTTGTGCTTCCAACATTCCCTCTTGTTTCCATTCCATCTGCTGCATTTAGTGTTTTTCTTTAGACAGTGGTTTCCACTCCAATTCCGTCCTCTGTTCTCTCAATTTTCTCTACTCCAAAGATGTACAGGTTAGGTTGACTGGCTATGCAAAATTGACCCTAGTGTCAGGGGGATTAGCAGAGTAAATGAGGGTTATGGGAATAGGGCCTGGGTGGAATTGTGGTTGGTACAGACTTGATGGACTGAATGGCCTCCTTCTGTACTGTCAGGATTCTATGATTCTATAATTCCACTCTAAAGATTGCCAACTCTGTTTGAATATATTATGGGATGTTTCATCTCACGATCTCCATCATCCAATGATGCAGATACTTAATCCTGCAATTTGTCCATCATTGTGGTTCTCTCTCTTCCCACACCATTCAAAATTGAACAGAGTAATAACTACCTGATTGGATGGTTATTGGTCTAGGGTTAAATAACATTTTGTTTCTTCACCTGATTTTCACCCGTAATTCTCATTGCAGTGTTTGAGAGATTAGGTTTTAATTCCTGGAACATCCAGGAAAATCTGGACATGTTTGTTTCTCTATCCACTTCTGAATAAATCGCCTTGTTGCTGAAATTGCAATTGTACATGTATCCACCACACAAAGATCTATTCATCATGTCACACAGTGAACTGTTCATCCTTCATAAGTGTCATGTGGTTCAAGCCTAAATCTGGGTACGTAGAAAGTTTAAAATTGACAAAACTGGGGATCCTTCAATTAACTCTTCCTTTCTTCTCAACTTCAGATGTGAATGAATGTCAAAGTGGAAGCCACGACTGTCACAGCTCAGCCTCCTGTTTCAACAGCCCCGGCTCTTTCCAATGTGTGTGTCAGGCTGGATATACTGGAGATGGAAAGAATTGTACAAGTAACTGACACTGAATCTTCCCAGAGAAAAATGTTCCCATTTCAGATTTTTGCATTTGTCATTGGGTAATTGCAGTACCTGAGAGTATGTTTCAGCCAAATCCTGTTCCATTTCTGGTCTCAATGTCTTACCCACTCTCGACTGCCCTCAGGGAACTAGGGATAGGTAATAATGCTGGCCAGCCAGCGACACTCATGTCCCACGAATGAATAAAACTCAGGAAACAGTTTGGCTTTTGGAAAGGGAAAACTATAACACTGTGAATTATAACATTTTGGGAGGTGTAAAGACATTAAAACGTTGTCACTGCCTCGAAATGTCAACAAGGGGAGGAATTGATGGTGTTTGTTAATTTTATTTCAGTATCTCTAAAGCTTTGCTGAGGATTATCATTTGTTATTTTTTAAGGACTAACTTTCTGCAGGGCCTGTCCTGAAATAGGAACTCCTCAGTTCCTGACTCACCTGCTTGGTATTTCTAACATTCCCCTTTGTTTCTGAGTGCCATTATTTACTGCTGTATTTAGTATTTTTCTTGGGAATGTAGATTCCATTCAGTTCATTTTACAAATTGTCACCACAGCACTGCAAAAATTGTCAATTCTGCTGGAACATAGTTTGGGAAGATTAATCCATGCCCTCCATCCTCCAACTACCTCTCACCAAGCAACCTTGCAACTACCTGCCTGGAAAATCATTCTTGTTACTCACTGTGTTCACATAACATCCAAAAGTGAACACTTAAAGTTGTCATTTGGTTACACTAAACTTTGGTACATTTTGGGATATTTCATCACATGACCCCCATCCTCCAATGACCCAGAGTCTCACACCTACCATTGGACTTGCAATATGTCCATTTCTGTGGTTCACTTCTGTGGTCACGTAGTCCCTTTAATGGACCATCCTTCACAGTCCACATGACCGGGCCAGAACTAATGGAGCGCAAGCGCACGAACCAGGGTCTATCTGAAGAGAGGATGAGCATCCCTTGGGCTGTGAGACTGCTGTTGCCGGCTCAGTGTTGTTAGGAGTGGACTTGTTTGGTTGTGCTGTTAAATTCTTCATTGTATATAGTTCTTCTTAATCAATAAATCCATTAGTTTGTTACTAGCCACATCAAGTCACCTCAATTTGCCTTCACACACCATTCAAAATTGAACAGACTTACAGTTACCTGATTGGATGGTCATTGGATATGGCCAAACAGCCTTTTATCAGATTTTTGTTTGTTCATATGATTTTCACTCAGTTTGTTCACTGTCACATTTCAAAGATCAGTCGTTAATTCATGGGGCATCCATGAAAATCTGGTCACAGAGTCTCTTTATCCACTCCCGAATAAATTGACTCATTTCTGATGTTGCAGTTGTACAGGGGGCCACCACACATCCTGGACTATTCATCCTTTATAAGAGTCATGTGGTTCAAGCCTAATCTGGGTGTGTGTCGAAAGTTTCAGATTGTCAAAGCTGGGGATCCTCCAATGAACTCTTCCTTACTTCTCAACTTCAGATGTGAATGAATGTCAAAGTGGAAGCCACGACTGTCACAGCTCAGCCTCCTGTTTCAACAGCCCCGGCTCTTTCCAATGTGTGTGTAAGGCTGGATATACTGGAGATGGAAGGAATTGTACAGGTAACTGACACTGAATATTCCCAGGAAAAATATTCTCATTTCCAGTCTTTGCATTATTTTGAATAAAATAACAATCTCTGTAATGATGTTTGAGTCACCTTGCTCAGGATGCTTTATCTGCCTGAAACAGTTGTGCTATTCGAAGGAGCAATTTATAAAATTCTGAATCATAACAAGGAGGGAAATGTTCAAATACTAAAAGGTGTCACTGTCTCAAATTGTGTTGCTGGACAGAAATTGAAAGATTGACAGGAACAATAACCAAAGAATCAAATTACTACAGAGAGAAGTGTGAGTTTTCCACAAATCTCACAGTGAAGCGGGGAGAACTGCCTGAAATATCTAAAAAGCACGAGGTTCCTGTTTCTCATTCCCTATAACTATATCTCCTCTATGGAAGCTACTCAATGTTAATGGGACATAGGGCACAATTCTCCCAAAAATTCAGATTTTCGGCAGTAAACGTGGTGGGATTCCTGCTGGGTGTGTCAGTCTGGTTGCAAACTACCCATACTTGGACATTTTTTGGAGGTTTGGGGGGGGTTTAAAAGAAATGTGCGGGATCAAAAGACACTGACAACTGACATCGGAGTGCCGTTTATAAAAGACAACCCCCCGCCCCCCCCCCGGACACCACAAACTCTACAGACATGGGGAACACGCCCAACAACGGTGAGGCAAGACTAAATGGCATGATTAAATGTCTGGGTTGTCCCCACCAGCCCCCCAGACCACGCAGACATCAGGGTGACCTGCCCCGCACTCCCACACTCACTGGCATCAGCCCCCCTGCCCCCCCCCCCCCACCGAGTGAATGATACCCTGCTATGGAGTCAGATCAGCCACCCCCTTTAGGGACCCCCAACAGGCCCTGCAGCTTAGCAGTGCCAACCTGGTGCCACCTCTTGGCACCCTGGCTGTGGGCCAAGTTGGCACTGCCAAGATGCCAGGGGTCAGTCATAGGGCACTTTCCATGCATGTGGCTGAGCACCTGAGGGCTTCAATGGCCTCCAAGCCCCTAGCGTGGTCATCACATCTGGTGTCCATTTCAGAGACCAGTTGTGGTTCACGCCGGCTTCACATTGTACTGGCAAGTGAAAGAATTGACGGAGTCCGGTGAATTTAGCTCAAAGCCAAATCTGAATATGTTAATAAAGATTTAAATATGCTGATCTGGTACACTCCCTCACTGGGCATGAACTAGATTATAATGCCAGCTGGGGACGGGGAGAATCTCAAAATCAGTTCTCTCTGGCACAAGTCATGTTATGGCTCCTCACACAAGCCTCTGGCCATAATGCGATTTGTGCCTGTGCGCATGGGGCCAGAGAATCAGCCCCATAATTTCACCCCACCATTACCTTGAAGAAATTCTATTCAGCATCTCTGTGATTTCTTCTAAACCAACCCTGTGTTTTCTATCTGCAGTTATTGGCGTGTGTGTGAACAATCCGTGTGGACCCAATGCCTCCTGTACCCAACAGGACGGAAGCTTCAGATGCTCCTGTGTGACTGGCTACACCTGGAATGAATCTGTCTGTACAGGTGTGTGATGGGAATCAGTGAACCCATTGGGGAATGAACTGAAGTTACTGGAGATTATGTCAAGTTCCAAACCAGACCGGGACAGGGGTGGGATCAGGGTCTGAGTTTTGATGTTATGTTTTGCCTGTGATGAAAACCAATGAAACACTCAACAACCAATAGTGACTCTCCTCACGATCTGACTGTGCTGACCATCAAGACTCAGACATTAACAATGTTAATGTGGGTCAGGTGTTAGAGGATGTTTACAAATAATTAACCCAAATCTCACTATAGACAGGGCAGGTAAAGGAGGAAACTTAGAATTGGGAACAGCTTGAAAACGGCTGTAATTTTATTCAATAAAAATGTGCCAGTGTTTTGGTGAATGATGGTGGTACTCATGTTTTGAGCACTGTCATTTATAATTTTTTAATTTTGTAATTGAACATGCAATATGTCCATCATTGTGGTTCAGTACTTTCCACACTATTCAGAACTGAACAGAGTGACAGTTACCTGATTGGATGGTCATTGGTCTAGGATCAAACCGCCTTTTGTTTCTCTCCATGATTTTAATCCATGTTGCTCGTTGCAGTGTTCAAGAGATTAATCTTTAATTCCTGGAACATCCAGGAAAATCTGGTCACATTGTGTCCCTATCCACTCCTGAATAAATTGTCTCATTGCTGATAATGCAGTTGTACACCTATTCGCCACACAAAGATCCATTCTTCATAGCCTGGACTGTTCATCATTTATTTTATTGTTGACACCTAAATCTGGGTGTATGTAGAGAGTTTAATATTGACAAAGCTGGGGGTCCTCCAATGAACTCTTCCTTACTTCTCAACTTCAGATGTGAATGAATGTCAAAGTGGAAGCCACGACTGTCACAGCTCAGCCTCCTGTTTGAACAGCCCCGGCTCTTTCCAATGTGTGTGTAAGGCTGGATATACTGGAGATGGAAGGAATTGTACAGGTAACTGACAGGGAATCAAGGGAAAATAATCCCCTTTCTAATGATTGCATTAATTCCGAGGAAATAGCAACCTCTGACAGAATGGGTGGCACGATGGCACAGTGGTTAGCACTGCTGCCTCACAGTGCCAGGGACTCGGGTTTGATTCCCAGCTTGGGTCGCTGTCTGTGTGGAGTTTGCACATTCTCCCCGTGTTTGCATGGGTTTCCTCCGGGTGCTCCAGTTTCCCACAGTCCAAAGCTGTGCGGGTTCGATGGATTGGCCATGTTAAATTGCTCCTTAGTGTCAGGGAGACTAGCTAGGGTAAATGCATGGGGTTATAGGGATAGGGCCTGGGTGGGATTGTGGTCCATGCAGACTCGATGGGCCGAATGGCCTCCTTCTGCACTGTAGGGATTCTGTGATTCTATGAGAATGTTTCATCCAAATCCTGTCACCTTCATGGCCTGGATAACTCACCTGGTCATGAATCAGCTCAGCCTTTGGAAAATTATAACATTTTGAATTAGAACATATTACAACGTGAGCAGATAAGGTGAGCAGCTCAAAATATGTTGCTGAGATGAAAACTGGAAATCTTTGCTGAATCATTAACGGGTGAGAACTGCTCAATGGAAGGCTCCATATTTGAGTTTCCTTCTGGTAAAGACCTGCATCTTTTCATCGAAACTCCTCGATGTTTATGGGATATAACGTTTGCACCCACCCCCTGCAACTGGGTTCTATTGATGGGGTTCTATTGAACATCATTTTTTTTAACTATCTCTGTTGCTACTCAGTTTTGAATTGCTCCATCTTTCCTTGTCATTAAAATTGAATTAATCGAATTGGGATTGAGGAAGAAGACAATTGGAGCTGAAACAAACTCCTCGGTCACTCACACCTGCTTTGTGTTTCCAACATTCCCTCTTGTTTCCATCCCCAGTATCTGTTGTATTTAATGTTTTTCTTTAGATTGTTGTTTCCACTCCAGTTCTTTCCTTTATTCTCTCGATTCTCTCTTTGCTCCACTCTAAAGATTGTCAACTCTACTTGGATATATTATGGGATGTTTCATCACTGGCCTCCATCCTCCAATGACTCAGATTGCATGCCATTGTGGTTCGCTACCTTCCCGGACCAATCAAAATTGAACAGAGTACTAACTATCTGCTTGGATGGCTATTGGTCGAGGGTCAAACAGTCTTTTGTTCCTCTCCCTGACTTTCAGCCATGTTGCCCATTACGGTGTTCGAGAGATTAGTTTTTGATTCCTGGAATATCCAGGAATGACCATCCTGGTCATGGTGTCTCCCTATCCACTCCGGAATAATAGCTCATTGCTGATGTTGCAGTTGTACAGGTATCGACCACACAAAGATCTACTCTCCATTTCACGTACTTGGCTATTCATCTTTTATGAGAGTAATTTGGTTCAAGCCTAAATCTTAGTGTGTAGATTCGGATTGACAAAGCTGGGAATTCTCCAGTGAAATCTTCCTTTCTTCTCAACTTCAGATGTGAATGAATGTCAAAGTGGAAGCCACGACTGTCACAGCTCAGCCTCCTGTTTCAACAGCCCCGGCTCTTTCCAATGTGTGTGTGAGGCTGGATATACTGGAGATGGAAGGAATTGCGCAGGTGACTGATATGGAATCCTCCCAGTGAAAAATATTCCCACTTCTAACTTTTCCATTCACTTCGAGGAAATATCACTATCTGAGACTATGTTTCAGACAAATCCTGTCCCAATCCTAGTCCGATGACGAACCTGCTCATGAAGCAAGTGGGCCTTTGGAAAGGGGAAATTAATGCATTCTGAATTGCAACATTCCCTCTTCCAGAATTTACCAATTCTCCTTTTTCTTCAATTTATGGCTGCTGCATTTTTAAGTTAAACTTACACGACGTTTGCCGCATCTATTTGCAATCCTCCAATTTGTAAATGTTCTCCTTTGAAGTACAACAGCCAACATTCCTGCTTTCCCATGTTCATCTCCATCTCAAATCAAATACATTCAAACCCTTCTCATTGATGTTTGACCTTCACAGTCCTACTGACGCTAATCCAATTGATCCAGTCACTACCACCACAAGCTTGTTTTCCAGTATGTTGGAATATCATAAAAGAGCAAAACTCTTATTTTCCTGACAGTCTGCATCAAATCCTGTATAAATTCACTCATTGTTGATCATTCAGTTCTATAGGTAACCATCACACAAAGTTCTCTGCTTCATGTCACGGCCTGGACAATTCTTCATTTGTAACATTAATGTGATTCAAGCTTTGTAAAACGTTTAAGATGAACCAAGCTGGGGATCCTCCAATGAACTCTTCCTTTCTTCTCAACTTCAGATGTGAATGAATGTCAAAATGGAAGCCATGACTGTCACAGCTCAGCCTCCTGTTTCAACAGCCCCGGCTCTTTCCAATGTGTGTGTAAGGCTGGACACACTGGAGATGGAAGGAATTGTACAGGTAACTGATACAGAATTCTTTCGGTGGAAAATATTTCCATTTTCATATCCATTTGAGGAAATTGCAAAATCTCAGAATTAGCTTCAGCTACGTTCTGGCAATGCCTGGTCTGGTTGATTCAACCACACACTGCCTGGACCAACAAAGACATCGGGAGTGTGAAATTGTAACATTCTGAATGAGAACATGTTGGGAGGTGTGGCAGATATTGAAAAATAACTCTGCCTCAATAGAAAATGGAATGCATAATGAAGCAGTTATCACAAGTAATAAAATAGCGCAGAGAAAACTGTGAGTGTTCCACAAATCACCCTCAGCCACCACAATCCCACTCCTGTGGATTCCATTCAGAAATTGTGATTTCTCCAGAACATCCTATTTGTTTCCTCTCTGCAGTTATTGACCTGTGTGTGGACAATCCGTGTGGACCCAATGCCTCCTGTACCCAGCAGGATGGAAGCTTCAGATGCTCCTGTGTGACTGGCTACACCTGGAATGAATCTATCTGTACAGGTGTGTGATGGGAATCAGTGAACCCACTGGGGAATGAACTGAAGTTAATGCTTCCATACAGGACTGGAGATTTTGTCATGTTCCAAATCAGACCGGAGCGGGGATGTTATGTTTTACCTGTGATGAAAAGGAGTGAAATCCACAACAACAAACAGTTATACTCCTCACGATCCATCTGACTATACTTTCCATCAAGACTCAGACATTAACAATGTTAACGTGGGTCACGTGTTGGAGGATGTTTAGGAAATATTAACCTGAATTTTAGAATGGACAGGGAAGGGAAAGCAAGAAAATTCTGGCTGGTGACAGATTAAAAAGAGGAAAAAATTAAAATTCAATAAAAACTCAAAAGTTTTTTGGGGAATGATAGTGTTGTTCACATTTTCTCTGTAATCACAAACTTCACTGAGCATTGTAATTTGTAATATTTTAATTATCTTTCTACTAAGATTTGAATTGCTCTATATTTTCTTAACCTGGTCAATGAAACTGAAATAAAACAATTATGATTGATGGAATAGACAATTGGTGTAGGACCCTGAGCTGAAACAGAAACTCCTGGGTTGCTGACTCACCTGGCTTGTGTTTCCAACGTTCCCTCTTGTTTCCATTCCCAGTATCTGCTATATTTAATGTTTTTCTTTAGACAGTTGTTTCCACTCCAATTTCTTCCTCTGTTCTCTCATTTCTCTCTGCTCCACTCTAAAGATTGTCAACTCTGCTTGGATATATATGGGATGTTTCATCTCATGACCTCCATCATAAAATTACCCAGGTTCTTACTACCACCGTTGAACTTGCAATGTGTCCGTCATTGTGGTTCATTACCTTCCCACACAACTCCAAATTTTACACAGTAATAACAATCTGGTCGGATGATTACTGATCTTGGGTCAAACATCCTTTTATTTCTCTGCCTGATTTTCACCCGTGTTGCTCATTACGGTGAATGAGAGATTAGTCTTTAATTCCTGGAACATCCAGGAAAATCTGGTCCTGTTATCTCACTATCCACTCCGAATTGCTGATGTTGCTGTTGTACACATATCTACCACACAAATATCTATAATTTGTGTCACAGCCTGGACATTCATCCTTAATAAGAGTCATATGTTTCAAGCCTTAATTTGGGTGTGTGGAAAGTTTAAGATTGACAAAACTGGGGATCCTCCAATGAACTCTTCCTTTCTTCTCAACTTCAGACGTGGATGAATGTCAAAGTGGAAGCCACGACTGTCACAGCTCAGCCTCCTGTTTCAACAGCCCCGGCTCTTTCCAATGTGTGTGTAAGGCTGGATATACTGGAAATGGAAGGGATTGCACAGGTTAGTGACACCGAATCCTCCCAGTGAAAAATATTCCCATTTCCATTTTTTGTTCATCCTGGTCAGGATCTTTCTACACTGTGTGAACCAACAGCCATTGGGAGGGGAAATGATAACATTCTGAATCATAGCATGTAGGTAAGTGTTCAAACACTGAAAGGTGTCACTGCCTCAAATTGTGTTGCTGGACAAAAATTGGAACCAGGAATAATAACCAGAGCATGAAATTAACATAGAGAGAAGTGTGAGTGTTCCACAAATCTCACACTGAATGGGTGAGAACTGTCTGATATATCTGAAAGGCAGAAGATTCTCCGATTCCTCCTAAATGTCCTACATCTCCACTTTAAAGCTAGTCTTTGTTTATAGCATATAATTTGGTCACACCTCTATTACATCAATTAGATTCTATTCAGCATCTTTGTGATTTCTTCAAAAACATCGTTTTTGTTTTCTCTCTGCAGTTATTGACATGTGTGTGAACAATCCATGTGGACCCAATGCCTCCTGTACCCAGCAGGATGGAAGCTTCAGATGCTCCTGTGTGACTGGCTACACCTGGAATGGATCTGTCTGTACAGGTGTGTGATGGGAATCAGTGAACCCATTGGGGAATGAACTGAAGTTACTGCTTCCATACAGGACTGGAGATTCTGTCAAGTTCCAAACCAGACCAGGACAGGGGTGGGATCAGGGTGTGAGTTTTGATGGTACATTTTGTCTGTGATGAAAACCAACAAAACCCTCAATGACAAATGGTGACTCTCCTCGTGATCCATCGGACTATACTGACCATCAAGACTCAGACATTAAACAATGTTAATGTGGGGTCACGTATTGGAGGATGTTTAGCAAATATTAACCTCAACCTCAATATGGACAAGGGAGGGTAAATAAGAAACTTGGGGTTGGGGACAGATTCAAAAGTGAAAAATTGAGGTTCAATAAAAATGTGAATGTGTTTTGCTGAATGATGTTGCTGTTCGCATTTCCCCAGGATCACTAAAGTTTCACTGAGCATTTTCATTCATAATTTTTAAAATAACTTTCTGCTCAGTTTTGATTTGCTCTGTATTTTCTTAACCTGGACAATGAAATGGAATTAATATAATTGTTTTTGAGTGAATTGACAATTGGTGTGGGACCCTGAGTTGAAACAGAAACTCATCAGTTATTGACTCACCTGCTTTGTGTTTCCAATATTCCCTCTTGTTTCCATTCCCAGTATCTGGTGTATTTAGTGCTTTTCTTTAGACAGTTATTTCCACTCCAATTCCTTCCTCTGTTCAATCGATTCTCTCTCTGCACCACTCTAAAGATTGTCAACTCTGTTTGGATATATTATGAGATGTTTCATCACTTCACCTTCCTCATCCATTGAGCCAAATCTCCCTCCTGCCATTGGATGTGCAATATGTCTATTATTGTTGATCACATGAGGTGGAACTGGGATCTTGGGTTCATGTCACACTACTTGTAACCCCCACCACACTGCCTGGGTTTGCAAATTCCTACTAACTGTTCTGGCTTGAGACAATTCACACTTCTTTAATCTCTTTAACCTGTGATTATTCCTTCTCCCCACGCACATGTAAAGACTTGGTTACCTATATAGACTCGCATTCCAACCATTTTTACATTTCAATCTGTAATTATCTTGCAATTGTGTCATTGCCTATATATGCCGTGTGTGTGACCCTACCTCCACTCAGCTGATGAAGGAGCAGCGCTCCAAAATATCGTGATTCCAAATAACCCTGTTGGACTTTAACCTGGTGTTGTGAGACTTCTTACTGTGGTTCACTACCTTCCCATACCATTCAAAATTCAACCGAGTAATAACTATCCGACTGGATGGTCATCGGTCTCACTTCAAACCGCCTTTTGTTTCTCTGCCTGATTTTCACCCAGTTTGCTTATTACAGTGTTCGAGAGATTAGTCTTTAATTCCTGGAACATCCAAAATCTGGTCAAGCTGTCTCCCTATCCACTCCTGAATAAATTGTCTCATTGTTAATGTTCCAGTTGTACAGGTATCCACCACACAATGTTCTATTCTTCATGTCACAAGCTGGACTGTTTGTGTTTTAAAGGAGTCATGTGTTTCAAGTTTAAATCTGGGTGTGTAATAGTAGAAAGTTTAAGATTGACAAAGCTGGGGATCCTCCAATGAACTCTTCCTTTCTTCTCAACTTCAGATGTGAATGAATGTCAAAGTGGAAGCCACGACTGTCACAGCTCAGCCTCCTGTTTCAACAGCCCCGGCTCTTTCCAATGTGTGTGTAAGGCTGGATATACTGGAGATGGAAGGACTTGTACAGGTAACTGACACTGAAGTATTCCCCTTTCCAATATTCACATTCATTTTGAAGGAAATAGCAATCTCTGACAGGATGTTTCAGACATCTTGGTCAAGATATCTCAATTGGAGTATGCCTGAACCACATCAGCCATTGGATGGGCAAATTATAACATTCTGAATGATAATGTGTAGGAAGGTGTTCAAATGCTGAAATGTGTCACTGCCTAAAGCTTTGTTGTTGGACAGAAATTGGAAACTTGACAGGAATAATAACCAGAGCATCAAATTAAGACAGAGGGAAGTGTGTGTGTTTCACAAATCTCACCGTGGCGAGGTGACCAGTGCCCAATAAAAGGCACCATATTTGAGTTTTCTTCCTGTGTCTCTTCATCAGAGGTGCTTTGTGTTATGGTATATAATTTTTGCACCCCATTCAAATTCATTGGGATTCTAATGAATAATACAGTACTTTCGACAGCAACTTCCACAGCTGTAAGATGTACCAGGTAGGACAAGGACAGCAGGATGTTGAGACTACAACCATGTACAATCTTCCCAGTAAGTTATCCTGACTTTGAACTATATCGCTGTTCCTTCACTGCAGCTGAATCAACACCTGGGATTCAACAACTGCTCTCCAGATGTCATGATCCAATAGCGACAGCTACATTCTAGAGAAAGTTCTCTATTGCCTTCTCAAGGCTCATCAGCAATGGGCAACAAATGCTGGCCTCACCACAAAGTTCAGATAAGAATGAAAACAATAAAAGATGGTGTGTTTTCTAACCAATCCCATTTGTTTAATATCTGCAGGTGTTGATATGTGTGTGAACAATCCATGTGGACTCAATGCCTCGTGTACCCAGCAGGACGGAAGCTTCAGATGTTCCTGTGTGACTGGCTACACCTGGAATGGATCTGTCTGTACAGGTGTGTGATGGGAATCATTGAACCCATTGGGGGATGGCCTGAAGTTACTGCTTCCATACAGGACTGGAGATTTTGTCAAGTTCCAAACCAGACCAGGACACGGATGGGATCAGGGTATCAGTTCTGGAGTTTGCTTTGCTGCTGATGGAAAACCAATCTCAACTTTCAAAATGCACCTTCTCATGATCCACCGGGCTGTAATTACCCTGAAGAGTCAGACATGAAGAGTTTTAGCTTGGATGAAATGTTAGACAGTGTGATATGTGTATGTTGGGTGTTTGGGGAGTGTACTGCCCCTTTAAGAGTACAGATCATGTGACCCCTGAGGGGGGTTAACTCCTCACAGCATGGGGCCAGGTTAAGCAGTCTAGGATCTGACTGTGGGACAGTGCACACCCGTGATAAAGAGTTTTCTCAGTGATTAAGTATTGAGGCCTACTTCATGGTTCTTCTTGCACCTTACTTTGATAAATACATTAATTATAACTGGCGACAAGACTGTTTGACTGTCTCCGCATTCTGCTGGCATTTCCCTTCTGGTGAAGGGGGAGGGGATTGGACATCAAGCTGGACTTCATAGAATGGCGCTGGAAAGGAACCGAAGCATGGCAACCCCGCAAAGAATGGGCAGGAGTGATCTGACTACTGATGCTTCATGTGAACAGTCCATTCAAGGGGAAGGTAGTACTTGCCTGGCAACTGGCTGAAAACATCGCAGGAAGTGCCACCAAGGGGACTCAGGCTGCAGTCGGCTGGGAAGAAGTGCTAACCGTGGTCATCGAGCAAGTGGCCGTTGCGGGGTGGGGGGTGATCTGAGGGGACTCGGCCTGTGGGCGGCTGCCAGCGATGGTGAAAGAAGGCTTTGGGCCTGAACTCGTGTGGCAGCGGGCGCCGAGGGGACTTGGGTTGCAGGTGACTATCAGGAATGGCAGGAGGAGGCTTTGGGCCCAGACTCATGTGGCAGGAAAATTTCCCGCCAGCGGCAAAACAATATGGCAGCCTGTTTCAATACTATAGGACCTCTTAAGGATCAACAAGGTTATCTATGTGCAAATCCACAAGAGATGGGTGAGATCCTAAATGAATATTTCTCAACAGTATTCTTTGTTGAGAAAAGCATGGATGTTGGGGAACTTGGGGAAATAAATAGTCATGTCTTGAGGAGTGTACATATAACAGAGAAGGAGGTGCTAGAAGTCTTAAAGCGCATCAAGGTAGATAAATCCCCAGGACCTGATGAAGTCTATCCCAGGACACTGTGGGAGGCTAGGGAGGAAATTGTGGGTCCCTAGCAGAGATATTTGAATCATCGATAGTTAAAGGTGAGGTGCCTGAAAATTGGAGGCTGGTAAATGTTGTGCCTTAGTTTAAGCCTGGGAACTGCAGGTGAGCCTCACATCTGTTGTGGGTAAGTTGTTGGAAGATATTTTGAGAGACAGGGTCTACAGGTATTTAGAGATGTAAGGACTGATTAGGGACTGTCAGCGTGGCTTTGTGAGTGGAAAATCATGTTTCACAAATATGATTGAATTTTTTGAAGGGGTAACCAAGAAGGTAGATGAGGGCAGTGCGGTTGATATTGTCTACATGGACTTTAGCAAGGCTTTTGACAAGGTCCACATGGTAGGTTGTTGCATAAGGTTAAATCTCATGGGATCCAGGTAGCCAAATGGATACAAAATTGGCTTGATGACAGAAGACAGAGGGTGGTTGTAGAGGGCTGTTTTTCAAACTGCAGGCCTGTAACCAGTGGTGTGTCTCATATATCGGTGCTGGGTCCATTGTTATTTTTCATTTATATTAATGATTTGGATGAGAATTTAGTAGGCATAGTTAGTAAGTTTGCAGATGACACCAAGATTGGTGGCAGAGTGGACAGTGAAGGAGGTTATCTAGGATTGCAACGGGATCTTGATCAATTGGGCCAGTGGGCTGACGAATGGCAGATGGAGTTTAATTTAGATAAATGCGAGATGATGCATTTTGGTCGATCGAACCAGGGCAGGATTTAATTAATGGTAGGGCGTTGGGGAGAGTTATAGAACAAAGAGATCCAGGGGTACAGGTTCATAGCTCCTTGAAAGTGGAGTCACAGGTGGACAGAATGGTGAAGAAGGCATTCGGCATGCTTGGTTTCATTGGTCAGAACATTGAATACAGGAGTTAGGACGTCTTGGTGAAGTTGTACAAGACATTGATAAGGCCACACTTGGAATACTGTGTACAGTTCTGGTCACCCTATTATAGAAAGGATATTATTAAACTAGAAAGAGTGCAGAAAAGATTTACTAGGCTACTAAGGGGGCTTGATAATTTGAGTTATAAGGAGAGGCTGGATAGACTCGGACTTTTTTCTCTGGAGCATAGGAGGTCTAGGGGTGATCTTATAGAGGTCTATAAAATAATGAGGGGCACAGATCAACTAGAGAGTCAATATCTTTTCCAAAAGGTAGGGGAGTCTACAACTAGAGGGCATAGGTTAAAGGTAAGAGGGGAGAGATACAAAAGGGTCCAGAGGGGCAATTTGTTTCACAGAGAGTGGTGAGTGTCTGGAACAAGCTGCCAGAGGTGGTAGTAGGGGCAGGTACAATTTTGTCTTTTAAAAAGTGTTTAGACAGTTACATGGGTTAGATTGGTATAGAGGGATCTGGGCTAAATGCAGGCGATTGGGACTAGCTTAGGAGTTAAAAAAGGGGCAGTATGGACAAGTTGGGCCGAAGAGCCTGTTTCCATGCTGGAAACCTCTATGTCTCAGTGGGCCCCTTAGATGAAGAGGCAGAGAGCTGGCTACCTTATACAGAGCGCTTCAGTGCTTATCTGACAGACAATAATGTGGGCAATAACCTGGTTGTACCAGTTTTCTTAACGATCATGGGGAGCAAGGCCTTTGCTGTTTTAAGAAGTTTGGTTCAACCTGAAAAACCGGCTGAGAAGACTTACCAAGAATTATGTGATGTGTTAGAAGCTCTCTTCACTCCCAAGCCACTGATGATTGCAGAGTGGCTCAGATTTTATAAGCACGACCAACCCGAAAGGGAGTCCACTGCTAAATTTGTAGCAACTCTGAAGCGACTGGCAGAGCACTGCAAGCTTGGAAGCGTACTCCAGGGTGCCTTCAGGCTCCAGCTGCTTTGTGGCCTCTGGCATGAAGCCTCCAGCGGAGGTTATTAATTGAACGGAATGTAGAATTCAAGTCCACTTTGGAGATCGCAACTTCCATGGAGTTAGCCAGCAGAGAAGCAGCACAGTTGGGTGTTAGCGTCCGGGTACAGAAAGTAGCAGAAGCCCCGCAGAGTTCGGTGCTGCCAGCGGAATGCTGCTATTGTGGCAGGACAGGCCACAGGGAATTGAATTACTGGACATGAGGCCCAATGTCGCAAGTTCGTCACATTGCCCATAATAGCCGGGTGTAACTAAGCCTAGTGAGAGAAAAACAAAAGGAACCAATTAGAAGGACAAAACAAAAGGTCCATGTTGCCAGCCATGGAGAGGAGGGGGAGTCAGCCAGGTATGCAGGGGAAACAGACAGTCCAGAGAAATGAGAGATCAGGCTGAACATTTTATTGGCATGGGTTGAAGCAGATTGTTTCTGGATTCTCCCTAAACTGAAAGGGAAAACTGAAAATGGAAGTTGATACAGGGGCAGCATTGTCTTTGATACCTGAATCAGTTTACAGGGATAAGTTAAAAACCCTACCATTAAAGCCTGCCAAGATCAAATTGTGAACATATACGGAGAAAGTGGTACCCTCAAGGGTTACGTACTGGTGAAGATGTAGTTGAGGAGCCAGTTCGCAGAATTGTCACTATACGTGGGAAAAGGCAACTGTTTTATTCGCATGCTCCTGATTACAGAAGCTGAAATTGAACTGGGATGTGATTAATAGGCTAGCAGACTTGAACACGAGTTTACAAGACATTTTGGAAAAACGTAAAGATGTTTTTCAAGGAATCCTCGGAGAGAGGAAGGGTCCGGCTAAAGCCGGATGCTTGTCCAAAAAGTCTAAAAACAGTCTGGTACTGGACACTATTTGGCCTAAAGTGGAGGCTGAATTGTGGCAGCTAGTGGATCTGGGGACATTGGAACCAGTGACCACCATTGAATGGGCTACCCCAGTTGTTCTGGTTTTGAAACCAGAAGGTTTGGTGAGAATCTGTGGGGATTTTAAAATGACAGTAAACCCAGTCCTGTGTGCGCGCGAACCAATACCCACTTCCTCTCACCAAGGACCTATTCAGTGGACTGGCAGGGGGAACAAAATTCTCCAAAATGGACCTATTGCAGGCCTATTTGCAGATGGGAGTAGTGAAGGATTCACAGCCCCTTCTAACATAAGTCACACACAGAGGTCTATTCCGCTGTAAGTGGCTTCCTTTTGGCATCACTTCAGCTCTGGCTCTGTTCCAGAGGGTCATGGACCAGATTTTGAGTGGGTTGACAGGAGTCCAGTGTTACCTGGATGTATTTTGGTCACAGATTCGACAGAGGTTGCAGGAGCACAACCGACAAGTCAAGAGAGAGAAATCTGAGTTCTTTATGGATTCAATTGAGTACCTGACCCATGTAATTGACAGCAATGGGTTACACAAGGCATCTAAGAAGATGGAGGCCATCATGAAGGCCCTAAGACCAGAAAATGTGTTCCAAATGAGGTCGTTTTTGAGGCTTATTAACTATTACAGCAAGTTCATTCCGGATCTGGTGATGGTGTTGAAATTGATGCACCGGTTGCTGGGAAAAGGGCAGCCATGGCAGTGGGCCAAAGAATGTGAGGAGGCCTATGTGGCGGTAAAACAGGCTTTGATGAGGTTGGAAGTGCTAGTTCATTTCAACCCAAAGTTACTGCTGCAGCTTGCATGCAACACCTCACCCTATGGGGTTAGGACTGTCCTGTCCCACATTATGCTGGACGGGGAGGAAAGGCTCATCGCATTTGCATCAAGATCATTGGCAAAGGCTGAGGAAAAGTATGCTCAGGTGGAAAAAGAAGGCTTGGGCGTCATCTTTGGCATCAAGAAGTTCTATCACGTCCTATATGGCAGGCATTTCGTACTTCTGACAGACAATAGGCCATTGATATTCACCTTAGGGCCGTACACGGGAATACTGTCGATGGCGGCAGCTGGAATGCAAAGGTGGATGTTGGTCTTGTCAATTTACTTGTACAAAATCCGGTACTACCAGTCTGAGAAAGATGGCAATATGAAGGCTTTGTCAACACTACCTTTGCCTGGGGATAAAGATGCTCCCAGCTGGAATCTGAAGATAATGTACTTCACACAAGAACATAAAGTTCCGGTATCCGCTAAACAGGTGCGGAATGCCACTTGGAACGATCCGATTATGAGCCAGATAGTGGACCTAGTCCTGAGACAGAACGAGTAGTAGAAACCACCTGGAGTTACAGCCGTATATGTCCCGAAGATGGGAGTTGTCCGTGTTGGATGGGTGTTTAGTATGGAATATGAGAGTAGTCATCCCCCTATCATTAAGAGGAAAGGAGCTGGAACATGCGCACCAAGGGGACCCGGGGTGGTGCGAATGAAAGAAATAGCAAGCAGCTATGATTGGTGGCTGAATGTTGATGCATAGATTAAAGAAAAAGCGGGATCGTGTGAGTCCTGCGCTTTGGTATGGAAGGCACTGGCCTTGTCACCTCTTCATCCTTGGAAATGGCCCCAATCGCCATGGTAGCAAATCCATATTGACTTTGCTGGGCCAGTGGAAGGGCAGATGCTCTTGTGGTAGTGGATGCCCACTCCAAGTGGCCGGAGGTCATGGCTATGAAGTCCATATCTGTGGAGTCAACTCTAGACAAACTCAATGAAATATTTGCCTGGTTTGGCAATCCAAAACTAGTGGTCAGTGGCAATGGACCCCAGTTTATGGCACAAGATTTCGCTGAGTACGTGGAGCACCACGGAATCAGACATGTGAGGTCAGCACTGTATCACCCAGCAATGAATGGACTGGCAGAACAATTTGTTCAAACCTTGAAACTGTCTCTGAAGTTGTTGCAAGGGGAGGGGTCGCTAGGGCAGTGGATAAATAAATTTCTGAGTATGTACCACAACACGCCACGTGCGATAACACAGTGCTCGCCGGTTTCACTGATGCTCAGCTGAAAATTGAGAAGCATGTTGAGCCTGCTGCTGCCGGAGGAGACCCGAGTGGTGGTTGTGCAGAACCAAGAGAGACAGATGGCCAGAAAAGCAGGAAGTGTGAAGTTGAGGACTTTCCAGAAAGGGGAATTTGTTCTGGCCAGGAATTATACTTCTGGGGAGAAATGGATACCAGTTACAATTGTCGCCCAAACGGGACCCTTGTCCTACACAGTACAGGCCAGGGATCAGCTGGTTTAGAGGAGATGTGCTAACCAGTTGGTCAACAGAAGCGTCCAGGATGGCCCCATGTGTGTGGCCTGAGCCCAGGGTTCCAGAGTCTGGGTCGGCCACCCCAAGGAAGCAACATCTGCGGCCCATCTGAGAGCGATCCCCACGCTGAACACCAGGATCTTCCAAAATCCCTGGAGACTACTCAGGAAAATGTTCCTGAAATGAGGAAGCAGCCTATAAATAACCACCACCACACTGATAGACTCGGAGGGTGGGACTTTACAGCCTCGTTTGCCCTGAAACTGTAAAATCCCGCCCGAGGTCAATGGACCTTTCCACGGTCCACCCCTCGCCTGCTCCGATTCCTGTGGTGGGCGGGATGATAACATTCTGGCCATGACGTTCATGTGAACTGTCTGAATGGACTGTCCATTGGGGATTAGTAGTTTGCAATGCTCTGTGTAAATATTCTCCATTGTATGTATATATGTTGCAGTTATGGGAGTTTTGGATTAAAGGGGGAGGGGTGTGATATATGTATGTTGGGGTTTTGGGGTGTGTACTGCCCCTTTAAGAATGCAGGTCATGTGACCACTAAGGAGGGATTAGCTCCTCCCAGTATAGAACACAGTGTAGGTTCTAACTGGGATAGTGCACAACAGTGATAAAGAGTTCTCCAGTATTGAGGCCTACTTTGTGGTTCTTCTTGCACTAAGTTTCGATAAATACATTCATGTCAGACAGTAGGTTCTAACAATTAAAGTTTCTCTCAATATAAATAAGGGAGGAATTGCAAGAAAAACTGAGTGAACATAGAGTATTATTAATAAGAAAATAAATTGACATTCATTAAAATTCCACAGTGCATTGGTGAGTGATGGTGTTTGACACATTCATTTCATTAACACTAAAACTTCACCTAGCATTGTGACTGGTTCTTTTGAACAATCCAACTTTCCACTGTTGAATTGTTCCATGTATTTGGTACTTGGTCACTGAGATGAAGAGAAAAACAATTTAGACTGAGGGTGTAGGGTCCTGACCTGAAACAGAATCTCCTCAACTCCTGACTCATATGTTTGTTGTTCCCTCCTGTTTCAGAGTTCCAATATTTGTGATTTTCTTTAGAATGTGGGTTCCATTCAAATTCCTTCTGTCACCGCAGCACTGCAAGAATTACCAACCCTGCTGGAAAGCATTTCCGGCAGTTTAATCCATGACCTTCCACCTCCAACTTCTTCCCAGGACGGGGTGTACCTGAACCAGAGGGGCACCAATATCCTGGGAGGGAAATTTGCTACAGCTCTTCGGGGGGGGTTTAAACTAATTTGTCAGGGGGATGGGAAAAGAAGTTGTAGTCCGGAGGTCAGTGAGTGTAGTGAGGTACTGGGCAGGGTATCATGGTCAAAGGTGGGTACCAGCAGACAAGAAGGTGGGTTGAAGTGTGTCTACTTCAATGCAAGGAGCATCCGAAATAAGGTAGGTGAACCTGGGGCGTGGATTGGTACTTGGGACTACGATGTTGTGGCCATTACGGAGACATGGGTAGAACAAGGACAGGAATGGTTGTTGGAAGTTCCGGGGTATAGACGTTTCAGTAAGTGTAGGGTAGCTGGTAAAAGGAGGAGTGGCACTGTTAATCAAGGAGAGTGTAACGGCTGCAGAAAGGCATTTTGAAGGGGATCTGCCTACAGAGGTAATATGGTAATATGGGCTGAGGTTAGGAATAGGAAAGGAGCGGTCACGTTGTTAGGAGTTTACTATAGGCCCCCAAATAGTAATAGAGATGTGGAGCTAAGAAGATTATGGATAGGTGTGGGGGTCACAGGGTAGTTGTCATGGGGGACTTTAACTTTCCAAATATTGATTGGAGCCTTTATAGGTCGAATAGTTCGGATGGGGCAGACTTTGTGCAGTGTGTGCAGGAGGGGTTCCTGACACAATATGTGGATAAGCCGACAAGAGGTGGGGCCACATTGGATTTGGTAATGGGAAATGAACCGGGCCAAGTGTTGGATTTGGTTGTGGGAGAGCACTTTGGAGATAGTGACCACAATTCAGTGTCTTTTGTTATTGCAATGGAGAGGGATAGGGCCATGCGGCAGGGCATAGTTTACAACTGGGGGAGAGGTAATTATGATGCAATCAGGCAGGAATTAGGAAGCATAGGATGGGAACAAAAATTGTCAGGGAAAGGCACTAATGAAAAGTGGAACTTTTTCAAGGAACAAATACTGCGTGTCCTTGATAGGTATGTCCCTGCCAGGCAGAGAGGAAATGGCCAAGTGAGGGAACCATGGTTCACAAAAGAGGTGGAATGTCTTGTCAAGAGGAAGAAGGAAGCATATGTAAGGTTGAGAAAACAAGGTTCAGTTGGCTCGATGGAGGGTTACAAGTTAGCAAGAAATGAGCTGAAAAAGGGGCTTAGGAGAGCTAGGAGGGGGCATGAGAAGTCCTTGGCGGGTCAGATCAAGGAAAACCCCAAGGCTTTTTACTCTTATGTGAGGAATAAAAGAATGACTAGGGTGAGGTTGGGGCCGGTCAAGGACGGCAGTGGGAATTTGTGCATGGAGCCAGAAGAGATAAGAGAGGTGATGAATGAATACTTTTCTTCGGTGTTCACCAAGGAAAATTTTCCATCCACCACCACCCTCTGTCTTCTGTTAGATAGCCAGTTACCTATCCAATCGGCCAAACTTCCCTCTATCCCACACATCCTTACTTTCTTCATTAGCCGACCATGGGGGACTTTATCAAACGCCTTACGAAAATCCATGTATATGACATCAACTGCACTACCTTCATCTACATACTTAGTTACCTCCTCAAAAAATTCTATCAAATTTGTGAGGCAAGGAGAGGGGCCATGTTTTTGAGGAAGAGAGGGTGTCACAGGCTGATAGGCTGGAGGAAATAGATGTTCGGAGGGAAGATGTGCTAGCAATTTTGAATAAACTGAAAGTTGATATGTCCCCTGGGCCTGATGAAATATATCCTAGGAGTCTTTGGGAGGCAAGGGATGAGATAGCAGAGCCTTTGGCATTGATCTTTGCATCCTCACTGTCCACGGGGGTGGTGCCAGAGGACTGGAGAGTGGCGAATGTCGTTCCTTTGTTTAAGAAAGGGAATAGAAATGACTCTGGTAATTATAGGCCGGTTAGTCTTACTTCGGTGATCGGTAAGTTGATGGAAAAGGTCCTCAGGGATAGGATTTACGACCATTTAGAAAGATGCAGCTTAATCCGGGATAGTCAGCACGGATTTGTGAAGGGCAAGTCTTGCCTCACAAATTTGATAGAATTTTTTGAGGAGGTAACTAAGTATGTAGATGAAGGTAGTGCAGTTGATGTCATATGCATGGATTTTAGTAAGGCGTTTGATAAAGTCCCCCATGGTCGGCTTATGAAGAAAGTAAGGATGTGTGGGATAGAGGGAAGTTTGGCCGATTGGATAGGTAACTGGCTATCTAACAGAAGACAGAGGGTGGTGGTGGATGGAAAATTTTCGGACTGGAAACCGGTTACCAGCGGAGTGCCACAGGGATCAGTGCTTGGTCTTCTGCTATTTGTGATTTTTATAAATGACTTGGAGGAGGGGGCTGAAGGGTGGATCAGTAAATTTGCTGATGACACCAAGATTGGTGGAGTAGTGGATGATGTGGAGGGCTGTTGTAGGCTGCAAAGAGATATAGATAGGATGCAGAGCTGGGCTGAAAAATGGCAAATGGAGTTTAACCCTGACAAATGCGAGGTGATTCATTTTGGTAGGACAAATTTAAATGTGGATTACAGGGTCAAAGGTAGGGTTCTGAAGAATGTGGAGGAACAGAGAGATCTTGGGGTTCATATCCGTAGATCTCTGAAGGTTGCCACTCAAGTGGATAGAGCCGTGAAGAAGGCCTATAGTGTGTTGGCGTTCATTAACAGGGGGTTTGATTTTAAGAGCCGTGGGGTTATGCTGCAACTGTACAGGACCTTGATGAGACCACATTTGGAATATTGTGTGCAGTTCTGGTCACCTCACTATAAGAAGGATGTGGAGACACTGGAAAGAGTGCAAAGGAGATTTACCAGGATGCTGCCTGGTTTGGAGGGTAGGTCTTATGAGGAAAGGTTGAGGGAACTTGGGCTTTTCTCTTTGGAGCGGAGGAGGTTGAGAGGAGACTTGATAGAGGTTTATAAGATGATGAGGGGGATAGATAGAGTGAACATTCAAAGACTATTTCCTCGGGTGAATGGAGTGGTACCTAGGGGGCATAACTATAGGGTTCATGGTGGGAGATATAGGAAGGATGTCCGAGGTAGGTTTTTTACTCAGAGAGTGGTTGGGGTGTGGAATGGACTGCCTGCAGTGATAGTGGAGTCAGAAACTTTAGGAACATTTAAGAAGCTATTGGATAGGCACATGGAGTACTTCGGGATGATAGGGAGGAAATAGCTTGATCTGGGTTTCAGACAAAGCTCGGCACAACAATGTGGGCCGAAGGGCCTGTTCTGTGCTGTACTGTTCT
The DNA here is from genome assembly GCF_964213995.1 of Mustelus asterias. Taxonomy (NCBI): domain Eukaryota; kingdom Metazoa; phylum Chordata; class Chondrichthyes; order Carcharhiniformes; family Triakidae; genus Mustelus; species Mustelus asterias. The sequence continues at coordinate 57,828,697 of NC_135809.1, read as the reverse complement.
ATGTTCTAGATATTAACAGTGTTCAGGACTTTGACAAAGGGTCATCTGGACTTGAAACATCAGCTCTTTTCTCTCCTAACAGATGCTGCCAGACCTGCTTAGATTTTCCAGCAATTTCTCTTTTGGTTTCAGATCCAGCATCCGCAGTAATTTGCTTTTAACAGTGTTAATGTGGGTCAGGTATTGGAGGATGTTTAGCAAATATTAAACCAAATCTCAATATGGACAAGGGAGGAAAAAGAAGAATTTCAAGGTTGGGGTCAAATTCAAAAGCTACTAGATTGGAATTCAATAAAAATTGAAAAGTGATTTGGTGAATTATGGTTTTGTTCTCATTTTCCCCATGATCACAAAAGCTTCACTGGACATTGTTGTTTGCATTATTTAACTATAAGATTTTCCCCCCAATTTGTAATTCTTCCATACATTGTGTACCTTGCCAGAGAATTGGAGAAAATTAATGGAGACTGTGTGAGTGGACAATGGTTTAGGGTCCTGAGCTGAAACAGAAACTTCTCAGTTACTGACTCACCTGCTTTATGTTTCCAATATTTCCTCGTTTTGATTCCCAGCATGTGCTTCATCCTGATTAGTCTTTAATTCATGAAACATCCAGAAACATTTGTTTGTCATCTCCTATTCCATTCCAGGATAAACTGATTAATTATTGATGTTGCAGTTATACAGATATCACCATGTATTCTTCATGTCCCAGCTTGGAATGTTTATCCTTTATAAGAGTCATGTGGTTCAAGGCTAAATCTGGGTGTATGTAGAAAGTTTAAGAATGACAAAGCTGGAGTTCCTCCAATGAACTCCAATGTGTGGTCAGCATTGCTGCCTCACAGCGCCAGGGACCCAGGTTCAATTCTGGCCTCGGGTCACTGTCATAGAAATCATAGAAATCATAGAAACCCTACAGTGCAGAAGGAGGCCATTCGGCCCATCGAGTCTGCACCGACCACAATCCCACCCAGGCCCTACCCCCACATATTTACCCACTAATCCCTCTAACCTACGCATCTCAGGGGCAATTTTAACCTGGCCAATCAACCTAACCCGCACATCTTTGGACTGTGGGAGGAAACCGGAGCACCCGGAGGAAACCCACGCAAACACGAGGAGAATGTGCAAACTCCACACAGACAGTGACCCGAGCCGGGAATCGAACCCGGGACCCTGGAGCTGTGAAGCAGCAGTGCTAACCACTGTGCTACCGTACTGTCTGTGTGGAGTTTTCACATTCTCCCCATGTCTGTGTGGGTTTCCTCCGGGTGCTCCGGTTTCCTTCCACAGTCCAAAGATGTGTGGGTTAGATTGATTGGCCATGCTAAATTGTCCCTAGTGTCAGGGGGATTAGCAGGTTAAATATGTGGGGTTACGGGTTTAGGGCCTGGGTGGGATTGTGGTAGGTACAGACTCAATGGGCCGAATGGCTTCCTTCTGTACTGTAGGGATTCTACTCTATTCTATGAATTCTTCCTTTCTTCTCAACTTCAGATGTGAATGAATGTCAAAGTGGAAGCCACGACTGTCACAGCTCAGCCTCCTGTTTCAACAGCCCCGGCTCTTTCCAATGTGTGTGTAAGGCTGGATATACTGGAGATGGAAGGAATTGTACAGGTAACTGACACTGAATCTTCTCAGGAATAAATCATCCCATTTCTCATGCATTCATTGTGAGGAAATTGCAATATCTGAGAGTATGTTTCAACCAAATGCTCTTGCCTTTCTCATCTGGATAACTCTATTACATATTGTCTGACAAGCGTGTAAGTGGAGGGGTGAAATTATACCCTCAGGAACATGTTGGAAGCCGTCCAGATTCTGAAAATTGTCACAGCCTCAAAATATGTTGCTGCATGGAATATGGATCATTTATTGAACATTAATCCTTAAAAAAAATAGTGCTGAGGGAACAAGTGCTCCACAAAACTGACAACTGCTCGATGCATCCAAAAGGCAGCCAGATTTGAGTCTCTTTTCTGTGACTGACTACAACTCCTCCCTTTAAGGTGCTACCTCTTTATCTGAAAGCGACAACTTGCTGTGGAGATCTTATTCAGCTATGTTGTGTTTAAACAATCCCATTCATTTTATATCCACAGTTATTGACATGTGTGTGAACAATCCGTGTGGACCCAATGCCTCCTGTACCCAGCAGGACGGAAGCTTCAGATGCTCCTGTGTGACTGGCTACACCTGGAATGGATCTGTCTGTTCAGGTGTGTGATGGGAATCATTGACCCCATTGGGGAATGAACTGAAGTTACTGCTTCCGTACAGGACTGGAAATTTTGTTAAATCGGGGCAGGGCTGGGATTAGGACATTAGTTCTGGAATTTGCTTTGCTGGTGGTTAAAAGTCATTCAAAATCTCAACAATACACTGTGGCTCTCCGTGTGATCCATCCAGCCACAAGCACTTCCAAACTCGATGTTGTGGGGATGTTTTCCAATCAATAAACTGAACCCCAACATGAACAGAGGAGGGAAATACAGAAACTCAGGGTGAGTCAGATTACAATAGGATTTAAGTGCGACTTAGCAATAATACCACGATGTTTCGGTGATCGATGTTGCTGGTTACTTTTATTACTATCACTCAACCTTCAGTGAGATTTGCCACTTGTATCTTTTAACTCCTTGTCTACCAACTCAGTTTTCGATCGTTCCATGTGTTCTGTTCCAATTCAGGATATTGAGACTCTGTGACTGGCCAATTGATGTAGAATTCTGACCTGAAACAGAAACCCCTCAGTTACTGACCCATTTGCTCTGTGTTTCCAACATTTCCCCTTGTTTCAGAATTCCAACATCTGCTGTATATTGTCCTTTCCTTCACATTGTAAATTCACTCAATTCCCTCCTTTCCTTTCTCGACTGGTCCCGCCCCAATTTGAGGGTTGTCCGCTCCCATTGGACATATTACAGGAAGATTCATCATGTCTTGTTACTGTTACTGATCGGCAAATCCTTGACATTGGACAATCGTTGGTCGAGAATCAAACAGTCTTTCAGTTGAACTTTATTTGAACTTCACTGCAGTGTTTGGGAAATTAAGCTTCATTCCTTAGTGCGTTCAGGGAAATTTTGCTGTGCTGTCTCAATATCCATTCGGAATAAATTGGCTCATGTTTGAAGTAAAAATGAAAAGGACAGAAACAAATAAAGTTCAGTTGAAAGACGGTTTGACTCCTGACCAATTACTGTCCAATGTCAAGGATTTGTTAACAGCAACAGTAACAAGAATTTAAAAAGGTCTGAATTTTGCCTAGCAACAGTAATAGCCAGCATTTCTAGGCGCAGGCAATTCTCTGAAAGTGATCATGGCATTCCAACGGCATGAGAACATCTAAAGATGATGAGGTTGCTGTTACATAGGCATCCACCACAGAAAGGTCTGTGCTTCATGTCAGATCCTTGACTATTTACCTTTGTAACAGTCATGTTACTTAATCCAAATCAAGGTGTATGTCGAAAGTTTAATATTGACAAAGCTGGGGATCCTCCAATGAATTCTTCCTTTCTTCCCAACTTCAGATGTGAATGAATGTCAAAGTGGAAGCCACGACTGTCACAGCTCAGCCTCCTGTTTCAACAGCCCCGGCTCTTTCCAATGTGTGTGTAAGGCTGGATATACTGGAGATGGAAGGATTTGTAAAGGTAACTAACACTCAATATTCACATGGGAAAATTAGATTCTTTTTAATTTCTGCCTACCCAATATCTGGGAGTGTGCTCCAGTCTAGAATGAGGAACATATCCAGACACCTCTTGCCTCACTGCCTGAACCAACTGAGTCACTGGGATGATCCCTTCAGTGATACTTATAAATGTAATTAAAACTAATCTTTGAAATAAATGTGACTGCCTCAAAAGCGATTCCAGATACAAAACAGAATGTTTTGCTGGTTCAGGGAATGGGGACACTGAGCAATAAATTCAAACACAACTCAAATTTTAAACAAGTTAAACTTTGGAACATAAATTGCCCAATGTATCTGAACTGACTGCCCCTGATATGCGCTTGCTTTTGAAGAGAGCTGTACCATTTATTATTTTGTCGTGCCAGGTGCAGCAAACCTGGGCAAACTTCTCCAAAAAACCCCAAGTCAATATCTGACTCCCAAGTGAAGTTTTCAGAGTGCCCTTATGGTGCTTTCTTTCACCACATTGAGAGTGTACTCTACACTCGAGCTGTCCACTTTGGTAAGCTAGTGTTAGGCATTCTGGCTACATGACCAGCCCAACTCAGTTGTTGCTGTCTCACTATAGTGTGGATGCTTGGTACGCCAGTTCGGGTGAGCACCTCAGTGTCTGGTATTTTATTCCGTTTTCTGACCTTCAGAAACTTCAAAACGAAACTCGAGTGTAAGTGTTGAGCTTTTTGGCAGGATGCTGGTAGACAGTCCAAGTCTCACATGCATCAAATAGAGTGGACAGGACTATGACTCTATAGACTTTAGGTTGGGAGGCAGAATTAGTCCTCTTCATTCCCAGATTGATGTTCAAATTCTGCTGAAGGCTATACTTGCTTTGGTAATTCTTGCAAATATCTCATCATCTGTGTAGACAGTAGGAGAGACTGTGCTGCTGAGATTAGTCAATCCACTGCTGACAGGTTCCGGTCATGGATTGAAATGTTTGCCTCGAGATAGGGCTCTCCTGGAGCAGTCTGGCACATTACTTCAGTTTATCTTGTGCTGAAGTTGTTGCACACATTGAAGTGAAAGTCGCTGCTACATTGCACATCCAGCTCTTAACCAGCAACTGTTGCACAGTCATTGGCAAACTGGAAATGGTGAGCTGTGCATTGGGAGACCTTGGTCTTTCGCTGGAGTGGTCTCAGATTGAGCAGTTTCCCACTCGAATGACATCCAATTTCAATACCAGGATCATGGAAGCTAATCGCAAGCATGGCTAGGGAAATATGCTTAAGAGAGTTGGTGTTAGTCCTGCTTAACTCCACTAGTGATTGGGAGTGGAGCAAAAGACTCACCACCATCCAGGATATGAGTGAGCACACTGTCATAGAACTGTCGAACCATTGTGATGAGTCTCTCAAGGGCAGCTGAAATTCTCCATTATCTTCTAAAGACTCTCATGGCTGACTGTGTCAAAGACCTTGGTCGAGATGTCTGGAGATAGATCCAGATGGAGTGGATGACCAGGATGTCTCCTGTGTTTTCTCAAGCTTTACGTGTCCCCAAACTGGTACTGACCCAGTTTCAAGGCCATTGGGACTTCGACTGAACATGTCTGCTCAGTCCGCTGGAATTAGTCTTTGCGTGCCTGGTAGAGAGATCCCCAAGTGACCAAGGGTAAGTCACCTGATGGTTACCCTCACCTGGTTTGGCCTGCCTGTTGGAGCAGTTACCTGGTATTACAAAGAACCAAAGTTGTCTGAACCAATTCATGTTTTCTTTCTCTGTTTACAGCTTGCAGTTGTCCACCGGAAATTATACCAGGAACAGTGAATCAGCCGGCTCTTTCAGCGCATCCCTGCCCCTGTGTATCTGGTTTTATCGTGTCCAATAACTTCCCGAGTCTGTACCTGAACAGTGCAGACATGTACTGGTTCTTCAACATGGCCCAGTTGTCTAACTCCACTCGACAATATAAAGGTAATGGCAAACTCCATTCCCAAAGGTGAAAGTAGAGACATTGAACTGCTGCACCTTCCACTGAGCAGAAGGCAAATTCTTGGGAGGGAAGGTGTGTGAGCTGCTTCTTGATCTGGTCTGGAGATTTCAAACGCTCCTTGGATGGTGCTCTGGGAGGTTTGATACATGACATCATGGCTCACCCTTCCTCGCCATTGGTTACCAAACACATTAATCTTCATGCCAGTCAGTGATTAATGGCTGCAGCGACACCCACAATCCTTTGCTCTCCAGCATGTGGTTTTTACCATATGAGCTGACATGTGACACGCTCGCATCTGAGAGCAATGTGTCAGTCCAGTTTCAGGGAAATAAGAACATAAGAACATAAGAAATAGGAGCAGGAGTAGGCCATCTGGCCCTTCGAGCCTGCCCCGCCATTCAACAAGATCATGGCTGATCTGAAGCGAATCAGTTCCACTTACCCGCCTGCTCCCCATAACCCCTAATTCCCTTATCGATCAGAAAACTATCTACCCGTGATTTAAACATATTCAACGAGGAAGCCTCCACCACTTCAATGGGCAGAGAATTCCAGAGATTCACTACCTTCTGAGAGAAGAAGTTCCCCCTCAACTCTGTTCTGAACCGGCCCCCCCTTATTTTGAGGCTGTGCCCTCTAGTTCTGGTTTCCCTTCTAAGTGGAAAGAATCTCTCCACCTCTACCCTATCCAGCCCCTTCATTATCTTATATGTCTCTATAAGATCACCCCTCATCCTTCTAAACTCCAACGAGTACAGACCCAATCTGTTTAATCTCTCCTCATAAGCTACACCCCTCATCTCCGGTATCAACCTGGTGAACCTTCTCTGTACTCCCTCCAAGGCCAATATATCCTTTCGCAAATAAGGGGACCAAAACTGCACACAGTACTCCAGTTGCGGCCTCACCAGTGCCTTGTACAGTTGCAGCAAGACCTCCCTGCTTTTATATTCTATCCCCCTCGCGATAAAGGCCAACATTCCATTCGCCTTCTTGATCATCTGCTGCACCTGCAGACTGAGTTTTTGCGATTCGTGCACAAGGACCCCCAGGTCCCTCTGCACAGTCGCACGATGTAATTTTTCTCCATTTAAATAATATTCCAATTTACTATTATTTCTTCCAAAGTGGATAACCTCACATTTGCTAACATTATATTCCATCTGCCAGATCCTCGCCCACTCGCTCAGCCTATCCAAATCTCTCTGCAGACTTTCCGCGTCCTCCACGCAATTCGCTTTCCCACTCACCTTCGTGTCATCAGCAAACTTGAATACCCTAGATTCAGTCCCCTCCTCCAGATCATCTATGTAAATGGTAAACAATTGAGGCCCCAGCACCGATCCCTGCGGCACGCCACTGGTCACCAACTGCCAACCAGAAAAGCACCCATTTATCCCAACTCTCTGCTTCCTGTTAGATAGTAAGAAGTCTCACATCCTGTTAGATAGCCAATCCCCAATCCACGCCAACACCTTACCCCTAACTCCGTGTACCCCAATCTTCTGCAGCAACCTTTTGTGAGGCACCTTATCGAACGCCTTCTGGAAATCTAAAAACACCACATCCACCGGTTCCCCTCTGTCAACCGCACTAGTGACATCTTCATAAAAGTCCAGTAGATTCGTCAAACACGACTTTCCCTTCATGAATCCATGCTGCATCTGCTTGATCGAACCATTCTTATTCAGGTGCTCTGTTATTTCCTCTTTAATAATGGACTCTAGCATCTTCCCAACTACGGACGTTAAGCTAACCGGCCTGTAGTTACCCGCCTTTTGTCTACTTCCTTTTTTAAACAGCGGCGTAACAGTAGCTGTTTTCCAGTCAGCCGGCACTACCCCAGAGTCCAGCGAATTTTGATAAATTACTACTAACGCATCTGCTATTACCTCAGCCATTTCTTTCAGTACCCTGGGATGCATTCCATCCGGGCCCAGGGACTTGTCTACCTTCAGTCCTATTAGTCTACCAAGCACCACCTCCTTAGTAACAGTAATTGTATTAAGGACCTCCCCTCCCACCAACTCTCGATCTCTAATATTCGGCAAACTATTTGTGTCTTCCACCGTGAAGACCGACACAAAGAACTTATTTAAAGTCTCAGCCATTTCCTCGTTTTCCACTATTAAATCCCCCCTCTCATCTTCCAAGGGTCCAACATTCACTCTAGCCACTCTATTCCTTTTTATATACTTGTAAAAACTTTTACTATCATTTTTTATATTTTGAGCTAGTTTAGTTTCATAATCTATCTTTCCTTTCTTAATCGCTTTCTTAGTCGTTCTTTGTTTTTCTTTAAAGCTTTCCCAATCCACTAATTCTCCACTATTTTTGGCCACTCTGTACGCATCTGATTTTATTTTAATACTCTCCTTTATTTCCTTCGTTATCCACGTCCGGTTATCCTTTTTCTTACAGTCCTTCTTTATCACCGGAATATATTTTTGCTGAGTACTTTAAAAAATCTCCTTAAAAATCCTCCACTGTTCCTCAGCTGTCCTACCTACCAGTCTGCTCTCCCAGTCTACATTAGCCAATTCCACCCTCATCCTATCGTACTCCCCTCTGTTCAAGCAGAGGACACTGGTTTGGGACCCTACTTTCTCACCCTCCATCTGTATCAGAAATTCCACCATATTATGATCACTCATCCCAAGAGGATCCTTCACAAGAAGATCCTTAATCCTACCTGTCTCATTGCACAGAACCAGATCCAAGATAGCTTGCTCTCTCGTAGGTTCTGTAACATACTGTTCAATGAAACAATCCCGACAGCATTCCAAGAACTCTTCCTCAAGCCCTCCACGTCCAATTTGAGTCGACCAATCAATATGTAGGTTAAAATCCCCCATGATTATTGCCGTTCCACTTTTGCACGCATTCATTATTTGCTTGTTTATCGCCCTCCCCACCTCTAAGTTATTATTTGGGGGCCTATAGACCACGCCTACCAGTGTCTTTCTCCCCCTACTAAATGAGAGAAGAAAGTTCTTCTCATGATTATTCCTTCTGCTTTTTTCATAGGAACATCCAAGGGATGAATCTTTCAATCTGGGGTTGTCTGGGAGGGTCACCAACCTAAATTTAGCTCCATCAGGAATGAGAGCTTGATGGCTCAGGAATGGGAATGGGCCTGACTGAGCTGGATTTCCAGGATTTCATATGGCTTGTTTTTTAATGCTTCTGTCAATTTAAGTTGTTATTGAGTCTCAGTCTCGATTACCTGTTTGTATCTGGAGGGAGACTTGAATTTACTACCTTCTGACTCAGAGGTGAGATAGCTACTGCCTAGGCAGCCATGTCTCCAACATGAGGGCACCAGGATTATAAAATCATCTTGTCCATGTTTGAAGCAATGAGTGAGCCAGGGACACTCTACAGAAATGGAGCTTCCACTAACTAGGTCCGTTTTTCTATTTACACACAGGAATCCGATTCAGGGTGAAGTCTCTATCTGTGGTATCCCAGGATGATTACATCTCCTTTGGCTGTGGAACAGATCCCGATCGAAACAAGCGTTTCACGCTTTCGCAGAAATCCTTGAACATCATCAACTTTCACCTCTCCGATTGCACTGACGCCTGGGTCCATTTTCATTCTGGACCAAACGTGCCGAAGACAAGATTCAAAATTTATTATGAAATGGGTAACTTTTGTTTAATTCTTCCCTCAAAACTGCCACACCCACTTCTGGCCCTCTCCAGCCCTTATGAAAGATAAGCTGAGAATCGAGGTTAAACATTGGAACAACATTGTAAAATAAAGCAATTTCAAACTGATTGGATTGTGTTTACATGTCACGTCCCATATAACCAACACTGTACATAATTGTCAGTGGAAGAGTTGTTATAATACATTATTAATTTGATGGAGAGTTGGTATTACATATACATATTATCATAGAATGATATTGTACAGAGCTGATGCAGGCTATTTGAAAGAGCTACTCAATCAGTCCCACTCGCTGCCCTTTTTCTCTCAAGACTGACAGTTTTCTCTTTAACAGATATTTGTTCAATTCATTTTGCAAGTTAGTATTTAGACTTTCTACCATTGGTCAAACGTCAGAATGATCCCCTTCGTAGATTCTGATGACCTGGAGACTTTATTTAGTGTGTTTATAATGGGATGGGTAAGAGAAAGTTTTACCCTGACTCTGGGCTGATCCATTTCCCCACCCTCCCCTTTACTGTGTTCACACTGATATTCCTGTGTGTTCTTCATGTTACAGTGCCGAGACCCTGCCAGAACCTGAGTTGTGATGTAAATGCAGAGTGTCGCATAGACAGCTCCGGATACCTGACATGTACCTGCAAACCAGGCTGGAGGAGATCAGGCACCAGGTGTTACGGTAAGGCTGCCCCAGCACATCCATTTATCTCCACACAAGACAATTTTAATGCCAAACAATGTCTGTTTGAATTCTAATGGACCTGAGCTGCAAGCTGCAGTTTACACAGAGCTTGGATTTTTGTGTGTCTGTTTACCCCATTTGGTAACACACTCAGCTCGGTGTCAGGAGGTCAAGAGTTCAAGGCCACTCAAGGAGTTGAATGCTTTGTGTTAGTCAACCTCTTTCCCCTCTAATTCTACATGGTACATCTTTCCCCATTTTGTTGAATACAATGGGAGAACGAAGTCTTCCAGTGAACACAAGGTACTTGTGAATATGGTGCAGACTTCAATAACGTACAAGGATTGCAACAGATTCCTCCCTTTCCAGTTATCTAACTTAACCCAGCAATCTCACTTTCCTTGATATACCCTTGCTATTCAAGAAATCTACATTAGATTTCATAGACAACAGATCATCAGATTGCTGCAGTCCATGGGGTGGAATTTTCCCATCATTTGTCAGAGTGTCAGGCTCTAACTGAAAACCAGCGTGTGTCTCCCCTGATGCACTGCCTAGTTTTCAGACCAAAACTTCAGCCACTCTTACAAAAATAAATCGGTGATGGCGGTGGGGGCGAGGGGGCGAGGGGGTGGGGGGGGGGGCGGGTGGGGGGGGCGCTGGGGGGGCGGTGTGGTTTGGTTTACATTGTCACACTGGAAGGTCTTGATAAATTCGACAAGGCCAGATCCATGGAGATTGGGGCCCCATCTTTAAAAGACACCCCGATCAGCTCGAAGGTCAAGCTCTCACCAAACTGCCAACATCCATTGTCTTCTCCCCCACCACCACTCATCCCTACTGCAGAATCAGCTGGGGCTCTCCAGCCTGCACAGCTCACAAGCATCACGGCAATATTGCGGGTGCTCATTGAGAGGTCTCCCCGGCCACCCCCTCATCCCCTCCCTCACCCCCACTGCCAGGTAATCTTCAAATACCTCAGCCTTTTCCCCTCCCCCCACCACACATAACACAAACCCCCTCTCCCTCCCTCAATGGGTCTCCCCAGAGGGCCTGCCCCTGGCACTGGCCCCTGGCACAAGTTGGCATTGCTAGGTTGGCCCAGGTTGGTAGTGTCAGGTCACTGCCCGGGGATGTCCTTCTCCCTCTCAGGGCTATATTTACCTTGGCACACCCAGCGGGACCCCTTCAACTGAATCCCGTCTTTGTAAAGCTGTTCTAAATCTTGCCGATGTGACGGGTCATCAATATTCTCTGAGGGAGAATCATGCGGTGGGGAGGCCGTGAATATTTAAATTAATTTCAATAAGGTTCCCGTCTGAACCTCGTTACGTCGCTGGTGAAGGGCAGGAAAAATCAGGAAATAAGATCTTGCCGGTGAGAATGTTGTTTCCTGACTCTCGCGAGATTTTGTGCCCATGTCGCTGGTTACACTCATGGCGAAGGTGGACGCAAAATCACCCCTCATATGATTCATTACCTCCTGATTTCATAAATAATTGTCTTTTTAAATCCAAAAATATCTCTTTTACAATACAATAATTATCAGGTCCTGTAGTTACACATTAAACACACACACACACACCCTTGCTTTGCAGTAAGGTCTGAACATTAGCAATCCATCTTTCTGTATTATTTATTCCTTCCTCTCCACTTCTTCCCCAGACCTCAGGAACATGGTACACACTGTAAGGGCCAATGTCACAGGCCCCAATGTCACATTGAAATGGATGACCGTGCCAATACCAGGAGCTGTGATTCTCAACTACCAAATACACACAAACTGCACAAACCACACCAATGGGATCCTCCAGCTGCAAAGTTACCAACCTGGAAACGCCACCAGTTTAGTTTTAACCGGTAAGTATTTCAGATCTCACTGAGATTTCTCTGTCCATGAACACCGCTTAGCTCACCGTTAGCGCCTAATACATCGTAAAATGTCCCAAGGTGCTTCACAAGACCATCATCAAATACAATTCACACTGAATCATACAAGACAACATCACAACAAATGATCAAAAGCTTCAACAAAGAGGTAAGTTTTAAGGATATTTTTAAAGCAAGAGAGAGATGTGGACAGATTTATGGAATAATTCTAGTGCAAACCCCTGGGCAGATATGATGCGCTGCCAATGATGAAGCAAATACAATTGAGGATGTTCAAGAGGCCAGAATTAGAGGAGCACAGAAATCTCAGAGTGTTGTGGACTGGAGAGAATATGGAGATTGGTAAGGGCAATGCTGAAGAAGGATTGAAAAACAAGGATGTGAATTTTAAAACAGAGGTGTTACTGAATGGGGAGCCAGTGTCCAGTGACCACAGGGGCAACATGTCAATGGGACTGGGTATGTGTTTTGTTCTAAGTCAGGTCAGAAACTCCAAAGTGTTTATGAAGTTGACCTGGATCATAAGTTTTGCACTTTGAATTTAGCTAGGGTGAGGATGAGATATTTCACTTAGGTATGATTCAAATGACCCACGAGTGAGCTTTAATCAAACAAAGTTTATTTTAGCATGCAGCTAACATGAATGGAAAGAAAAGTGGCAATTACTTTTACCAATTGCAAAAAAAACTATGATGTTGTATAAACCTAAATGAAGATAAGAAATGTTCTAATCAAACAAAACCCATACACAAAACAATGGCCACAGGTTTAACACGGCAAATACAAACGCTCACGTGATGCTGGAACTGAGTCCTTTTGTTGAATGTTGCAGTTCTCTTGAGGGACGCACAGACAAGCTTGGAGTCAGAACACCAGGGAGAGAGACTAGACTCTAGTCAAGACAACCACCAGCAGCAGATTTCCCTTTCCAGGAAGGCCAGGAACCTTGCTTCTAACTAACAGCAAAATTTCCAAAAGCAGGGTGAGAGAGAGAGAGAGAAAAACACTGCTTTCCAGCTTAATGTCCAACCTCTTCTCAACTAAAACAGAAAATGAATCCTTAGATTTTTTTCCTGGGGAAGAACCATCTCACTTTGACTTGTCAATCAGTCTTTGACTTCACAATGCAAAGTCATAAAAGATCCCAGAGTAAAAATAAACAAAACCTCATTTAAGCCATTAAATTAGCAATAAAAGGACTTGTCCAGACAGCTGGTGCCATAATTTTAAAAACTGAAGCTCTGATAGATGCAGAGGATATGATTAAAATATAAATGTCTTAAAGGTACTGTAACGTCACAGTTTGGAGACAGGCGGCAGAGTCTAGGATGAGCTCAGGTTTACAGAGGGTATAAACTGGCCAGTGGAGCAGAGACCAGAGAGTGAACATTGGACCTTCCAATTCTGTGTGGTTCAATCCCACACTGCAACACATTTAATCGAGGAAATAGCAGAGAAACTCGGAAGTATTTTTATAGAAATTATTTTCAGATGTTTTTGATGTTGTCTAATGTGAATGTGACTAATGTGAATTAAATTGCAGGTCTGGGCCCCCTGTCGGTGTGTACCACTGTGATCCAGGTAAACACCTCCTCAGATGGACTGGTGACCACTCGGCCTTTTAGCTTCAGGACCTACTCTGGTGAGCTTTCCCTGTTCTCTTGTTTTGTGACTTGTTCCAAAATATATGGTCGTGTGTTCACACACAGTTCTCCATAATCCATGTTGGACATGGAGAATCAAAGTATGAGTCATGACTATCATTGAGAAATGAGTTAATCAGGCCAAGAGGGAAGATGTCCACAAGCTGCTTTGTAAGGACAATGTCAGAAATATAGCGAGAGGATCTCCTCCAAACGCTATGCCAAATATTAGCTGAAACTAGCAACAGGAACTGAAAAAATTGATTGCTCGCCCAGATAACATTTGGAGATACTGAGGGAATTACTTGCATTGTTGAGTACTGACATCAATGACATGAATAGAAAATTATTGACCTTTGTGCATGAGTTACATGGGGAAGTATTTCCCAACCCAGCTACACAACGTCACAGTAACTTAGAACCAACTGCTTGATGAAAGATTTTCCATAGCAATTCTAAGCTTCAGAAGGAGATTGGTGGGAATTTGGCTGGAGACAGGACTGATTAAGGATTATTACAGACAAGGACAATTTGTTTGTTGTGGAGAGCATGACGATTCCTGAGTTATTCGGACCCTGGAATTCTCATTCTGATAAAAGTTCCTGATCTTGGATCTGTGGTCATTAGTCTCAAGCATTCTACTCAACTGGGAGAACCTGACGTTAAACTATAGACAAAGAGAAACAGCAACAGCAGAAAAGACAATATCGGTATTTCAAAGGACCCTCTGGAAAGGGATAAATGAAAACAATTTTCAGACACACTTTCTTTTGCTCCTGGTTTTTAAAGGGTGATCCGGAGAATCCTTTGTAGCCGTGAGCACAGATTGCAGTTCCTGCAGTGATCCCATGGAACCCTTGAGATTAATGAGTTTTTGTTTTGGTCTTTAGAAATGATTGCAGGGACTCTGAGTTTAACATCCATCTCCAGCAGCAGTGCTGTGATCTCGTGGGCCCCTCTTGGGAGTGTGAGTGCTCTGAGGGACTGCAGTCTGCACTACCACAGTATTGGGACACCCAACACTGTCCACACTGTCAGCCTCATCTCAGCCAATACAGAGACACTGATCACAGGTAAGAAGTGAATGTAATCAGCTCCCTTATGTGTTTGTCCACATCAGGTTATGTGGACAAACTTTATAATTCTGTAAAATTCACAGAAAAGTGAAGAAATCACTTGTCACTTTCATGATCTTGGAACATCCCAAGCTGCTTTACAGTCTATAAAATTCATTTTGATGTGTATCCACTGTAATAATCTCGGAAATGCAGCCGCCAATTTGTGTACACCAAACTCTCAGAAGGAGTGTTGTAATATCTTGGTGATCCGCTGGAAAAACTCAGCAGGTCTGGCAGCATCTATGGGGAGCAAAGCCAAAACTCTTGTTTTTATTTCATATTGCCAGAATCTACAGCATTGTGCCCTATTTTAGTGATATTGGATGAGAGATGAATTTTGGCCAGTACACCAGAGAGAAATGACCTGATCCTCTTTGAAATATTATTGTGGAATATTTCACATGCACCTGCAGGCAGAGATGGGTCTTCGGTTTATGGTTTCATCTGAAAGTGCAGCCCTCCCTCAATGCTGCATTGCACTGTCAGCTGAGATTTTGCACTCGAGTCTCTGGAGTGTGATATAACCTTCAGACTCAGGTGCAGCTAATTACCACTGAGCTATGACTATGTCCTAAGTAGCAAAATTCATCCGTCAACTCATGAGTGAGACTGCTGTAGGTACAACAGGCATCTGAGGCCACTTTGTAACATTTTAGTTCAAAAGAATGTCTGCATCTCGAGTGCAAAAGAAACTTCAGATCTCACCTGAAGTCACCTCAACTCCAAGAGTGGACACCTGAAGCACATGCTGACTTTCTCGCAGAATAGATAGCACTTTTAGATTACAAGGCTTTGAGTTTCAATCAAACTGGATAATTCCTCCAAAGGTTGAATGAATTCTTCCACAAATGGCGATAGTCAAAGTAATATTTCTAGGTTTACCACCCAGCGAAGTGAGAGGACCTGAATTGACATGGGTAGCAAGTGGGATCCCTGGCTGATATTATTTCCCTCCCTAAACCAGCAGCAAGAAGACCAATTGTAGAAAAGTCAACCACTCAACATATCCTGGGGATCGAGCTTGGGGCATTCCAGTCTGAGCCACCAACCAGTTTAATGGACAGCTCTTTATTATGTAATATATAAGTAACTTCAGAATGAAGAATCAAGAGTTGCTTTTGGTCAGACAATTACAAAGATAAAATAATTGTCACATTTGCAATGGTTGGAGTTGGGTGAAAATCCCCCATTTAATTATTGCCAAGATGTACCCTCCCCCAACTCCTCCTTCAACAGGAAACTTCCCAGTTCTCCATTGTAAACCCCAGTGATCCACTTAACCTGTTTTTCCCCAATTTATCTTTCAGCCTCTTGAGAACGTTAAGAAAGAGAACTGTTTTAAATATTCTGCCATCGTAATGGTTCTGGTCTGAATGTAGCACCTCATAAAGTCATAGAGGTTTCCAGCATGGAAACAGGCCCTTCAGCCCAACTTACCCATTCTGCTTCCTTTTTTTTAAAGCCCGAAGCCAATCCCAATTGCCTGCATTTGACCTATATCCCTCTATACCCATCTTACCCATGTAACTGTCTTAAATGCTTTTTAAAAAACAAAATTGTACCCGCCTCTACTATTACCTCTGGCAGCTTGTTCCAGACACTCACCACCCTCTGTGTGAAAACATTGCCCCTCTGGACCCTTTTGTATCTCTCCCCTCTCACTTTAAACGTATGCCCTCTAGTTCTAGACTTCCCTCCCTTTGGGAAAAGATATTGACTATCTACCTCATCTATGCCCCTCATTATTTTATAGACCTCTATAAGATTACCCCTCAACCTTCTACGCTCCAGAGAAAAAAGTCACAGTCTATCCAGCCTCTCCTTATAACACAAACCATCATGTCCCGGTAGCATCCCTGTAAATCTTTTCTGCACTCTTTCTAGTTTAACAATATCTTTTCTATAATAGGGTGACCAGAACTGTACACAGTATTTCAAGTGTGGCCTTACTAATGTCATGTGCAACTTCAACAAGATGTCCCAACTCCTGTATTCAATGTTCTGACCAATGAAGCCAAGCATGCTGAATGCCTTCTTCACCACTCTGTCCACTTGTGACTCCACTTTCAAGGAACTATGAACCTGTACCCCTAGATCTCTTTGCTCTGTAACTCTCCCCAACGCCCTACCATTAATTGAGTAAGTCCTGCCCTGGTTCAATCTACCAAAATGCATCACCTCGCATTTATCTAAATTAAACTCCATCTACCATTCGTCAGCCCACTGGCCCAATTGATCAAGATCCCATTGCAGTCCGAGATAACCTTCTTCACTGTCCACTTTGCCACCAATCTTGGTGTCATCTACAAAATTACTAACCATGCCTCCTATATTCTCATCCAAATCATTAATATAAATGAAAAATAATAGTGGACCCAGCACTGATCCCTGAGGCACACCGCTGGTAACAGGCCTCCAGTTTGAAAATCAACCCTCTACAACCACCCTCTGGCTTCTGTTGTCAAGCCAATTTTGTATCCATTCAGCTACCTCACCCTGGATTCCCGTGAGATTTAACCTTATGCAACAACCTACCATGCGGTACCTTGTCAAAGGCCTTGCTGAAGTCCATGTAGACAACATCAACTGCACTGTCCTCATCTACCTTCTTGGTTACCCCTTCAAAAAACTCATTCAAATTTATGAGACATGATTTTCCACTCACAAAGCCATGCTGACTGTCCCTAATCAGTCCTTGCGTCTCTAAATGCCTGTAGATTTTGTCTCTCAAAATACCTTCGAACAACTTACCCACCACAGAAGTTCACTGCCCTGTAATTCCCAGGCTTTTCGCTGCAGCCCTTCTTAAACAAAGGCACAACATTTGCCATCCTCCAATCTTCAGGTACTTCACCTGTGGCTATCGATGATTCAAATATCTCCGCTCGGTGACCCGCAATTTCCTCCCTAGCCTCCCACAATGTCCTGGGATACACTTCATCAGGTCCCTGGGATTTATCTACCTTGATGCACTTTAAGACTTCTAGCACCTCCTTCTCTGTAATATGTACACTCCTCAAGGCATCACTATTTATTTCCCCAAGTTCCCTAACATCCATGCTTTTCTCAACAGTAAATACTGATGAGAAATATTCATTTAGAATCTCACCCATCTCTTGTGGATCCGCACATTGCTGACCTTGCTGATCCTTAAGAGGTCCTACTCTCTCCCTTGTTGCTCTTTTGCCCTTTACGTATTTGTAGAAGCTCTTTGGATTCTCCTTTGCCTTATCTGCCAAAACAATCTCATGTCCTCTTTTTGCCTTCCTGATTTCTCTCTTAACTCTACTCCTACACCCCTTATACTCTTCAAGGGATTCACTTGATCCCAGCTGCCTATGCATGTCATGTGCCTCCTCCTTCTTGACCAGGGCCTCAATTTCCCGAGTCATCCAGGATTCCCTACTTCTGCCAGCCTTGCCCTGCACTCTAAAAGGAATGTGTTTACCCTGAACCCTGGTTAACACACTTTTGAAAGCGTGCCACTTACCAGACGTCCCTTTGCCTTCGCACAGATTCCTCCAATTAACTGTTGAAAGTTCCTGCCTGATACCATCAAAATTGGCCTTGCCCCAACTTAGAATTTTAACTTTTGGGTCAGACCTATCTTAAAACTAATAGAATTATGGTCACTGGTCCCAAAGTGATCCCTCACTAACACTTCTGTCACCTGCCCTTCCTTATTTCCCAAGAGGAGGTCATGTTTTGCCCCCTCTCTAGTCGGGCCATCCACATACTGAATGAGAAATTCCTCCTGAATACACTCAACAAATTTCTCTCCATCCAAGCCTTTAATACTATGGCTGTCCCAGTCAATGTTGGGAAAGTTAAAATTCTCAACTATTACCATCCTATTTTTCTTGGAGCTATCTGTAATCTCCTTACATATTTGCTCCTCAATTTCCCGCCGACTATTTGGGGGCCTATAGTACAACCCTATCAAAGTGATTTCCCCCTTCTTATTTCTCAGTTCTACCCATATAGACTCAGTGGCCGAACCTACGGATATATCCCCTCTCAGTACGGCCGTGATGCTTTCCCTAATCAAAAGTGCAACTCCCCCTCCTCTCTTACCTCCTGGTCTATCTTTCCTATAGCATCTGTACCCTGGAACATTGAGCTGCCAGTCCTCTCCCTCCCTTAGCCATGTTTCAGTAATTGCTATAATATCCCAGTCCCCTGTACCCATCCATGCCCTGAGTTCATCTGCCTTGTCTGTCAGGCCTCTTGCATTGAAATAAATGCAGTTTAATCTGGACTTCCCTTGCTCTCTGTCTTGCTTTTGTCTGATCTGTCTGGTACTAGGATTACTGACACTGCCTTTACTACTTAATGTGCTCTCTTTAACTTCTGTGCTGTCCTCAACCTTCTCTTCTGTCTCCCTATTGTTTTGGGTCCCGTCCCCCTGCCAAACTAGTTTAAACCCTTCTGAGTGGTTCTCGCAAATCTCCCCGCCAGGATGTTAGTCCCCCTCCAGTTCAGATGTACCCCGTCCCTCTTGAACAGATCAGCCCTTCCCCAGAAAAGATCCCAATGATCCAAAAATCTAAATCCCTGCCCCCTGCACCAGCTCTCAAGCCACGCATTCATCTGCCTAATCCTCCTATTCCTACTCTCACTAGCACATGGCACCGGTAGTAGTTCAGATATTACTACCTTCGAGGTCCTGCACTTTAGCCTTCTGCCCAACTCTCTATATTCACACTTCAGGACCTCATCTCTTTTCCTACCTATGTCGTTGGTACCAATGTGTACAACGACCTCTGGCTGCTCACCCTCCCCCTTAAGAATGTCCTGCAACCGTTCAAAGACGTCCTTGACCCTGGGATAACATTGACCTGGGATAATATTGTGAAATCATTGCCCTTTTTTTCACCTCACACTCTCTCACTGTTCCAAGTGGATGTTTTAGCAATGGGAACGTGATGTTAGAAGCAGAAAGAGTTGTCTGGTTTCCATCTGGTAATGGACACATCAGCATTGCATTCAGCTGCAGCTGAGAATCTGCCTGAAGGCAGTTTACAGTTTAAGTTGACAAAGTACCAATCGCAGGGTAGAGCTTTGTGAAATCTTTGTCATTCCTCCCAGGGTACGATGGCACAGTGGTTAGTACTGCTACCTCACAGCGCCAGGGACCGGGGTTCAATTCCCACCTCAGGTCACTGTCTGTGTGGAGTTTGCACATTCTCCCCGTATCTGCGTGTTTCCTCCCACAGTCCAAACGTATGGGTTAGGTTCATTGGCCATGATAAATTGACTCTTAGGACCCGATTTTACCATCGCGTTGCGCCCGTTTTTGGTAAAATCAGGCGTGAAACAAGTAGTGCGATCCATACCCACCTCTGCACCCGTTCCCCCTTTATCAAGGGGGTGGATGGGTCCGCTGTCACTCTGCTTGAGATTGGTGGGGGTGGGAGGGAAGGGGGGTCTGCTGCCACACTACCTGAGATGGTGGGGAGGAAGGGGGAGGGTTGATCACTCTGCCTGAGGTCGGTAGGGGGAAAAAGGGGGGCGGGGCCCGCTATCAGTCTGGGTGGTGGGATGTGGGGGGATAAGGGGTCAGTAATGTTAGATCTCAACCAGGACCTCATGTGCCAGATGTGACTCAGTGCTACCACGGCCTGAGATAGAAACTTGTAGGGGTTATTGAACTCCAGAGAGTAGAGCGCAAAGCTAGGCTGACCCTGGTGGAGAATACTGAGGGACTACTGCACTATCAGATGCAGAAGAGACCAAGACTCAGCTGGATGTAAAATATCCACTAGGCTGATTATGAAGCAGAGCGAGGAATCATCACCTCCAATCCTTGGCCTATACTTGCATCTCAACCAGCATCAGTGAAACAGGTTGTCTGGTCAATATCTCATTGGTGCATGTGTGATCTTGCTGTGCACACATGGGCTGTTGCATTTCCTACATTAGAACAGTGTCTCCACTTGAGACATATTTCATTGGCTTTAAAGCACTTTGGGACATCCTGATGGCCATGAAAGGTCCATAGAAATGTTACTTACTTCTGTTTGGAAAGTTCCTGGGGGTTGCAATTGCCACTCTGGCCCCAGGTTAAGGGAGGGAAAACCATCCACGGATCCTGATCCTAATCTAAAGTTTGTGTCATCTTGGTTCCCTGGACAAAGTGTGAATCATAGCCCAGTGAGGGCAAACATCAGAGAGAACAATGTTCTCCATTACAGATCTGCTGGGGGAAATATGGGAATCTCTGAAATAAAGAGTAATTGATTAAATCTAACGCAAACAATGTTTATGTCAGCTGCATAGGGTTCAGCTTTGTTACGAGAGCCATGGCAGACAAAGGGGTTAAACTCCAGGGAAATTCACCCCCCACGATGTGTAGAATCACAGGAGTGACTGTTTTCCGCTGTGGCTGAAGGTGTGGGAGATCACACACACAGCACGGCTTTGTAGGAAACATGTCACCCTCACTGAGGAGGGAAAGCTGACTGATGGCCTCTAAAAAGCTGAAATTGGAACTCCTCCCCCTCGCCTGTAAGACCACCCCCCATCCACCCACCCACCTCACCCACTTTTTAAAGGCTGACAGCTCAATAACAGGTCTTTAATGTCCCTGTGAAAGCTGAAAACACCATGTTAACCTGAGGGAAGCAGCAAATGTCGGCCTGTTACTTTCTGACAAAGGTGGGCAGCTTGTTCCCAGGCTGCTCTGCTGCACCTTGCTCAAGAGCAGCGTTGATATGTGACCAGTCAGACAAACCCCAAACATGGTTGTAGTTGGCATGTCTGAGCTGTAAGTCCTGAATGAGGAAAGGGAGGTTAAGAAGTAAATATGGACAAGTATTTATTCTTGCTAAATAACTGGCGTGAAGTATTCTCACAGAATTCTGGTACTTTTATTTAATGTTGGATCTTTCTTTTCAGGGTTGGAACCAGACACAACTTACTCCGTGGCTGTTGAATGTGTCTCTCCGTTTAACGGGACACTCCGCTCCCCAGTCTCTTAATGTCACTACTCTCCCATGT